>NC_140008.1:39522094-40257094 GCF_964263955.1 Coregonus lavaretus | reverse complement strand
AATGATAGTCCCACTAAGCCCAAACCAGATGGGATGGCATATCGCTGCAGAATGCTGTGGTAGCCGTGCTAGTTAAGTGTGCTTTGAATTCTAAGTAAATCACAGACAGTGTCACCAGCAAAGAACCCCCACACCATAACACCTCCTCCTCCATGCTTTATGGTGGGAAATACACATGTGGAGATCATCCGTTCACCCACACCGCGTCTCACAAAGACACAGCGGTTGGAACCAAAAATCTCCAATTTGGACTCCAGACCAAAGGACAAATTTCCATCGGTCCAATGTCCGTTCCTTGTGTTTCTTGGCCAAAGCAGGTCTCTTCTTATTATTGGTGTCCTTTAGTAGTGGCTTCTTTGCAGCAATTCGACCATGAAGGCCTGATTCACACAGTCCCCTCTGAACAGTTGATGTTGGGTCTGTGACTTGAACTCTGTGAAGCATTTATTTGGTCTGCAATTTCTCAGGCTGATAACTCTAATGAACTTATCCTCTGCAGCAGAGGTAACTCTGGGTCTTCCTTTCCTGTGGCTGTCCTCATGAGAGCCAGTTTCATCATAGCGCTTGATGGTTTTTGCGATTGCACTTGAAGAAACTTTCAAAGTTCTTGAAATGTTCCGTATTGACTGACTTTCATGTCTTAAAGTAATGATGGACTGTCATTTCTCTTTGTGTTATGATGAGTTTCTGGTATTGAGAAGTGAGGATGCAAGGATATACTTAGACACTTTGTAGAAAGTTAATGCAAATGTTGAATTGTCGGTACCGGGTTCGTTACAACAATGACCACAATGGACAGAGCTTTGCCCCTTGGTGTTACGAACTAACTTGAACAAAGAAGACACTCTACCTTATATATCCTTTATTACCCTCTTCCTGTCATACATCTGGCAAGTCTCCATGGGCACTCCCTGTCTTTGATGTTCATAACTCTTTACCCCAAGTCACTATCCTAAACATCACTCATGCTATCCTAAACATCACTAATCTACCTTGACATAATGGAATGTAGACTTCCTGTCTCCTAACCCCTTTATCTAGTAACTCTAACCTGTTCCCCATGATACTATGACATGACATCATTATACCGGTGGTGGTCCTCTGTAGCTCAGCTGGTAGAGCACGGCGCTTGTAACGCCAAGGTAGTGGGTTCGATCCCCGGGACCACCCATACACAAAAATGTATGCACGCATGACTGTAAGTCGCTTTGGATAAAAGCGTCTGCTACATGGCATATTATTATTATTATTATTATTTATACCATAAAAACATCATATCACTTTGCTTATTTGAGCTGTTCTTGCCATAATATGGACTTGGTGTTTTACCAAATAGGGCTTTCTTCTGTATGCCACCCCTACCTTGTCACAACACAACTGATTGGCTCAAACGCATTAAGATGGAAAGAAATTCCACAAATTAACTTTTAAGAAGGCACACCTGTTATTTTTTATTTTTTTAGGGGGTAGATCAGCGTTCATATTTCAGATAGATTGTAACTTCCATCAATGTAATTGTCTGCATCACTTCCAATCCCCCATATGTTTTTTTCTCTCGCAATATATATATATATATATATATATATATATATATATATATATATATATATATATATATACATACATACATACATACATACATACATACATACATACATACATACATATACATACATACATACACACATACACACATACACATAAATACACACACATATATATACATACATACATACATACATATATACATCCATCCATACACACACACATATCCTTTTTAAAATTAAATTTCCCTTCATTACTTTCCAACCCCACCACCCCTTCCCCAATTGGAGTAAACTAGTGAACAACAACACTTAGGCCTCTACTTCCAGCCGATACATACTATAAACATTTTATGGACACAGTCAAATTCTACAATAATTATATTTTGTTTGTTTTTACTCCTGAACTTCCTCCATCTGGTTTGCTTCTATATGCCATATTTTTCTAACTCTGCTCTTTCACAAAAGCTCTCAACCTATAACCTATATACTTATTATGGACACAGTATGCTTTACATTAGTTATCTTGTTGTTATTAGTTGTTGTTATTAGTCCCATCCTTCAGCTCCATTCAACACCTCCCATCTATCTCTTAACACCATCCATATTGGATTTCTATTTGCCATATATAGTGATGATTTACAAAAGTTCTGAACCGTTCTATTCTCATTGTTTCTACAGATCGTAAATTGAAAATATATTTTTTTGCTAAAAGTATTATTATATTATTGATCGATTGACTATGACTTTTCAAGGGTGTGTAGTGTCTATGTTGTATTTTCTATGTTCATGTTCTAGTTCGTGTATTTCTATGTTGGCCGGGGTGGTTCCCAATCAGAGGCAGCTGTGGCTTGTTGTCTCTGATTGGGGACCATACTTAGGCAGCCTGTTGGCACTAGTTATTTGTGGGATAACAAGTAATAAAGAATGTACGCATATCACGCTGCGCCTGGACTTGGGAGGAGATCCTGGACGGGAAGGGATCCTGGACTTGGGACGAGATTCAGGCCGGAATGGATCGCCGTCCTTGGGAGGAGACTGTGGAGGCGCGCTACAGAGAGGAGCAGCGGCAACGCAGAGGGTACCGGCCGAGGAGGAAGCCCGAGAGACAGCCCCAATAATTTTTTGGGGGGGGCTAAAGGGGTGGTTGGCGGAGCCTAGAGGTAGAGCAGAGCCAACTCCCCGTACTCAGGCTAGGGAGCGTGTAGACTGGGCAGGCTCCGTGTTATGCGGAGCCACGTACTGTGCCGCGAGTGTTCCGGCACAGTCCTGTACGTCCTGTGCTAGCACCACGCACGTGTCGTGCTAAGGTGGGCATGCAGCCAGGACGGAGTGTGCCGGCTCAACGCTCGTGGCCTCCAGTACCCCTCCTCGGTCCCGTATATCCTGCGCCAGTGCCACGTGCTGTAGCGCCAGTACGAGTGCACAGCCCTGTACGTCCTGTGCTGATGCCTCACACATATTGTGTGGAGATAGGCATTCAGCCAGGACGGGTTGTGTCAGCTCTCCGCTCCAGACCTCCAGTCCGCATCCACAGTCCGGCCCGGCCCGTTCCGGCTCCCCGCACCAAGCCAATGGTGCGTGTTCCCAGTCCAGCCCGGCCCGTTCCTGCTCCCCGCACCAAACCAGTGGTGCGCGTCGACAGTCCGGCCCAGCCTGTTCTTTCTCCCCGCACCAAGCCTGTGGTGCGTGTTCCCAGTCCAGCCCGGCCTGTTCCTGTCCCTCGCACCAAGCCAGTGGTGCGCGTCGCCAGCCCGGTCCGGCCTGTTCCTGCTCCCCGCACCAAGCCAGTGGTGCGTGTCGTCAGCCCGGTCCGGCCTGTTCCTATTCCCCGCACCAAGCCAGTGGTGCGCGTCGTCAGCTGCTCCACACCGGAGCAAGAGCAATCCGCTCCACCGATGTCCAGTCCAGCTCCGGCCAGCGGGGCCAGACCAGACCAGGGACGCTACGGGGGGGTAGAGAGAGAGTGGTGGTCACGCCCGGAGCCGGATCCGCCTCCGAGGCGGAATGCCCACCCGGCCCCTACCCTCTTGTGTTTGGTTGGCGCGGTCGCAGTCCGCGCCTTTGGGGGGGGGGGGGGGGGTACTGTCACGCCCTGGCTCTGGGGACTCTTAAATGTTGAGCCAGGGTGTGTAGTGTCTATGTTGTATTTTCTATGTTCATGTTCTAGTTCGTGTATTTCTATGTTGGCCGGGGTGGTTCCCAATCAGAGGCAGCTGTGGCTTGTTGTCTCTGATTGGGAACCACACTTAGGCAGCCTGTTGGCACTAGTTATTTGTGGGATCTTGTTCCGGAGGGATTGTTTTGGTGTTATATACCTAGGACTTCACGTATCGTTTGTTTTGTTCGTGTGTGTATAAGTAATAAAGAATGTACGCATATCACGCTGTGCCTTGGTCCGGTTCTTACGACGATCGTGACAGGCAAAGGGTGGCTATTTGAAGTATCTCAAATATGACTTTATTTTGATTTGTTTAACACTTTTTTGGTTAATACATGATTCCATATGAGTTATTTCATCGTTTTGATGTCTTCACTATTATTCTACAATGTAAATAATATTAAAATTAAGAAAAATCCTTGAATGAGTAGGTGTGTCCAAACTTTTGACTGGTACTGTATGTGTTCAACATCCACTGAAGTAGCTAGCAAGTTTACTATATAGCTACAGTATAGTTGCCTTGGTAACCAATCAAACAGACCTGCTAGCTACTTATTGACTCAAGACATTTCAGCTTTTCATTTTTAATTAATTTGTTAAAAAAATAAAACATAATTCCACATTGACATTATGGGGTATTGTGTGTAGGTCAGTGACACAAAATCCATTTTAAAATCAGGCTGTAACACAACAAAATGTGAAAAAAGTCAAGGGGTGTGAATACTTTCTGAAGGCTCTGTATTATGGTGATATTGTTCAATATTAATGGTTTGGGGAGTTTTGTTGATGTGGGTTGGTGCCTGTTTGATGACATTTGGATGACATCAGATTTAATTAATTCATTAATACAATTAAATCCATTAAAGGGGCAATCTGGAATTTGTACATCCATTTTTTAACTTTTAAATTATTAATATAAAGCCATTGATTCTTGAAGAATGTAACTTAGAAATGCCTCATGACCAACAGTCGTACCCCATCAGAACCCAAAATATAAGCTTGTTTTATTCCATTGTTTGTAAAGAATGTATTTGTAAACAAACACTGTATAGCTTCAAAACCTGGTTAAAACTATCATTTTGATCTCATGGATAGTGAGTCCTTGCATCTATGTATTTGAGAGTGGTTACATTTCTCCTGTCCCATTCATCAGCTGTTTACCAAATAAAGACTGACTATCTCATAATAATGACATACTATCTCATAGTTATGACTTACTATCTCATAATAACGACTTACTATCTCAAAATTAAGACTTATGTATCTCATAATAATGACTTACTATCACATAATTCTGACTTACTATCTCATAATAATGACTTACTATCTCATACCTCCTAATCAGATGTATTTATTTTGGTGACGGGAACGGGCTTCCATAGATCTGGGGGATATAACAATCAATCAAATGTATTTATAAAGCCCTTTCTACATCAGCAGATGTCACAAAGTGCTTATACAGAAACCCATCCTAAAACCCCAAAGAGCAAGCAATGCAGATGTAGAAGCATGGTGGCTAGGAAAAACCCCTTAGAAAGGCAGGAACTAGGAAGAAACGTAGAGAGGAACCCTCTCTGAGGGGTGCCAGTCCTCTTCTCGCTGTGCCAGGTGGAGATTATAAGAGTACATGGCCATTAAGGCCAGATTGTTCTTCAAGATGTTCAATTGTTCATAGATGACCAGCAGGGTCAAATAAAAATTATGTACATGTGCTGTAGTTTGTATCTTCATCCACACGAGGGCAGTATCCAACTGTTCAACCCAGGACTGCCAACTTTTGAAGACAGGTTGGAGTGAGATTTGCTATTGTGGATTTCAGTGCCCCCTGGCACAACCCCTACACAGGATTACATTTAGAGTATGCAAATATTTTATATATATATATATATAATTTTTTATATATACTTTTTTACACTTTATTTAAACAGTAAGGAAATTAGATTGGGAGACAGGCAACTGTGAAAAACAGTGGGAAGGTTGGACGCAGGGATTGATCCCTGTTCTTAGGTGGGGAGTTATGTGACATGTCCCAGGGAGTATTACCACTACACCATAGCTCTGCACATGAAATACTCATATTAACGGTTGATGGCACTGGATAACCAAAGCATAGATTGCAGTCTCTCCTTGTCCATAGTCTGCTTTCAAGGTAAGGAAACAAACATGTACATTTGTAATTTGGGTAAACTATCTCTTTAAAATAGGGCTGGAAGAAAATCCTGCTTGCTCTCCACGAGGGTTGGCCACCCCTGATATATTCAGAGTTTCAATTGAGGATTTACCCTGGTGTTTTATCCAAAAGACACAGACTTTTCTGTTTCCATTTACGCAGACCGGCACTTGTGTCTCATTGGGCCATGGCTCTGGTGGACCTGCCCTGACTTGGGGCCAAGCCCTCGGTACTTTTCAGCTTTCATTTACATAACAATGGCTAACTGTGAACTTTAACACTTTTTCACAAAGCAACTGTCTAAATTGATGCAGAGGTTGTTGATTATGCTCGCACCAAGTCTTTAGTGTCAGACCACTAATGGAAACACAATTACACTAGAGCTTACATTAACATAAAACACCAGTGACCAACTGGTGTGGGGGTAAATCTCATTGGAAAAGAAACCCAAAGTTTCCCAAGTGCTCAGTGTTTGAAAATGTTCTTGTTATAACGATTAAGGTGAATGCACCAATTTGTAAGTCGCTCTGGATAAGAGCGTCTGCTAAATGACGTAAATGTAAATGTACTTTCTCAAAATCACACAAACTTCTAGACAAATCGAATGAATATCAATCTTCAGGTGGTTGAGGCCTACTAGTTGAAGATCCTTGTCATCATCTTACTCTAGGTAGACAAAATATTATGTGTTTATGAGTTGTGAGTTCCCCGACCACCTTTGCCTAGTATGTGCACAGTACAAAAAAAAGAAGCTGCAATGTGGGGAATCATAGGTGGCTCGTTTCAGCTAGTTTTATCTTGTTCTTGATACCATGTCTTGTTTCGAGGTGTTTTGACTGATGCTAATATGGCTAAAATTAGCTAGCTAGCTAACCAACAACTTTAACAATGTATTTGAGAGACAACAAGTCCTAATTCATGTACAGTGAGGGAAAAAAGTATTTGATCCCCTGCTGATTTTGTACGTTTGCCCACTGACAAAGAAATGATCAGTCTATCATTTGAATGGTAGGTTTATTTGAACAGTGAGAGACAGAATAACAACAACAAAATCCAGAAAAACGCATGTCAAAAATGTTATAAATTGATTTGCATTTTGATGAGGGAAATAAGTATTTGACACCCTCTCAATCAGAAAGATTTCTGGCTCCCAATGTGTCTTTTATACAGGTAACGACCTGAGATTAGGAGCACACTCTTAAAGGGAGTGCTCCTAATCTCAGTTTGTTACCTGTATAAAAGACACCTGTCCACAGAAGCAATCAATCAATCAGATTCCAAACTCCACCATGGCCAAGACCAAAGAGCTCTCCAATGATGTTAGGGACAAGATTGTAGACCTACACAAGGCTGGAATGGGCTACAAGACCATCACCAAGCAGCTTGGTGAGAAGGTGACAACAGTTGGTGCGATTATTTGCAAATGGAAGAAACAAAAAAGAACTGTCAATCTCCCTCAGCCTGGGGCTCCATGCAAGATCTCACCTCGTGGAGTTGCAATGATCATGAGAACGGTGAGGAATCAGCCCAGAACAACACGGGAGGATCTTGTCAATGATCTCAAGGCAGCTGGGACCATAGTCACCAAGAAAACAATTGGTAACACACTACGCCGTGAAGGACTGAAATCCTGCAGCGCCCACAAGGTCCCCCTGCTCAAGAAAGCACATATACAGGCCTGTCTGAAGTTTGCCAATGAACATCTGAATGATTCAGAGGAGAACTGGGTGAAAGTGTTGTGGTCAGATGAGACCAAAATTGAGCTCTTTGGCATCAACTCAACTCGCCGTGTTTGGAGGAGGAGGAATGCTGTCTATGACCCCAAGAACACCATCCCCACTGTCAAACATGGAGGTGGAAACATTATGCTTTAGGGGTGTTTTTCTGCTAAGGGGACAGGACAACTTCACCGCATCAAAGGGGCGATGGACGGGACCATGTACCATCAAATCTTGGGTGAGAACCTCCTTCCCTCAGCCAGGGCATTGAAAATGGGTCGTGGATGGGTATTCCAGCATGACAATGACCCAAAACACACAGCCAAGGCAACAAAGGGGTGGCTCAATAAGAAGCACATTAAGGTCCTGGAGTGGCCTAGCCAGTCTCCAGACCTTAATCCCATAGAAAATCTGTGGAGGGAGCTGAAGGTTCGAGTTGCCAAACGTCAGCCTCGAAACCTTAATGACTTGGAGAAGATCTGCAAAGAGGAGTGGGACAAAATCCCTCCTGAGATGTGTGCAAACCTGATGGCCAACTACAAGAAACGTCTGACCTCTGTGATTGCCAACAAGGGTTTTGCCACCAAGTACTAAGTCATGTTTTGCAGAGGGATCAAATACATATTTCCCTCATTAAAATGCAAATCAATTTATAACATTTTTGTCATGCGTTTTTCTCGATTTTTTTGTTGTTATTCTGTCTCTCACTTTTCAAATAAACCTACCATTAAAATTATAGACTGATCATGTCTTTGTCAGTGGGCAAACGTACAAAATCAGCAGGGGATCAAATACTTTTTTCCCTCACTGTATGTTTTCAATGAACATCGGAGACTAAATGTAGTTTACATGTTGTCAACAATCTAAGCCAACCCTGTCTGTTTTGTCCCATAGTTAATCTCATTGCAGTCTTTGTTAAGCAGGGTTAGCTGTGGGATGGTTCATAAGCTTACAAAAACAACCCTATTATCACCGACACAGATAATTAGTTGTATTCAAAACATCAGCTCAAAACAAAATACTAAATCGCATTTACTCAGATTCATTTGTGGAAGTTATACGTAATTTACATCAACATTGAATTTGACCTGATGTTGCCTGTCATTATGTACATGATTATGTTGTGCATGGTAACATCTTCCCCCATTTCCACTTCTCTCTCTCTCTCTCTCTCTCTCTCTCTCTCTCTCTCATACGCACACACACATACACACACACACATTTGCATGCCTGTGCATGTACGCTTACAGGCAAAAGCGCACACACACCCACACATGCACTCTCGCAGACACACTTCACACATGTAGGTAAACACACACTTGCAGGCACACACACATACACACACACACACACACACACACACACTCTTAGAGCGGATCAGGCAGATGTGCTTTGAGCTTGTTGAACTCAATTCACATTTTATTCCTCATTTACCTGGTCCCTTTTTCTTTCATTCTCTCTGTTTCTCCTCACCTGTCTTTTGCTCTCTTTCTCTCTCTTTCTCACTCTCTTTTTCTCTCTCAAACAATCTCTTTCTTTCAGTGTTTCTCTCCTCTTCTCTCTGTAATCCTCACAGACATGTTGGCCTCATTCTTGTGCTCCTCTCTGTCTTCCTCTCTGTCTTCCTCTCTGTCTTCCTCTCTGTCTTCCTCTCTGTTTCTCCTCATGTAGAGGCACTTAACCGATATTGGCTTAGCAGATGTGGTTGGCCATTGCACAATGTAACAATCTGATGTAGGCCTATCAAAATTCATTTCATATCCATACTGATAATGTTATTGCATTTTTTTATCTTTCCTCAGGAGGTCCCCTGTGGCCACTCAGCCTCCCATCACCAGAGTCTGTCTGCCAGGTAAGACCGGAATGCACTGCTCTCTTCTACAATGCATCTGGTGTCCCAAAAACAGTGATTTTGGTTTGTCTGTCAATCTGTTTGCCACTGACTTACTGACTTGAAACACTGTCTCAATGTCAAGACTGTTCTCTTGGTCTCTCTTCTATCTGTCTCTTTCCTCCTCCTTCTTTCCCTCTCTCTTCTCTTGATTTCTTGTCTATGTGACCACCCTCACACTTGAACCCTGAGACCTCACCCCCGCCCCTTCCCCCCTCTCATCGGTTCAGATTCCTCTTCTTGGCCCTCTTACATTTACATTTACATTTTAGTCATTTAGCAGACGCTCTTATCCAGAGCGACTTACAGTTAGTGAGTGCATACATTTTTATTTTTTATACTGGAATCAAACCCACAACCCTGGCGTTGCAAATGCCATGCTCTACCAACTGAGCTACATCTCTGACTCTGTCATCAGCCTTAGTAACAGTACATCCCCATCCCCTGTATTTAGTCTGCATTTAGCACTGCTCTGATGGGAAGTTCCAGGAAACCTCTCACTCTCACCACTCTATCCCAATGTATTTATCTTCTCACTGAAAACACAACAGCATGTGAATCCTGCTCATTAGGAATGTACTGGAGCCATTATTAGGGAGTTGAGACTATGGTGTGTGCGTGTGTGTGTATGTGTGTGTGACTGGGAACTCCGTACTGTGTCCTTGAGCTTAAGGCTCTCAGCCTACACTACGTCACTAGCTATCAAACTGGGTACGTGTGTGATAGTGTGAGGAGGGCAGGCTGCCCTAACAACAAGGCCTTTTTGTTACACACACACACACACACACTTGAATGGCGAGGCAAGAGAGATAGAGGAGCTCTCAGAAATGTTGATTAAACATAGCAGGAGAAGTGTGGGATTTCGTTAGTGGTTAGCGTCATAATGAAGGAGACTGGGATGCCATTGAGTCTCCTGCTACAGACAGCCATAACACAGGGAGCTTACTTTCATTCCTCTCATTCCTCTCACTGTGTGTTATCTCAAACACTTCCAGTTATTAGACTTACAATACAAGGAATGCAAGGACAGAGGAGTACACCTTATTATTGGCTGGGTGTATTTACGGGATTAATAACATTGACTTGATCATTCTGATTAACCGGTATTACCGAAGTAAACCCTTTTACTGCATCTGTCTCATTTTGAAGTGGTTTGACTACTAGTTTCCAGAGAAAGAGAAGACAGATTGAAATAGAAAAGTGTGTGATGTGTGTGTGTGTGTGTGTGTGTGTGTGTGTGTGTGTGAGTGCATGTGCGTCCATATGAGTAGGCCTACATTTCTGTATGTGTAAATGCACAGTGTGTACGTGTTTTTGTAGGTGTGTGTTTAGAGTGCAGTCCTCCGCAAGTGTGTTTGTGTATCGGAGTGTGTGTGTTCAAGCGGGTGTGTGTGTATATGAGCGTATGTGTGTGTGTTAATGTGGGGAGGGAGGTGTTCCTGTGTGACAGTGGTGCAGGGCCCTGATTGACGTCAGCCCGCCTGCATGTGGCTTTTGTTGACTTCCTGTCAGCGCAGATGGACAGACCAGCACTTCCAGTTTCTGGAGAGGGAGGGCTCATCAGGTCCTGAGAGTGTGTGTGTGTGTGTGTGGAGGGGGGGGCTGCAGATTACGCTACGAACTGCACTAAGCCAATCCTCCAATATTAAATGTTTCCTCACTTGCTCAGGTTAGCTTAGGTCATATCTAGACACAAGGCTAGTTGATGAGACTTCCACATATTGTAGCTGAATGCTTTGACTGTATTGTTGGTTACCTACTACATAGCTACTCTGCATGATGCCACCAGAAACATGACACCACCCTCTATTTATCACTCCCTCCAGAGAGTGAATTATACTGTGACATTCGCAGGGTCTATATTTTTATTCACAGGACCTACTGTATGTGTGCACATTTTTTGATGGGCCTAGTAAAGACATGTCATTTAACGGCATTTAATTTATTCATTACCTTTTAATTTGGCATGAACACAACCAGTCATGATGTTTTCATCTTATTGTTGAACAAATCACTTCAAAAAGTAGGCTACCTGCGCATGTTCGCCCACTCTAAAATAATTCCATCATCCAAAAAGTGCACTGTGCACTTGCACCATTTGATGAATGGAAAGAAACACCTGTTACAAAACACCCAAAAATGGGGTCTACACTCTTGTGGCCTGAAATTAATTGATGCGTCTTGCTGACAAAATGACCTTTTTTGTTTAAAGAAAAATTGGGAGACCTGAAAAGGGGCTGAAATACAGGACTGTCCCGGGATGACAAGTGCAGACACATGAAAAAATGAAACAAAATGTAAACCATGAAACAGAGGTGGGGGTGTTCATTTAATTTGGAATAAGCTTTTATTTTGATATTTACCACTGTAGCAGTACAAATTGCATTGCATTTTAAACAAATAGGACAATGGTCAAATTATCATTATTTAGAGACTCCCCCCAAAGTTTGACTTTGTTGCATTTAGGGGGGTTCATGTCTCCTTCAGAGGGTCTGAGACCCCCCTGGGCCCCCTGTAATTCACACTCAGCTCTGTCCCTTTCCAAATCGTATTTTCTTCCCATGCTCTGAGAGGTTGCATTCCCACTTCCACCTGTACCCCTCCACCCCTCCAGCCCACCCCCACCCCCCACCCCCCACCATCCCCCATCCCCTCTATGACAGTGGGTGATGTAACCCTACACCCGCCCCTGTCTTTTTCTTTCGCCCTGGAGACAATGAGACAGAGGAAAATAATGATTCCTGTCCCATCCTCCCTCTGTCTGCTCCCCCTCTCTTTATGGCCGGCGGAGGAGAGGAAATGGAGGGCAGGAAGAGGGGAGCAGATTGATCCTGTTATTGGCCTGTTGTCCCTGTCGTAAAGGAATGCGCTGGACGGACTGACATAACCCAGGAGGTGTTTTTGTGTCTGGCAGGCAGGGAGGCTGTGTGTGTGGCCACTGTGTTTGCTCACTCAGCGGACTGGGGGGAAAATAGGATGCGGACAGACAAAGGGCCATTGTCTCTGTGCCCACGTCGCACAAACACGTAGGCACTGGTAGAAACACTCACACACAAGATAAAACACAGATAAACACACACACTGGTCTGCGGTCCGCACACTCGCAGTTCACGCAATGTCATGGCACGAGCTGTGATAAGTGTTAGGGTTAGGCCTCATCATCTGTTCTGTTATTGTTGTGTATGTTGTACAGCCCGGTAGAGAATAGAAAAATCCACAATACTCTGTGTACTATATCTTGTACAGTAGAGAATGGAAATAACCACACACAGACTCCATAAGGTTATCAGGACCTGATGTTTTTATCACAGTGAGGACCAACACAGCGGGGGCTGTTGTCATAACTTCTCACCGGCACACAAATGGCACGCGCCATGTAGCGTACACCGCAGCAGCAGGGCATGCAGGGAATTGGAAAAAACGTAGTGCAATTTCTCACGGTGGCTGATAGAGGAGAAACAGGAAGCGATAGAGGAGAGAGAGGAGAGAGATCGAGGAGAGAGATTGTCACTGATCATTGATGACTATCAGAACAGGTTGGGGAAGTCTGCCTGCTTCCTGGATTCCTGTGTATTTCTCACCAGAGGAATGTTGCTGTTCTGTTGTTGTGATGGTCATGCATAACAGAGGCCTCTGTTACTCTGTCATAGTGGAAATGTTTTCCCCTGCCTGTGTTGACTGGACTATGGATAGGGGGAAACACATACAGTCAGGTCCAACAATATTGGCACCCCTGATAAAGATGAGCAAAAATTAATACAAATACTGAGCTATATTGTATGCTCCAAAAAAATTGAAATTATATTATTTTATGCTAATACAATTACTGATTTTGTTTAACAAGTAATACAAAAAAAACTCTAAAAAATAGGTGTCAAAAGTATTGGCACCCCTGTGTTCTATACTCACCCCTGTGTTCAGCAACCTCCCTATGCAAAGTTTACGGAGCTGACCCTTTAACAAAAGTTTTATGAGATTTGAGAACATATTGGGAGGGATCCTAGGGCATGCAGAATCTTTCCAGATCCTTGATATCCTTTGGTCTGTACTTATGGACTGCCCTCTTCAATTCAAACTACAGGTTTTCAAGTTGGTCCAGAGACTGAGATGGCCATTGCAAAATAATGATTTTGTGGTCAGGTAGCCATTTTTTTATTATTATACTTTTTTGGGGGGTAGATCAGCTTTAATATTGCAGATAGATTGTAACTTCCATCAATGTAATTGTCTGCCTCACTTCCAATCCCCCATATGTTTTTTTTTCCTCACATATATACATATATATATACATATACACATACATACACATATATATATATACACATACATACACATATGCATACATACATTGGGGGAAAAAAGTATTTAGTCAGCCACCAATTGTGCAAGTTCTCCCACTTAAAAAGATGAGAGAGGCCTGTGATTTTCATCATAGGTACACGTCAACTATGACAGACAATTTGAGATTTTTTTTCTCCAGAAAATCACATTGTAGGATTTTTAATGAATTTATTTGCAAATTATGGTGGAAAATAAGTATTTGGTCACCTACAAACAAGCAAGATTTCTGGCTCTCACAGACCTGTAACTTCTTCTTTAAGAGGCTCCTCTGTCCTCCACTCGTTACCTGTATTAATGGCACCTGTTTGAACTTGTTATCAGTATAAAAGACACCTGTCCACAACCTCAAACAGTCACACTCCAAACACCACTATGGCCAAGACCAAAGAGCTGTCAAAGGACACCAGAAACAAAATTGTAGACCTGCACCAGGCTGGGAAGACTGAATCTGCAATAGGTAAGCAGCTTGGTTTGAAGAAATCAACTGTGGGAGCAATTATTAGGAAATGGAAGACATACAAGACCACTGATAATCTCCCTCGATCTGGGGCTCCACGCAAGATCTCACCCCGTGGGGTCAAAATGATCACAAGAACGGTGAGCAAAAATCCCAGAACCACACGGGGGGACCTAGTGAATGACCTGCAGAGAGCTGGGACCAAAGTAACAAAGCCTACCATCAGTAACACACTACGCCGCCAGGGACTCAAATCCTGCAGTGCCAGACGTGTCCCCTTGCTTAAGCCAGTACATGTCCAGGCCTGTCTGAAGTTTGCTAGAGTGCATTTGGATGATCCAGTAGAGGATTGGGAGAATGTCATATGGTCAGATGAAACCAAAATAGAACTTTTTGGTAAAAACTCAACTCGTCGTGTTTGGAGAACAAAGAATGCTGAGTTGCATCCAAAGAACACCATACCTACTGTGAAGCATGGGGGTGGAAACATCATGCTTTGGGGCTGTTTTTCTGCAAAGGGACCAGGACGACTGATCCGTGTAAAGGAAAGAATGAATGGGGCCATGTATCGTGAGATTTTGAGTGAAAACCTCCTTCCATCAGCAAGGGCATTGAAGATGAAACATGGCTGGGTCTTTCAGCATGACAATGATCCCAAACACACCGCCCGTGCAATGAAGGAGTGCCTTCGTAAGAAGCATTTCAAGGTCCTGGAGTGGCCTAGCCAGTCTCCAGATCTCAACCCCATAGAACATCTTTGGAGGGAGTTGAAAGTCCGTGTTGCCCAGCGACAGCCCCAAAACATCACTGCTCTAGAGGAGATCTGCATGGAGGAATGGGCCAAAATACCAGCAACAGTGTGTGAAAACCGTGTGAAGACTTACAGAAAACGTTTGACCTGTGTCATTGCCAACAAAGGGTATATAACAAAGTATTGAGAAACTTTTGTTATTGACCAAATACTTATTTTCCACCATAATTTGCAAATAAATTCATTAAAAATCCTACAATGTGATTTTCTGGAATTCTTTTCCTCATTTTGTCTGTCATAGTTGACGTGTACCTATGATGAAAATTACAGGCCTCTCTCATCTTTTTAAGTGGGAGAACTTGCACAATTGGTGGCTGACTAAATACTTTTTTCCCCCACTGTATCTACTAGTTCTAATGTATCCATGACATTCACGATTTCCTTAAGAGCATGAGGGTGATTGTTTGTAGTGTGATTTCCTTTACGGTCAATTGAGCTATTTAAAACGGTATTATAATCTCCCACTAGTCTTGAATTGCTTGCAAGGTCGATAATTTATTATATACATTTTCAAAGAAGTGTGGATCATCAATTTTTGGACCGTAAAGGTTAATGAGCCATATTTGTTTATGGTCCAATAACATATTTAAAATATTCCATCTACCTTGCATATCTGTTTGGACAATTTGCACATTCGGATCGAAATTACTGTTCATTAATATCATCACCCCTTTTGAGTTTCTTAGCCCATGGGAGAAGTATATTTCGCCCCCCCATTCCTTCATCTAGAATTGTTGAATGGGTTTCCTGTAAACAATAGATATTATATTCCTTCTCTTTGAGCAATGTAAATATTGTTCTTCTTTTGTTATTATCTGCTAAGCCATTACAATTATAACTGGCTATACTTATTTCACCACATACCATAATGAGATAAAAGTTTCAAATCTATTTATCATAATATATGTTTGTAAATTTACCAATAAAAAATACCATAGTGATTGAGTGTCCATGTAGCTGTACCATGATATTTGCAATGTTACTAAATAACCCTCCAATTGTTCTCCACTAATTCCCCCGCTAGAACCCCTCCCCATCCCAAGTTGGGCCGTCATCCCAGTGATCAGCATACCACCCCTGTCCCCCCGGATCCCTATGCCCGCGAGGGGCCAGGACCCATCCATCGAAAACATCACATAGTGCCACCCACAAAACAGAAGCAGGTCAACCGCCAAAAGCATTTCCAATGCTCTCACCTCAATATATTTATATAGCTATTAAAAAAATATCTATTCAAATATCTTGCATATCTTACTTTCCATCATTATCAATTAATGTGCTTAATAATTTTGGCATTCATGCGTAGGATTTTAACCTATAACCCGAATTGCCATTGTATTACATTACATTTTTAACAAGCAACTACCACTTCAGCAAACAACCATTGCGATCCAACCATGTCGGCATTCATGCATAGTATTTTAACCTATAACCCGAATTGCCATTGTATTACATTACATTTTTAACAAGCAACTACCACTTCAGCAAATAACCACTGCGATCCAACCGGAGAATAGGGGCCGAGCTCGCGCCTGCATCCCACACCTGCCGCAAGGGGGAAAGGACGCCATTTCTTTGTGGATTTTGATGTGTGCTTGGGATAACTGTCTTGCTGGAAAAATCCACTTGCGGCCAAGTTTCAGCTTCCTGGCAGAGGCAACCAGGTTTTTGGCTAAAATGGCCTGTTACTTGGTAGAGTTCATTATGCTGTTGACCAGTGGAAGAAAAACAGCTCCATAACATCAACGATCCACCACCATATTTTACAGTAGGTATGAGGTTGTTTTCTGCATATGCATTCTTCTTTCAAGGCCAAACCCACCACTGGTGTGCGTGGCCAAAGACCTCTATTTTCTGACCATATCACCGGTTCCAATCCAAGAGCCAATGTCGTTTAACAAACTCCAGGCATTTACATTTGTTGATTGCTCTCAATAAAGGATTTTTCTGGCAACCCTTCCAAAGAGCCTATTGGAATGGAGGTGCCGTCTAATTGTAGATTTGGAGACCCGAAGATACGACCAAGTTCTATAATTCGTTCTTTAATTAGGTAAATCCGCTTTTAATTTCAACGCACCTGATTGCTGGAACCAACTGCAAAATATACTGAAATTGGACGCTCTGATGCCTCTTGGGCAATTTAAAATATTGATTGGGGAACTATTAGCTGAAAAATGTGGCTGTTTTTATTGATTGTTTGTTGGGTTGTATTTTAGTTTGTTTTTGCACTGATTTTGATTTGCATCTGATTTTGATTTGTCCATGAATTGTATGTGCAGGGCTCCCTGGTCTCAAAGGTGACTCCTTGTTTAAAAAAACTAACAAAAAATGTCTAACTTTGGCCCTTGGATTTTTCTTTGCCTTCCGAACCATCTCCCTCACTGTGCGTGGGGACAAGATACACTTGCATCCAATACCAGGCAAGTTTAGCACTGGTCCAGTGGTTTTAAACTTCTTAATTGTTGCCCTAATAGTGGTAAGTGGTATATTCAATTTTTTAGCTATATTTTTGTACCCATTGCATGATTTATGAAGGTCACTGTCACGTTGTATAATGATTAGAAAACAGGTGCAGGAATACGTATTAGGGTTTTTATTTCCTCCACCCAACACAAGGTACGTCATACAAAATGATGGGGACGAAGCCCAAAACAAACATGTATATATATATAACACAGGGATGGTTCCCAAACAAAAGAGTGAGGTGTAAACCTCTAAACAATACAGGGGACGAGACCCGTAATAACAACAGCACAATACACGGTACTCACGAGACCAACGGACATGGGACAATAATCGACAAAGACAATGGGGAACAGAGGGCACATATTTACACATACTAATCAGGGGGAATGGGAACCAGGTGTGCGTAATGAGACAAGACAGTCCGGGGTTGGTGGTAATGATCCAGGTCAGTGACGCCTAGAAGGCCGGTGACGTAGACCTCCGGAGCTGGTGAACGGAATGAGCAGCAGTACCAGGGGGATCCGTGACAGTCATCAACCATTTGTCTTTTCGTTTGTGAGCTTTTTGCCTTTTCCCATGGAGATGGATGACAAAGGGATTTTACACGCGTTACCTCATTTTTATACCCTAGTGAAACAGGAAGCCATGGAAGGCCACAATAAAGTTCCTTAGGCTGAGAATTTTTTTTTTTTTAAAGGAGAATGTTTATGCAGATTTAATTTTGTTTTATTTTACTTATAAGAATCTTTCGGGGTGCCAACCATTTTCACACCTATCTTTTTGAAAATAAAAAGTATTACTTGTTAAACAAAATCTCTTTCTCTGAGCAATTGTATTCAAATAAAATAATATAATTTCCCCATTTTTTGGAGCATACAATATAGCTCAGTCTTTTTCTCTCATCTTTATCAAGGGTGACAATAATTTTGGACCAGACTCTAAGCATGACGTGGCTTCCTGATCGATCCCACTTCAAACAGTAAAAGGTATCTGTGTGTGCGTGCGTGTGAGTAAAAATTTGCAGGCTTCATTCACACACTGTATGTTTGGCTGTATAGAAAGGCGTTAATAGTCTGGCTTTTAAGTGAAAGTCCCATTGTAAAGCTCCATTGTTAGACTATTTATCTATGATGCATGACATTATCCCAATGGGAGGCCCTGTGTTATTTCAAAGCTAAGCTCAGGAGTAGTGTTTGTTTTGGCATGCAGTAAGCCTAGTCTAAATGTATGGCTAAAGTGGTATGAACAATGTAGGACTGTTATGTAATAGGGCAGGGTTACCCCCCTCCCCCCCCCCGATTCAAATAATAAAGGCTTGATGATGAGTTGGTTATTTAAATCAGCTATGTAGTGCCGGGCAAAAACCTAAACGTGCACCCAGGGGGGCCACAGGACCGAGTTTGGGAAACCCTGCAATAGAGCATAGAGAGAGACACATGGACATGCACGCACACACACACACGTACACCTGCATGCATGCACGAATGCCCACAAACACAAATACACACACACACACAGCATAGGTTATAGGTCTGTTCCCAGGATAAGGCGTAGGATGGCTGTCCATTAGAAAAAGCCAAAAACTCTCTTAAGAATGCTTGATGACTTTGCCAGGCGTGCCAAGTTTTGCCAACCCTCAAAGAACAAAGTGATCCTTGTCAGACCCTGCTTTGCCTGCTTTTGTCAGGTTCCCTTTCCTCACACACACACACACACACACACACACAAACAGGAACCTTCAGGAACACTCACATTCTTATTATAGCTCTCATTGAGTTAAATGAAGTCTGGAGCTAAGGTAAGCACTGTTATAAAACAGGAGAGGGGTAAAGGTAAAGATAGCCTCTGCTATATTTGGTAGTCCCCTTAAGGGGTCCTATTTTGGCTCTTCATTGTCTAAGAGCATCACCAGATGACCCTCTAAGCTTTAGGCACATATTTGGTGAGGGCTCCTCTATGTCAAAGTTCCAGCAAATCACTGATTAATCTTGGAACGTGGCTTAGTTTGTGGTTAACTTTAAACCACAGCACTCAGTACTTTTAAGGCATAAGAATGTGTCGTCCTGTCATTGCTGGTTCATAAATTCCAACCACCTGTTTGCAGTCAAGGCCCTTTATAGTTTAGGGTGGAAACATTACCTATTTCTCTGAATTCAATAAAGTCTGGGCACTTTTTAAGTAACACTTAATACGTCTATTCTCTTTAAACCCTGGTGCTCTCTCTGTCTGTGTGCATCTGTGTGTGTCTGTGTGTGTGTGTGAGTGTGTGTGGTCCTACAATATAATAAATGCCTAGGCTGTAATGACCTGAGCCCATGCAGACAGGGAATGAAGAGGTACTCATCATCATCCAGTTTATAAATGTTAATTAATATGCCCATCCTGGTCTGACCATGCTGCTAATACAGTGCTGGCGTGCAGGAATGCAACAGAGATGTCACTGAGGGTAGAGGGAGAAAAAAAGAAGAGGAGAAAGATGGGGAGATGAGAAGACAGGGTTAGAGAGATATGGAGTCCCTTGCTAACAAATCCAAGCTGCAGGAATGCACCCAAGAGGTCAGAAAGAAGAGAGGAGAGGAGGAGAGGAAGAATGTAGAGACCAGGGAGGAGGGAAAAGAGGGGTCAGAGGTATTAGGAAAGAGTGTGAGACAAACAGGGGGTAAAGAGGATGGATTAGAGAGAGGAAGAGAAGAGAGAAAGTATTGTAGAGAGACATTGACGAGGGAGAGAAAGGATACCAGGAGAGAAGGGTGTAGGGAGTGGCGAGTAGGAGGTGAAGTATGCCCTCTGGTGAAGTATGCCAAAGACACTCAGTGAACTGATAAGGACCCTTATGCTCTTGACTCGTTAAACTAACTTTGTGTGTGCATTCATGTGCGGACGTGCATGCATGCTTATGTGTGTGTGTGTGGCAAGCCTTGTACGTGTGGCCCAGTATGCAACTATGCATCGTGACCTTAGCCTTGCGTTCCCCGGCGGTACGTGCTATACCTGCCCTTTAAGCTCCATCTCTCTCTACAGGCTGCCAGCCTGAGTGTACACATACACAGACACATCCTCCTAGCGCTAACTCAGCTAATCCCCACTTATCCACATATAGTCTCTGCCTTTATTTAAATGTCTCAGTGACTTGCCTATATCTGACAGGCCCAGCTGGAGGTGAGGAGAAACCAGGGGCTCGGGTGATAATAGATACCACGCTGGGTGCACCTGCCTTGGGTTTCTCACTGACACAGAGGTGGCCATCTGCCAGGGACTGGGATGTGGTTCCCTCATGACCACAGCTATACATATTCAGGAATACACACACACACACACACAGACAGCTGATCTCAAGCATTCCCCCTTTGCACTTACACACTTAATTAAGAAGTGATGACACTATCAGACATCTGCCCTTCTCATGGTATCCCTGTTGGCATCAGTAGTGGGTCCTATGGCACGTCCAGCCTTTCTGAATGCCACAGCCATCCCTCCCTGTGCTCTGACACAGCACGTCCACTAAATACCATACCAGCATGCCACACACCGCTGCCCGTTGCCAAGGTGATTATTAGTCCCTGCTGCCCTGCTGGTGGTCAGACACAGTGTGTGTTCCCGGTCAGGACAACCCACATGCACGCACACACACGATATTCCCTTTCCCTCTAGTCTGCAATAACATTATTGGGCAATAGGTACTCCTGACCCCAGATGTCAGAGTGTTGGGCCACTTTTCTCCAGCCCAGTATTATGCTGCCCTGTGGTCCTTTACAGGATTTCTGTCCTCTGTATATAATATTACCTCCTGCCAGTCACTCTTGACTGTTTCCTGCTCACAGGCCCCAGAAGGAGCAGTTAACCAGGCAGAATTCTCTGGTAGCCAGGAAGAGTGAAACAGTGAAACCCGAGAGAGAGTGCTTATGACGGTCAACTGATTATGGCCTCTAGTCTAGCTTACAGGAAGGAAAGAGAAGGGTAGCACAGGGCCAGGTTGTTCTCTGTTCTCTAGTAGCAAGGCAGAGAGGAGTGAAACCCATGAGAGGGTGTTAATGGTGGTCAACTCATTTAAACTGTTAACTGGAACTGGCCTCAGGTCTCTGGTCCCTTTTTGACGGGAAGAGAAGGGAGGCGCTGGGCCAGGCTGGTCCTGGTTGTCTGGTATGCAGGCAGAAAGGAGCAGTGTGAAACCCAGTGTTTATGGTGATCAAATAATTTAGCCTGCTAACTGGATCTGGTCTCCAGCTGAAGGGAAAATTAGTTTTTACTGATTACAGAATGTCATTGTTCCATAGAAACTGAATAGAATATGAATAAACTTTGCAAGCATGTGTGCCTAACTTTAACAAAGTGTCCTCACTAAAAGTGTGTGTGTGTGAATGTGTGTACATTTACATCATTTAGCAGACGTTCTTATCCAGAGCGACTTACAAATTGATGCATTCAACTTATGATAGACAGTTTTTTTTTTTTTTTATGGGGGGTGGGGGAAGAAGGATTACTTTATACTATTCCAGGTATTCCTTAAAGAGGTAGGGTTTCAAGTATCTCCGGAAGGTGGTCAGTGACTCCGCTGTCCTGGCGTAGTGGGAGAGCTTGTTCCACCATTGGGGTGCCAGAGCAGCGAATAGCTTTGACTGGGCTGAGCGGGAACTGTCCTTCCGTAGAGGTAGGGGAGCTAGCAGGCCAGAGGTGGATGAACGTAGTGCCCTCATTTGGGTGTAGGGTCTGATCAGAGCCTGAAGGTAAGGAGGTGCCGTTCCCCTCACAGCTCCGTAGGCAAGCAGAACTTGGGAAGGTTGAACACCAGACAGGCTGCAGCGTTCGTAGGGGTTTAATGGCACAGGCAGGGAGCCCAGCCAACAGCGAGTTGCAGTAATCCAGACGGGAGATGACAAGTGCCTGGATTAGGACCTGTGCCACTTTCTGTGTAAGGTAGGGTCGTACTCTGTGAATGTTGTAGAGCATGAACCTGCAGGATCGGGTGACCGCTTTGATGTTAGCGGAGAACGACAGGGTGTTGTCCAGGGTCACGCCAAGGTTCTTTGCACTCTGGGAGGAGGACACAATGGAGTTGTCAACCGTGATGGTGAGATCATGGAGCGGGCAGTCCTTCCCCGGGAGGAAGAGCAGCTCCGTCTTGCCGAGGCTCAGCTTGAGGTGGTGATCCGACATCCACACTGATATGTCTGCCAGACATGCAGTGATGCGATTCGCCACCTGGTTATCAGAAGGGGGAAAGGAGAAAATTAATTGTGTGTCGTCTGCGTATCAATGATAGGAGAGACCATGTGAGGATATGACAGAGCCAAGTGACTTGGTGTATAGAGAGAATAGGAGAGGGCCTAGAACTGAGCCCTGGGTGACACCAGTGGTGAGAGCACGTGGTGCGGAGACAGATTCTCGCCACGCCATCTGGTAGGAGCGACCTTTCAGGTAGGACGCAATCCAAGAGTGAGCAGCGCCGGAGATGCCCAATTCGGAGAGGGTGGAGAGGAGGATCTGATGGTTCACAGTATCAAAGGCAGCGGATAGGTCTAGAAGGATAAGAGCAGAGGAGAGAGAGTTAGCTTTAGCAGTGCGGAGAGCCTCCGTGACACAGAGAAGAGCAGTCTCAGTTGAATGACCAGTCTTGAAACCTGACTGGTTTGGATCAAGAAGGTCATTCTGAGAGAGATAGCAGGAGAGTTGGCTAGTTTTCCTCCATTTCTGCCTGGAGCCCTCTTCTGTGAGCTCGCAATGAGTCGTAAAGCCATGGAGCAGGAGGGGAGGACCGAGCCGGCAAGGAGGATAGGGGATATACAGAGTCAAAAAATGCAGAAAGGGAGGAGAAGAGGGTTGAGGAGGCAGAATCAGGAGATCGGAGGGAGAATTTAGCAGAGGGAAGAGATGATAGGATGGAAGAGGAGAGAGTAGCAGGAGAGAGAGCGAAGGTTGCGACGGCACATTACCATCTGAGTTGGGGCTGAGTGAGTAGTGTTGGAGGAGAGCGAGAGAGAAAAGGATACAAAGTAGTGGTCGGAGACTTGGAGGGGAGTTGCAGTGAGATTAGTAGAAGAACAGCATCTAGTAAAGATGAGGTCAAGCGTATTGCCTGCCTTGTGAGTAGGGGGGGACAGTGAGAGGGTGAGGTCAAAAGAGGAAAGGAGTAAAAAGAAGGAGGCAGAGAGAAATGAGTCAAAGGCAGACGTAGGGAGGTTAAAGTCACCCAGAACTGTGAGGGGTGAGCCATCCTCAGGAAAGGAACTTATCAAGGCGTCAAGCTCATTGATGAACTATCCAAGGGAACCTGGAGGGCGATAAATGACAAGGATGTTAAGCTTGAATGGGCTAGTGACTGTGACAGCATGGAATTCAAATGAGGAGATAGACAGATGGGTCAGGGGAAAAAGAGAGAATGTCCACTTGGGAGAGATGAGGATTCCTGTGCCACCGCCGCGCTGACCAGATGCTCTCGGGGTATGTGAGAACACATGGTCAGACGAGGAAAGAGCAGTAGGAGTAGCAGTGTTTTCTGTGGTAATCCATGTTTCCGTCAGCGCCAAGAAGTCAAGGGACTGGAGGGTAGCATAGGCTGAGATGAACTATGCCTTGTTGGCCGCAGAACGGCAGTTCCAGAGGCTGCCGGAGACCTGGAACTGCACGTGGGTCGTGCGCGCAGGGACCACCAGATTAGAGTGGCAGCAGCCATGCGGTGTGAAGCGTTTGTATGGCCTGTGCAGAGAGGAGAGAACAGGGATAGACAGACACATAGTTGACAGGCTACAGAAAAAGGCTACAATAATGCAAAGGAGATTGGAATGAAATGAACTAAACATCTGGGAAAGCGAGAGAGCGGGGCCTCCTTCACTTACGTTTCACTGAAACACTCAAATATAACTCTCCCAACTTCCACTTTAGAAATGATAATTGTTGTAAACTACAGCGGTTCAATGTTTTCTAGGAATAGACTCTAACTTAGTTTATTCAGCTAGCTAACTTGGTACAGTATTCTTCCGTGGAAACCGTCCAGGGCACCGAATCATATGACGCCATAGCCAACAAGCATGCCAGCCTCCAATAACACGGTATAGCACCAATACTCGGTTACAACAAACCACCAGTGTGTTAACACGCCAAACAGATCATTTGTGTCCGTGTCTAACGTTGTGTAAAGTTTTGGGTTAGTTTTGACAGCTTGAGTGAGTACGTCGTCAACTTATTCAGCCAGTTAGTTCAGCTAGAATAGATAGCATACTAGCTAGCCATTGCTCTCTGCCAACGAACCAACCCCTCCTCCCACGGCACGAACACACAGAGAGAGTGTACAATATACTAAACAGAATATGTATGTGTAAAAGTGAGTTTCTTTGTTCATTGAGTGTTTGTTTTCTGCAGTGTCAGTACAGACACATTTCCCCAGAACCAGAGTTCCTGTTTTGGGATAAAAACAGCACAAATTTCCTTGAGTGGTTCCGGAGAAGCGGAAAAGAGGAAAAGCAGGCATGTGATGTGATCACTGGGCGGTGTGTCCATGTGGCCCCCTGGGGCCCTGGGTCTGTAGCAAACAAGGCTACGCACTCATACATTTCTGCTAGTCTGATGGACTGGAGGCTGCTAGAAATGTTTTTTTTTTCTGATGGATTAGTTTGTTATAATTCGGTGGTAGAAGTTACATGAACTTAGAATCAACTTCTCAAGTATGTTTGATACAGTAGATGTACTGTATTTACCCCCTACTAATTCTGCTGTGTAGATAGATAAGACCTAGGAACCACAAAATAACCAAAACAGAGTTGTAATTTAATGATGTTGTTTTCAGTTATTTTATTGGAGGGTTATGCTTATCTGTGGTTATGAACCAGCTCCTGTGGAGGTAACGGTAATCTCCCAGAGAGTCCGTCCTCCTAGCGTGCCCAGGCTTAGCGTGCCACACAGCCCGTCATGTGACTGTGTGTGCAGGGGGTAGGGGAAGACAATACAGGGCATTATGGGGTCTCCCTACAAAGCCCCAGGACTTGCGTCAGTATCACAGCTCCTCTCATCAGGGTAATAATAATAATAATAATACATTTATTTTATATAGCGCTATTCATTACAAACAAGAATCTCAAAGTCGCTTTGAAAACAAAACAAAAACAAATGTATGGATCTGGTAGTTCATGGTTGATGGTCTTCCACAGCTTCAGATGTCTATGCAGTTCAGAAAGGCAGTCAGTAGCAGTAGCTTGAGCGGAAGGAGCATTGATGATACAGACATACAGTACACTGAGTATACCAAACATTAGGAACACCTTCCTAATATTGAGTTGCAACCCCACTTTTGCCCTCAGAACAGCCTCAATTCGTCAAGGCATGGACTCTACAAGGTGTGGAA
Organism: Coregonus lavaretus; assembly: GCF_964263955.1. Taxonomy (NCBI): domain Eukaryota; kingdom Metazoa; phylum Chordata; class Actinopteri; order Salmoniformes; family Salmonidae; genus Coregonus; species Coregonus lavaretus. The sequence goes on along the minus strand of NC_140008.1, from coordinate 40,231,200 downwards.
AGAGTTCCACAGGGATGCTGGCCCATGTTGACTCCAATGCTTCCCACAGTTGTGTCAAGTTGGCTGGATGTCCTTTGGGTGGTGGACCTTTCTTGATACACACAGGAAATTGTTTAGCATGAAAAACCCAGCAGCGTTGCAGTTCTTGACACAAACCGGTGCACTTGCACCTACTACCATACCCCGTTCAAAGGCACTTAAATATTTTGTCTTGCCCATTCACGCTCTGAATGGCACACATGCACAATCCATGTCTCAATTGTCTCAAGGTTTAGAAATCCTTATTTAACCTGTCTCCTCCCCTTCAGCTACACTGATTGAAGTGGATTTAACAAGTAACATCAATAAGGGATCATAGCTTTCACCTGGATTCACCTGGTCAGTCTATGTCATGGAAAGAGCAGGTGTTCTTAATGTTTTGTATACTCAGTGTATCTGATCGTAAACAAATGCAAGCAAGGTTTGAAATGATTATGTTTTAGTCAAATATTGTATCTGTTTGGGTTTCTTGCCATCAATTTGCAGTCTACAAATTATTTGTAATTATGTTCCGGCCTCCTGACCATACGCTCAAAAAGAAATCAGCCTGCTGCTGAATCTAGTTGATGTTCCCTGCACTATAATATATACTATATCCTATTAGTTTAACTAGACTAGAGTGACCTCTTCCTCCATAGTATTAACCACAGCGGGCAAGCGAGACCCTCTCACACTATAGTATACATCACAGGTGCATATCCTATTGGTTAACCTGTAATGACTTTTCACACTATAGTAAAGTCCTGTTGGTTAACCTAGAATGACCTTTCCCACTATAGTAAAGTCCTATTGTGTCCTATAGTAAAGTGTATGGAGTCCTAACCTCAAACCCCACAGAGAGGCTGTTGTCCAATGATTTAAAACCATAAGTCGTCCATCGTCTAATGACACAAATGAGTTCCTGTCAGGAACACACTGAGTGGAAATGATATAACACTGATTTTACCTTTCACAGCATGACATAACACTGCTTTTACCTTTCACAGCATGACATAACACTGCTATTACCTTTCACAGCATTACATAACACTCCTTTTACCTTTCACAGCATGACATAACACTGCTTTTACCTTTCACAGCATGACATAACACTGCTATTACCTCTCATGGCCTGTTATAGAGCACATAATGTACAGTTGAAGTCGGAAGTTTGCATACATTTAGGTTGGAGTCATTAAAACTCGTTTTTCAACCACGCCGCACATTTCTTGTTAACAAACTATAGTTTTGGCAAGTCGGTTAGGACATCTACTTTATGCATGACACAAGTAATTTTTCCAACAATTGTTAATAGACAGATTATTTCACATATAATTCACTGTATCACAATTCCAGTGGGTCAAAAGTTTACATGCACTAAGTTGACTGTGCCTTTAAAGAGCTTGGAAAATTCCAGAAAATGTCATTGCTTTAGAAGCTTCTGATAGGCTATTTGACATCATTTGAGTCAATTGGAGGTGTACCTGTGGATGTATTTCAAGGCCTACCTTCAAACAGTACCTCTTTGCTTGACATCATGGGAAAATCAAAAGAAATCAGCCAAGACCTTAGAAAAAAATTGTAGACCTCCACAAATCTGGTTCATCCTTGGGAGTAATTTCCAAATGCCTGAAGGTACCACGTTCATCTGTACAAACAATAGTACGCAAGTATAAACACCATGGGACCACGCAGCCGTCATACCGCTCAGGAAGGAGACGCGTTCTGTCTCCTAGAGATGAATGTACTTTGGTGCGAAAAGTGCAAATCAATCACAGAACAACAGCAAAGGACCTTGTGAAGATGCTGGAGGAAACAGGTACAAAAGTATCTCTATCCACAGTAAAATGAGTCCTATATCCTATATACACTCAGCAAGGAATTGCTCCAAAACCACCATAAAGAAGCCAGACTATGGTTTGCAACTGCACATGGGGACAAAGATTGTACTTTTTGGAGAAATGTCCTCTGGTCTGATGAAACAAAAATATAACTGTTTGGCCATAATAACCATCGTTATGTTTGGAGGAAAAAGGGGAATGCTTGCAAGCTGAAGAACACCATCCCAACTGTGAAGCACGGCGGTGGCAGCATCATGCTGTGGGGATGCTTTGCTGCAGGAGGGACTGGTGCACTTCACAACATAGATGGCATCATGAGGAAGGAAAATGATGTGTATATATTGAAGCAACATCTCAAGACATCAGTCAGGAAGTTAAAGCTTGGTCGCAAATGGGTCTTCCAAATGGACAATGACCCCAAGCATACTTCCAAAGTTGTGGCAAAATGGCTTAAGGACAACAAAGTCAAGGTATTGGAGTGGCCATCACAAAGCCCTGACCTCAATCCTATAGAACATTTGTGGGCAGAACTGAAAAAGCGTGTGCGAGCAAGGAGGCCTACAAACCTGACTCAGTTACACCAGCTTCTGTCAGGAGGAATGGGCCAAAATTCACCAAACTTATTGTGGGAAGCTTGTGGAAGGCTATCTGAAACGTTTGACCCAAGTTAAACAATTTGAAGGCAATGCTACCAAATACTAATTGAGTGTATGTAAACTTCTGACCCACTGGGAATGTGATGAAAGAAATAAAAGCTTAAATAAATCATTCTCTCTACTATTATTCTGACATTTCACATTTTAAAATAAAGTGGTGATCCTAACTGACCTAAGACAGGGAATTATTACTAGGATTAAATGTCAGGAATTGTGAAAAACTGAGTTTAAATGTATTTGGCTAAGGTGTATGTAAACTTCCGACCTCAACTGTATGTCATCATTACAGACAGAGGGTTGTGTCACGATCGTTGACAGATGAAGCGGACCAAGGCGCAGCGTGATAAGCGTACATTCTTTATTTAGTACACACACGAACCAAAACAATAAACCAAACGATACGTGAAGTCCTAGGTTATACACAAAACCTAAACGGAACAAGATCCTACAATTAACTTGTGCCAAACGGGCTGCCTAAGTATGGTCCCCAATCAGAGACAACGAGCTACAGCTGTCTCTGATTGGGAACCACCCTGGCCAACATAGATAAACACGAACTAGAACAAAAACATAGAAAACTTAAACATAGAACAATCCACACCCTGGCTCAACATTTAAGAGTCCCCAGAGCCAGGGCGTGACAGTACCCCCCCCCCCAAAGGCGCGGACTGCGACCGCGCCACACAAACACAAGAGGGTAGGGGCCGGGTGGGCATTCCGCCTCGGAGGCGGATCCGGCTCCGGGCGTGACCACCACTCTCTCTCCACCCCCCTGTTGCGCCCCTGGTCTGGTCCCGCTGGCCGGAGCTGGACTGGACACCGGTGGAGTGGATTGCTCTGGCTCCGGAGTGGAGCCGCTGACCGGTGCCGGACCAGGCACCGGTGGAACAGGCACGGGCCGTGCCGGACTGGACACATGCACCACTGGCTTGGTGCGGGGAGCAGGAACGGGCCGGACCGGGCTGGCGACGCGCACCACTGACTTGGTGCGAGGGGCAGGAACAGGCCGGACCGGGCTGGCGACGCGCACCACTGGCTTGGTGCAGGGAGCAGGAACGGGCCGGACCGGGCTGACGACGCGCACCACTGGCTTGGTGCGGGGAGAAGGAACAGGCCGGACCGGGCTGGCGACGCGCACCACAGGCTTGGTGCGGGGAGCAGGAACGGGCCGGACCGGGCTGGCGACGCGCACCACAGGCTTGGTGCGGGGAGCAGGAACAGGCCGGACCGGGCTGGCGACGCGCACCACTGGCTTGGTGCGGGGAGCAGGAACAGGCCGGACCGGGCTGGCGACGCGCACCACTGGCTTGGTGCGGTGAGCAGGAACAGGCCATACCGGGCTGGCGACTCGCACCACAGGCTTGGTGCGGGGAGCAGGAACAGACCGGACCGGGCTGGCGACGCGCACCACAGGCTTGGTGCGGGGAGCAGGAACGGGCCGGACCGGGCTGACGACGCGCACCACTGGCTTGGTGCGAGGGGCAGGAACAGGCCGGACCAGGCTGGCGACGCGCACCACTGGCTTGGTGCGAGGGGCAGGAACAGGCCGGACCGGGCTGTGGAGGCGGACTGGAGGTCTGGAGCGGAGAGCTGACACAACCCGTCCTGGCTGAATGCCTATTTCCACACAATATGTGTGAGGCATCAGCACAGGACATACAGGGCTGTGCATTCGTACTGGCGCTACAGCACGTGGCACTGGCGCAGGATATACGGGACCGAGGAGGGGTACTGGAGGCCACGAGCGTTGAGCCGGCACACCCCGTCCTGGCTGCATGCCCACCTTAGCACGACACGTGCGTGGTGCTAGCACAGGACGTACAGGACTGTGCCGGAACACTCGCGGCACAGTACGTGACTCCGCCAACCACCCTTTTAGCCCCCAAATTTTTTTTTCTTGGGGCTGTCTCTCGGGCTTCCTCCTCGGCCGGTACCCTCTGCGTTGCCGCTGCTCCTCTCTGTAGCGTGCCTACACACTGTCCTTCTCCCTTAACGCCTCCAGTAGCTCCTCTCCTAGTCCGCAGACTCGCCCTGTAGCTGCCTCCTGCTGCCCCGTCGTCCACGCCGAGTGCCCCCCCCCCCCCCCCCCAAATGTTCTTGGGGTTGCCTCCCGCGTGTCCGTCGTCGGCACGGTTGGCGCCGTTTCTCCTCTCCTGCCTGGGCATTCACCTTTGCCCATGGCCCTCTCCCCGCGAAGATCTCCTCCCAAGACCACCATTTGCCCACCTGCGACATCGCCATCTTCTCCGCCTGGGCACGCTGCTTGGTCCTCTTATGGTGGGATCTTCTGCCACGATCGTTGACAGATGAAGCGGACCAAGGCGCAGCGTGATAAGCGTACATTCTTTATTTAGTACACACACGAACCAAAACAGTAAACCAAACGATACGTGAAGTCCTAGGTTATACACAAAACCTAAACGGAACAAGATCCCACAATTAACTAGTGCCAAACGGGCTGCCTAAGTATGGTCCCTAAATCAGAGACAACGAGCTACAGCTGTCTCTGATTGGGAACCACCCTGGCCAACATAGATAAACACGAACTAGAACAAAAACATAGAAAACTTAAACATAGAACAATCCACACCCTGGCTCAACATTTAAGAGTCCCCAGAGCCCGGGCGTGACAGGTTGACAGAGAATTTAGCGGAGTTTTGTGTGTGATGAATTTAGGTTTTATACAATCTTAAAGCACTAAACTGGTTGAAAGTGAGACTTCCTTTGATTTTGTGGTTTTATTAGAGTTGTTAGGTAAGGTGTTGTTTTTCTCTCAGGAGTACAGAAGTGTGGTTTGGGGTCTTGTGCTCACATTGAAAAAACAGAGATAGGATATCTTGTGAGAAATCACCAGGGAGCTGGAAGAGGCTGTACTTTATAATCAGAGATAAGCATATTTACCCTTACACTCTGAGACAAGGACAAAGCTGACATGAGTGTGTGTCTGCTTTAACAGTAGTGTGTGTGTGTGTGTTTGTGTGGTAGAGAAACCGAAGTGGCGGATCAGACATTGAGGAGACAGACAGGATGTCCTGGTGCTCACCTCTCTTAGAGGCTTTTATTTACAATATTAACAGGTGCAGGACTAATTGGCCAATAAACCTTGTACAGAAAATAACAAACATGACGTTGACAAAGACTTGAATAAATCAAAGATATTCTCAATATAAACTATTCCAGCAACAACTCTTTGCCTATAACAATACACAGGTATAACTCTACTCTAGCCAACATGTTACCTGCCAAGCCTGCTCTCCCCCAGGCAAAAGCCAACTGAGCACCTAAGTACTCTTTCCAGGAATTCCTTTCCACTAGGAATGTTCCATCATGATTGCACCAAAACACATTTGTACCATAAATGCGTAATTTCCCATGGACATATAACATCATAAACAACAGTTTTACATAAACACACACTTAAATAACGTGTGCCATAACTTCTTCTTTAAGTCACACAATACACATTCATGAAGTAATTCACCCCCGGGATAATTCATCACTTTGGTTATTCCCGTCAACCAATAACTGTTCCTCGATGACTCGTAGACTCATTTGCTTCATGCGTAAAGCACACCGGCATTTCAACAAGGAAACAGTGCGGCGCTTCAGACAAACACACAAGGTAGGTTAAATTATATGATTATACTCTACCAACACTTCCATCGTTATTCTAATAATATATTTCACATTGCTAGAGCATGTACGTTTAAATGGGAAGCTTTACACACGGTAGAAACATGTGTCACGGTCGTCGAGGAGTGAAGGAGACCAAGGCGCAGCGTGTGAAACGAACATGGTACTTTATAAAGTTAAAGCACGACAAAACAACAAATCAAAGCGACGAATGTGAAGTCCAATAGTGACAAAGACTAACCAGGAACAATAACCCACAATGCCCACAAGAAAACATACAGAATAAATATGGCTCCCAATCAGAGATAACGAGCCGACAGCTGACACTCGTTACCTCCGATTGGGAGTCAATGACCAAACTTAGAAATACACACAACAGAACTACCAACATAGAAATACACCCAAAACACAACCAACCGAATACACCCTTACAACCAACCCCACAACAAATACCCAACAAAACAAATACACCCTGGCTCAAATCCAAAAGTCCCGGAGCCAGAGTGTTACAGTACCCCCCCCTAAAGGTGCGCACTCCGGGCGCACCAGCATACAGTCTCGGGGAGGGTCTGGGTGGGCGTCTGTCCACGGTGGCGGTTCTGGCCCTGGTCGTGGTCCCCACCCCACCTTAGTCACCACCCGCTTCCCTAGCCTCCTCCACATGACCACCCCCCAATTAAACCCCACTGGATTAAGGGGCGGCACCGGACTAAGGGGCAGCACCGGACTAAGGGGCAGCACCGGACTAAGGGACAGTACCTGACTAGCTGGTTCTGGCGGATCCTGGCTGGACGGCTCTGGCGGATCCTGGCTGGACGGCTCTGGCGGATCCTGGCTGGCGGAAGGCTCTGGCTGATCCCGGCTGGAAGGCTCTGGCGGATCCCGGCTGGACGGCTCTGGCGGATCCTGGCTGGACGGCTCTGGCGGATCCTGGCTGGACGGCTCTGGCGGATCCTGGCTGGACGGCTCTGGCGGATCCTGGCTGGCGGAAGGCTCTGGCTGATCCTGTCTGGCGGAAGGCTCTGGCTGATCCTGTCTGGCGGAAGGCTCTGGCTGATCCTGTCTGGCGGAAGGCTCTGGCTGATCCTGTCTGGCGGAAGGCTCTGGCTGCTCCTGTCTGGCGGAGAGCTCTAGCGGCTCCGGTCTGGCGGACGGCTCTGAAGGCTCATGGCAGACGGGCGGCTTTGCAGGCTCAGTACAGACGGGCAGTTCCTGCGGCGCTTGGCAGACGGACAGTTCAGACGGCGTTGGGCAGACGGGCAGTTCAGGCGCCGTTGGGCAGACGGACATTTCAGACGGCGTTGGGCAGACGGACAGTTCAGGCCCCGTTGGGCAGACGGCAGACTCTGGCCGTCTGAGGCGCATCGTAGGCCTGGTGCGTGGTGCCGGAACAGGAGGTACCGGGCTGAGGACACGCATCTCAGGGCTAGTGCGAGGAGAAGCAACAGGGCATGCTTGGCCCTGGGGACGCACCGTAGGCCTGATGCGTGGTGCCGGAACTGGAGGTACCGGGCTGAGGACACGCATCTCAGGGCTAGTGCGGGAAGCAGCAACAGGACGCACAGGACTCTGGGGACACACAGGAGGCTTATTGCGTGGTGTCTGCACTGGTGGTAAAGGGCTGGAGACACGCACCATAGAGCCAGTGCGTGGAGGAGACACAGGGCTCTGAAGACGCACTGGAAACCTGGTGCGTGGTGTAGGTACTGGAGGTACTGGGCTGGAGCGAGGAGGTGGTACCGGAAATACCGGACCGTGCAGGCGTACTGGCTCCCTTGAGCACTGAGCCTGCCCAACCTTCCCTGGGTTGATGCTCCCCGTCGCCCGACCAGTACGGGGAGGTGTAATAACCCGCACCGGCCTATGTGGGCGAACCGGGAACACCATGCGCAAGGCTGGTGCCATGTACGCCGGCCCGAGGAGACGCACTGGTGACCTGCTGCGTGGGACCGGCTTCATGACATCCGGCTCAACACTCAATCTGGCCCGGCCGATACGTGGAGCTGGACTGTACCGAACCGGGCTATGCCTGCGTACAGGAGACACCATGCGCTCAACTGCGTAACACGGTGTCTGCCCGTACTCTCGCTCTCCACGGTCAGTCCAGAGAGTAGGCGCAGGTCTCCTACCTGACTTCGCCACACTCCCTCTTAGCCCCCCCCCAAGAAATTCTTGGGTAGTACCCACAGGCTTCCAGTCTTGCCTCCGTGCTGCCTCCTCATATCGCCGCCTCTCGGCTTTAGCTGCCTCCAGCTCTTCACGAGGACGGCGATATTCTCCCGGTTGTGCCCAAGGCCCCTTACCATCCAGAATCTCCTCCCATGTCCATGAATCCTTTATGGGTGGATATAAATCCTGTGTAGGTGGATCCTGTTGCCGCTTGACACGCCGCTTGGTCCTTTTAAGGTGGGTTATTCTGTCACGGTCGTCGAGGAGTGAAGGAGACCAAGGCGCAGCGTGTGAAACGAACATGGTACTTTATAAAGTTAAAGCACGACAAAACAACAAATCAAAGCGACGAATGTGAAGTCCAATAGTGACAAAGACTAACCAGGAACAATAACCCACAATGCCCACAAGAAAACATACAGAATAAATATGGCTCCCAATCAGAGATAACGAGCCGACAGCTGACACTCGTTACCTCCGATTGGGAGTCAATGACCAAACTTAGAAATACACACAACAGAACTACCAACATAGAAATACACCCAAAACACAACCAACCGAATACACCCTTACAACCAACCCCACAACAAATACCCAACAAAACAAATACACCCTGGCTCAAATCCAAAAGTCCCGGAGCCAGAGTGTTACAACATGGTTAACACGTTACATTGTTTTAGTAACTGGCTTGCACAATAAACACTCGACTTTGGCGACTTATGTCAAAGTATTGTCAGCAAATGGAACACGCTACTCAATCCAACATATTCTCTTTTGTTTCAGGATTATTGGCTATACCTTGAAGAGATACAATTAAGAGTCTTTCTACAACCAATAATTTGTTTGTGTCATTGTCTATAAGTCATGGACATGCGCTCCATGACAGTGTGTGTCTGTGTGTCACTCACTCACTGTCACGTCATTGAGAGATACAACCAACCACAGAATATTTTCCCAGAACACTGGTATATACACTGAGTGTACAAAACATTAAGAACACCTTCTTAATTCATCAGGGCATGGACTCTACAAGGTGTCGAAAGCGTTCCACAGGGATGCTGGCCCATGTTGACTCCAATGCTTCTCACAGTTGTCAAGTTGGCTGGATGTTCTTTGGGTGGTGAAACATTCTTGATACACACGGGAAATTGTTGAGTATGAAAAACCCAGCAGTGTTGCAGTTCTTGACACAAACCAGTGCGCCTGGCACCTACTACCATACCCCGTTCAAAGGCACTTAACTTTTTTGTCTTGCCCATTCACCCTCTGAATGACAGACATATACAATCCATGTCTCAATTGTCTCAAGACTTTAAAATCCTTCTTTAACCTGTCCCCTCCCCTTCATCTATACTGATGAGTGGATTTAAGTGACATCAATAAGGGATCATAGCTTTCACCTGGTTAGTCTATGTCATGGAAATAGCAGGTGTTTGTACAGTCAGTGTATTTCACAACTAAAACATTTACAAATATATTACAGCTTGTATGCCAGTGTGAGTGTGTGTGTGTGTGTGTGTGCATTCATGACTCACAAGATAAGTGGACTGTATTGTATCCTAAGTGTGTGTTGGTGCAGGTCTGGAGGTGTGGTACTGAATTGCCACTGGATGTAGGACCTGGCTGGACATTCAGCACCTAACCCAGAGTTATGTCACAGTTTAATCACTCACTGTTGATGTCATAAATGGGACCTCTGTTTTGTCTGCAGTATCACTCAAATACCTCTGCTAGTCTGTTACTGTGACTGCTTCCAAAATGGCTGCTGTTTTTCTTCCCTCACACTGTTTATTGACCTATGGTTTGTTTTCTCATCGCTGAGAGAGGATGTGCTTTTTTTCTTTCCTCTGCGCTGAACTGAGATGCCCTCTCTCTCTAACTCTCAGGTATGTGGGTACTAGGCCTGAGGTCATTGCTACCCTCAGAGTTAGTTTCAGTGTCTGCATTCACACACACACACCTCCCCTACAACCTCACCACACTGTGTTTATGTAGAGCTTTTGCAGGGATCATGAGTAACCTTTTATGTGCTGCCAAACAAGCAAACATTAGCTCTAAGATCAAATTGATAAGAATGATTTCAGCAACCAAAATGTGACACCCTCAAGATACATTTTAGTTTACATGGAGTACAGTAATGTGTGTGTCATTTGTTATAAGCATTAGTAAAACCTTGATATCCCTCTTTATTGACTGGCAGCAATCTATGTAGTTCAAGTCAGCGCAATGCCCATTTCATACCCCAATGTTGATCCTCATTACCCACCTCTCTGAGTGAATGGCACTACCCTGTCATGCCAGGCCAAGCTTGGTCAATCTTGGCCACCACACATGCCTTGATGCCACTATGAGACAATGTTGTGACACTCTTGTACTAGCCCTAACATCACATTAGTTCCAGTCATCATGTCCCAACCAAACCCAGGCTGCCAAGGCAACCACCCAGACTGTCCAAACATTGCCATCGCCATGATGTGTCAGTGTCACGCCTAAAGAAATCCCCTGGAAACATGACCAGTGGAACTGTTAGTTAGTGGAACTGTTATGTGTGCAGCAGAAAGGCACAGAGCTGACCTCTGTCCCTGTGTGTTTAACTGTCCCTCTCTGCTCTGCTCTGACCGCCCTGTACCAATAACATTAACCCCCTCTTCTTCCATTGTATACTGTGTACTCCCCTGGATATGTCCACAAGCGCACGTCTCACTCCTAGTGTGGGTGTGTTCGAGTGTGCATGTGTGTGTGTGTGTGTACATCTCTGTACGTTCAAGCATGTATATGTGGGTGTATGTATGTCTGTGCATGTACAGATGTAGGATCTTAATTTGAGGCAGTTTTCTACAGAAGGAAAAGAGTCCTGCAGCAACAGAAAATGTGAATTATAATGTGAATTATAATGAATGGACATTTTTGCAGCGGTTGCTACATTTTTCGTAAGGGCAAGTCAAGTCTCAAATTTCAAAGTGGAAATAACAAACTTCAGAAGCATTTTTAAACATCAAATACACTACAAGTTTGAAATGTTGCAGGAAAGTTCTACAAGTGGGTGATCAAATTAAGATCTATACGTTTGAGCATGTGTATATGTACAGTGCATTCAGAAAGTATTCAGACCCCTTGACTTTTTCCACATTTTGTTACTTTACAGCCTTATTCTAAAATGGATTAAAATACTTTTTTTCCTCATCAATCTACACACAATACCCCACAATGACAAAGCGAAAACAGGTTTTTAGAAATGTTTGCAAATGTATTAAAAAGTAAAAACATATATCCTATTTACATAAGTATTCAGACCCTTTGAATGAGACTCGAAAATGTAGCTCAGGTGAATCCTGTTTCATTGATCATCCTTGAGATGTTTCTACAACTTGATTGGAGTCCACCTGTGGTAAATTCAATTGATTGGACATGATTTGGAAATGCACACACCTGTCTATATAAGGTCCCACAGTTGACAGTGCATGTCAGAGCAAAAACCAAGCCATGAGGTCGAAGGAATTGTCTGTAGAGTGCAGAGACAGGATTGTGTCGAAGCACAGATCTGGGGAAGGGTACCAAAACATTTCTACAGCATTGAAGGTCCCCAAGAACACAGTGGCCTCCATCATTCTTAAATGAAATAAATAAATGGAAAAGGTTTGGAACCACCAAGACTCTTCCTAGAGCTGGCCTCTCGGCCAAACTGAGCAATCGGGGGAGAAGGGCCTTGGTCAGAGAAACAAGATTCTCTGGTCTGATTAAACCAATATTGAACTCTTTGGCCTGAATGCCAAGCGTCACGTCTGGAGGAAACCTGGCACCATCCCTACTGTGGCGCATGGTGGTGGCTGCATCATATTGTGGGGATGTTTTTCAGCGGCAGGGACTGTGAGACTAGTCAGGATCGAGGGAAAGATGAACGGAGCAAAGTACAGAGAGATCCTTGATGAAAACCTGCTCCAGCGTGCTCAGGACCTCAGACTGGGGCGAAGGTTCACCTTCCAACAGGACAACAACCCTAAGCATACAGCCAGCCAAGACAACGCAGGAGTGGCTTCGGGACAAGTCTCTGAATGTCCTTGAGTGGCCCAGCTAGAGCCCGGACTTGAACCTGATCGAACATCTCTGGAGAGACTGAAAATAGCTGTGCAGCGATGCTCCCCATCCAACCTGACAGACCTTGAGAGGATCTGCAGAGAAGAATGGGAGAAACTCCTCAAATACAGGTGTGCCAAGCGTCATACCCAAGAAGACTCGAGGCTGTAATCGCTGCCAAAGGTGTTTCAACAAAATACTGAGTAATGGGTATGAATACTTATGTAATGTCATATTTCAATTTTTAGAATAAGGCTGTAACGTAACAAAATGTAGAAAAGGTCAAGGGGTCAGAAACATTTCCAAATGCACTGTATGTGTATGTGACAGCCCCGTCGGTGTGTGTGTCTCTCTGACTGATATCCAGTGGTGTTTACTCCAAGCTGAGATGTGGAATACCACGGCTTCCTCCTAAACCCCAGCTCCGACCCTCTGCCCTGCCAACCCCAGGCCTCCATCTTTGATCCACACTCTGGTTATATGCTCAAACTTTTGGAGACCGTATGACATCACAAATCATATTTTTCTTGGTATCCAACGGGAGCGTACAGTTAGGAAGAGTAATGATTCAAATCAAGCTACTGTGTGTGTGTGTGTGCTTGTATGTGTATGTGCGTGCGTGCCGCATTGGCCAAACAAGCACATAACAGTCCTTTTGCACTCTTGGGAACAGGCCCTACAAAGCCTAGTAAAAATACAGTTGTCAGTGAGGTTGTGTGAAGGTTAGGACAAGACCCTTTGGATCTTTGCCAATGTAAGGAACCATACTGTCCATCCAGCACAGTTTAGATAATGTTTCTGTTTGTATCAACTATTTCATATTTCCACCAGGCACAGCCAGAAGAGGACTGGCCACCCCTCAGAGCCTGGTTCCTCTCTAGGTTTCTTCCTATGTTCCTGACTTTCTATGGAGTTTTTCCTAGCCACCGTGCTTCTACATCTGCTTCGCTTGCTGTTTGGGGTTTTAGGCTGGGTTTCTCTATAGCACTTTGTGACATCTGCTGATGTAAAAAGGGCATTCAAAATACATTTGATTGATTGATATTACCTTCATCTATCTTTCTTTCGTCCTCATATGGAAGTTATTTGAATATCTTCTGAATCAAACTATCATTTGCGTTAATACCTCACATACTTCAGAAACTGTTTTAGGCTGCACGAATGTTTTAAAAACGTTCTCTGTGGTGTTGTTGGAGAGAGCGCACCGAACAGCCAAAGAAAACCAGCAGAACATCTGAATTGAGTTTCATCAATAAGCAACGGCAGTCCATTTGTTATGACATTAAAGCACTGGCGTAGCTCACCTTGTACGTACCCACTTGAGATTCCAGAATATTACATAACGCTTTCATTGAAATTGTTTTCTCCTCTGAACTCTGCGTTTGTTCGCTTGCCTCATCTTGGTTGTGCCAAGGATATGCAGCCCAAACTGGAAGCCTCATAGACAGAAAACTGTTTGTGTGTGTGTGTGCGTGCCTACGTGTGTGAAATAGATTGTGTAACAGGTGATCTCTTTAACACATCATGTACATCACGTTGAACAGGATTCCTAAACAATTCTATCTGATCAGGACAGGTGCTCCAGGAGACACATCAGTTTTATTTCCAGTTGTTATTGTTGTTTTCTATGTAGCTGGTCTATACATGAAAACACCAAAAGCGATTTTAAGATTGAATGCACTGTATCTGCTACCCTCGTCTGCTTCAGCGTTCAGACTCGCCATGCATCATGTTTATGGAAACCTGGTACTGTATATGCATCTCACATGTTGGTTGATTAGTTTAGAAGTAAGTAAGTCTCATAAAACATACCCCCAAAACCAGCTTGACTCTGATGACATCAGATGCCTGCTCGTCTTGTATAGTGTTAATACCTTAGCATCATGCAGCATCCAGGTCATATAGGCCCCCCCTCTATCACCCCCTCTATGAGTGTCAGGTATCAGTCAGGCGCTGGCCAGGCCTTCAGAGTTCTGTTCAGAGGCCTATTTTACTTCTTACCACTACCCCCTTACCCTTGAGCCTCCATGTCTCCAGTGTCACAAACAAGCCCCAACATGAGCCCTCCAGTCAGGGGGTGGTCGACTGGTCGGGCAGTGTGTCTGCACTCTTCTCTCCTCACAGAAGGGCTATCTTTACCCACTAGCCTGCCTGGCACAGATATGGCATGACATACTGTAGCTCTGACCACAGACAGGACTGGTTTACACTGTGGCCTTCTCATAGAAGAGCTGGTAAACTGTCTCACTGCCTTGGAATCAGTGGGAGAGATCTAGAATGATGACTTTGCCCACGGCATCAGACAGTGGCATTAGTGTGACTGTGGGTACACGTGTTCTTAATAACCACAGAAAAACACAGGGTTGTCTCATCCAGTCATGTTTGTTCCACAGCATCTACACTTCACCCCACAAACACAAAACCATCCATCTCTTACAGTGTTGAATTCATTTTTGAGTGTTTGTTGCTAAAGCAAACTGTGTTCTTAAACTACTATCCAGAAAAACAGTTGTGTCACCATAAAATATATCAAAACAACAGCTCGACTCAACTACAGCTTTTCATTAAACTCCATCTCAGGTTTTGGTGTGTGCCCTGCCCTAGAGCAGGTTCTGAAAGCTGGAAGCATGCACCCAGTAAGTATTTGAGTTATGCCATTGACGTCAGCACAGTCATAAAGTAGATGGCTGCCATTCCCCTCAAGTATTCCCCTGCCAGCAGCAGCTCTGTTCAGCCATAGGTTCAGTTTTATCCCACTGGGCACGGACGTCAGTTCAGCATCTAGTTTTGATTTACATTTAGTTGAGTTATCAACTAACGTGAATTCGACAAAAAAAAACTAAACAAAAAATCACCAAGTCATTGGATTTGTGTTCAAAGTTAGGTGAAGAAAATAGGAAATTCCCTGACGTTGATCCAATCAGTTATCCGCATTGATTCAACGTCATCACATTTAATTTCTTTGTTGAAATTACGTGGAAACAATGTTCTTTCAACCAGTTTTTGCCCAGTGGGAAGTTTCAGCCCAGTGCAGATACATTCAACCCTCACAGTCAACCACACAGCCACACAGACAGATGCTTTTGTTTTGGGAATTTGGGAAGAAATATATGCCCCCTTTCTTTTGTAAAGCATAAAAGAAAAAGAAAATCCCCTTTTTCCTATGTTTGTCAACGGTGTGATAAAGAATGTTTGGCGAGGTTCCGAGTTACAAAAAAAAGACAATCAATGATATACCTTCATAGCATTTTCCCCTGTAACTTTAACAAAACATGGGGGTGAACTCATATTATGTGTGTTTTCCCTCTGAATTTCAAGACTAGCAAGCCTTAAGGAAATAAGTAGCTGTTTTATTTGTTTTGGTTGTTACAGTATTTACATTTATTTCATCAGAAAGTCCAATTTACATAATGAATGTCTTTATGAAGGTGGTCGTGGCAGAGAAGGCAGCTAGGGAATGATTTAAACCAAACTCAACGTTAAACTTAATTGGATCAGGATCAGCAGTTAAAAATGTTGTGTCCACTTTGTAATGCACACACACAAATGCACACACACACACCTACACAGATGACCCCTCGCTGAAGCATGTTGGTAGAGGTCAGCTGGGTATGCGGTGATATGGTCATCATATGTCCACAGGGACACTGATCCACACTGCGTCACAGATCTATAAAGGCTTCCAAACGTCCTTCTCACCTTCTCTTCACCCCTTTCCTCATCCCTCGCCCCTCTCCCCATCCCTCGCCACTGTCCTCATCCCACTCATCATAGCTACGCCCTGCTGGCTCCAAAGGACAACTAACTGAGACTAGGGTTAACCATTAAGGCTTAGTTCACCACTGGGCTCTGTGGAGTTTGACTAGAGACACACTATCAACGTCTAGCGATCAGACCAATGTCTAACTCACTCTGATGTTTATTGTGTTAATAGAGTTTGGGGTCATCTTTGGAGGCATCTGACAGTCATCCAACATGACTCCTACTGGTCTGGCTTATAACCAACAGATGATACAATCTTCACTATCACAGCACACACAGAGAAAACTCTGAACCAAATAACCCTAGGTCCCATCTGGTTATTTTACACTAACGTCATGTAGCATTTGGGAAAAACAACTGCAACTGGGTGGAAGTGTGGTAATTGGGTTATGAATCTTTCTGATCCGTGTTAATATGGTGATTTGGACTGCAAACTCCAGTCACCATCCATCCCACCAATCACAATGGGCCCTATTGAAGTCTACCAACAGTCTTTCTATCAGTGTGGAAGTTCACGTCAGGTGAACAGACAAAGCTCGGTCTGTCTGTATGTGTGTGCGTGCGTGCGTGCGTGTGTGTGTGCGTGTGTGTGCATGCTTGTACGAGAGGGTGTGTGTGTGTGTGTGTTTGATCGCCTCACACAGATGCCTGTGCCCCCAGTAAAAGATGTCAGCATTGTATTCGAGCGGTGAGCATTCACTCTGAAAACTCTCAAGCAACTTCTCACGCAAACCTCACACGTGCCAAACTGTCTGTCTTTCCCAGGGTCTTTCTGATTTAGGAGATGGGGGTAAGGGTGAGTGAGTGTGTAAAGAGAGGGGAGTCAAGGTTGGCCAATTATCCTAAGGGCTGAAAGGGGGAGCGACGGAGAGAGAGAGATAGAGAGAGGGATGGGGGATGCATTTTGGGGTGATTTTCTTGATTTGATTACCTGGTTGCATGACCAATTTACAGCATTCCCTGCTGTTTTCCCGCGGTCTGTCGTTCCGTGTCTGAGGTGTTCCCTAGTAAATCCACCCGGTCTGTTTACAGAAATGTCTGGCGGGCTCCAGTCGCCGAGGGGAGGGAGGGACAGGGAGAGCAGTGTTACTGGACGGCTGAAAACGAATGTCCAGAGGCAGGGAGCAGCGATCGTGGATGATCACATACGCACACGCACACGCACACACACACAGAGTCTGTGTTTGAATCAGTCAAAGCACTACTGTGTACTGCTGTATTTACTATCAGAACTACTGTTATATTGTCTCTGTCCCTGTTAGCTACAGTTGAAGTCTGAAGTTTACATATACCTTAGCCAAATACATTTAATCTCAGTTTTTCCACAATTCCTGACATTTAATCGTAGTAAAAATGCTCTGTCTTAGGTCAGTTAGGATCACCACTTTATTTTAAGAATGTGAAATGTCAGAATAACAGTAGAGAGAATGATTTATTTAAGCTTTTATTTATTTCATCACATTCCCAGTGGGTCAGAAGTTTACATACACTCAATTAGTATTTGGTAGTATTGCCTTTAAATTGTTTAACTTGGGTCAAACGTTTCGGGTAGCCTTCCACAAGCTTCCCACAATAAGTTTGGTGAATTTTGGCCCATTCCTCCTGACAGAGCTGGTGTAACTGAGTCAGGTTTGTAGGCCTCCTTGCTTGCACACGCTTTTTCAGTTCTGCCCACAAATGTTCTATAGGATTGAGGTCAGGGCTTTGTGATGGCCACTCCAATATTTTGGAGTGGCCATCACTTTGGAAGTATGCTTGGGGTCATTGTCCATTTGGAAGACCCATTTGCGACCAAGCTTTAACTTCCTGACTGATGTCTTGAGATGTTGCTTCAATATATCCACATAACTTTCCTTCCTCATGATGCCATCTATTATGTGAAGTGCACCAGTCCCTACTGCAGCAAAGCACCCCCACAGCATGATGCTGCAACCCCCATGCTTCATGTTGGGATGGTGCTCTTCGGCTTGCAAGCACCCCCCTTTTTCCTCCAAATATAACGATGGTCATTATGGCCAAACAGTTCTATTTTTGTTTCATCAGACCAGAGGACATTTCTCCAAAAAGATCTTTGTCCCCATGTGCAGTTGCAAACCATAGTCTGGCTTTTTTAAGGCGGTTTTGGAGCAGTGGCTTCTTCCTTGCTGAGTGGCCTTTCAGGTTATGTCGATATAGGACTAATTTTACTGTGGATATAGACACTTTTGTACCTGTTTCCTCCAGCATCTTCACAAGGTCCTTTGCTGTTGTTCTGGGATTGATTTGCACTTTTCGCACCAAAGTACGTTCATCTCTAGGAGACAGAACGCGTCTCCTTCCTGAGTGGTATGACGACTGTGTGTTTATACTTGCATACTATTGTTTGTACAGATGAACGTGCTACCTTCAGGCGTTTGGAAATTGCTCTCAAGGATGAACCAGATTTGTGGAGGTCTACAAAAAAAAATCTGAGGTCTTAGCTGATTTCTTTTGATTTTCCCATGATGTCAAGCAAAGAGGCACTGAGTTTGAAGGTAGGCCTTGAAATACATCCATAGGTACACCTCCATTTGACTCAAATGATATCAATTAGCCTATTAGAAGCTTCTAAAGCCATGACATCATTTTCTGGAATTTCTCAAGCTGTTTAAAGGCACAGTCAACTTAGTGTATGTAAACTTCTGACCCACTGGAATTGTGATACAGTGAATTATAAGTGAAATAATCTGTCTCTAAACAATTGTAGGAAAAATTACTTGTGTCATGCACAAAGTAGATGTCCTAACCGACTTGCCAAAACTATAGTTTGCTAACAAGAAATTTGTGGAGTGGTTGAAAAACGAGTTTTAATGACTCCAACCTAAGTGTATGTCAACTTCTGACTTCAACTGTATATCTGACTTGGGCAGAATGGGCTGTAATTAAATTCCTTCAAATTTAGTGTCAATTCTTGCAGTTGAAATTGAACATTTCAGCCATTTAGGAACAATTTGTACTATTAGCAATGAGTTGAAGAAACTCATCTAACTAAACCCAGCAGTAAGGACTTACTCTTAACGATCACACACATACACAGACCGAGCATTGTCTGTTCACCTGACGTGAACTTCCACACTGATAGAAAGACTGTTGGTAGACCTCAGTTGGGCCCATTGTGACTGGTGGGACGGACGGTGACTGCAGTTTGCACTCCAAATCACCATATTATCACAGATCACAAAGATTCATAACCTAATAGTTGACTAATAACAACTAACAACAAAATAATAACAAGATAACTAATAATGTAAGCATACTGTGTCCATAATAAGTATATAGGTTGTATGTTGGGAGCTTTCGGGAAAGAGCACAGTTGGAAAGATATGGCATATAGAAGCAAACCGGATGGACATCATGAAAATTATCTGAGAGGTTGAGAGTAGAAGAAGTTCAGGAGAAAAAAACAAACAAAATATAATTATTGTAAAATTGACTGTGTCCATAAAATATAGATAGTAAGTATAAGCTGGAAGTAGAGGCCTAAGCATTGTTGTTCACTAGTTTACCCCAAGTAGGGAAAGGGTGGCGGGGTTGGAAAGTAATAAAGGGGAATATATATATATATATATAAAAAACATGGGGGATTGGAAGTGATGCAGACAATTACATTGATGGAACTTATAATCTATCTGCAATATTAAGCTAATCTACCCCCCCCAAAAAAAAAAAAAAAGATTCATAACCCAATTACCACACTTCCACCCAGTTGTTGTTGTTTTTCCCAAATGCTAATTGACGTTAGTGTAAAATAACCAGAGGGGACCTAGGGTTATTTGGTTCAGAGTTCTCTCTGTGTGTGCTGTGATAGTGAAGATTGTATCATCTGTTGGTTATAAGCCAGACCAGTAGGAGTCATGTTGGATGACTGTCAGATGCCTCCAAAGATGACCCCAAACTCTATTAACACAATAAACATCAGAGTGAGTTAGACATTGGTCTGATCGCTAGACGTTGATAGTGTGTCTCTAGTCAAACTCCACAGAGCCCAGTGGTGAACTAAGCCTTAATGGTTAACCCTAGTCTCAGTTAGTTGTCCTTTGGAGCCAGCAGGGCGTAGCTATGATGAGTGGGATGAGGACAGTGGCGAGGGATGGGGAGAGGGGCGAGGGATGAGGAAAGGGGTGAAGAGAAGGTGAGAAGGACGTTTGGAAGCCTTTATAGATCTGTGACGCAGTGTGGATCAGTGTCCCTGTGGACATCTGATGACCATATCATCGCATACCCAGCTGACCTCTACCAACATGCTTCAGCGAGGGGTCATCTGTGTAGGTGTGTGTGTGTGTGTGTGTGTGTGTGTGTGTGTGTGTGTGTGTGTGTGTGTGTGTGTGCTGTTTCTGGGATTTGGAAATGTGGGCAGAGTGTCCGCATTAAGTCATAAGTCATAATCTCATTGATAAATACAATAAACAGAGGATGTGTCCCAAATGGCACCCTATTCCCTATACGGTGCACTACTTTTGACCAGAGCCTGATAGTCCCTGGTCAAAAGTAGTGCAATATATATGGAATAGGGTGCCATTTGGGACACAACCAGAGAGAAGCCAGGCAGGCGCCTTCCCTCTCCTCATATCCAGTCAATCGTCTTTCTTAGAAAGAGTTGCTCATCACCTCACGGTCCTCAGGACTAACTCTGTTTTATTATGGCTGTTATACATGAAACAGGTAAGATCACCCTTGGCACAGCTGTGTATCAACCTACGTCACTGTTTGTGTGGGTATTTGATGTGGGTATGAAGCACATCAGATTAATTGTAAACATAGTATTCCCTTATTTGCAGATTATATGGTGCTGCAGAGAAAGTGTTGTTGCAGTACTAATGAGAAAAACAGAGTTCCTCAGAGTAGAGGTATGATCTCTCTGGTGGGAATAGAGAGAGGAAGATGCCAGAAGATATCAACAGAGTGATAAAGAATAGAATGCAAGTGTGTGTGTGTGTGTGTGTGTGTGCGTGCGTGCATGCGTGCGTGAGTGAGTGTGAGAGAGAGAGAGAGCGATGGGCCCTGGAGGACCAATGTCCTGTTCCTGTCTCTCTCCTCAAGGAGCATAGGGGGTTTCTGACAGGGGGACCACAACATCCGTCCTGTGTGTTCCTGGCCTAGGTTGTCATTGATGTAAAGGCTGGTTGTCAGGGATGTGAAAGCTGGTCATTAGTGATGTGAAGTTTCAGTAGTTTTAATGGGTAATAGTGAAACTGAGCCAGCCCCCTGCCCCCTCGTCTCCCATCCTCTACAGGAAACTGAGTGAGGAGTGTCTCAATCACAGCTGTCACACACACACACACACACACAAACCATAGCCCCCCACTCCATGCATCTGACACACACTTGTCCTGAAAGGACTTGACAGTACCACGTAGACACAAACACAAGTGTGCACGGGCTCACATGCAGTGCCTTCAGAAAGTACAGTGCCTTCAGAAAGTATTCAGACCCCTTGACTTTTCCCACATTTTGTTGTTGGATTAAATTGATATTTTTTCTCACTCCCAATCCACATACAATACCCTATAATGACAAAGTGAAAACAGGTTTGTAGAAATGTTTGCAAATATATTTTTAATGCAATATAGAAATATCTCATTTACATATGTTTTCACACCCCTGAGTCAATACATGTTAGAAACACCTTTGGCAGCTGTGAGTCTTTCTGGGTAAGTCTCTAAGAGCTTTGCACACCTAGATTTTACAATATTTGCATAACGTTATTTTATTTTATTCTTCAAGCTCTGTCAAGTTGGTTGCCAAGTCTTGCCATAGATTTTCAAGCCAATTTACTGTAAGTCAAAACTGTAACCAGGCCACTCAGGAATATTCAATGTAGTGTTGGTAAGCAACCCGTGAACTTATTTGGCCTTGTGTCCTGCTGACAGGTTATGCCTGTGCTTAGCTCTATTCCGTTTAATTTTATCCTAAAAAATTCCTAGTCCTGGCCAATGAACGGCATACGCATAACATGATGAAGAGTGGTACTCAGTGATGTGTTGTGTTGGATTTTCCCCAAATATAATGCTTGTATTCAGGACATAAAGTTAATTTCTTTGCTACATTTTTTGCAGTTTTACTTTAGTGCCTTATTGCAAACAGGATGCATGTTTTGGAATAATTGTATTCTGTACAAGCTTTCTTATTTTCACTCTGTTATTTAGGTTAGTATTGTGGAGTAAATACAATGTTGATCCATCCTCAGTTTTCTCATATCATATCCATTAAACTCTGTAACTGTTTTAAATTCACTATTGGCCTCAATTCCTTCCTCTCCGGCAACTGAGTTAGGAAGGATGCCTGTATCTTTGTAGTGACTGGGTGTATTGATACACCATCCAAAGTGTAATAAATAACTTCACCATGCTCAAAGGGATATTCAATGTCTGCAATTGTTTTTTTTACCCATCTATCAATAGTTGCCCTTCTTTGTGAGGCATTGGGAAACCTCCCTGGTCTTCATGGTTGAGACTGTGTTTGAAATTCACTGCTAGACTGAGGGACCTTACAGATAATTGTATGTGTGGGGTACAGAGATGAGGTAGTCATTCAAAAATCATGTTAAACTCTATTATTGCACACAGAGTGAGTCCGTGCAACTTATTATGCTATTTGTTAAGCACATTTTTACTCCTGAACTTATTTAGGCTTGCCATATAATAATAATAATAATATGCCATTTAGCAGACGCTTTTATCCAAAGCGACTTACAGTCATGCGTGCCATAACAAAGGGGTTCAATACCTATTGACTCAAGACATTTCAGCTTTTCATTTTTAATTCATTTGTAAACATTTCCCAAAACATAATTCCATTTTGACATTATGGGGTATTAATTTGGGCAGCGCCAGCTGCAAATACCAAATCAATTATTGTTAAATTGCGACTGTCAGTGCAAAGCAGAGAGACCCAGCCAGGCATATTTTTATTTATTTCTGTATAGATAGGAGTAGGCTAATTAGGCTAGATAATTTTGGCAATTTAATTCAATTTACTTTAGGGAAAGCTTAGCTTCCCCTAGCCTTATGGACACGCCGCTTATACCTTTTAACGAAGCACATGATGATGTTTTCATCTGATTGTCAAACAATCACTTAACAAAGGCGCTCCTGTAGGCTACCTGCGCACATTCGTTCACTCCCAAAATAATGTCAGCATCCAAACCCCAACAGTGCACTGTGCACCCGCAATTTGATGAATGGAAAGAGACATCAGTTACAAAACACCTACGTGTATTGTAATGACATTCTGCAATTGTCATTAGGGCCTACACTTGTAGCCTGAATTGATGCATCCACTGTTGTCCACGCGCGCCTCGGTCTCGGCCACTCATCTCCACCTAGTCCTTGAGCGTCTCGGCCACTCATCCCCCCGCCTTGACAAAATGTAAGTGTTCTCCTCAAACCATAATGCAGTTTGGAGCATATTACACCCAGTTTCCAGTCAATTCGCACATTTTTCATGCAGCTGACATGCAGTAATGTTAAATAATGGTGTAATAGTCTATAGTTTTTGGGGGCATGTTATATTAATTGGGATAGGCTCACGTTTTACTGGGACTGCGTACCCTCACTATTTATTTTACCCGGACGTCATACTGGACCGTTCCGCCTTACTTTCACCCCTGGCTGTAACAAAATGTGGAAAAAGTCAAAGGGTGTGAATACTTTCTGACGCACACACACACACACACAGAGAGAGAGATTATGGGAGAACAGGATATGTGGCTGGAAGTTCCATTTCAAGAATGATGAGAGATGAAAGATGAGCGAGATAGAGTCACCCATCTGTCATAGTTTCCTTACTGACATCGAGATCTATCCTCTCTGTCTGCTTGGATGTTCAACTCCTTGTTAGATGGAGGTTTTATGTTTGTGTGCCTAAGCATATACAGTATGTACAGTATTTGAGTCTTAATCATCTGTCCGTGAGTGTGTGTCTCTGTGTGTATGCATATGCATTCATATACATCTGCATATGTGTGTGTGTGTATGTGTGTGCGTGTGCGTGTGTGTTTCCTGGCTGTGGGCCCCTGAAGGCCAGATGTGTCTGGGATTGTGATCAGAGTGTTCCTTGTGACTGTGAGTGTGTGTGTGGAGGAGAGGTGGTGAAAACCCCCCTCTTACGTGTATGTGGTTAGTTAGACTTACTGGGCCTTTTCACAGCTGCTTCCCCAGCCCAGACCCACTGATGTCAGACCAGACCAGCCTATAGGTTGTGCCAGCCCAGCCCTAGTCCAGACTAGACCAGCCATGCAGGACTAGGATTTTATAACTCTCTAAAACATCACACTAACCTCAATGGAGGGAAAATACCACCAAACTCTCACGGAACTGTCCATTTTACCTTATGGAATATGGAATGCCAAATCCAAATGTCACCCATCTAACTGCAAAACAACTCAAATGTTGTTTTATCAGTATACTGTAGTAACAAACATAACTGTACTTGAGTAACCAATGTCACAGTTTGTAGTTACACAAGTGAAACAACAAATCGAATCTTGTCAGTTATAAAAGGGACTTCGTATACACATCAGGCTTCATTGTTTTTGTGACATACTGTCTGTTTGAACGTATCCTAACTGGAGTTATTGTTATGTGTTAAGCTTCTGTGTACACTATCATAGCTCACTTTTGGACCCAGTTGTAGGCTGTCTGGCAAGCTCATTTACAGTAAGCATGTTTACAAATGATCAAATCTCAGTCCGTTTGTGCCATTTATCCCATCATCGCTTCCCCACAACAGATTAACTGGCAAAGTCATATCCATGGCAACATTATGTATGCTAACGTCTTGCATGGACAAGACACTGTAGCCTGTAAACACACTGCAAGCCAGACAGACCCATGAGAACTAATAGATTAACATAGTGCATCACGTGTATTGAGAGCAGTGCTGTGTGGGAGAATATTGATGTACAGTAGCAGAGTCCCCCATACTCCTCCAACCTTCCAGTACTCTGCTCCAGGGTTTACCCCAGCCCAGACCCAGCCTCCTGCCTTACAGAGGAAAGGATTGATTGAGTTTGCAAACAGCCCGCGGCCTCAGTCTCTCTCCTCTCCTCTCTCTGTAGTAGGCCGGGAGAATGCTATAATGCCCTTGTATCTCTCATGTTTTGGTGAGCAAACATTCGCTCCCCTTTGATGGCTGGGAGATCAGAGCGGGCGTAACATTCTACGCGGCCACGCTAAGGTCGGCACTACCGCGGGTCTGCTGCAGTGTGCTGTGTTGTGCCGCGGCAGCTAGGAGACCCAGAACACACAGTCGAACACAGAGCAGTGAGCACAAGGCTAGCCTGTGTGTGTCTGGGAGAGGGCAACACATCACCCCCTCTTCCCTTCCACCACCACCCCAGCTAACCCCAACACCCCCTCCTCTCCTCCTCTCTGGCCCAATGTCTCCCAGCACTGACTCTGTCTAGCCTGGAGACTTCTCCCTGAATTAATCCGTGGCTAGGCTTTACGAAATTATGGAGATCTATATAAAGTGTTTGCCGTTTCTGTTGTATTTGAATCTGTTATGCAGAGATATATCACATTTCCTTTGGTGTGCAAAGTGCAAGATAGTTTATGATGGGAGCGTGTATGAGTCTGGAGGTGTCTGTTTTCCTGAGAGTGGTCCGGTTTCCTGCTCTCAAAGTTGGTTTCTGTAAATTAGTTGGGGGTGGGGGAGGCTGTGCAGTGCATCTGAGAGAGAGTAGTGAAAAAAAATACTAAAATAAAAATAAAAACTCAGTCAGTCAGTCAGTGAGCGAGCCAGTAACATTGTTTGAGAGCGAGAGTGCAGCAACTGTGGCGTCCCGCTCTGCTCTCTATAGAGCTCACCACTAGCTGTTAGCACTAGCCTTTAGCCGTTAGCTGTTAGCCTCAGTGTTAGCCTTGCTTACGATGAAAGAGCATTGTGGCCGTGTGCCCCCTCTGCCTCTGCCACCCCCGGGCCCGACCGCCGTGCAGCAGCCCCCCTGCCAGCCTCTCTCACCTTGCCCTTCCCCTCCGTACCCTGCTGACTACTTCCCTGTGTCTGTGTGCCTGTTGACAGATGAGTCGTACCAGAAGCTAGCCATGGAGACCATGGAGGAGCTGGACTGGTGTCTGGACCAGCTGGAGACCATCCAGACCTACCGTTCTGTCAGCGACATGGCCTCCAACAAGGTAAGACTCAAACTCGCTGTATAAACGATACACAGCCACTGTACCTCTGCCCTTCAAGTCTACAGCTACTGCTAAGCTGGTTTTGAAGAGCAGGGTCCCAAATATCATGCATGGTGCTTCTGCCTGTGAATCTGTACGTTTGCAAGGGCACCCCTGCACCTCACAAGAGCATTTTGACTTATATCTTCCTGTTGAAACCCCCTGTAGACCTACAGTATATCAACTACATACCTTGAGTATACTGCACCACTGACTTTCAAGCTTGCTTTCAACCGCTGCTGCATTGGCTTGAAGGAGCTGGCAACTAGATATCATATATCATACGTTCAGGACCCCAAATCAAACTGTGGATTTATATTGTTTTTTCCTGTTGAAACCAACGGGATATTAAGTTGCTGGGTGGTTTTGAAAGTGTATTGCTATTTCTTGACAGCAGTGCCAGCCAGGGGACAGGTCAGCAGTGTACTTCTACAATATGTACAAGTACCCTGTATCACGTTTCAGGAGAAGACTCAGATGCAGACAGTGTTGAAGTAACAAAAGTTTATTACAAAAACAGGGGGCAGGCAAACGACAGGTCAAGGGCAAGCAGAGGTCAGTAATCCAGATCAGAGTCCAAAATGTACAGAACGGCAGGCAGTCTCAGCGTCAGGGCAGGCAGAGGTCAATAATCCAGGGTGGTGGGACAAGGTACAGAACGGCAGGCAGGCTCAGGGTCAGGGAAGGCAGAATGGTAAAAACCAGGAAAACTAGAAAACAGGAACTTGAGAAAGACAGGAGCAAGAGGAAAACCGCTGGTAGGCTTGACGAAACAAAACGAACTGGCAACAGCCAAACAGAGAACACAGGTATAAATACACAGGGGATAATCCCTTGAAGATGGGCGACACCTGGAGGGGGGTGGAGACAATCACAAAGGCAGGTGAAACAGATCAGGGTGTGACACCCTGCATGGCCCCTCTCATGCTTGTGTTCTGACAGTATGTGCTTGTGAATAGTGTGCAGTAGGTGCTAGGGGCTTGCAGGTCTCTTCATGTCTGTAGTGCACTTGGGTCTGCAGTTCACTCTATGTGTTGTTATGTTATATATTTTGCTAAAGGACCAGTTGTGTATACACCCATACAAAAAAAACACGTCAAATTTGCAGTTTCACATGTTGAGCTTAAATTTCAGGTGAAACCATATTTTCACATTTTAAATTTAGTGTTCACATGTTAACACCAACTTTTCACGTGAGAAGAAAGCATGTTTTCACCTCACGTGAATTGAAGTTATCTGTTTCACATTTGAAAATCAATCACGTGAAAATCAATCACATGAAAATCAAATTTGCAGTTTCACATGTAAGAAAATCTCACTTTCACGTATGGAATTGCATTTTCACTTGTAAAAAACAAACGTGTAAAAATAACATTTGCAGTTTCATATGTAAGAAACATTAACATGAAAATTGAACTTTCACATGTGGAATTGCAAGTTGACATGTGGTGGTGAAATAGTGTTATTCTTCTCACATGTGAAACTGTGGTGTTAACATGTAGTAGTAGTATTGGTTCCACATATGGAATTGCAAATTCTGTAATGCCATTCTATAAAAAGGTAACTTAGGATACCTGAGTATAATTATAAAAAATAATTATTAATTATTTCTGAGCCGTCCATTCTGACTGTTACTGCTGCAGGCGCATGCCTCTCTTCTTCATACGTCAGTGACCTTTGGAAGAAGCCCAGAGAAAATAACATGGTAGCTAGCACTCCGTGTCTCCTTATTTATCATTTTTAACATGTTAAAATTAGCGCTGTCAGTTAATGAGTTAACTCAAGTTAACTTTTGTAAGTTTAGTGCACATTTTAGTTTATCACATTGTCTGAAAGCATTCAAAATACACTGAAAACATCCAAAATACATAATATATACAGAGAAAAAAAAAACAATGCTACGTCAAAACAAGTTGACTTTGAGGTTAAAGAAAGAGTGTTTATCAATTTACCTGATTTTGCTAACCGTTACTTTGGACAAAATCAAAACGGCAATATTCTTGTAATGCTTTTTGTATAAAATATCTTAAATTACAGCTCAATTTGTGCAAATTATGAATTTGCGATTAATCGTGATTAATCACAGCAAATCCTGCGATTAAACTCGATTACATTTTGAATAGTTTGACAGCCCTAGTTGACATTAAAATGTGAAAATGCATATGTGAAACTGTAGCGGACATGAGTCGGTCATGGTTGCTTATGGTCACGTGTTGAGGTAGCCCCTCTGTGACTTCAAAATGAGTGTTGGTACTCTTGGTTGAATGGACAAGACATTGGATTCTCCAGTGGGAGACCCGTGTTCTAATCCTGCCAGTTACTAGTGCACATGTAAAAGTTGTTATTTCAAATATTGGGAAACCATGTGTCTTAGTCATGTGAAAATGTCACATCTTATAATTTGTCACTTGTTCTTTTCATATTTATTTGTTGTAAGGGCATACAGTAATGTGACAATTGTAACACCAAAGATCTGTACATATTTTTGTGATAGTTTTGTGTTGTGGAAGAAGATAAGTAGACATTGAAAGAATAAAGGCGAGAGGCTGTAAAAGTTGTTTCCAGAGTGTCCTTTGATTGTTGCATGCTCATCTGCAACTCAGCTGCATATTTGTTTGCAAGTTATTTAACCACTGTATCTCACAGAAATAAGGTGCAATTTTCCATACGAATATGTCCTGCTCAATTCAATGCAATTTCAAGTTTGCTCCTGTTAAATTTAGCAAGCATAGCAAGAGAGTGTTTTTGGATTACTGTGTCTTTGGGTAAATGGAGAGTGTGTGTGTGTGTGTGTACTTGTCTTCCTACCTTATCATCACCCGAATGTCCTGACAAGGTAGGAAAACCTTTTTGAAAAGTCAGGACTTTTTTCATGTCCTGAATTTGTTGAATTGCTATTTTAAGCGTAAGGGTTAGGTTTAGGGTTTTGGGGGTTAGGGTTAGGGTTAAGGTTAAGGTTAAGGGTTAGGGGTAGGGTTAGTGTTATGGTTAGGTTTAGGGTTAGGGTTAGAGTTAGGGGCTAGGGAAAATATGATTTTGTTATGGTCAAACATTTTTACTCTCCAAAAAGTCCAGAAATGTTACGAAAATAAAAGAGATGCCGAAGACCCTTTGGCTGTGTGACTGTCTTCCTGTCTCCTTCCTGATACCCGCTCAGACCAGACTACAATAGAGCTCCCAGAATGCCTTGGGGCAGGGTTAATGGCCCTGTTTATTTGGCCCATTGCTGATGTCATCAGGACACACGCAGGACAGAAGGGACTTTTACTAAAGACAATGGAGGAGCTTGCACGCGCACACACACACACACATACACACACACACACTTCATAGGGACTGACTGACTGACAGACAATACAGACTTAGAAAGTTATTGTCGCTGGGCAAATGAGGTTTAGTCACTCAACAGACACTGAACAACGGACAGATTATCGATTCAAACTCCTTCACCTTGGTTGAAAAAAGGCCCAAAACAAGAAACACACAGAGCCAGACTGAGAAGCCATCCCAGCATTAACAGTCACATGGATAGAGTAAATGATGGGGAGCAGACTGACTGAGGGAGGAGTTACTGATGGATGCTGATTCAAACTGTTCTGATTCAGTCTTCAGAATCTCCCTGAATCTCTCGTCTACTGTATCTTCCTGTGCTGATTCAGTTCCCTGTCTTTAGATTCATCTCCCCATACTGGTTCTGCTTCGGCCATTATTTGGGCCATTGTGATGAGAGATAAGATAACAGCAGACACTCTTAGACCAGACCCTTAGTCCAACACACGGTAGGGAGAGGTTATCTTAAAATACATAATGTGTGTGTACCATTAGATACCCCACTGACCTCATTGAACAGTCTTTGTGCATGGTCGAGACACTTGATCAAACCCATCTCCTTTGCCTTGTTTTTAATGTAACTTTCACAGAGTAGCATTGAGCAAGATGCCTGCTGCATTCACTGTTATGAAGAGAATACAAATGTGTCTTAGAATACAGTTTTCAGATGACGTTGGTGACAAAATTCTTGAAGATCTGACAGCATTTGAAACCTAAGTAAAGGGCGGTTGAAAGTCTACAGACATTTAGACTAATTCCAGTAAAACGCCCAAGGTAAAGAGCATCGAACTTTGTCAGTGTCTGTTTGTCTGGCCCTATGACTGTATTGGATTGCCTGGAAGTGATGTGCTCTTGCTCAGACTTGCAGCTTCCGTGTAGGAGTCAAGAACAATTTAAAGTTTGACTGTTCCTTTTCCGAGTCTGGGTTTCAAACTCTCACCTGTATTAGTTTTAGCAGGTCAAATCAAGAGAAATAGGTAATCTTTTTTTTTAACTGCTTTTCAAGGAAACACACTGTTTGGACTAACAATAGGAATATCAGAATGATCATGATTTTGTTATCAGTGTTACTGACAGTGTAAACAATGTTACCCTGATGCTGGTTGCTGCAACACTGGGTTAGAGAACAGGCAGTAGACTGTCAGGGGGAGAGAGGCGGAACTACCCGAGAGAGTGTGTGTGTGTGTGTGTGTGTGTGTGTGTCGGGCAGAAGTCACACACGCACTCACACACAGACACACACACTCAGCTACCTCGCTATAGAGTAGGCTAGTCAGAGAACCCAACTCAAAGTGAGTCAGTAGAGCTATCGCGTTTCCTAACCCTCCCCACGTCAGAGTCTGAGGCTTGGCCCTTACTCACAGTTTCAGTACATACAGACGCTGCTTCCACGAGCCCCGGCACTCTGCAGGACTTAACCCAACAAGATGGGAGCCTGCTGCCTGGAAAAGAAAGAGAGAAAGTTAGGGAAACTTAACGGCTGGAGAAAGGTAAAGTTCAAATTATTTTGGAATGGTTGAAGCTTTTTCCTATTTTGAAGCTTTTAATGCACTTTTCTGATCAATTTTTTGGAGGGAAAGCTATTAGCGCATTCATACTGAAGAATTAAGTTCTTTCTCACATCATATGCAGTTGCTTTGGGGTTTTGCCAGTGCTGTATGGTAGGCCTATACTGAGTTGAGTTTTATTTTATGCTGCTTCTAACCAAGTCTTGGGGAAAAGTTATTTGTCTGCCTGCAAGTCTTTATAATTATATTTTGTGTACACTTGGGATATTTTGTAAGATAAATGAATGTAATGCTGGTCCTTTGTCTTGACTGGACTGACTACAGTAGAGTGCACCACGGCTCAAAGCTGGAACAGTCTGGGATGCTTTGTCTGAATAGGGCTACCAGTGCCCTGCAGATAGACTCAAGTCTTTGTGGGTCTCTCAGTTGAGTTTCTGTGCTATGGCTTTCAGGGTTCACTGATTAATTTTAATCAGTAAATTGATTAGTAAAATATTAGTAAAATATTAAAGTAGACTTTTTGAGTCCTTGAGAGTTGTGAGACAGCTGGTTGCCTGAGATGCTTAAAGTTTACTTCAGATTTTCCATGTTCATGGAATATATTTAAATCTGAATTCCTTAATTAATAGAATAACAAAGCCATCACCCCACCTGTGTTTTGGTTTAAAAAAAAGCTGAGGGATGGTCCTGGAGAAATGTAACCACTTCAAATAATCCAAAGCAAGAGTTATGTATGCAAGCACTGACCATCCATGATATCAAAATTGTGGTTTTAACTATGTTTTGAGGCTATACATTTTTTGTCTACATTTACTTTGTTTACAAACATTGGAGTAAAACAAACTTATATTTTGGTGTCTGATTGGGTAGAACAGTTGAACTAAAAAGGTCAAAAAATTGATGTAGCAACTAAGGATTGTAGCTTTAAGGACATTGTTGTTGCTCTGTTGTTATTCTCTGAAATGTCTTCCACTATTCCCTCCACCTTGGTCGGAACAACTGGGATGTGTGGAAAGAGAATAACAAGCATGAGCTGAACGGATGGAGAGAGATCGATACATAGTTTATCTCCGGAGAATCTGAATGTCTCCAAACTAAGTTGTTGAGTTAATGAAGAAAGTGGCCTGCTTGATAAGTGGTGTTTCCATGCCCTGCCAATACCACCTGCCAATGCCCTGTAAGGTGGTTTCTTGGCAGAGTTTTGAAAGAGATGACATCTGTGGTTGAAAATGTTGAGGTGGTATTGAATACCTAATAACGCCTACACCTATAGGCCATGATAAGTGGGTTAGTACAGCGTATCTAACTGATCTCTGTAGGTTGAGATACAGCTGCTAAACACAACTGAAAACCACTCTGAGCTCTCTGACAGCCTGCACTGATGGGAAATTAAACACTCTGTGTCAGTGTTGAGTAATATGACTTATCTTTTCCTTATTTGTTAAGCCTCTCTTTTTCTCTTTAATCATCTCTTTTCCACGTTCTCTGGTATCATGCAGTTCCTCAATTACTCAGATGATCTTATTTGTGGGCTAATGATGGCATACCTATGTATACACATGCTTACACGCAGACGCTCACGCACACACATAAACAGACACACATTGCCATCGCAGCCAGAGCCAGGCGGTTGTGAGTCTGTCAGAGGAAGTTAAAGGTAGTGTGGATCCAGGCTCTGTGGGGTTGCTCTCTAAACTTACTGCCCTCATCCCTGAGGAAACATATGTCACTGTCTATCTTAGCCCATCATAACCACTGTGTAATCACTGTGCGCCATATGTTTGCCAAGGCTGGGGAATCAAGCGCAACTAGATAAGATTACCTGGCGCCGAAGTTTTGTGTTATTCCGTAACATTTGATAAAACCGTGGAATTGTACTCTACAAATTCTACATCTTGAGCAAGAGTCATATTTTCACTTCTATGGAAGTAGTGTTAAATTCAACAATGTCAACTTAGCTGAGAAGTCCGTCAGTGTTCAGCAGTGACTGTTAGTCTGTTCAGCTGACAATATGAGGACACAGTGTCCACTAGTGGCGGAAAGAGGACATTAAATCTAATTTTGAGTTTGTGGCCATCAGTGGTGTTATAAACTCAAGTAATTTCAAAAGATGCCACAAGACATGCACTGTCCTGTACACCTCTGTCTGTCTGTCTGTCTGTCTGTCTGTCTGTCTGTCTGTCTGTCTGTCTGTCTGTCTGTCTGTCTGTCTGTCTGTCTGTCTGTCTGTCTGTCTGTCTGTCTGTCTGTCTGTCTGTCTCTGTCTGTCTGTCTGTCTGTCTGTCTGTCTGTCTGTCTGTCTGTCTGTCTGTCTGTCTGTCTGTCTGTCTGTCTGTCTGTCTGTCTGCCTGCTTGATTGTATGCCTGCCTGCCTGCCTGCCTGTATGCCTGACTGCTCTCCACTGTGTCCTGTCCTATAGGATCATATCTGAATGAAGGGACTTTTTTCACAATGAAATGCCATCACCATTCAGTTCTATACTGGTTCTGCTGCAAAGGCTTCTGGGAAACACAGTGGCTCTCTGCTGGATCTCCCCCACCCCTTGCAGCTAAAGGGGAGAGAGGCAGGGTGAGAGAGAATGAAAATTAGAGTGGGAATAGAAAGAGAAAGGTTACAGTCATAGAGCGAGAGGAAGAACAGTGT
The DNA here is from genome assembly GCF_964263955.1 of Coregonus lavaretus. Classification (NCBI taxonomy): domain Eukaryota; kingdom Metazoa; phylum Chordata; class Actinopteri; order Salmoniformes; family Salmonidae; genus Coregonus; species Coregonus lavaretus. Next base: position 40,197,372 of record NC_140008.1, on the reverse strand, counting down.
GAACAATCAGAGAGAGAGAGAGAGCTCTCTGAGCCCATTCTCTCACGGTGAGCTCCTGTGTCAGAGGCCACAGCATATCTGAATGAAGCATCAACACTCAGCTCATCCAATATTAACATCAACTCTCATTTTCATTTACAGTCAGCTCATAGAGATTACCTTGGGTGGGGGATACCTAAACAGATCAACACTGAGAGAGAGGAGGGGGAGAGATGCAGTGGGGATGCAGCACACACTGTATGGGCTGGGATGTGTGTGGTACAGGGATGTGACAAATGCTGTGCTGTGTGTTCAGCAGAGCTGTTGTTGAGTCCTGATGAGAGGAGATGGCAGTGTCGTTGTTTAGCTTTAGTTGTTCCTCTCTCCACCACGTCGCAGAGACATCCCCCGCTGTTATAATTCTCATATTATTATTATTATGTATTATCTAACAAGGGCTTCTTACATTTTACATTACATTTCAGTCATTTAGCATCCAGAGTGACTTACAGTTAGTGAGTGCATACATTATTTGTTTATTTTATTTTTCATACTGGCCCCCCGTGGGAATCGAACCCACAACCCTGGTGTTGCAAACGCCATGCTCTACCAACTGAGCTACATCCCTGCCGGCCATTCCCTCCCCTACCCTGGACGACGCTGGGCCAATTGTGCGCCGCCCCATGGGTCTCCCGGTATTTTATTTCCTCCACCCTCCTCCCTTTCTCTGGTTCGCTCGTCTTTGCAATGGGAGGATAATCTGGACGCTTTGATCTCTCCCTCATCATTCCCAACGCGTATTCCGCTCGATCGGAGACTCCTGGGAAAGTTTTGTTTACCGTTTCCTACAGATGAGCACTTATATGAGAACACTCAGTTTCACAATCATGGATATTCCTCTCTCCAAACTGGATGATTGTTTCACAATAAGCATTAAGAAACCTTGCTGAGAGGAAAGGAAAGTGAAACTATATTGAAATGATAGCTGATAGCTCTTTTTGCGGATGGCCTCCAGTCTTTGCCTGTCTGTTTGTTTGTTTATATCTGCTCCTCCAAGGGCAGCCAGCCCATTGATTGTAGGAAAGAGAGAGAGAGGCGAGACACCAGGATGAATGACACTGTTGGGAAGTGGCAGCAGGAGAGAAATTGACATGTAAGTGACTGGAAGAGGGAAGGAGGAATGGGGAACTAGTGATTTTCACTCAGCAGTGAACCACTGGTGTGTCCTCGTGACGGCTGGGCTGCCTCGCTGGTGTTCGGAGGGGGAAACCTCTCGCTGAAACAGCCACCAGCAAGCCGCACCACTCTCTCTGGTCACGTGACACTGTTGCCATGGCGTTGGGATGTTCTGGTAATTGGCGTACACAGACAGGAAATAGGGAGAGAGAGAGAGAGAGAGAGTTGGGGGCTGATCTGATGTCAACCCAAATTGGTGAAGGATGCAATTATCTACCATTCTCTCTCTTTGGTGTTTTCTCTCGCTTTTCTCTTGCTCCACGGTTGTGTATAAATAGCCTGCCACAGACACCCTGACAACCTCTAATGTTATTATGTGCTGTGGATAATGAACAGCCACTGTGGTCCTGCTGACAGATGTCAGGCAATAGAAAGAGAGAAAATGAAAAAAGAGTGTACACTGTCCACATTTATAAAAAAAAATTGCCCTTCCTTCTCATTTCTCCCAGTGACACACGCATCTCCCATGCTTCCCTCAATACTCTATTAAAAATGGCTGAATGGCAGCACTAGTCTCTAGTCCTCTGGCAGAGAGATAAGAAAGAGAGGCTTTCCTCATCCTTGCTTATGTCAGGGAGGAGGGAAGTGGGTTATCTGCAGTGGCAGGGCTGCAGAGAAGAGGAGGGGAAGAGAGGAGAGAAGGATAGAGGAGAGATCCTGTATCCTGTATCTCTGGCTCCCATTCCCACCCCTCCCCACTGCCGGGCTGTGCTGCTGGGGGCTCCCCCCTCCGCTCTGCTCTGCTTTGCTCCGCTTTCTGTCAAATCATGTGTGCTGTGTGCAGCATGTTGCTGGGGATGGCAGACTAAAAGCATGGGGAAAAGAGACAGAGAAGGGGGGGGGGGGACCGAGCAAGAGAGACAGAGAGAGAGAAATGGAGGGAGGGAGAGAGAGAGAGCTGCAGCAGTGAGAGTACAGTGGAGATAGACTAATATAGCAGAGGAAGCCCCCCCTCTAGTCAAATGAGCATCGCAGTGCTTTTCTATTTTTTTCCTCTCCTAGTCCTCTCTCCATCCCAGCGTTTCTTCCCTCCTCCCCTCATCTATTATTCATCAGTGCTCAGAGCCCCCCTACCTCAGATCTAGCTTGTAACTCCATAGCTCCAGCTGCTGCCCAGCTCTGTGGATCTCCTAGCCCAGGACGGAGCTCCTTACCCTGGCTACAACACCTAGCCTGCTCCCCTCTCTTCTTACCTAGACATGGAGACCCTCACTGAGACCTCTGCTGAGAGAGAGAGCGACCAGTCATCTTTGTCTAGCTGTTCTATTAGCCGTTGAGCCACAATACCAAGGGTGCAGAGAAGAGGAGAGAAGAGGGGGATTTTTTTGAGCACTAGAGGAATCCCGTTCATCTGCCTCTCTCTATATTACCGCGGTGGATTACGGTACTGCTACGGCTGTTGCTGGCTCGCTGTCCTGTAGGGAGGGAAAAACGGGGTCCAAAATGCCTGAAGTGAACTACCTGTTGTCTGTTTCTTGGGGTTACATTAAGGTGTGTATTGTATCGTTAGCTTACGTAGCTGCTCGGGATAACGTTACATTACTCTGTCGTTACTTTTGGGTTTTGGTGTTTGAGCTGTTATAGGATTTTGGTGGTCTCTGTGTTCTAGAGCTGTGTGGTTGGGTTGTGGTTGTGTTCTTTGCAGTGTGATGGCCGTGTGGTCTGATAGAACAGAACTGGTGTTATCTAGCTGAGCTGAGTCTCCATCTTGCCTGCAGCTCTTCAGAACTGAATAGTGTTGCTGTGGATGGGGCTAGGGATCTCTCTCTCTGAAAAACACACACAGACAGATGCTGCTGCAGTGGTGGTGCTTCCCCACATTCCCATGCAGAACCTGTGTCGTATGCATGGTTTTCTCATAGACTGCAGATTTGCAGATTTTCCCCAATATGAACCATAAACCATGAATGTGAAACTTACCAGATGAATCTGCACTGCATAATATGATGCTCAAGGGGTTTGATTTGTTATATGAAAACAATGTAATTGTTATTTTCCAACTCCCTTTTGTACTGATTCTGTGTAATGTCTAGAGATTTGTTTAGAGATTTTGTTTAATGTTTGTATAAAGCTTGAATATAGAAATTAACAGTGACCAAGTTTTTCCATGGAATCTTCCTGCACCATATTTTCTTCCAGGTTTTCCAGTTGTTTCCAGGATCCTGACCTTTTCCCCCTCTTTTCTTTCCAGTTCAAGAGAATGTTGAATCGGGAGCTGACACACCTATCAGAGATGAGTCGCTCCGGCAACCAGGTGTCCGAGTTCATCTCCAACACCTTCCTAGGTAAAGCCCTGATCACAAACACACATACACACACACACACACTCATTAGGTCAGCGTTTCCCAAACTCAGTCCTGGGGACCCCAAGGGATGCACATTATGGTTTTTGACGTAGCACTACACAGCTGATTCAAATTATCAAAGTTTGATGATGAATTGACTCTTTGAAGTTTTGGAAACCCTGCATTAGGTAAATTAATTTCCTTTTGATGCCTGACTGTTCCCACACACTTCTTATAGACTGATAAAGATCAATCGTACACACATTATCTGTCACAAAAACACACTTTAATACACCCAATCAAATACATATGCACCCACATACCTTATACCTCACATATATGTGTGCAGTATACCGCAGTGTGTCTGTGGGGTTCTCCCTCCATTTTGTCTGAGTCTGGCTGTGGCTGGCTGTCTGCTTGTTGCTGGCGTATACTGTAAAACACTGCATCATTAACTCTGGTTAGTATTTTTATGACACATGCATCGCTCTAAATGCCTATTCAAACTAAATCAGATAGGAAAAGCTTGAAGCTTTGAGATGGTTCGCTGGCTACGCACTTCATAGTGAGGTGCCTCTGCTGCTGTTTGATTGACAGCTGAGACTTCTAGGCAACATCAGAGCCAGTGGATATAGATAGATCGAGAGAGAGGGGTGGTTGGAGGTTCCAGTCGTTAACTCTGTGGATGCCTCCCAAATGGCACCCTATTCATTATATAGTGCACTACATACGGAATAGGGTGCCTTTTGGGACACATGATGTGTGTGATTGAAGAGAAAGGACAGAGACAGGTAGAAGAAGAGACAATATGGTTGTCCGTGGCGTGCTATCTATCTGTGTATGTCCTGTACCGTGTGTGATGCGCCGCCATCTGAATCCAATCCTATCTAGTCGAAAGTGGGTGGATTATCCCACTGCAGCATCTGAGCTAGAGAAGATGGGGGAGAGATTGGGAGGGGGGAAATGGAGAGAGATGGAGAGAGATGGAGGGACTGGTATTCCGCAGTTGAGGTGCGGCGGGTGCACGGTGGAACCCCCTCATGAAAACTGAGCAGCCCATTCGGTGACTCATCCCCCTGTTAATGTATCTCTCGCTTTCTTTGCCCCCATCCCCCCTCGCTCCCTCCATCTCTCCATGCCTGAGGAAGTTAGTGCGTAGATCAGACACAGATGGGAGATGGGAGTTTCTACCTCTCTCCCGCTCCATAGTTCCCTGTGGGACAGAGCAGTAGGAGTGGGTTAGAGCTGGAGCTGGTTGGCGCCATGTTGATATGGGAAAGAGAAGCAGAGGAAAGCAGACAGACAGCTGGTAGTTTGTCCTGAGCTCATCGCTGACCATTGATTGGAATTATATTTATAATTATATTACAGCTCATTGTTTCTTTAGAAAACAAAGGCAAGGGGATAAAATGGTTGACATTTATGGCTGCCTTATTCAAGTCTCCCTCTCTACAACACACACACCATTTTCCACCCAAATTGTTGTTCATATTGTAAAGTCATCCTGGGATGCCTTGTTAATCCTCTGGTTGATCCCTTTATAAGTGAGTGCATCATATTGGGCAGCTCATACCTGAGGGACTGTGGGTTGGAGATGATGGTGTGTGTGGTAGGGCCATTCACGTGCACTGGCTCCTCTCCTCCACAGCTGTCCACTCCACTCATCCCATAACACCCTGACGGACAGGGCTCTGCCAGGCGGAACTCGTTAAGGGAATTTAAAAGCCCAAATCCACCCCCACACATGCTCTTTCTCTCTCCATATCTCTCTCCATATCGCTCTCCATATCTCTCTCCATCTCTCTCTCTCTCTCTCTCTCTCTCTCTCTCTCTCTCTCTCTCTCTCTCTCTCTCTCTCTCTCTCTCGCTCTCTCTCTCTCTCTGGCATCTGACTTTAACTGAGAGCGTAATATGGAACAGGCTGGAGGTGATTCAGCATTTCAGAAGAATAAACTTGTGAAAAAAAGAGAGAGAGAGAGAGGGAAGCGGGAGATAGGAAAGGGGGAGAGAGAGAGACGTGACAGTCTAGTCTGGCCCTCAGGGGAAAGAGGTCACTTTAACACTCCACCTGCATGGAAAACGGTGAATTAGCAAAACCACTTCCCGACAGACAGACAGAGGCCACATATCAAACGATACAGCTTCATCAGCAACACACTCTAATAAACACACACTCTGCCCTTTATGGAGGAAGTGACCTGCTGTGTCCTTATAAAACCAGGTTACCTTTTTCCATTATGGGTCCGTATAAAACCCATAATAGGGGGGAAGGGGGGGGGGGGGGGGGGGGGGGGGTAGAGTGATTATTTGAATTATAGCAGTGGTAATTCAATAACTCTCAGCGAAGGGAGGCAGGATAGTTCAGCTATGAGAGGTTTGACTGCAGAGGAGTGGGTGAATAGAGTAAAGAGCTATACCACACCACTAGAACATGTGATATCTCAAACATGTGGGGATAAGACCACTGGGTGGGAGGGGGGCATAGATATACAGCACCCCTCCCTGGCCTTAGAGATATAAAAACACCTCTGAGAGATGTGCATGGTACATTCTGTGTGACATGTGGAACATTCTGTACGTTATTTACCCCTTGCTTCTCAATGGGATTGTCTCTGTGGTATTACCAATGTATGACCTTTGAGTCAATAGAGCACGATCAGAGCTGCGGAGAGCACTTGTTTTTAGAGAGAGAGAAAGTATTACAGAGGAGACATAGCAGGAGATTTAGAGGGTGAGGGAGGAAGGAGAACGAGATGAATGAATGAGTCTATTCTTTCCTTTTAGCCTCTGCAGGTGCATCCAGAACAGTACACCTGGGACCCATTTCAAACAAACAGTCTACACAGCAGCACAGTCAGAGTTCATTGTAATGACATTACTAAACTGCATGTTCTCTGGTGAGAAAGTGAAAGTGAACGGGTCATCTAACTCCCTTTTCCCTCCTCTTTCATCCTTCTCTCTGTAATCATACACACAAACACACACACACACACCCCCACACACACAGAATGACACGGAGTGTCCTAACCCCCCTGTTCTCTCTCTCGCTCTCTCCTCTCCAGACAAACAGAACGACATGGACATGCCGTCTGTGACGCCCAAGGAGAAGGCTGGTCGGGAGAGGAAGAAGCAGCAGCAGCTGATGACTCAGATCAGCGGAGTGAAGAAGGTCTCTCATGGACCCTCCCTCTCCAACTCCTCCATCTCACGCTTCGGGGTCAAGACGGACAAGGAGGACATGCTCTCCAAGGAACTGGAGGATCTGAATAAGTGGGGATTGAACATCTTTACCGTGTCAGAGTACTCTCAACATAGACCTCTTACCTGTATCATGTACGCCATCTTCCAGGTATTTATAACTGGCTATGCACTTCTACACACACACACACACACACACACACACACACACACACACACACACACACACACACCCGCATGCTCACATATGCATGCAATGCAGGCACACACTCACACACACACACACACAATATGTTATAGCTGTACATTTTGTACCTAAAACAGTACTAACTCATATCCTTGTGTCCCCTTTAGGAGAGAGACCTGCTGAAGACATTTAAGATCCCGACAGATACGTTTGTGGCGTATATGATGACCCTGGAGGACCACTACCATGGAGACGTGACCTACCACAACAGCCTCCACGCGGCAGACGTGGCCCAGTCCACACACATCCTACTCTCCACCCCTGCCCTCGATGTAAGTCAACGACACTAGACTCTTACTTACTTCACACATCCCTCAAAATCAGAGCCCCACACCCTACCATTACCTCACCAACCCTTATCCCACACCCATCTGAGCTCATAGAACTCCACCTTAGTATGCCCTCACCTTACTCTCACCCCAACCTATGAATCCTATCGTACTGTAAGTCTTCCCCAGGTTTTTTAATTCAAACGTGAACACCTTCCCTTGCATTCTCCCAAAGTCGTCTTCCCTCAACCTCTAGACATAAACCATTCGTTTTCTTCCCTCTCTCCCTCTCTCCTTGCCCCCCTCCCTCACTCCCTCTCTCCCTCCCGCCACACAATCTGTTCGTTCTCACAGCTTCGTTCCCTCCGTGGTTCTATAAATACAGTGGAACCTCATCCATGACGCAGTCTAACAGCATGACCCAGGCCTCAACGCGTCACAAGCCGCTCTCTTCTTTTCGTACACTCACCCCATCCCTCCATCCATCATGTTTATGGCCCTGCTCTTGCAGCCAGCATACCCAGTGTCAAACCACTATGGCTGGGTGCCGGTAGAGAGACAGAGACAAGGTTAACATAAGCTACCCATCTCGCTAATGTAGGCCAGTACAGCACTCATCTGGCTCTGAGAAGTGTTTACGCTATGTTGGATGTTAGCGATAGCGCAAACTGAGCCATTGGAATCAATGAGAGTGGGCTGCACTGAGATGAGCTGTTCTCTGTTACTGTTGTTTGAGTTTTTCTCTTGAGAAATTCTTAACCCCGGACCCTCTCTCTTTCACACAGGCTGTCTTCAGCGATCTGGAGATCTTGGCGGCCATCTTTGCTGCAGCCATCCATGATGTCGACCACCCGGGGGTGTCCAACCAGTTCCTCATCAATACCAGTGGGTCTCTCTCCTACACCTGTTACTGCATAACTCTACTGGGAATAATGTATAGATAATGTATAGATAATGTATAGCTATATCCATATTCATCAATGTAGTGTTGAACAAGTGACTCATTCTCTTTTATCTTCCTCAGACTCTGAGCTGGCCCTGATGTACAACGATGAGTCTGTCTTAGAGAACCACCACCTGGCTGTGGGCTTCAAGCTGCTCCAGGAGGACAACTGTGACATCTTCCAGAACCTGACCAAGAAGCAGAGGCAGAGTCTGAGGAAGATGGTCATCGACATGGTCCTGGCCACTGACATGTCCAAGCACATGAGTCTGTTAGCGGACCTGAAGACCATGGTGGAAACCAAGAAGGTGACCAGCTCTGGGGTCCTGCTGCTGGACAACTACACAGACAGAATACAGGTAGATTTATCTTCGTCATCATCATTCTATCTCTTCGAGACCCTTCTCCTCTACCTATTTTCATTGTAATAGCTGTAATTAGTGTCTGGACTTCCAGAAACATCGTTAAGATAGCCTCCCGCTGGGATGACCTCTGCTCCTTCACTCCATCTTCATCTGCCTCCTCCCTCTCTCCAACCCTGTTCATTGCCTCAAATCAATCTTTCTTCACCTCTCTTTCTCCCCTATCACTCCATATCACTCCCTCCTTCTACTTCTCCCTCTCTAACAGTTATTCTCCCCATCCTTCTCTCCATCAGGTTCTGAGGAACATGGTTCACTGTGCAGATCTGAGTAACCCTACCAAGTCTCTGGAGCTCTACCGTCAGTGGACCGACCGCATCATGGATGAGTTCTTCCACCAGGGAGACAGAGAGAGGGAGAGAGGCATGGAGATCAGCCCTATGTGTGACAAACACACCGCTTCAGTAGAGAAAAGTCAGGTATGATATTAGACACACATACACACATAGCACTCAAGCATACACACCGACTCCTGACTCACCCCTTTTTCCCCTCTCCTCTCTCCAGGTGGGTTTCATAGATTACATTGTCCACCCTCTGTGGGAGACTTGGGCTGACCTGGTTCACCCTGATGCCCAGGACATCCTGGACACTCTGGAGGACAACAGGAACTGGTACCAGAGCATGATCCCCCAGAGCCCCTCTCCTCCTTGGGCCACAGAGCAGGGGGATCAGGAGGGAGGCGAAGGGGGCCAGGGGGGAGACAAGTTCCAGTTTGAACTCACCCTGGAGGAGGAGGACTCTGAGGGTACAGAGAAAGATGAACAGAGCCAGGGGGATGAGGAGGAGGAAGAGGATAGTCTGGGGGAGGCGTCTCGGTCTCCGGTAGACTACTCAGACTGTCAGGACCCAGAGGAATCCATGGAGCCCACGTCGTCCATAGAAATCATTACCCACGATGCATCACCCACAGACACATAATGGGCTCTACTGCACCGCGATGGCGGTTGGTTTCATGTTTTAAACAGGAGAAATCCTGCAGCTGTGCTTTTTAACAAGCCCACGGTGGGCTTAGCTTGAGCCCGGATGGGGCGTCAGTTTAACCCCCCCTATCCTTGCACTTGCGTTAGGAGCCGGCGACAGAGGGACAGTTTCAGTGGGGTGGCTACAATGTTCTCAGGAAAAATGCTGCAAACATTTTGGACATGACGGAACGGACAGGCCTCCGAGGAATTGAAGGACTTGGGCTAATCTGGGAAACGGTTGTTTTTCCATCCAGACTGGCATCTGAAATGTTGACACTACTACTGAGAGAAGTTTTGTACCTTGTGACTTTTTTACGAAAAATGGGATGTCAAGAGGTAGCATATGAACTACTGACTAATGTGTTTGTATAGAGAGAGAAAAACGTTTACTTTTTTCCTGTACCATTTGTCAAAATACTTTCGTGTGCCTTTTTTACTATTGTCTTTTTAATCTTTTATTTTTATTTATTGAACAGACTTTGTATGTACGTGAAATGTTTTTTTTTTCTAAAGAGTTATCCGAAAGCTCAAGAGCAAAATTATTTTTTATATCTCAGACAAAGAGAACAGTCTTCCTTACTAGTATTGGGCAATAGAAGAAATCCAAACTAACTTAGACAAACAATTCTTGGACAAACTCATCAAATACTTAAAACATTACTTCCCATAATAAGATAGCATTTCAATCCGAGCACAACATATATGTTTCTCAATGGAAATCATGATTCATGTTACATGTCTAGATTGTTGCTTCATGTGTCTGACCTCACTGTAGATGAACGGTAGGCAGATAGATCACTCAAACTCCAAAAAAACAGTTATACCCATTTCTCCCCTCATACTCCTTGAATGACCCCCCCCCCCCCCCCCCCCCCCCCCCCCCCTACTACCCTCATGGCTCAAATCCTGATAATACTCAGACTAATACTTAACTTCAGGTTAAAAGTCTATTTCTAGCTCCATCTTGAGGTATCCAGCTGTTGTCTATTAATCCTGTTGACCCAAATGATTCCAGAACCCAACTGGTTCTGATGATGTAACAAATCAACGAAGGACCCCCCGGCCCTGTAGAATCAGGACCCGACCAGATGATGGAAGGTGGCTAGGCGGCTGCCTGTGTAGGAGCCCAGTCACACCTTGGTTAGCTGTATTGTTATCCACATGTTTTTTACAAACCCCTGGCTCTGTGAATCTGACCCCTAAAACAATCAGGTCAGCTATTTCTTCCTCCACTTAAAAATAAATAACTGAAGGGAGTGCTGCTTCTGCCCATTGACGTCAATCGAAACATTCTTTTTTCTCTTCACTTCCCGCTAACTGTATCACATTTCCTGGATGGCCCGAGGTGTTTATCAGGATTTGATCTTCAGAATAGATTTGGCACTTACAAACTGTAGAGTGTCTGCTACAAAAACCAAACCAGAGGAGAAAAATACTTATTTTGAGAACAAGAGGATGATAACCCACAGAAGGCTATCTAGAGATTATGTGACAGAGATAACAAACCAAAAGGCAGTGTAATTCACTGTAACTGTGGGTCAGCATTAAAACCATCCACCCCTGAAAATCTGCTAGGCAAATTTTCCCTTATAGGCCTCCATGACTGGTTTTCAGATATCACCAATCTTCCATTATTCCCTTAGGTTTACTGACATACTCAAAGGTACTTCAACTACCTTATTTACTATACCCTCACTCCAGCAGACTTACATGGCAATCGTGTGCGTCAATGAGTGTGTGTGTACGAGTATCAGAAAGTGTGTTTGTGAGAGTGTGTGTGTGTGTGTGCGTCCGTGTAGCCTTTGCCACCTGGCCTCACCTGACTCCACCTATTCCTGTTTGTCACTAGTTGGTCCTTTGCTGTTTATAACAGTGTATTTATTACTTTCAGCTGTACATAAGAATACTGTTTCAGTCAGTGTATCTATTTAAATGTATATGCACTTGCATTACCTGGAAGTGGTGGTGTCTGACTTGTTCAAGGCTCTGCGTCGGAGTCCTTTTATATTCTGTATTATAATATTGTTTTGTTTTTTATATTATATCATAAGTAAATATATTCACACAAATGTTTGAGTGCCCTGAGCAACAGCTAAAGAGACATATACACAACCTATAGGTTGACAACGCATAGAGGATATGTTAAACGACAGAGACCTGGGAAGAGCTCAAATACAGGACAGCTGTGGAGAACACAAGCTTTTATACTGTAGTCTATCACTAGGCTTGGTATCAATATCAGACCTAAAAAGCAAGACTCTCTGAGCAGCTTGTAGTAGGCTAGTAACCAGACTCCTCTGTATACAGTATTTTGAATGCAGATTGCTGATTTGGGGTTCAGATCTACTGGTTCAATGACAGCAGACAGAAATAACAGAAAGAGAGACAAACACAGAACCAAGTGTCTTCTTCTTTGCACCTCACACGTACTTATATGTAAAGTAGTTCAAGGGATTTATGGGTGGCATGCTACAATATCTCTGAGCACCAACGTGATGAATCGTTACCAAAATGTGATCTTCTTGTAATTGAGCGTGCTAATGTGAACTATTTCTATCTGACCAAAACTTGTTAGCAGTTTTGAAATTCAAATTTGTCATCAGTATAACATTGTTAATCTATGTTCAAGCTTTTGGTCCGAGTTGTTTCCAAATGACTAGCCAGACTTAGCACTATCTGCATGAGAGGTGGGATTGTTGAATACCTACCTACTGCGTTACAGTCGCAGGCGGACATATTCAATGTTTCACACAATGTATGGTATAATATTGTATATTGTGTTCAAGTATCTGAAAATCTGAAATACTTTTTCTATGAAGTAATTAAAAAACAAAGCATGAAATATCTATCTCTCTGTGTCCTTATTTCACAGTACTAGCAGCAGCTCAATCATCACATTAGATGTGTTTTAATTTTGAGAGACGGGCACATGCTGCGACATTTCCTCTGACAGACAGTGACACACTCGCTGTAGCAAACCAGTCAGGACTTCTCTTCATATTCCATGGTTCAAAGATTATTTATTTTTTATTGGTAGAGGCTGCCTGGGCGAGTTGCTTTTTCAGTCCTTGAAAGCAGAAGATCCACCTGTGGGTTTACCTAATGAGCCTCAGCCTGTCCTCAAGTAGTGATGTGGACCTCTTGGTTGACCTGATAGACAACACAGTGACATACAGAGCACTTCAGTACACGTACACACACACACACACACACACATAGCCCTTGCAACCTCTCCTGACCTCGCTCTTTGGGTGAATCTTCAGAGGATAATCACATCAATGGTCTCACTCTCCCATGGCCTCGCCTGCACCCCTACACTGCACCATGGCCTCAAAGAACACCAACATACAGACACTGATATCTAATTTGATAAAGCTACCTATGCACACGGATGACAGCGAGACTGTTATAAAAGGCCAGATTTCTCTCTCACACAGAGAGAGAAGACGTTTACAGTGATAAGTTATCTATACTCTTAGAAAAAAAAGGTGCTATCGAGAACCTTAAAGGGTTCTTCGGCTGTCCCCATAGGAGAACCCTTTGAATAACCATTTTTGGTTGCTGGTAGAACCCTTTTGGTTCCATGTAGAACCCTCTGTAGAAAGGGTTCTATATGGAACCCAAAAGGGTTCTACCTGGAACCAGAAAGGGTTATGCTATGGGGACAGCCAAAGAACCCTTTTGGAACCCTTTAAACCATGTTTTTAAATAATAAAATAAAATAAGAGAGTGTAATAAGACAAGAAATACCCAGAATGATTCCCAGCAGCACATTGAGGTATAAGATACCATTACCCTCTCCTCAGTGGCCAGGGGAGAAAATGTGAGATATTTTCAGCAAGGAAAGGAAATGATGACGAAGATCAGGCTAAGATTTCTCCACATTCAGTGTGTGTGTGTGTGTGTGTCATCCTGATCCTTTAAAATGTTTATGATTCATCTCTTCTAATACACCGGCCAAGGTTACATAGTCCAGCCAGCCACACTGATGAATTCTTAATGAGAATCTGAAACCACGGTGGGTAACTCCTGGTGTCGGTGACGTAACCAGTGTTCAATCTAGATCAGTGGTATTCAAACTTTTTCAGCGGGGACCCCATTTTTTCCCGGCAGAATTTCTCTGGGGACCCCATTTTCTTCCCAAGATTTTCTCGCGACCCCACCCCAAATCTATTGACACAACCTAAAATCGGTATGTTTCAATTTTTACATCAACAAATAACCTTCAATTTATTGCATCTCTTTTTTTCATCTCTTATCAAAATGAAAAGAAACCAATACTGTAAATACATTTACTCAATAAAATTGTATTTTTCAAACTATCTTTCTTAAAAACGTTTGTATATTGTCTCATACAATAATCTGTAATCTTTATATTTTGTAAGAAAAAATACACACAAAAATTACTCCACTGAAGCTCCCCCGCGATCCCACTAGGGGTCACGACCCCGACTTTGAATACCACTGATCTAGATGACCTAGGGTCAGTGTTTCATAACCGACAATGGCTTGATCTTGTTCTCTCATAAAATAATAAGTGACTCTGATGTAAGTGATCAGAGATTAACAGATCTAATTCAGTTACTACTGCACTTTATGCAATTTAATGACATAGAAGTATAGCTATAGTCACCAAGACTCGACTGAAAAAAATTACCTACATATTGCTTCATCCATATTTTTTATGGTTCAATAGCAAAGAAACTGTCATCCCATACCCTATAAGAAGCAGGTAGCTTAGTGGTTAAGAGCGTTGTGCCAGTAACCGAAAGGTCGCTGGTTCTAATCCCCGAGCCGACTAGGTGAAATCTGTCGATGTGCCCTTGAGCAAGGCACTTAACCCTAATTGCTCCTGTAAGTCGCTCTGGATAAGAGCGTCTGCTAAATGACTAAAAAAAAAAAAGAAGGGGAGACTAGGAGGAGTTTTTCTTCTTCTTCTTCTTCAGGCAGCAACCCCTCCCATTATCAAACATCTGAAGGAGAGTATAACACAGTACACTTACACACTAGCTCCTGAACAATTCTGTGAACTATTTACCCAATAAATGACTTTGGTGTATCCTAATCAAAACTTAAAAGCAGTGATTTCAACAGACACAGGTCATTCGCCAAATAACCATGGTGCACACAGTATCTTTACCTCAAACTTCAACTGGGACAACTCCTTCAGATCTGCCCTTCTGGCCTTCTCCAGGGCATCGATCTCCTGCCTTTTCTCAATGAGCAGCCACCTCTGCTGACTCTCTCCAGCTCCAGGAGGCTGGCCCTGACTCCTCCTCAGCCTGTCGCTGAGTCTGGTGTATCTCCTCCTCCGCATTACCAGAAAACCAGTTTACAAACATAAAAGGTTCCCTCTGAGAAAAATAAAGTATTATATTATTTTATAATAATAATAATAATAATATAATATGCCATTTAGCAGACGCTTTTATCCAAAGCGACTTACCGTCATGCGTGCATACATTTTTTGTGTATGGGTGGTCCCGGGGATCGAACCCACTACCTTGGCGTTACAAGCGCCGTGCTCTACCAGCTGAGCTATTCTATAAAATGTCATTATTATTAAGACAAATATTGCCATCTGGGAATGGCTAACTACTATATTCAGTCACATTTTGATGAGCAGAGGTAAAATTAAAAGAAAGTATCTTACCCCCTCTTCTTTCCTCTCAGATGTTTTTCTCATGGCTATGAAATTTCTCTCTGTGGTGCACTTTCTGGCAAGCTCAAAAAGTGTGTGCATGATGAATGCAGAAAATTACATAGCCTAATTATTTTACAGTGTGTGTGCATGGCGCGCTTGCGAGTGTGTGTGTATGATCCGCGGGGCCTCTGACGTCAATGCAGCCGTGAGAGGCCCTAATTAAACCTGGTTGTCATAATGTGCAAAATCATAAACAGGTGGGGAGAGAGAGGCACCTCAGTTCAAGTGTCAGGGGTCGCTTGCCTCAAGCAGCAGGGCAGGAGGTTAACCTTTACCCCCCCATTTCACTCTAACCCCTTCTCCCTCCCTCTTCCTCCACTCTCAGGGCTCTATTTTCGGCTGGCGTTAAGGCGGCGCTAGTGTCAAACACAAGTTAGTTTGCAATTTCGTCATGTAAAAACTGGCACACTGGCATTTTCCAGCTCTTACGCCAGGTTCGGCAATTTACCTGTCTTATAACAGCTCGCTTGTGCTCAAATGGGTTTGCTGGAAATATATTAGGTGTGTCCTTAAAAACATGATCCAAAGTCATAGCCGTGGGAAGTAGTTGGGGGGTGGAGGTGCTGTGGACTAATACAGGACTATTAAAGGCCCAGTGCACTACTTTTGTGAAAAAATATTATTTTCAAAAGTACACTATATGACCAAAAGTATGTGGACACCTGCTCATCGAACATCTAATTCCAAAGCCATGGCCATTAATATGGAGTTGTTCCCCCATTTGCTGCTATAATAGCCTCCACTCTTCTGGGAAGGCTTTCCACTAGATGTTGGAATATTGCTGCGGGGACTTGCTTCCATTCAGCCACAAGAGCATTAGTGAGGTTGGGCACTAATGTTGGGAGATTAGGCCTGGCTCGCAGTCTGCATTCCAATTCATCCCAAAGGTGTTCGATGGGGTTGAGGTCAGGGCTCTGTGCAGGCCAGTCAAGTTCTTCCACACCTTGACAAACCATTTCTGTATGGACCTCACTTTGTGCATGGGGGCATTGTCATGCTGAAACAGGAAAAGGCCTTCCCCAAACTGTTGCCACAAAGTTAGAAGCATAGAATGTCATTGTATGCTGTAGCGTTAAGATTTCCCTTCACTAGAACTAAAGGGCCTAGCCCGAACCATGAAAAACAGCCCCAGACTAATATTCCTCCTCCACCAAATTTTACAGTTGGCACTATGCATTCGGGCAGGTAGCGTTCTCCTGGCATCCGCCAAACCCAGATTTGTCCGTCGGACTGCCAGATGGTGAAGTATGATTCATCACTCCAGAAAACGCTTTCCACTGATCAAATGGTGGCAAGCTTTACACCACTCCAGCCGACGCTTGGCATTGCGCATGGTGATCTTAGGCTTGTGTGCGGCTGCTCGGCCATGGAAACCAATTTCATGAAGCTCCCGACTAACAGTTCTTGTGCTGACGTTGCTTCCAGAGGCAGTTTGGAACTCGGTAGTGAGTGTTGCAACCGAGGACAGATTATTTTTACGCGCTAAGCACTTCAGCTCTCGGCGGTCCCATTCTGTGAGCTTGTGTGGCCTACCACTTCGCGGCTGAGCCATTGTTGCTCCTAGACGTTTCCACTTCACAATAACAGCACTTACAGTTGACCAGGGCAGCTCTAGCAGGGCAGAAATTTGACGAACTGACTTGTTGGAATGGTGGCATCCTATGACAGGGCCATGGAGATTGCATGGCTGTGTGCTCGATTTTATACACCTGTCAGCAACGGGTGTGGCTGAAATAGCCAAATCCACTAATTTGATGGGGTGTCCACATACTTTATATATATAGTGTATATATATATATATATATATATATATATATATATATATATATATATATATATATATAATAATTTTTTTCAGGGGGTGTTGCAGCACCCTCAGCACTTCTACCTCCATGTGGCTATGTCTAAAGTGCTAATTTCAGGCAGCACTGATAGGGATATTTAAGAACAACCAAAAGCTGGTTTTAGCAGTAATGCAGTTGGTTATGGCATGAATTTTGACAGCGGAAACGCAGCCTATCCAGGTTTAACGCACAGTGCCCGTATGCGCATGGAACAAGAGTAGCCTAATGTGCTTTTGGTGCCTGTATACTTCATATTTTTCCAATTTTGTTGTATTTAATTAAAAACCAAGCATTGACTCCTCACCTCTCAATTAAGGCTTTTTTTTGTGTCTGCCCAATGCAAATGCGAAGTAGTTAAAACTGTCAATAAAGGGTTTGGCTCCTGAGTACGCTTGAAAATAAATCTTAATCACGAAAGCTTTATTAAAATATAAAGTTTGAGAGGAGTAAAACAGTGAGCTGACATTCACTTTTTATCTATGTATTGTAGGCAGGCCCACATTATTATAGCCATGCAGGTCCCATTTTGGACGTGCATAAAAACCCCTCGATGATGTAGGCTACGTCTCCATGCCCATCATGAGACCTCTGGTGAATACCGGTGAACCTCGTATTTAGAAGTGATCTGTAACCTGTAAAAATTGCTTCTTTTCCATTTCATATGTTCAAAACCCAAGCCCTCCCTTAGGCCTACTGAAATGAATGCTGGTTCAACATCAATGCGTTTCTTTTTTAGCCTGGTGGTTTTATGATATTACTTTTTACATGTGTTTATTGTTCTTATTGTTTAAAAACAAAAGATTGCTTGTGTTTCATAAACTTTTACTACAACAAAACTTGTTAGAAAGATTCACCTTCCTGGTTTTATGGTGACAATGTCCATTGCATGCTTGCAATGCAACTTCTGGAGATGAGTGAATGCGATCTGTTCTGTAAGATGGCTCCGATTATGTTCATAAAGCCTATTTGGGAGCAGTATAACGGTGAGTGGACATTCTCCCTTTCTATTTATATTGGATCTTTGTCCAGCTACTGTGAAAGGTTTGGATGTGCGTAAAACCCTCCATCGTCTGCGTTGTTTTAATATTATATGCCCACAGGGTTAAATTATTGTACCTGTAAGTGTGACATAGCCTATTTAAAACAAGTTGTTTAGTTTTGTTTAGAATTTAATTAGAATTATTCTTTGTCTCTTTTTAGGCCGAATTGACAATGTTTGGCATGTCCATGCTCAGCCATAATGCAATTTACAGTAGGCCTAGCCCCTATATTAGTGTGAATGCTATTGAAGCCATGCAATTACTTAGAACAATGTGGACTGCAAATGGGTTGAAGTTAACGTATTTAGCAAAGATAGGTCTACATTTAGTTATTTAGTTTCTGTAAGCCATTTAACAAACTATAACGGACTAACATTGGAATTCCAAGGCAATACATAAAAGACCGTAAATACACAACTTGAAGCAACCAAATATTTCGCCATAGGGCACGTTCTGATTGGCCAGTGAGGGGCCAAGCCTCGACACACCCACAAAACCCAGCCCTTTCACGCCAACGCCAGCAAGTGTGCTGATAATTGTGATAGTGAAAATAGCAGAGATATTTCTGACACAACACTGAACCTATTGTACTAGCGCCTGCACTTAGATTTACCATTGCGTTAGGTTTGTTAAAATAGAGCCCTCCATGTCCTCCATCATAGCTTTATGGTCATGGCCATGTTGTGAAGACATTAGTGTGGCTGGGGGCCAGTAGGATCAAATGCTGTTTTCACACAATCTTTTCCTGGTAGAGGGCAATGTGATGCTGATGCTCCTCATCCTCCTCTTCCTCCTCCTCCTCCTCCTCCTCCTCCTCCTCCCAGCCTCCTAGGCCCCTGATGGAGTATTAACCTTGTAAATGAAGGCAGTAAATCACCCAGATGAGCCGCCACTATCCGTCTGTGTGTGTGTGTGTGAGTGTGTGTGTGTGTGTGTGTGTGTGTGTGTGTGTGTGTGTGTGTGTGTGTGTGTGTGTGTGTGTGTGAGTGTGTGTGTGTGTGTGTGTGAGTGTGTGTGTGTGTGTGTGTGTGAGTGCGGCTAGATGGTTTATTTTGATCCCTTAGGCTAATTAAGAGGAGAGCTGGGTGATGTACAGTGCCGTGAAAAAGTATTTGCCCCCTTTCAAATTTTCTCTACCTTTGCATCATTTTGATACTGAATGTTATCAGATCTTCAACCAAAACCAAATATTAGATAAAGGGAACCTGCGCGAACAAATAACACAACAATTACATACTTATTTCATTTATTTCATAAACAAAGTTATACAACACCAAATGCCCATGTGTGAAAAAGTAATTGCCTCCTTACAATGACTCCAACCAAACGCTTACTGTAGTTGTTGATCAGTCTCTCATGTCACTGTGGAGGAATTTTGGCCCACTC
The DNA here is from genome assembly GCF_964263955.1 of Coregonus lavaretus. Classification (NCBI taxonomy): domain Eukaryota; kingdom Metazoa; phylum Chordata; class Actinopteri; order Salmoniformes; family Salmonidae; genus Coregonus; species Coregonus lavaretus. The sequence continues at coordinate 40,177,854 of NC_140008.1, read as the reverse complement.
TTCCAAGCAGAACTGCTGTAACTCAGTGACATTTGTGGATTTTCAAGCATGAACTGCTAGTATCAAAGTCTTGCTATAACATCTCAAGTGGGATTAGGTCTGTACTTTGACGAAACTTCAAATTTGTTGCCTTTTAGCCATTTTCATGTAGACTTGATTGTGTGTTTTGGATTATTGTCTTGCTGCATGACCCAGATGATACTTTTGAATCATCTGTCCATAGAACATTCTTCCAAGAGTCTTGATGATCATCCAGGTGCTTCCATGTGCTTTTTGGCAAACTTGAGTCAACCTTTTGGACGACATGGGTCCCATTATGCCTGGCGAAATCCAAACCCTGCATTCCACAGTAAGAACATCATACCAACAGTCAAGTATGGTGGTGGTAGTGTGATGGTTTGGGGATGCTTTGCTGCCTCAGGACCATGGACGACTTGCCTTAATAGAAGGAACCATGAATTCTGCTCTGTATCAGAGAATTCTACAGGATAATATCAGGCCATCCGTCTGTGAGCTGAAGCTGAAGCGCAGCTGGGTCATGCAGCAAGAGAATGATCCAAAACACACAATGAAGTCTACATGAAAATGGCTGAAACGCAAAAAAATTGAAGTTTTGGAATGGCCTAGTCAAAGTCCAGATCTAATCCCAATTGAGATGTTGCGGCCGGAATTGAAACGAGCAGTTCATGCTTGAAAACCCACAAATGTCGCTGAGTTAAACCAGTTCTGCATGCAAGAGTGGGCCAAAATTCCTCCACAGCGATGTTAGAAACTGATCATCAACTACAGGAAGCATTTGGTTGCAGTCATTGCAGGTAAAGGTGGCACAACCAGTTATGGAGTGTAAGGGGGCAATTACTTTTTCACACAGGGGAATTGGGTGTTGCATAACTTTGTTAATTAAATAAATAAAATAAGTATGTATTTTTGTATATTTGTAAATTCAGGTTCCCTTTATCTAATATTAGGTTTTGGTTGAAGATCTGATAACGTTCAGAAAATCAGAAAGGGGGCAAATACTTTTTCACGGCACTGTATGTGTCTCAGGGTCTCCTGAGGTCTAGGATGCCTCCCAAATGGTACCCTATTCCAGATGAGCCCTTGACAAAAACAGTGCACTAAATAGGGGATAGGGTGCCATTTGGGACACAAGCCTAGTTTCCTCCTGCCTCATCCTCCTGCCTCCCACCAACCAACCAACATCCAGCCTCCAACAGAACACTGGAGGAAAGCAGTCAGAGTATATTTGACTGTGAACAGACTATCATTTAAATGGCGACCATGGCCTGACATTAAGCAAGGTCTGATATAAAAGTATATTATGAGACCAGTAAGATATGTTACATCAGAGACACTTTACTTGCCTGCTATACAAATAATATGTCTGCTATAAAATACAGGGCCATGCTGTCCGTGTAATGTAATAAATGTATAAATAGACAGTATAGGCTGCAGCAGAGCCGTATATAACCATGTACTGTATATCAATAGCTCTGGGTTACAGTATATAAAATCCATTTGAATCCTATTTCTCCAGTGAATGCCCCTGCACTGTCCGTGAGTGGTAGCCTGCCCTGAGCCCTGGCTTGAATGGCCTAAGGCTGTGAGACTGTCTCCAGCCCTGGCCTGTGTGATGTGATGGAAGGGATGTGAGTGCTATCTGAGTCATGTCATGTCTGAGTGCTGTGGCTGTGGTGTTCAGTGACCATAGAGAAACCCCTCTCTGCTTCCAGGAGGCGTGGAGAGGATGCCTGGCCAGACAAAGCTACCCAATGGCCACAGATGTCGCTTCAATGTCTATTCCACATTGGTTCAACATCATTTTATTGAAATGACGTGGAAACAACGGTGATTCAACCAGTGCCCAGTGGATTTATTTTTATTTTTATACAGCCCATAGGAACACAGCCATGGCTGGACCAAACCAGTCTAACTACAGTACAGGCCAAAGAAAAACTGCACAGTGTGTCTGTAACTAGCCTACCCCCAGATCTGTTTCTGCGGTCTTGCCAACTCCATTGCTGTCATTGACGTGACAATGGGAGCAATGGAGTTGGCAAGACAGCACAATGATATATGTGACCAGACTAGAACTAGCCTGCTTTCAAGCAGGAATGAATTCCTCAACACTCTCTACCTCAACACTCTCTCTCTCTCTCTCTCCCTCTCTCTCTCTCTCTCGTCCACTACAGTTACATTACTCATTGTCGCTCTCGTCTCGCGTGCTATGAGTAATATGATCAGCAGACCCCAGAAAGCAATAGCATTCAAACCCAATCACCCAGAGCTGTGAAACACTCCAGTCTAGCGCTTCCCTGGCCTGCTCTGGCCCACTCCACTGAATTAACAGCCCCTTTTTTGGGCTTGGCGAACCGAACAGACATAAACAACCACTTGTTTCCCTTGATTACTCGTTCTCTGGAAAAGTGAGGGAAAAAATATCACAATTCTGGGAATGGGGACAAGGGGGTACTGAGGGAGTTTTTTCATCTTCATAGCGTGACCAATTTGATGGTCATTCCTTTCTTCTGTTTCTCCTTTCGTGTTGAGGTCATTGGATGGATTGATTGTTTTACTCCAGACTTCAGAAATCATTGCCTGGTGTCACGCACCCCTCCGAAATAAAACAGGTCTACGACACAGAGGGAGCATTCTTCTGCCTCAGTGAGGGGGCTCTCTCACACACACACACACACACACACACACACACACACACACACACACACACACACACACACACACACACACACACACACACACACACACACACACACACACACACACACACACACACACACACACACACACACACACACACAGTCCCACTCTCTCTGGAGCTATAAGCAGAGTGTCACGGTTTCGGCCGAGGCTGCCTCTCTTCCTTGCTCGGGCAGGCTTCGGCGGTCGTCGTCTCCGGAGTACTAGCTGCCACCGTTGCATGTTTCGATGTTCGTTTGGTTTTGTCTTGATGTTGTACACCTGTTATCGTTTAGCGTTAATTATTGTCCTATAAGTTCTCGTTGTGTTTGTCAGGTGTTGTGTGTGATTGCGCGACTGTTGGTTGTCTGTGCTTCGTTGTTTCCTCCTCTGTTTGAGTGAGGGTTCTCGCACATGTTAGTGCGCATTTTGTTTTACGCCTGTGTGCGTATTTTCTCGCCTCCGGCCTTTTTTGGCTCGTGTTCTAAGTGATTGTTCACTAAAGTCTTTTGGACTAAGTTTCTGCGTCCTGCGCCTGATTCCTGCACCACACCCACCTACAGCACCCACTGACAGAATCACACACCCAAGATGGAATCAGCAGGAGCCGCAGCAGCACCTGAGTCTCTGGAGGAGCGGGTCCGCGAGCAGAACGACCAGATCCTACGTATCGGAACTTCTGACCCACTGGGGTCAGAACGACCAGATCCTAGGTGTATGTAAACTTCTGACCCACTGGGAATGTGTTGAAATAAATAAAAACTTAAATAAATAATTCTTTCTACTATTATTCTGACATTTCACATTCTTAAAATAAAGTGGTGATCCTAACTGACCTAAGACAGGGAATTTTTACTAGGATTAAATATCAGGAATTGTGAAAAACTGAGTTTAAATGTATTTGGCTAAGGTGTATGTCAACTTTCGACTTCAATAACGAATCTCTGAGACAAGGATACATACGGCCATCCACTTCCCCTGCGTCCTCGAGTTTCTTTTTTGTGAAGAAGAAGGATGGAGGGTTACGCCCGTGCATTGATTACCGTAGTCTCAATCAGATCACGGTGAAGTACAGTTATCCACTTCCTCTGATTGCGACCATGACGGAGTCATTGCACGGGGCGTGTTTCTTCACAAAATTAGATCTCAGGAGCGCTTACAACTTGGTACGCATTAGAGAGGGCGATGAATGGAAGACAGCGTTTAGTACCACCTCGGGTCATTACGAGTATCTTGTCATGCCATACGGGTTGATGAACGCTCCGTCAGTTTTCCAATCATTCGTGGATGAGATCTTCAGGGACATGCAGGGGCAGGGGGTGGTCATGTACATAGATGACATTCTTGTGTACTCGTCTACCCGAGTCGAGCATGTGGCCCTGGTGCGCCGGGTGTTGAGGAGGCTGTTGGAGCACGACCTGTATGTCAAGGCAGAGAAATGTCTGTTCTTCCAGGAGTCAATCTCCTTTTTGGGTTATCAGTTGTCTGCGTCAGGGGTGAAGATGGAAGTTGACCGGGTGTCAGCCGTGCGTAATTGGCAGACTCCAACCACTGTTAAAGAGGTGCAGCAGTTTTTGGGGTTTGCAAATTACTACCGGAGGTTTATCCGGGGTTTTGGACAAGTGGCAGCTCCCATAACGTCTCTTTTGAAGGGGGGTCCGGTGCGTTTGCAGTGGTCAGCCGAGGCGGACAGGGCTTTTGGGAGACTGAAGGACCTGTTTACTTCGGCTCCGGTGCTGGCGCATCCGGATCCCGCTTTACCATTTCAGGTAGAGGTGGACGCGTCAGAGGCCGGTATAGGGGCCGTGCTTTCGCAACGGTCCGGCACGCCACCTAAACTCCGCCCCTGTGCTTTTTATTCCAAAAAGCTCAGTCCGGCGGAGCGAAATTATGACGTAGGGGACAGGGAGCTGTTAGCCGTGGTACAGGCCCTAAAGGTGTGGAGGCATTGGCTTGAGGGGGCTCAACACCCTTTTCTCATTTTGACTAACCACCGTAACCTGGAGTACATCCGGGCAGCTAGGAGACTGAACCCTCGCCAGGCGCGGTGGAACATGTTTTTGGCCCGGTTCGTATTTAAGATCACGTACATCCCTGGGTCACAGAACAGTAAGGCAGACGCACTGTCTCGGCGGTATGACACGGAGGAGAGGTCCGTGGAGCCCACTCCCATACTGCCGGAGTCTTGTCTGGTGGCACCGGTAGTGTGGGAGGTCGATGCTGAAATCGAGCGGGCGTTGCGCACCGACCCTAGTCCTCCTCAATGCCCGGAGGGTCAGATGTACGTCCCGCTCGAGGTTCGGGATCGATTGATATATTGGGCTCACATGTCACCCTCCTCTGGACATCCTGGTATTGGCCGGACAGTGCACTGCCTTAGTGCTAAGTACTGGTGGCCCACGTTAGCCAGGGATGTGAGGGTTTATGTCTCCTCCTGCTCGGTGTGCGCCCAGTGTAAGGCGCCTAGACATCTGCCTAGGGGTAAGTTACAACCCCTGCCCGTTCCACAACGACCATGGTCTCACCTCTCGGTGGACTTCATCACTGACCTTCCCCCCTCGCAGGGGAATACTACTATACTGGTCTTTGTGGACCGGTTCTCTAAGGCCTGTCGTTTGCTCCCCATGCCGGGCCTTCCTACTGCCCTACAGACCGCCGAAGCTCTATTCACCCACGTTTTCCGGCACTACGGGGTACCCGAGGATATTGTGTCTGATCGAGGTCCCCAGTTCACCTCCAGAGTCTGGAGAGCATTTATGGAGCGTTTGGGGGTCTCGGTGAGCCTTACCTCGGGTTACCATCCAGAGAGTAATGGGTAGGTGGAACGCGTGAACCAGGATGTGGGTAGGTTTCTTAGATCATACTGCCAGGGCCGGCCGGAGGAGTGGGCACGGTATGTTCCCTGGGCAGAAATGGCCCAGAATTCCCTACGCCACTCCTCAACTAACCTAACCCCTTTCCAATGTGTGTTAGGTTACCAGCCGGTTCTGGCACCATGGCAGCAGAGCCAGATCGAGGCTCCTGCGGTGGATGAGTGGGTGCGGCGCTCGGAGGAGACGTGGAACGCTGCACACGTCCACCTGCAGCGGGCCATACGTCGTCAGAAGGCGAGCGCCGATCTCCACCGCAGTGAGGGGCCGGTGTACGCACCTGGTGATCGAGTCTGGCTCTCTACCAGAAACCTGCCCCTCCGCCTGCCCTGCCGGAAACTGGGTCGGCGGTTTGTGGGGCCGTTTAAAGTCCTGAGAAGATTGAACGAGGTGTGTTACAGATTACAACTGCCTAGTGACTATCGTATTAACCCCTCGTTCCATGTGTCTCTTCTCAGGCCGGTGGTAGCTGGTCCACTCCAGGAAGATGAGATCAGAGAGACTCCTCCGCCCCCATTGGACATCGAGGGGGCACCGGCGTACACCGTGCGGTCCATCTTGGATTCGAGACGTCGGATGGGGGGTCTCCAATATCTCGTGGAGTGGGAGGGGTACGGCCCGGAGGAACGGTGCTGGGTGCCGAGGAGAGACATTTTGGACCCGTCTCTCCTGACAGAATTCCACCGTAGTCACCCGACGCGCCCTGCTCCGCGTCCTCCTGGTCGTCCCCGAGGCCTGGGTCGGCAAGGGGGGGGGTACTGTCACGGTTTCGGCCGAGGCTGCCTCTCTTCCTTGCTCGGGCAGGCTTCGGCGGTCGTCGTCTCCGGAGTACTAGCTGCCACCGTTGCATGTTCCGATGTTTGTTTGGTTTTGTCTTGATGTTGTACACCTGTTATCGTTTAGCGTTAATTATTGTCCTATAAGTTCTCGTTGTGTTTGTCAGGTGTTGTGTGTGATTGCGCGACTGTTGGTTGTCTGTGCTTCGTTGTTTCCTCCTCTATTTGAGTGAGGGTTCTCGCACATGTTAGTGCGCATTTTGTTTTATGCCTGTGTGCGTATTTTCTCGCCTCCGGGCTTTTTTGGCTCGTGTTCTAAGTGATTGTTCACTAAAGTCTTTTGGACTAAGTTTCTGCGTCCTGCGCCTGATTCCTGCACCACACCCACCTACAGCACCCACTGACACAGAGCCCTTCACAGAGCTCTATATTTGAGCATGCGAACTAGGGTTGAGAGGTAACCAGAGTCATACTGTCCTTCTCTCATCCCGGTATTAAGGTATTACCGGCTTAGTACACAAGGGGGCGCCAAATAACGCAAAAGAGCCCATTGAGCATCGATTACCAGAATGCTAACAAAATTAGCACAAGTAATAGCGGATTTCCATGGAGGCTGCTAGCTAAATATGCTAAGTAGCGCAGACGAAAATAAACAAATTGCAAAGAGAGGCAATCCAGCTAATAAAGTTATACATATATACAGTTGAAGTCGAAAGTTGACATACACCTTAGCCAAATACATTTAAACTCAGTTTTTCACAATTCCTGATATTTAATCCTAGTAAAAATTCCCTGTCTTAGGTCAGTTAGGATCACCACTTTATTTTAAGAATGTGAAATGTCAGAATAATAGTAGAGAGTTTTTATTTATTTCAACACATTCCCAGTGGGTCAGAAGTTTACATACACTCAATTAGTATTTGGTAGCATTGCTTTTAAATTGTTTAACTTGGGTCAAACGTTTCGGGTAGCTTCCACAAGCTTCCCACAATAAGTTGGGTGAATTTTGGCCCATTCCTCCTGACAGAACTGGTGTAACTGAGTCAGGTTTTGTCATAATGTGAGGTGTAGGTGGGGTTGAAGTCAGGCGCAGGACACCGAGGCTTAGTCCAAAATGTTTACTAAAGTCCAAAAATGAACAAAGTACAAACACTATGCACGGCCACAAAACAAACAAGGTGGCGACTAAGCGCAATTACGCACACACAAGCGTAATTACAAAATACACAAAACACGACACGAAACACAAAACGACAGGCGAAACAACACACAACTAATCCATAAAAACACAGGGAACTTATAGGACAAGTAATCAACGCAAACCAGACACAGGTGAAACGGACAGACAAAAGCAATCGCACATGAAACATCCAACGGTGGCAGCTAGTACTCCGGGGACGGCGAACGCCTTTGCCTGCCCGAACCAGGAGGAGGAGCAGTCTCGGCCGAAACCGTGACAGTACCCCCCCCTTGACGTGCGGCTCCAGCCGTGCGCCGACCCCGACCTCGGGGACGGCCAGGAGGACGCGGACCCGGGCGCGTGGGATGCCCATGGTGGAACTCTGTCAGGAGGGATGGATCGAGGATGTCCCTCCTGGGCACCCAGCACCGTTCCTCCGGACCGTACCCCTCCCACTCCACGAGATATTGGAGACCACTCCTCCGGCGCCTGGAGTCCAAGATGGTCCGGACCCTGTACGCCGGGGCCCCCTCGATGTCCAAAGGGGGCGGAGGGGTCTCTCCTATCTCCTCTTCTTGGAGTGGGCCAGCTACCACCGGCCTGAGAAGAGACACATGGAACGAGGGGTTAATATTTTTGTACTCAATAGGCAGTTGTAATCTGTAACACACCTCGTTCAATCTTCTCAGGACTTTGAAGGGCCCCACAAACCGCCGACCCAGCTTCCGGCAGGGCAGGCGGAGGGGCAGGTTTCGAGTCGAGAGCCAGACTCGATCTCCCGGTGCGTACACCGGCCCCTCACTGCGGTGGCGATCGGCGCTCGCCTTGTGTTGACGGATGGCACGCTGCAGATGGACATGGGCAGCGTCCCACGTCTCCTCCGAGCACCGAATCCACTCGTCCACCGCAGGGGCCTCGGTCTGGCTCTCGTGCCACGGTGCCAGGACCGGCTGATACCCTAAAATACACTGGAAAGGTGTTAATCCGGTGGAGGAGTGACGGAGAGAGTTCTGGGCCATCTCTGCCCAGGGGATATACCTCGACCACTCCTCCGGCCGGTCCCGGCAATAGGACCTCAAAAACCTACCCACATCCTGGTTAACACGTTCAACCTGCCCATTGCTCTCTGGGTGGTACCCCGAGGTAAGGCTAACCGAGACCCCCAGGCGTTCCATAAAAGCCCCCCAGACTCTGGAGGTGAACTAGGGACCTCGGTCGGACACGATATCCTCGTGGACCCCATAGTGCCGGAACACGTGGGTAAAGAGGGCCTCGGCGGTCTGTAGGGCAGTAGGGAGACCCGGCAGTGGGAGGAGACGACAGGCCTTAGAAAACCGATCCACAACGACCAAAATGGTGGTATTACCCTGGGAAGGGGGTAGATCGGTCACAAAATCTACCGATAGGTGGGACCATGGTCGTTGTGGAACGGGCAGAGGATGTAACTTACCCCTGGGCAAATGTCTAGGTGCCTTGCACTGGGCACACACCGAGCAGGAGGAGACATAAAACCTCACATCCCTGGCTAACGTTGGCCACCAGTATTTCACGCTAAGGCAGTGCACCGTCCGACCAATACCAGGATGTCCAGAGGAGGGTGATGTATGAGCCCAAGAAATAAGCCGATCACGAACCTCGAGCGGAACGTACGTCCGCCCCACAGGACACTCGGGGGGAGTAGGGTCGGTACGCAGCGCCCGCTCGATTTCCGCATCGACCTCCCACACTACCGGAGCCACCAGACAAGACTCCGGAAGTATGGAAGTGGGCTCAATGGACCTCTCCTCCGTGTCATACTGCCGGGACAGTGCGTCTGCCTTACCGTTCTGGGACCCAGGGATGTATGTGATCTTAAAAACAAACCGGGTCAGGAACATGTTCCACCTAGCCTGACGAGGGTTCAATCTCCTAGCTGCCCGGATGTATTCCAGGTTACGGTGATCAGTCAGAATGAGAAAAGGGTGTTGAGCCCCCTCAAGCCAATGCCTCCACACCTTTAGGGCCTGGACTACAGCTAACAGCTCCCTGTCCCCAACGTCATAATTGCGCTCCGCCGAGCTGAGCTTCTTGGAGTAGAACGCACAGGGGCGGAGCTTAGGTGGCGTGCCGGACCGTTGTGACAGGACTGCCCCAATACCGGTCTCGGACGCGTCCACCTCTACTTGGAAAGGCAAAGAGGGATCCGGATGCGCCAGCACCTGGGCCGAGGCGAACAGGTTCTTCAGCTTGACAAATGCCCTGTCCGCCTCAGCTGACCACTGCAAGCGCACCGGACCCCCCTTTAGCAGAGACGTAATGGGAGCTGCAACCTGTCCAAAGCCCCGGATAAACCTCCGATAGTAATTAGCAAAACCCAAGAACCGCTGCACCTCTTTTACGGTGGTTGGAGTTTGCCAATTACGCACAGCCGATACCCGATCTACCTCTATCTCCACGCCAGACGCAGACAACCGATAACCCAAAAAAGAGACGGACTCCTGGAAGAACAAGCATTTCTCTGCCTTGACATACAAGTCATGCTCCAACAGTCGTCTCAATACTCGGCGCACCTGGGCTACATGCTCGGCTCGTGTAGAAGAATACACTAGAATGTCGTCAATGTACACCACTATACCCTGCCCATGCATGTCCCGGAAAATCTCATCAACAAAGGATTGGAAGACTGAAGGAGCATTCATTAACCCGTACGGCATGACGAGATACTCGTAATGACCCGAAGTGGTGCTAAATGCTGTTTTCCATTCATCCCCCTCCCTAATGCGCACCAAATTGTACGCGCTCCTGAGATCCAACTTTGTGAAGAAACGCGCTCCGCGTAATGACTCCGTCATCGTCGCAATCAGTGGAAGTGGGTAACTGTATTTTACTGTGATCTGATTGAGACTACGGTAATCAATACACGGGCGCAATCCCCCGTCCTTCTTCTTCACAAAGAAGAAACTCGAGGAGACCGGAGAAGTAGAGGGCCGTATGTATCCCTGTGCCAAGGACTCGGCTATGTAAGTCTCCATAGCCGCAGTTTCCTCTTGAGACAGGGGATACACATGACTCCTGGGAAGAGCTGCTCCGGTCTGGAGATTTATCGCACAGTCCCCCTGTCTATGAGGAGGTAGCCGTGCTGCCCTCGCTTTGCTAAACGCTAGTGCTAAATCCTCATACTCGGGGGGAATGCGCAGTGCGGGCACTTGGTTCGGACTCTCTACCGAGGTCGCCCCTATGGAAACACCTAGACATCTCCCTACACACTGGGCAGACCACTCCATAAGAGCCCTCTGTTGCCACGCTATGGTAGGATCGTGGGTGCTTAACCAGGGAAGCCCCAACACCACTGGATACGCAGGAGAGTCAATCAGATAGAACTGAATGACTTCCTCATGACCCCCCTGCGTAGTCATCGTCAGTGGTGCTGTGACATCCCTGATCAGACCTGACCCCAACGGCCGGCTGTCTAATGCATGGACAGGGAATGGAACTTCTACCGGCCGAAGGGGAATTCCTAACCTAGCACAAAATGCCCTATCAATAAAGTTCCCAGCTGCGCCTGAATCTACTAGCGCCTTATGCTGGGAATGAGGTGCCACCTGTGGGAAACGCACAGGAATGCTCATGTGACCAACAGAGAGCTCTGGGTAAGTGGGGCGCCTACTCACCTGAAATGACTCCCCAGTGCGTGACCTGTTATCCCCTCTCTCAGAAAACCTTCCCCAGCACCTGGCCGCGGTGTGTCCTCCACGGCCACAGTTGGTGCAGGGGTTGGCCCTCCTCGGGTTCTCCCTCCTCCTCTCTCTAGCGCCAGCACCCCCGAGCTCCATAGGAATTGGCTCAGAGGTGCTGGAGGATGGAATGGACGACCCCCACTCGGGACGTCCGCGGGCGGCCAGCAGGGTGTCAAGCCTGATGGAGATGTCCACCAGCTGGTCGAAGCATAGATTGGTGTCCCTGCAGGCCAGCTCACGACGGACGTCCTCTCGCAGGCTACACCGGTACTGGTCGATGAGGGCCCTCTCATTCCATCCCGAATCCGCAGCTAACGTCCGGAACTCCAGTGCGAACTCCTGTGCGCTCCTCTTCTCCTGTCGGAGGTAGAACAGACGCTCCCCCGCCGCCTTCCCTTCAGGTGGGTGATCGAAGACTGCCCGGAAGCGGCGGGAGAACTCAGCGTAGGTGATGGTAGCTGCGTCTATTCTCCTCCATTCGGCGTTGGCCCATTCCAACGCCTTGCCGGATAGACAGGAGATGAGGGCGGAGACGCTCTCGTATCCCGAGGGCGCTGGGTGTATAGTAGCCAGGTATAGTTCTATCTGCAGGAGGAACCCCTGACACCCGGCTGCAGAACCGTCATATGCCCTCGGGAGCGAGAGCCGAATGCCACTGGGTCCCGGTGCTGAGAGAGGAGGACTGGTCGTTGGTGATGGGATAGTGGGCGATGGCGTGGGCACTTCCCTAGTCACCAAACGACTCAGCTTGTTGGACGCCTCGTCAAGGGCGGCCTCAAGTTGCTGGAACAAAATGTCTTGATATCGTAATTGTTCCTCCAGCAACCTGGGTGCCGTCACTGCTCCTGCTGACTCCATGATGGTGTGTTGTTCTGTCATAATGTGAGGTGTAGGTGGGGTTGAAGTCAGGCGCAGGACACCGAGGCTTAGTCCAAAATGTTTACTAAAGTCCAAAAATGAACAAAGTACAAACACTATGCACGGCCACAAAACAAACAAGGTGGCGACTAAGCGCAATTACGCACACACAAGCGTAATTACAAAATACACAAAACACGACACGAAACACAAAACGACAGGCGAAACAACACACAACTAATCCATAAAAACACAGGGAACTTATAGGACAAGTAATCAACGCAAACCAGACACAGGTGAAACGGACAGACAAAAGCAATCGCACATGAAACATCCAACGGTGGCAGCTAGTACTCCGGGGACGGCGAACGCCTTTGCCTGCCCGAACCAGGAGGAGGAGCAGTCTCGGCCGAAACCGTGACAGGTTTGTAGGCCTCCTTGCTTGCACACGTTTTTTTCAGTTCTCCCCACAAATGTTCTATATGATTGAGGTCAGGGCTTTGTGATGGCCACTCCAATACCTTGACTTTGTTGTCCTTAAGCCATTTTGCCACAACTTTGGAAGTATGCTTTGGGTCACTGTCCATTTGGAAGACCCATTTGCGACCAAGCTTTAACTTTCTGACTGATGTTTTGAGATGTTGCTTCAATATATCCACATAATTTTCCTTCCTCATGATGCCATCTATTTTGTGAAGTGCACCAGTCCCTCCTGCAGCAAAGCACCCCCACATGATGCTGCCACCCCCATGCTTCACGGTTGGGATGGTGTTCTTGGGCTTGCAAGCCACCCTTTTTTCCTCCAAACATAACGATTGTCATTATGGCCAATCAGTTCTATTTTTGTTTCATCAATCCAGAGGACATTTCTCCAAAAAGTATGATCTTTGTCCCCATGTGCAGTTGCAAACCGTAGTCTGGCTTTTTTATGGTGGTTTTGGAGCAGTGGCTTCTTCCTTGCTGAGCGGCCTTTCAGGTTATGTCGATATAGGACTCGTTTTACTGTGGATATAGATACTTTTGTACCTGTTTCCTCCGCATGGGCGGCAGGTAGCTTAGTGGGTAAGAGCGTTGTGCCAGTAACCGAAAGGTCGCTGGTTCTAATCCCGAGCCGACTAGGTGAAAAATCTGTCGATGTGCCCTTGAGCAAGGCACTTAACCCTAATTGCTTCTGTAAGTCGCTCTGGATAAGAGCGTCTGCTAAATGACTAAAATGTAAATGTAAATGCATCTTCACGAGGTACTTTGCAGTTGTTCTGGGATTAATTTGCACTTTTCACACCAAGGTACGTTCATCTCTAGGAGACAGAACACGTCTCCTTCCTGAGCGGTATGACGGCTGCGTAGTCCTATGGTGTTTATACTTGCGTACTATTGTTTGTACAGATGAACGTGGTACCTTCAGGCGTTTGGAAATTGCTCCCAAGGATGAACCATACTTGTGGAGGTCTACAGTTTTTTTCTGAGGTCTTGACTGATTTCTTTTGAATTTCCCATGATGTCAAGCAAAGAGGCACTGAGTTTGAAGGTAGGCCTTGAAATACATCCACAGGTACACCTCCAATTGACTCAAATGATGTCAATTAGCCTATCAGAAGCTTCTAAAGCCATGACATCATTTTCTGGAATTTTCCAAGCTGTTTAAAGGCACAGTCAACTTAGTGTATGTAAACTTCTGACCCACTGGAATTGTGATACAGTGAATTATAAGTGAAATAGTCTGTCTGTAAACAATTGTTGGAAAAATTATTTGTGTCATGCACAAAGTAGATGTCATAACCGACTTGCCAAAACTATAGTTTGTTAACAAGAAATTTGTGGAGTGGTTGAAAAACAAGTTTTAATGACTCCAACCTAAGTGTATGTAAACTTCCGACTTCAACTGTAGGTACTGAATGTCATTTTTGATGAGTTAGGACATTTACAAGTGTCAGTGTTTTGAGGTGGATGTGGTGTTGGAGTCAGGCGCAGGACACAGAAGCTTAGTCCAAACAGACTTTACTTGTCAGCAAATGACAATACAAAATAAAGGGCCTCAAATAACGGAGGCGAGCGATATGCAAAACTGTGCGTAAAACAAACACAGAGAACATCAAACGGAAACAGCTAGTACTCCGGGGACGACGAACGCCTAAGCCTGCCCGAACAAGGAGGAGGAGCAGCCTCGGCGGAATTCGTGACAGTACCCCCCCCCTTGACACGCGGCTCCAGCCGTGCGCCGACCCCGGCCTCAGGGACAGCCAGGTGGACGTGGAGCAGGGCGCGTAGGATGACTGCGATGGAACTCAGTCAGGAGGGATGGATCTAAAATGTCCCTCCGAGGCACCCAGCACCGTTCCTCCGGACCGTACCCCTCCCACTCCACGAGATATTGTAGACCCCCCATCCGACGTCTCGAATCCACGAAGGACCGGACTGAGTACGCCGGAGCCCCCTCGATGTCCAGTGGGGGCGGAGGGGTCTCCCTTATCTCACTCTCCTGGAGTGGACCAGCTACCACCGGCCTGAGGAGAGACACATGGAATGAGGAGTAAATATGATAGTCATTGGGCAGTTGCAACCTGTAACACACCTCATTCAATCTCCTCAGGACTTTAAATGGCCCCACAAACTGCCGGCCAAGCTTCCGGCAGGGCAGGCGAAGGGGCAGATTTCGAGTCGAGAGCCAGACTCGATCTCCAGGGGCGTAGACTGGACCCTCACTGCGGTGGAGGTCGGTGCTCGCCTTCTGCCTGCGGATGGCCCGCTGCAGATGGACATGGGCAGCGTTCCACGTCTCATCCGAGCGCCGAAACCACTCATCCACCGCAGGAGCCTCGATCTGGCTCTGATGCCATGGTGCCAGAACCGGCTGATAACCTAACACACACTGAAAAGGGGTCAGGTTATCAGCCGGTTATCTGCTCCACGTCCTCCTGGCCGTCCCCGAGGCCGGGGTCGGCGCACGGCTGGAGCCGCGCGTCAAGGGGGGGGGGGGGGTACTGTCACGAATTCCGCCGAGGCTGCTCCTCCTCCTTGTTCGGGCAGGCTTCGGCGTTCGTCGTCCCCGGAGTACTAGCTGCTACCGTTTGATGTTCTCTGTGTTTGTTTGGTTTTGTCTGTTTGGTGCACCTGTGTCTTATCCTGTCCTGATTATGTCACCTATAAGTTTCCTTTGGTTTTGTTTGTAGTTGTGTGTTGTTGTACGCCTGTCCATTGAGGTTTTGGATTTTGCATTCTTGTTATTAAGTTTATGTCACGCCCTGGCTCGGGGGACTCTCGTATGTTGAGCCAGGGTGTTAGTTTCTATGTTTTGTTGTGGGTTCTAGGTTATTGTATTTCTTTGTTTGAGTGACTCCCAATCAGAGGTAAAGAGTGTCAGCTGTTGGCTCGTTGTCTCTGATTGGGAGCCATATTTAACTATCTGTCTTTCACGTTGTGTTTGTGGTTTCTTGTTCATTTCGGTTTGTGTGAAACCGTAGACGTCACGTTTTCGTTTGTGTTTTTGATCGTGTGATCATTTATAGAAATAAAATATGTTCACCTTCAACGCTGCGCATTGGTCCTCTAGGTTAGACGATCGTGACAGAAGAAACCACCAAGATGGGACCAAGCAGCGTGTTCAGGAGCCATCGCCAGGGAGATCCCTCACAGATCTCCTTCACCTCCTGGACTGGGTCAAGCCGAGGGAGGAAGACAAGGGCTTGACATTATGGCAGAAGGGCGAGAAGCTGGCGAGGGATATGGAGACGTGGTCCACGGGTAGGAGAGACGCCCCGAAAATTTTTAGGGGGGGGCTCACGACGGCGGACCAGCAGGAGGCCGCGATAGAGCGGTCCAGTGGGTTGCCGGAGAAGGCCGCCGGGTTACGGGGGCCACTGGTAGAAGAGGGGATGGAAGGTGTGGAGGCACGGCGAGAGGTACTGGCGTGTGTTGCCAGTCCGGTCCGGCCCGTTCCAGATCCCGGTGTAGAGCCAGTGGTGTGTGTCCCCAGTACGGTCCGGTCTATTCCTGCTCCCCGCACCGAACCTGCGGTGCGCGTCGCCAGCCCAGTCCGGCCCATTCCTGCTCCCCGCATCAAGTCTGTGGTGCGTCTCGTCAGCCCGGCTCTGCCCGTTCCTGCTCCCCGCACCAGGTCGGGGGTGCGCGTCGCCAGCCCGGTCCGGCCCATTCCTGCTCCCCGCGTCAAGTCTGTGGTGCGTCTTGTCAGCCCGGCTCTGCCCGTTCCTGCTCTCCGCACCAGGTCTGTGGTGCGCGTCGCCAGCCCGGTCCGGCCCATTCCTGCTCCCAGCACCAAGTCTGTGGGGCGGTTCGTCAGCCCTGTCCGGCCCGCTCCTGCTCCCCACACCAAGCCAGTGGTGTGCGTCGTCAGTGCAGCACGGCCCGTGCCTGTTCCCCACACCAAGCCAGTGGTGTGCGTCGTCGGTCCGGCACGGCACGTGCCTGTTCCACTGGAGCCGGATCCGCCGCCTAGGCGGAGTGCCCACCCGGTCCCTCCCCTGTTGTGTTTCGTTGGCGCGGTCGGAGTCCGCGCCTTTAGGGGGGGGTACTGTCACGCCCTGGCTCGGGGGACTCTCGTATGTTGAGCCAGGGTGTTAGTTTCTATGTTTTGTTGTGGGTTCTAGGTTATTGTATTTCTTTGTTTGAGTGACTCCCAATCAGAGGTAACGAGTGTCAGCTGTTGGCTCGTTGTCTCTGATTGGGAGCCATATTTAACTATCTGTCTTTCACGTTGTGTTTGTGGTTTCTTGTTCATTTCGGTTTGTGTGAAACCGTAGACGTCACGTTTTCGTTTGTGTTTTTGATCGTGTGATCATTTATAGAAATAAAATATGTTCACCTTCAACGCTGCGCATTGGTCCTCTAGGTTAGACGATCGTGACAGTTTATTGACGCACTGTTTGCGCATCGCTTATGTTTAGTGTTTTACGCACAGTTTTGCGTATCGCTCGCCTCCGTTATTTGAGGCCCTTTATTTTGTATTGTCATTTGCTGACAAGTAAAAAGGACATGTCCACTAGCTGGTCAAAGGACAGATTGGTGTCCCTGCAGGCCAGCTCTAGACGAACGTCCTCTCGCAGGCTACACCTATAGTGGTCGATGAGGGCCCTTTCATTCCACCCCGCATCCGCCGCTAGAGTCCGAAAATCCAGGGCGAAATCCTGTGCGCTCCTCTTCCCCTGTCGGAGGTGGAACAGACGCTCCCCCGCCGCTTTACCCTCAGGAGGGTGATCGAAAACAGCCCTGAAGCGGCGGGAGAACTCCGCGTAGCTGATGGTGGCGGCGTCTATTCCCCTCCATTCGGCGTTGGCCCACTCCAACGCCTTGCTGGAGAGACAGGAGATGAGGGCGGACACGCTCTCGTATCCCGAGGGCGCCGGGTGTATGGTGGCCAGGTAGAGTTCCACCTGCAGGAGGAACCCCTGACACCCGGCTGCTGTGCCATCATACGCCCTCGGGAGCGAGAGCCGAATCCCACTGGATTCCGGAACCGGTCTGGTGGGACTGGCCGATGGTGGTGGTACTGTAGGAGGAGGTGTGGGCACGCCTCCCCTTTCCCATCGGCGCAGGGTGTTCATGACTTCCTGCATGGCGGAGCCGAGTTGCTGGATCCTGGCGTCCTGGCAGCTGACCCGATCCTCCAGCGACTCGGTCGCCGCCGCTGCTCCTGCTGACTCCATGAATGGTGTGTTGTTCTGTCAGTGTTTGGAGGTGGATGTGGTGTTTGAGTCAGGCGCAGGACACAGAAGCTTAGTCCAAACAGACTTTACTTGTCAGCAAATGACAATACAAAATAAAGGGCCTCAATTAACGGAGGCGAGCGATACGCAAAACTGTACGTAAAACACTAAACATAAGCGATGCGCAAACAGTGCGTCAATACACTTAATAACAAGAATGCAAAATCCAAAACCTCAACGGACAGGCGTACAACAACACACAACTACAAACAAAACCAAAGGAAACTTATAGGTGACATAATCAGGACAGGATAAGACACAGGTGCACCAAACAGACAAAACCAAACAAACACAGAGAACATCAAACGGTAGCAGCTAGTACTCCGGGGACGACGAACGCCGAAGCCTGCCCGAACAAGGAGGAGGAGCAGCCTCGGCGGAATTCGTGACAACAAGCGAATGTGAATGAGAGACATTGTGCAAATGAACACATTTGTACACATGCTTGTCTAAAGGAAGAACAGTACTGGCACTGGAGCAGCATGTGTACACACTGTGTCTTTGTATGTAGGGCAACGGCCTGCCTGCTCTGCTTGGAGAAGGAGAAGAAGGGCCAGAACAGAGAGGAGAAAAAACGCAAGCAGAATTCTGCATTTTTCACCCAGGAACAAAATATAAAACACATAAGAAATATATTGCTACATTTTGTAAACGCAGATAAGAAAAAAATCTTGGCATCAGACTAATTTTGAGCTTCAGTCAGTAGCAGTGCGTGGGTAAAATCACTGGGGAAGCCAAGCCAATAAAAAAGCCATATTACAACCTGTGTTGTGATATTTGCGTTGTTTGCTCTATAAGCCAATCGTTTATTAGCCACTGTAAAATAACACATATGTTTGCTTGAACACAAAACCGGAAGAGAAACATCTGACAGGTGAAGTACACAGAGCAAATATTGCACGTAACAAAGTTATATGACCTGCAGCATGGTCAAGCAAGTTAACGTTTTCGACAGTTTACTAAACAACTACTAATTTAGAACCACAGAGTTACCGCAAGTCAGCACAAAGACAACAGGAGCACTGCCTCCGCTATTCCAGCACCATTTCAACTTACATCATCAAATCAACAAGGCTATATATATATATATATATACAGTACCAGTCAAAAGTTTGGACACACCTACTCATTCAAGGGTTTTTCTTTATTTTTACTATTTTCTACATTTTCTAGAATAATAGTGAAGATATCAAAACTATTAAATAACACATATGGAATCATGTAGTAACCAAAAAAGTGTTAAAGAAATCAAAATACATGTTATATTTGAGATTCTTCAAATAGCCAACATTTGCCTTGATGACAGCTTTGCACACTCTTGGCATTCTCTCAACCAGCTTCATGAGGTAGTCACATGGATTGCATTTAAATTAACAGGTGTGCCTTCTTAAAAGTTAATTTGTGGAATTTCTTTCCTTCTTAATTCGTTTGAGCCAATCAGTTGTGTTGTGACTGTCACGGTGCTGTGTATGGGTGTGGTGTAGAATCAGGCGCAGGCAGCAGAGGGTAAGTCCAACAAGACTTTACTGAGCACGAAAATTAATCCAAAACAGCCCGGAGGCAAAAAGACGCACACAGGCGTAAATACAAGCGCACACACAGGTGCGTAAATCTCTCCTCACACAACAAGGAGGAAGCTCAGGAAAAATAGCGTACCGACACGGGTAGCGCAACCACGACACGAACAATTACACACAACACAAACCTAACAACAAGGAAACTAAATAGGGTGCTAAATGAGACCTAACACAAAACAGGTGTGACTAACAGACAAAACCAAACAAACAAGAAACATCGAGCGGTGGCAGCTAGAACTCCGGAGACGACGACCGGCGAAACCTGCCCGAACAAGGAGGAGGAGCCGCCTCGGCCGAAACCGTGACAGTACCCCCCCCCCTTGACGACCAGGGGGACGCGGAGCAGGGCGCGCAGGATGACCACGATGGAATTCGGTCATCAGGGACGGATCCAGAATGTCCCTCCTTGGCACCCAGCACCGCTCCTCCAGACCGTACCCCTCCCACTCCACGAGATATTGGAGACCCCCCATCCGGCGTCTCGAATCCAGGATGGTCCGAACCGTGTACGCCGGAGCCCCCTCGATGTCCAACGGGGGCGGAGGAGTCTCCTCAATCTCAAAGTCCTGGAGTGGACCAGCTACCACCGGCCTGAGGAGAGACACATGGAACGAGGGGTTAATATTCTTGTAATCAATAGGTAGTTCTAACCTGTAACTCACCTCGTTCAATCTCCTCAGGACTTTAAAAGGCCCCACAAACCGCCGACCCAGCTTCCGGCAGGGCAGGCGGAGGGGCAGGTTTCTGGTTGAGAGCCAGACTCGATCTCCAGGTGCGTACACTGGCCCCTCACTGCGGTGTAGGTCGGCGCTCGTCTTCTGTCGACGTATGGCACGCTGCAGATGGACGTGTGCAGCGTCCCACGTCTCCTCCGAGCGCTGCACCCACTCATCCACAGCGGGGGCCTCGATCTGGCTCTCATGCCATGGTGCCAGAACCGGCTGGTACCCTAATACACACTGAAAAGGGGTTAGTTGGGTGGAGGAGTGGCGGAGAGAGTTCTGTGCCATCTCGGCCCAGGGCACATATCTCGCCCACTCCTCCGGCCGGCCCTGACAATATGACCTCAGAAACCTACCCACATCCTGGTTGACTCGTTCAACCTGCCCATTACTCTCCGGGTGGTAACCCGAGGTAAGGCTCACCGAGACCCCCAAACGTTCCATAAATGCTCTCCAGACTCTGGAGGTAAACTGGGGGCCTCGATCGGACATATCCTCGGGCACCCCGTAATGCCGGAAGACGTGAGTAAATAGAGCCTCAGCGGTCTGTAGGGCCGTAGGAAGACCCGGCATGGGAAGGAGACGACAGGCCTTCGAGAACCGATCCACAACGACCAGGATGGTGGTATTCCCCTGTGAGGAGGGAAGATCGGTAACAAAATCCACCGAGAGGTGAGACCAGGGTCGTTGTGGAACGGGCAGGGGCTGTAATTTACCCCTGGGCAAGTGTCTGGGCGCCTTACACTGGGCACACACTGAGCAGGGGGAGACATAAACCCTCACATCCCTGGCTAACGTTGGCCACCAGTACTTCGTACTAAGGCAGTGCACCGTCCGGCCAACACCCGGATGTCCAGAGTAGGGGGACGTGTGAGCCCAATAAATCAGCCGATCCCGGACCTCGAGCGGGACGTACACCCGACCCACCGGACACTGTGGAGGACTAGGCTCGGTGCGTAACGCCCGCTCGATCTCCGCATCGACCTCCCACACCACCGGTGCCACCAGACAAGACTCCGGTAGTATGGGAATGGACTCCACGCACCTCTCCTCCGTGTCATACCGACGGGACAGAGCATCTGCCTTCCCGTTCTGGGACCCAGGGATGTAAGTGATCTTGAACACAAACCGGGCGAGAAACATAGTCCATCGAGCCTGGCGAGGATTCAGTCTCCTAGCTGCCCGAATGTACTCCAGGTTACGATGGTCGGTCAGAATGAGGAAAGGGTGCTGAGCCCCCTCAAGCCAATGCCTCCACACCTTTAGGGCCTGTACTACGGCTAACAGCTCCCTGTCCCCTACGTCATAATTCCGCTCCGCCGGACTGAGCTTCTTAGAATAAAAAGCACAGGGGCGGAGCTTAGGTGGTGTACCGGATCGTTGAGAAAGAACTGCCCCGATACCGGCCTCAGACGCGTCCACCTCAACTTGGAAGGGTAAAGTGGGATCCGGGTGCGCCAACACCGGGGCCGAGGTAAACAGGTCCTTCAGTCTCCCAAAGGCCCTGTCCGCCTCAGCTGACCACTGCAAGCGCACCGGACCCCCCTTCAGAAGAGACGTTATGGGAGCTGCCACCTGTCCAAAACCCCGGATAAACCTCCGGTAGTAATTCGCAAAACCCAAGAACCGCTGCACCTCTTTAACCGTAGTTGGGGTTTGCCAATTACGCACGGCGGACACTCGGTCCACCTCCATTCTCACCCCTGACGCAGACAACTGGTAACCCAAAAAGGAAACTGACTCCTGGAAGAACAGACATTTCTCAGCTTTGACATACAGGTCATGCTCCAACAGTCTCCTCAATACCCTGCGCACCAGGGCTACATGCTCGGCCCGAGTAGCACTGTACACAAGAATATCATCTATGTACACCACTACTCCCTGCGCCTGCATGTCCCGGAAAAGTTTGTCTACAAACGATTGGAAGACTGATGGAGCATTCATTAACCCATATGGCATGACGAGATACTCGTAATGGCCGGATGTAGTACTAAATGCTGTCTTCCACTCATCGCCCTCCCTAATGCGCACCAAGCTATATGCGCTCCTGAGATCCAATTTTGTGAAGAACCTTGCCCCGTGTAAGGACTCCGTCATGGTCCCAATCAGAGGAAGTGGATAGCTGTACTTCACCGTCACCTGATTGAGACCGCGGTAATCAATACACGGACGCAAACCTCCATCCTTTTTCTTCACAAAAAAGAAGCTCGAGGACGCGGGAGAAGTGGAGGCCCGTATGTATCCCTGTCTCAGAGACTCGGCAATGTAAGTCTCCATTGCCCTTTTCTCCTCCTGTGACAAAGGATACACATGGCTCCGCGGAAGCGCTGCTCCTGTCTGGAGGTCTATCGCACAATCCCCTTGTCTATGAGGTGGCAACTGTGCCGCTCTGGTCTTACTGAACACGAGCGCCAAATCCTCATACTCAGGAGGAATGTGCAGTGCTGGCATCTGGTTCGGACTCTCCACCGAGGTCGCCCCTACGGAAACACCCAGACATAACCCCTCACACTGAGCAGACCACCCTTTAAGAGCTTTCTCTCGCCACGAAATAGTAGGATCATGGGTCATCAACCAGGGAAGCCCCAGTACCACCGGATACGCAGGAGAGTCGATAAGATAGAGTTGAATCGTCTCCTCATGACCCCCCTGCGTCATCATCCTAAGTGGCGCTGTGACCTCCCCAATCAACCCAGATCCTAACGGACGACTATCTAGGGCATGTACAGGAAAGGGTTTTTCGACTGGAAGGAGGGGAATCCCTAACTTAACACAGAATCTCCGGTCTACAAAATTCCCAGCTGCGCCTGAATCGACTAGCGCCTTATGCTGGGACCGAGGTGCAACCTGTGGGAAACAAACAGGTAAGGTAATGTGACCGACAGAAAGCTCTGGGTAAGTAGGGCGCCTACTCACCTGGGTGGACTCCCCACTGTATGACCTGCTCTCTCCCTCACCAGGGGACCCTCCCCAGCACCTAGCCGCGGTGTGCCCTCCGCGCCCACACTTGGTGCAGGAGACTGCCCCCCTCGGGCTCCTACCTCTTCTCCCTCTAGCGCCAGCACCTCCAAGCTCCATCGGACACTGCTCGGAGGCGCTGGAGGGTGGAATGGGGGGCCCCCACCTGGGACGTCCGCGGGTCGCCAGCAGGTTGTCCAGTCGAATGGCCATGTCCACCAGCTGGTCAAATGTTAGTGTAGTGTCCCTGCAGGCTAACTCCCTGCGGACGTCCTCCCGAAGGCTACATCTGAAGTGGTCTATGAGGGCCCTCTCATTCCACCCCGCATCAGCCGCTAGAGTCCGGAACTCCAGCGCAAACGCCTGAGCGCTCCTCATCCCCTGTCGGAGGTGGAATAGACGTTCCCCCGCCGCTCTCCCCTCTGGTGGATGGTCGAAGACCGCACGGAAGCGACGGGAGAACTCCGCATAGGTGACTGTGGCGGCGTCTATTCCCCTCCACTCGGCGTTGGCCCACTCCAACGCCTTGCCGGTGAGACAGGAGATGAGGGCGGAAACGCTCTCGTATCCCGAGGGCGCCGGGTGTATGGTGGCAATGTAGAGCTCCACTTGTAGGAGGAACCCCTGACACCCGGCAGCGGTGCCGTCGTACGCCCTCGGGAGCGAGAGCCGAATCCCACTGGATTCCGGTCGATGGACGGGCTGGTTGTCCGGTGGTGAAGGTGATGGTGCGATAGGTGGGGCTATGGGAACCCCGCTGGTCTCCCATCGACGAAGGGTGTCCATGACGCCCTCCAAGGCGTGCCCGATACGGTTGATCCGGTGCTCGTGTCCAAGGAGACGCTCCTCCATGGGGTCGACGGGTGCTCCTGCTGATTCCATTCTAGGGTGTGTAATTCTGTCACGGTGCTGTGTATGGGTGTGGTGTAGAATCAGGCGCAGGCAGCAGAGGGTAAGTCCAACAAGACTTTACTGAGCACGAAAATTAATCCAAAACAGCCCGGAGGCAAAAAGACGCACACAGGCATAAATACAAGCGCACACACAGGTGCGTAAATCTCTCCTCACACAACAAGGAGGAAGCTCAGGAAAAATAGCGTACCGACACGGGTAGCGCAACCACGACACAAACAATTACACACAACACAAACCTAACAACAAGGAAACTAAATAGGGTGCTAAATGAGACCTAACACAAAACAGGTGTGACTAACAGACAAAACCAAACAAACAAGAAACATCGAGCGGTGGCAGCTAGAACTCCGGAGACGACGACCGGCGAAACCTGCCCGAACAAGGAGGAGGAGCCGCCTCGGCCGAAACCGTGACAGTGACAAGGTAGGGGGGGGTATATAGATAGCCCTATTTGGTAAAAGACCAAGTCCATATTATGGCAAGAACAGCTCATATAGTCCATCATAACTTTAAGACATGAAGATCAGTCAATATGGAAAAGTTCAAGAATTTTGAAAGTTTCTTCAAGTGCAGTCGCAAAAACCATCAAGCGCTATGATGAAACTGACTCTCATGAGGACTCCCACAGGAATGGAAGACCCAGAGTTACCTCTGCTGCAGAGGAAAAGTTAATTAGAGTTACCAGCCTCAGAAATTGCAGCCCAAATAAATGCTTCACAGAGTTCAAGTAACAGACACATCTCAACATCAACTGTTCATAGGGGACTGTGTGAATCAGGCCTTCATGGTCGAAATTCTAGGAAGAAACCACAACTAAAGGACACCAATAATAAGAAGAGACCTGCTTGGGCAAAGAAACATGAGCAATGGACATTAGACCGGTGGAAATGTGTCCTTTGGTCTGGAGTCCAAATTTTAGTTTTTTGGTGTGGGTGAACGGATGACCTCTGCATGTGTAGCTCCCACCGTAAACCATGGAGGAGGAGGTGTTATGGTGTGGGGGTGCTTTGCTCGTGACATTGTCTTAGATTTATTTAGAATTCAAGGCACAATTAACCAGCATGGCTACCACAGCATTTTGCAGTGATACGCCATCCCATCTGGTTTGGGCTTAGTGGGACTATCATTTGTTTTTCAACAGGACAATGACCCAACACACCTCCAGGCTGTGTAAGTGCTATTTTACCAAGAAGGAGAGTGATGGAGTGCTGCATCAGATGACCTGGCCTCCACAATCCCCCGACCTCAACCCAAATGAGATGGTTAGGGATGAGTCGGACCGCAGAGTGAAGGAAAAGCAGCCAACAAATGCTCAGCATATGTGGGAACTGTTTCAAGACTGTTGGAAAAGCATTCCAGGTGAAGCTGATTGAGAGAATGCCAAGAGTGTGCAAAGCTGTCATCAAGGCAAAGGGTGGCTATTTGAAGAATCTCAAATATAACATAAATTTTTATTTGTTTAACACTTTTTGGGTTACTACATGATTCCATATGTGTTATATCATAGTTTTGATGTCGTCACTATTATTCTATAATGTAAAAAATTGTAAAATAGAGAAAAGCCCTTGAATGAGTAGGTGTGTCCAAACTTTTGACTGGTACTGTACAGTCGTGGTAAAAAGTTTTGAGAATGACACAAATACAAATTTTCGCAAAGTCTGCTGCCTCAGTTTTGATGATGGCAATTTGCATATACTCCAGAATGTCATGAAGAGTGATCAGATTAATTGCAATTTGCCATGAAAATGAACTTAATCCCAAAATATTTCCACTGCATTTCAGCCCTGCCACAAAAGGACCAGCTGCCATCATGTCAGTGATTCTCTTGTTAACATAGGTAAGAGTGTTGACGAGGACAAGGCTGGAGATCACTCTGTCATGCTGATTGAGTTAGAATAACATACTGGAAGCTTTAAAAGGAGGGTGGTGCTTGATATCATTGTTCTTTCTCTGTTAACCATGGTTACCTGCAAGGAAACACGTGCCGTCATCATTGCTTTGCACAAAAAGGGCTTCACAGGCAAGGATATTGCTGCTAGTAAGATTACACCTAAATCATCAAGAACTTCAAGGAGAGAGGTTCAATTGTTGTGAAGAAGGTGTCAGGGCGCCCAAGAAAGTCCAGCAAGGGCCAGGACCGTCTCCTAAAGTTGATTCAGCTGCGGGATCGGGGCACCACCAGTGCAGAGCTTGCTCAGGAATTGCAGCAGGCAGGTGTGAGTGCATCTGCACGCACAGTGAGGCGAAGACTTTTGGAGGATGGCCTGGTGTCAAGAAGGGCAGCAAAGAAGCCACTTCTCTCCAGGAAAAACATCAGGGACAGACTGATATTCTGTAAAAGGTACAGGGATTGGACTGCTTGGTAAAGTCATTTTCTCTGATGAATCCCCTTTCCGATTGTTTGGGGCATCCGGAAAACACCTTGTCCGGAGAAGACAAGGTGAGCGCTACCATCAGTCCTGTGTTGTGCCAACAGTAAAGCATCCTGAGACCATTCATGTGTGGGGTTGCTTCTCAGCCAAGGGAGTGGGCTCACTCACAATTTTGCCTAAGAACACAGCCATGAGTAAAGAATGGTACCAACACATCCTCCGAGAGCAACTTCTCCCAACCATCCAAGAACAGTTTGGTGACGACCAATGCCTTTTCCAGCATGATGGAGCACCTTGCCATAAGGCAAATGTGATAACTAAGTGGCTCGGGGAACAAAACATCGAAATGTTGGGTCCATGGCCAGGAAACTCCCCAGACCTTAATCCCATTGAGAACTTGTGGTCGATCCTCAAGAGGCGGGTGGACAAACAAAAACCCACAAATTCTGACAAACTCCAAGCATTGATTATGCAAGACTGGGCTGCCATCAGTCAGGATGTGGCCCAGAAGTTAATCGACAGCATGCCAGGGCAGATTGCAGAGGTCTTGAAAAAGAAGGGTCAACACTGCAAATATTGACTCTTTGCATAAACTTAATGTAATTGTCAATAAAAGCCTTTGACACTTATGGAATGTTTGTAATTATACTTCAGTATACCATAGTAACATCTGACAAAAATATCTAAAAACACAGAAGCAGCAAACTTTGTGAAGACCAATACTTGTGTCATTCTCAAAACTTTTGACCACGACTGTATATACATACATACCAAAAACAATTTAGTCCATTCAATGTTGCTAAATATCATGTGTCTTTCCATGGTACTGATTTCTGTCTGTGTGCGTGCTTGTGCGCAAGTAAAACATTTTTTTTACTCACCCTACTTGTAGACTAGTTGAACGCCAATGCCATCCTCCTCTCTTTCATATTGGCAAAACGGTCTATGGCTATGTCATACAGTACACTTTTAGTTTTAGTTTTCATAGGCTACCTAGCTAAACTGATTGCTAGCCGAACTTCCTTCCATTGGCAAAAATGTACCACCTAAGTTAGCTAGCTAGTTAAAGTGGCCTCCTAGGCTACATCTAGTCTACATATTGAACTGCAATCATCTCAGGCCATTGGCACAATATATACAGTGGGGGAAAAAAGTATTTAGTCAGCCACCAATTGTGCAAGTTCTCCCACTTAAAAAGATGAGAGAGGCCTGTAATTTGCATCATAGGTACACGTCAACTATGACAGACAAGTTCAGATTTTTTTTCTCCAGAAAATCACATTGTAGGATTTTTTATGAATTTATTTGCAAATTATGGTGGAAAATAAGTATTTGGTCACCTACAAACAAGCAAGATTTCTGGCTCTCACAGACCTGTAACTTCTTCTTTAAGAGGCTCCTCTGTCCTCCACTCGTTACCTGTATTAATGGCACCTGTTTGAACTTGTTATCAGTATAAAAGACACCTGTCCACAACCTCAAACAGTCACACTCCAAACTCCACTATGGCCAAGACCAAAGAGCTGTCAAAGGACACCAGAAACAAAATTGTAGACCTGCACCAGGCTGGGAAGACTGAATCTGCAATAGGTAAGAGCATGGCGTTTGCAACGCCAGGGTTGTGGGTTTGAAAAATACAAAAAATTATGTATGCACTCACTAACTGTAAGTCGCTCTGGATAAGAGCGTCTGCTAAATGACTAAAATGTAAATGTAAATGTAAGCAGCTTGGTTTGAAGAAATCAACTGTGGGAGCAATTATTAGGAAATAGAAGACATACAAGACCACTGATAATCTCCCTCGATCTGGGGCTCCACGCAAGATCTCACCTCGTGGGGTCAAAATGATCACAAGAACGGTGAGCAAAAATCCCAGAACCACACGGGGGGACCTAGTGAATGACCTGCAGAGAGCTGGGACCAAAGTAACAAAGCCTACCATCAGTAACACACTATGCCGCCAGGACCTCAAATCCTGCAGTGCCAGACGTGTCCCCCTGCTTAAGCCAGTACATGTCCAGGCCCGTCTGAAGTTTGCTAGAGTGCATTTGGATGATCCAGAAGAGGATTGGGAGAATGTCATATGGTCAGATGAAACCAAAATATAACTTTTTGGTAAAAACTCAACTCGTCGTGTTTGGAGGACAAAGAATGCTGAGTTGCATCCAAAGAACACCATACCTACTGTGAAGCATGGGGGTGGAAACATCATGCTTTGGGGCTGTTTTTCTTCAAAGGGACCAGGACGACTGATCCGTGTAAAGGAAAGAATGAATGGGGCCATGTATCGTGAGATTTTGAGTGAAAACCTCCTTCCATGATTAAACGTGGCTGGGTCTTTCAGCATGACAATGATCCCAAACACACCGCCCGGGCAACGAAGGAGTGGCTTCGTAAGAAGCATTTCAAGGTCCTGGAGTGGCCTAGCCAGTCTCCAGATCTCAACCCCATAGAAAATCTTTGGAGGGAGTTGAAAGTCCGTGTTGCCCAGCGACAGCCCCAAAACATCACTGCTCTAGAGGAGATCTGCATGGAGGAATGGGCCAAAATACCAGCAACAGTGTGTGAAAACCTTGTGAAGACTTACAGAAAACGTTTGACCTGTGTCATTGCCAACAAAGGGTATATAACAAAGTATTGAGAAACTTTTGTTATTGACCAAATACTTATTTTCCACCATAATTTGCAAATAAATTCATTAAAGATCCTACAATGTGATTTTCTGGAAAAATAATTCTCATTTTGTCTGTCATAGTTGACGTGTACCTATGATGAAAATTACAGGCCTCTCTCATCTTTTTAAGTGGGATAACTTGCACAATTGGTGGCTGACTAAATACTTTTTTTCCCCACTGTACATGTATGGTTAGATCAGAATCGTTGGCCTGTACAGAGAATTAAGTCAAAACCACAAGTACAAATTCACATCTCCATCCAAAGGGACGATTTAGCAAGCTAGCTACTGCAGGACATCAACACAAGCAGACCAGAAACAGACACGTTTGTCTGACAATGATGACATTTTGCTAAGGATGTGATTTGATTGGTGTGAAGCCAAATCCAAACTCGCCTCCCTTGGGGGGCGTTTTGCTGTGCCAGGACAACCCACAGTTGAGCTCAGCTCAACGCTGATTGGCTAATTATTATTATACATATTTTATCAAGGGAGGCAAAATGCTTACTGGCATCAATCAATCAATCAAATGCTACGGCGACAACATTTCATACTCTTTTGTTCCAGACAGCATCAGATACATTGGTTACACATACTGAGACAGAGGGGTGCTTTTTCCCTCGCTTGGATGATTTCTCTGGTGAGATTTAGCCACGTGAATTGACAGAAAATTATGAAAACAAATTTTTTTTTATTGGTAAAAATATTTGGGGAAGCCTGGCTTCCCTTGGCAACCATGAATACACACCACTGGCTTCGATTGCACTTCTCCACTCTGATGAGAATTCACAAATGGCATTTTATCAGCAGACAGTGCTCTGAATGATGCCACTTTTCTCCTGTACTTTTCTTGGTGTATCCAGCCTACTTTTCTCTGCTAAAATGCAAGATTACCTTTAAGCAAAACATTAGGAAATGTAGCTGGCTACATTCTTTCTATGATGTTTTTGCAAAAAAAAACGTTGCTTTTTCATTGTAAGCTCATTTACTTGTGTGGCTGCCACCCAAATAGCGTTGCACTTCTGTTGTCATTAAGCTATTTTCTGCCAAATGTGTTGTACTAATGTATTTTTGTGTAGGAAAACTATAGTTGCACATCCCTGATCACTCTATTGAAGAAAAAAAAAACACTGTTGACTTTCAATGTAAAACACGACCCCTGTCAATACACAGCTGGACTCCCTGCTCCCGCTTTCTCCAGTTGTGCTATTTACAAACAAACACGTGACTGGCTCAACTATTCTGGAGAACTACTGTAAGCTTCATAATGTAAAATAATGTGACAGGTGAAATGACGAACGCGATCTGCTTTATCCCCTAACATATTACACAGGTTGACTGCAGGTATTTACTTAAAAAGTAGCTACAAATATTTAAATCTGTTGAAAAACTTCAAATAAATAGTTTCCATGGTATTGACAGTATTGAAAAACCATCCTTTGGCGATTTCCAAATACCCTGGTATACACGGTATACCGTGCAAGCTTTGTGCGAACACACACACACAGACAAACACACACACACACACACACACCCACCCTCTGCAGAGCATCTGTTGCTGCTGTTCCAGGTCGTTAAGATGAAGTTATGTTTGATTTTTCAGTGTCTGGTTGGCTCCTTTTCTGTGAATGACGCACTGCACAGTGCTGCAGAATAACACTGAATAACTGTAACACTCCCCCTCCCACCCTCCACTTCCTAAGCATCTGCTGTTTGGGGTGGGGGATTGGGGACTGGGTCTATACCCCAGGCAGTTGAGTTCTCCTGTGAAATAAAAACAGATAGCGAGCACATCCACAGAGAGAGGGAGGAACTGGGGGAGCACAGCTCAGTGGAGCTGTCAGAAGACAGGCGGGAGGAAGGAGAAAACAGGAGAAAGCAGGGAGAGGCAAAATAAAGCAAGGGGAGGCAGGAGAAAGCAAAAGGAGGCAGGAGAAAGCAAAGGGAGGCAGAAGAAAGCACCCTTGAAGGGGAAAGCAAGGGGGAGACAGGGGGAGGCAGGATAAATCAGGGGGAGACAGGATAAAGCAGGGGACATGGGGAGGCACAAGAAAGCAGGGGGAGATAGGGGCAGGAGAAAGCAGGACACACTGATAACAGAGAGTGAGGAGAGGAGGCAACATTAGCACAAACAAACTTTAGCCTCACTCTCTGTCTTTCCCTCTCACTGCAGTGTTTCTGTTCTAAATCGAGGAGAAGGGTGTATACTAGCTAAACACTGGAACTTTCTCTCTGCAGCAGAGATTACATCTACAGCTGTGTTCAGAAATATAACTGCTGTGTGACCAACGGGATCTGCTCATATCAACTGATCAGTGGAGGCTGCTGAGGGGAGGACAGCTCATTATAATGGCTTCAATGGAGTCGATGGAATTGTATCAACCACATGGAAACCACGTGTTTGATGTGTTTGATACCATTCCATTGACTCCATTCCAGCCATTATTATGAGCCGTCCTCCCCTCAGGAGTCTCCACTGCAACTGATATCTCATCTCCTCCTCGCCAGTCGATAGGTGTGTGTGTGTGTGTGAAAGAGAGAGAGAGTGCGAGAGAGAGAGAGAGAGTGTGAGAGAGAGTGTGTACAGAATTTTGGGTTCACTGTGTACTGTATCATAGCTCTGCCTGGGCCTTGTCATGGCAGAGGCGTTGGCATGACAACAGCACCAGAGGCAGGATGAGCCATTACGTTTTGTCCGTTTTATGCAATATAATATGCATAGTATTTTTGCAATGTGTCATGCATATGAACTCAAGATAGTGCATTTTTATTGTTACAGAGCAGACATTATCATGCTCCGTGTATACAAACATAAAACAACAGGAGTCTAGCCCCCCTTGAGGTTCTTGAGAGACCAGCCAGGGAAGTGAGAGAAGGGAAGAAGTCCATTTGAGCAGCAGCAAGGGATGAAAAAAATAGACTGAATGACAACCCTTGAAGACTCGAGGCTGTAATCACTGCCAAAGGTGCTTCAGCAAAGTACTGAGTAAAGAGTCTGAATACTTATGTAAATAAGGTATTTCTGTTTTTTATTTTTTATTTGCAACCATATAAAAAAAAACTGTCATTATGGGGTATTGTGTGTAGATTTATGAGGGAAAAAAATTATTTAATAAATTTTAGAATAAGGCTGTAACGTAACAAAATGTGGAAAAAGTCAAGGGGTCTGACTACTTTCAGAATGCACTGTATCCATAATAATCTCATCATGTAGACTAACCTACCCGCAGAGCCTACCTGCACTGTATCTGTGAGCTGTTGGCTAGACTGCATGTGCCAAGACAACACTAGGTACATTTACTATTTAAGTCAACAATTTTTGTAACAAAACTATCTGTAGAGTTGAAAATGAGATGGAAACATTCGGTACATGAAAACGTAAGCGAAAAAGTTATTTTTGTGTGCACTACGTCATCACGCATTGGCGTGGGTGAAAGACACAGTCTACCGGTCGCCCCCACCTCCGCTAGCACAGCAGTGAGTTAGCTAGCACACAGTGTCGCCCCCGCCTCCTATGTACCGGACTAGTGCCCTTTGCTCCCATCTGCCTAACACCTGCCCTCACCGTCCTTAACAAAACTGTGGCTAGCTAGCTACCGTTGTCGCTCCCACCCCTTTTTCTGTGGGGTTTATTGGCGGCTGGTATCTAACAATATTTTGCATTAATGCTACCTACTGTACTGGTGCGCCCCCGCCTCCCACCTGTCCTAGCTTAAAAATGGACCAATAGAAGCAGGGGCGCAACTTTGGTTTTAGAAGTGGGGGGGAACTAATTATTATTATTATTTGTATTTGATTTTGTTGTCGGATAAACACTCCAAACAGCCTACCCGACCGCTCGGAGGCGTCCACATGGTCCTAAAGCTCACCGTTGCCTTGTTTTGTATCACATTCCAATGATAAAACTGGGGGGAACAAGTTGCGCCCCTGAATAGAAGTATAAAGAGGGGTTCCACAAGCAGGAATGCCCCGAATTGCAGGCCGCAATTGCACCCATAAAATGATTATTTAATTAAATTGAAAATAGTCCAAACCGTATGTCTCTATCATATATGGTTTATAAGTAACAGATGATTTACTCTGAGAATTTAGCATGATTAGAGCGAATAGAATGTCATTACGGCCATGGATGGTCAAAAGTGGTCACTACTCAATAGAACTCTGTCACTTCTCCGTGGGCAGACTGGCGCTAAATTTGAATATCAACTGACAAGCTAGCTAGTGGCTGAAGGTTTGTGTGATAACATGGGCTTTTTCTAAATGAAATCCGCGGAATACAAAACAAAATGTAGCATATACAGTACCAGTCAAAGGTTTGGACACATCTACTCATTTAAAGGTTTTTAATTATGTTTTACTATTTTCTACATTGTGGAATACTAGTGAAGACATCAAAACTATGAAATAACACATATGGAATCATGTAGTAACCAAATAAGTGTTAAACAAATATATATTTTAGATTCTTCAAAGTAGCCACCCTTTGCCTTGATGACAGCTTTGCACACTCTTGGCATTCTCTCAACCAGCTTCATGAGGAATGATTTTCCAACAGTCTTGAAGGAGTTCCCACATATGCTGAGCACTTGTTGACTGCTTTTCCTTCACACTGCGGTCCAACTCATCCCAAACCATCTCAATTGGGTTGAGGTTGGGTGATTGTGGAGGCCAGGTCATCTTATAAAGCACTCCATAACTCTCCTTGGTCAAATAGCCCTTACACAGCCTGGAGGTGTGTTTTGGATCATTGTCCTGTTGAAAAACAAATGATAGTCCCACTCAGCGCAAAGCAGATGGAATGGCGTATCGCTGCACAATCTTGTGGTAGCCATGCTGGTTAAGTGTGCCTTGAATTCTAAATAAATCCCTGACAGTGTCACCAGCAAAGCACCTTTACACCTCCTCCTCCATGCTTCACGTCGGAACCACACATGCAGAGATCCGTTCACCCACTCGGCGTCTCACAAAGACACGGCAGTTGGAACCAAAAATCTCATATTTGGACTCATCAGACCAAAGGACAGATTTCCACCGCTCTAATGTCCATTGCTCGTGTTTCTTGGCCCAAGCAAGTCTCTTATTTTTATTGGTGTCCTTTAGTAGTGGTTTCTTTGCAGCAATTCGACCATGAAGGCCTGATTCACGCAGTCTCCTCTAAACAGTTGATGTTGAGATGTGTCTGTTACTTGAACCCTGTGAAGCATTTATTTGGGCTGCAATCTGAGGTGCAGTTAACTCTAATTAACTTATCCTCTGCAGCAGAGGTAACTCTGGGTCTTCCTTTCCTGTTGCTGTCTTCATGACAGCCAGTTTCATCATAGTGCTTGATGGTTTTTGCGACTGCACTTGAAGAAACTTTCAAAGTTCTTGAAATGTTCCGTATTGACTGACCTTCATGTCTTAAAGTAATGATGGACTGTCGTTTCTCTTTGCTTATTTGAGCTGTTCTTTGCATAATATGGACTTGGTATTTTACCAAATAGGGTTATCTTCTGTATACCACCCTACCTTGTCACAACACAACTGATTGGCTCAAACGCATTAAGAAGGAAAGAAATTCCCCAAATTAACTTTTAACAAGGCATAACTGTTAACTGAAATGCATTCCAGGTGACTACCTCATGAAGGTGGTTGAGAGAATGCCAAGAGTGTGCAAAGCTGTCATCTAGGCAAAGGGTGGCTACTTTGAAGAATCTCAAATATAAAATATATATTTGATTTGTTTAACACTGTTTTGGTTACTACATGATTCCATATGTGTTATTTCATAGTTTTGATGTCTTCACTATTATTCTACAATGTAGAAAATAGTAAAAATAAAGAAAAACCCTTGAATGAGTAGGTGTGTCCAAACTTTTGAGTGGTACTATATATATATATATATATATATATATATATATATATATATATATATATATATATATATATATATTAATTAATTTACAAAGCTAACAGACTGAATTTCAACATCTACCCTCCCCGAAAAAAAACCTGTTCCAGTTTTCATGGGGTATTTCTGAGTCTAAATTGCCATAGAAACGGCCCCTCTCAACGTTGATTGGCCGGGGTTAGAGGACAGACAAATTTGACGGGGTATCAAGTTGAGTTTGATTGGTCCAAAGCGCGGAAACGCCTCCAAATGTTACAACGCCGCAATATGGAAGAGATAACAAAGAGTCGTGAGGTCTAAACTAGCAACGGTCACACTTACCACAAACTAACGTTCTGATTTAATCAACACTGTTATAAGCAGGTTATAATATTGTAGAGAACAATCTAATGGTTAATTGTATGTAATGCATAATGACATAGGCTAAAGAAAACGACATTTTGACATTCATTTAGGAGCATCCTCTTGAATTTACCCATATTTCACTACATTCTAGAGTGAGTGAACGCCCTACCTTCTCGAAAGAATTGGGTCTCCGCTGAAAACTTTGGAATATCATTGATATAATGCATTTGCCATCCTTACTTTGTTACAGAAAAGTTGTTTTTAAAGCCCAGAGAATCCAGGTGTAGTTCTGCTGGAAAAGCCAGCGGACTTCTCCACAACACATGCCCCTGTGCTGTTCCACTCGTGACAAGGACAGCGACATGTGCATATCAACCCTTATGATGCGGAGACACCGTCCCTGAACTAACTACATGGCAATTCTGTCGAATAAAAACCTATTTTACACTGCAAAGAGAAGACGAAGGGCGCACAGGTGAATATCATCATGTTTTACATTTTAAACTGTAGTTTTGGGAAGTAGAGTAGATATGTTTTGAAAGCGCTTCCTTGTTGATAAAGTATTGCGTAATCGGTATACGATTGTGTGTGAAAATGTTTTGGTTTCTTCTCGACTGTCGAATATCTTTGAAAGTTTCAATATGAGTCATGATGATGATTATTATTAAGTTACTGACTTTTCTCTATGCTTTTGCTGCAGAATATTATTATTAAAATCTGATCTTGAATTTTCTAAACATGTTTTTTGAACTTGTGATGCAGAGAACGACACTGGATCAGATTCATTTATACTGTAATTCTCAATTTGCATAATGTATAAAAATGTACACTACCATTCA
Organism: Coregonus lavaretus; assembly: GCF_964263955.1. Taxonomy (NCBI): domain Eukaryota; kingdom Metazoa; phylum Chordata; class Actinopteri; order Salmoniformes; family Salmonidae; genus Coregonus; species Coregonus lavaretus. The sequence goes on along the minus strand of NC_140008.1, from coordinate 40,141,745 downwards.
AAAGTTTGTGGTCACTTAGAAATTTCGTTTTTTTTCATGAAAACATACATGAAATTAGTTTGAATAGGAAATGTAGTCATTTACAAGGTTAGAAATAATGATTTTTAATAGAAATAATAATTGTGTCCTTCAAACTTTGCTATCATCAAAGAATCCTCCATTTGCAGCAATTACAGCCTTGCAGACCTTTGGCATTCTAGTTGTCAATTTGTTGAGGTAATCTGAAGAGATTTCACCCCATGCTTCCTGAAGCACCTCCCACAAGTTGAATTGGCTTGATGGGCATTTCTTATGTACCATATGGTCAAGCTGCTCCCACAACAGCTCAATAGGGTTGAGATCCAGTGACTGTGTTGGCTACTCCATTATAGACAGAATACCAGCTGACTGCTTCTTCCCTAAATAATTATTGCATAGTTTGGAGCTGTGCTTTGGGTCATTGTCCTGTTGTAGGAGGAAATTGGCTCCAATCAAGTGCCGTCCACAGGGTATGGCATAGCGTTGCAAAATGGAGTGATAGCCTTCCTTCTTCAAGATCCCATTTACCCTGTACAAATCTCCCACTTTACCACCACCAAAGCACCCCAGACCATCACATTGCCTCCACCATGCTTGACAGAAGGCATCAAGCATTCCTCCAGCATCTTTTCATTTGGTCTCCGTCTCACAAATGTTCTTCTTAGTGATCCGAACACCTCAAACTTAGATTTGTCTGTCCATAACACTTTTTTCCAATCTTCCTCTGTCAGTGTCTTTTGCCCATCTTCATCTTTTCTTTTTATTGGCCAGTCTGAGATATGGCTTTTTCTTTGCAACTCTGCCTAGAAGGTCAGCATCCCAGAGTCGCCTCTTCACTGTTGACATTGAGACTGGTATTGTGCGGGTACTATTTAATGAAGCTGCCAGTTGGCACAAGAAAGCAGGGGGAATGGTAGTGTATAAACTTTTGAACGGTAGTGTATATTTTAATATCCCCTAACCAAGAGCTAAAAACTCACTGTATCTACAGTTGAAGTCGGAAGTTTACATACACCTTAGCCAAATATATTTAAACTCAGTTTTTCACAATTCCTGACATCAAATCAAATCAAATCAAATGTTATTGGTCACATGCGCCGAATACAACAGGTGCAGACATTACAGTGAAATGCTTACTTACAGCCCTTAACCAACAGTGCATTTATTTTAAACAAAAAAAGTAAGAGTAAAACAACAACAAAAAAAGTGTTGAGAAAAAAAGAGCAGAAGTAAAATAAAGTGACAGTAGGGAGGCTATATATACAGGGGGGTACCGTTGCAGAGTCAATGTGCGGGGGCACCGGCTAGTTGAGGTAGTTGAGGTAATATGTACATGTGGGTAGAGTTAAAGTGACTATGCATAAATACTTAACAGAGTAGCAGCAGCGTAAAAAGGATGGGGTGGGGGGGCAGTGCAAATAGTCCGGGTAGCCATGATTAGCTGTTCAGGAGTCTTATGGCTTGGGGGTAGAAGCTGTTGAGAAGTCTTTTGGACCTAGACTTGGCACTCCGGTACCGCTTGCCGTGCGGTAGCAGAGAGAACAGTCTATGACTAGGGTGGCTGGAGTCTTTGACAATTTTGAGGGCCTTCCTCTGACACCGCCTGGTATAGAGGTCCTGGATGGCAGGAAGCTTTGCCCCAGTGATGTACTGGGCTGTACGCACTACCCTCTGTAGTGCCTTGCGGTCGGAGGCCAAGCAGTTGCCATACCAGGCGGTGATGCAACCAGTCAGGATGCTCTCGATGGTGCAGCTGTAGAATTTTTTGAGGATCTGAGGACCCATGCCAAATCTTTTTAGTCTCCTGAGGGGGAATAGGCTTTGTCGTGCCCTCTTCACGACTGTCTTGGTGTGTTTGGACCATGATAGTTCGTTGGTGATGTGGACACCAAGGAACTTGAAGCTCTCAACCTGTTCCACTACAGCCCCGTCGATGAGAATGGGGGCGTGCTCAGTCCTCTTTTTTTTTCCTGTAGTCCACAATCATCTCCTTTGTCTTGGTCACGTTGAGGGAGAGGTTGTTGTCCTGGCACCACACGGCCAGATCTCTGACCTCCTCCCTATAGGCTGTCTCATCGTTGTCGGTGATCAGGCCTACCACTGTTGTGTCGTCGGCAAACTTAATGATGGTGTTGGAGTCGTGCCTGGCCATGCAGTCATGGGTGAACAGAGAGTACAGGAGGGGACTGAGCACGCACCCCTGAGGGGCCCCCGTGTTGAGGATCAGTGTGGCAGATGTGTTGTTACCTACCCTTACCACCTGGGGGCGGCCCGTCAGGAAGTCCAGTATCCAGTTGCAGAGGGAGGTGTTTAGTCCCAGGATCCTTAGCTTAGTGATGAGCTTAGAGGGCACTATGGTGTTGAATGCTGAGCTGTAGTCAATGAATAGCATTCTCACGTAGGTGTTCCTCTTGTCCAGGTGGGAAAGGGCAGTGTGGAGTGCAATAGAGATTGCATCATCTGTGGATCTGTTGGGGCGGTATGCAAATTGGAGTGGGTCTAGGGTTTCTGGGATTATGCTGTTGATGTGAGCCATGACCAGTCTTTCAAAGCACTTCATGGCTACAGACGTCAGTGCTACGGGTCGGTAGTCATTTAGGCAGGTTATCTTAGAGTTCTTGGGCACGGGGACTATGGTGGTCTGCTTGAAACATGTTGGTATTACAGACTCAGTCAGGGACATGTTGAAAATGTCAGTGAAGACACTTGCCAGTTGGTCAGCACATGCTCGGAGTACACGTCCTGGTAATCCGTCTGGCCCTGCGGCCTTGTGAATGTTGACCTGCTTAAAAGTCTTACTCACATCGGCTACGGAGAGCGTGATCACATAGTCATCCGGAACAGCTGGTGCTCTCATGCATGCTTCAGTGTTGCTTGCCTCGAAGCGAGCATTGAAGTGGTTTAGCTCGTCTGGTAGGCTTGTGTCACTGGGCAGCTCGCGGCTGTGCTTCCCTTTGTAGTCTGTAATAGTTTTCAAGCCCTGCCACATCCGACGAGCGTCAGAGCCAGTGTAGTATGATTCAATCTTAGACCTGTATTGACTCTTTGCCTGTTTGATGGTTCGTCGGAGGTCATAGCGGGATTTCTTATAAGCGTCCGGGTTAGAGTCCCGTTCCTTGAAAGCGGCAGCTCTACCCTTTAGCTCAGTGCGGATGTTTCCTGTAATCCATGGCTTCTGGTTGGGGTATGTACGTACGGTCACTGTGGGGACGACATCATCGATGCACTTATTGATGAAGCCAGTGACTGATGTGGTGTACTCCTCAATGCTGTCTGAAGAATCCCGGAACATGTTCCAGTCTGTTAATTCTAGTAAAAATTCCCTGTCTTCACGGTTGGGATGGTGTTCTTCGGCTTGCAAGCTTCGCCCTTTTTCCTCCAAACATAACAATGGTCATTATGGCCAAAATACATTTCTCCAAAAAGTACGATCTTTGTCCCCATGTGCAGTTGCAAACCGTAGTCTGGCTTTTTTATGCCGGTTTTGGAGCAGTGGCTACTTCCTTGCTGAGCGGCCTTTCAGGTTATGTTGATATAGGACCCGTTGTACTGTGGATATAGATAATTTTGTACCTGTTTCCTCCAGCATCTTCACAAGGTCCTTTGCTGTTGTTCTGGGATTGATGTGCACTTTTTGCACCAAAGTACGTTCATCTCAAGGAGACAGAACGCGTCTCCTTCCTGAGCGGTATGATGGCTGCGTGGTCCCATGCTGTTTATACTTGCGTACTATTGTTTGTATAGATGAACGTGGTACCTTCAGGCGTTTGGAAATTGCTCCCAAGGATGAACCAGACTTGTGGAGATCTACCATTTTTTTCTGAATTCTTGGCTGATTTCTTTTGGTTTTCCCATGATGTCAAGAAAAGAGGTACTGAGTTTGAAGGTAGGCCTTGAAATACATCCACAGGTACACCTCCAATTGACTCAAATGATGTCAATTAGCCTATCAGAAGCTTCTAAAGCTGGAATTTTCCAAGCTGTTTAAAGGCACAGTCAACTTAGTGTATGTAAACTTCTGACCCACTGGAATTGTAATACAGTGAATTATAAGTGAAATAATCTGGTTGTAAACAATTTTTGGAAAAATTACTTGTGTCATGCACAAAGTAGATGTCCTAACCGACTTGCCAAAACTATAGTTTGTTAACAAGAAATTTGTGGAGTGGTTGAAAAACAAGTTTTAATGACTCCAACCTAAGTGTATGTAAACTTCCGACTTCAACTGTATATAGTCTATTATTGGTAGGCCGATATTATAAGGTCGGCTATATTAAAGCAATAAGGCCCAAGGGTTGTGGTATATTGCCAATATACCACAGCTAAGGGCTGTTCTTAAGCACGACGCAACGCGGAGTGCCTGGACACAGCCCTTATTGTTCATATACCACAAACCCCAGAGGTGCCTTATTGCTTTTATAAACTGATTACCAACGTAATTATAGCAGTAAAAATAAATTTTTTGTCGGTCTGATATACCACGGCTTTCAACCAATCAGCATCAGGGCTCAAACCACCCAGTTTATAATTGTGATTAGAGAAAGAGTGTAACATGTGGCAGTCTTGAAAAGTGGGTAACTGGCATTTAGGAGAAATAGGCTGCTTTTACACCATAGACATTAAAACCAGTAAATAGCATCAGCGTCTCGTCAGCAACACTAAAAAAGTACTTATGGGTCATGGAATAAATAATAAATGTCCCACGCTTAATAGTATAAAAGTGTCAATAACCTGTATTTATTCATGATATATGAAAAACAATAGTCTAAACATGAACAGTAATTCATTTTCAATGCCCTGGCTGAGGGAAGGAGGTTCTCACCCAAGATTTGACGGTACATGGCCCCGTCCATCGTCCCTTTGATGCGGTGAAGTTGTCCTGTCCCCTTATCAGAAAAACACCCCCAAAGCATAATGTTTCCACCTCCATGTTTGACGGTGGGGATGGTGTTCTTGGGGTCATAGGCAGCATTCCTCCTCCTCCAAACACGGCGAATTGAGTTGATGACAAAGAGCTCGATTTTGGTCTCATCTGACCACAACACTTTCACCCAGTTCTCCTCTGAATCGTTCAGATGTTCATTGGCAAACTTCAGACGGGCATGTATATGTGCTTTCTTTAGCAGGGGGACCTTGCGGGCGCTGCAGGATTTCAGTCCTTCAAGGTGTAGTGTGTTACCAATTGTTTTCTTGGTGACAATGGTCCCAGCTGCCTTGAGATCATTGACAAGATCCCCCTGTGTAGTTCTGAGCTGATTCCTCACCGTTCTCATGATCATTGCAACTCCACGAGGTGAGATCTTGCATGGAGCCCCAGGCCGAGGGAGATTGACAGTTCTTTTGTGTTTCTTCCATTTGTGAATAATCGCACCAACTGTTGTCACCTTCTCACCAAGCTGCTTGGCGATGGTCTTGTAGCCCATTCCAGCCTTGTGTAGGTCTCCAAGGATGTCAGGGACAAGATTGTAGATCTCCTTAAGAGTGTTCTCCTAATCTCAGGTCGTTACCTGTATAAAAGACACCTGGGAGCCAGAAATCTTTCTGATTGAGAGGGGGTCAAATACTTATTTCCCTCATTAAAATGCAAATCAATTTATAACAATTTTGACATGTGTTTTTCTGGATTTCTTTGTTGTTATTCTGTCTCTCACTGTTCAAATAAACCTACCATTAAAATTATAGACTGATCATTTCTTTGTCAGTGGGCAAACGTACAAAATCAGCAGGCGATCAAATACTTTTTTCCCTCACTGTAGCCCTGGACTGTGCAGTGTTGTGTTACAGTGGGGGAAAAAAGTATTTAGTCAACCACCAAATGTGCAAGTTCTCCCACTTAAAAAGATGAGAGAGGCCTGTAATTTTCATCATGGTACACGTCAACTATGACAGACAAATTTAGATTTTTTTCTCCTGAAAATCACATTGTAGGAATTATAATGAATTTATTTGCAAATTATGGTGGAAAATAAGTATTTGGTCACCTACAAACAAGCAAGATTTCTGGCTCTCACAGACCTGTAACTTCTTCTTTAAGAGGCTCCTCTGTCCTCCACTCGTTACCTGTATTAATGGCACCTGTTTGAACTTGTTATGGGTATAAAATACACCTGTCCACAACCTCAAACAGTCACACTCCAAACTCCACTATGGCCAAAACCAAAAAGCTGTCAAAGGACACCAGAAACAAAATTGTAGACCTGCACCAGGCTGGGAAGACTGAATCTGCAATAGGTAAGCAGCTTGGTTTGAAGAAATCAACTGTGGGAGCAATTATTAGGAAATGGAAGACATACAAGACCACTGATAATCTCCCTCGATCTGGGGCTCCACGCAAGATCTCACCCCGTGGGGTCAAAATGATCATAAGAACGGTGAGCAAAAATCCCAGAACCACACGGGGGGACCTAGTGAATGACCTGCAGAGAGCTGGGACCAAAGTAACAAAGCCTACCATCAGTAACACACTACGCCGCCAGGGACTCAAATCCTGCAGTGCCAGACGTGTCCCCCTGCTTAAGCCAGTACATGTCCAGGCCCGTCTGAAGTTTGCTAGAGTGCATTTGGATGATCCAGAAGAGGATTGGGAGAATGTCATATGGTGAGATTAAACAAAAATATAACCTTTTGGTAAAAACCCAACTCGTCGTGTTTGGAGGACAAAGAATGCTGAGTTGCATCCAAAGAACACCATACCTACTGTGAAGCAATGGGGTGGAAACATCATGCTTTGGGGCTGTTTTTCTGCAAAGGGACCAGGACGACTGATCCGTGTAAAGGAAAGAATGAATGGGGCCATGTATCGTGAGATTTTGAGTGAAAACCTCCTTCCATCAGCAAGGGCATTGAAGATGAAACGTGGCTGGGTCTTTCAGCATGACAATGATCCCAAACACACCGCCCGGGCAATGAAGAAGTGGCTTCGTAAGAAGCATTTCAAGGTCCTGGAGTGGCCTAGCCAGTCTCCATCTACGCCATGGAAAATCTTTGGAGGGAGTTGAAAGTCCGTGTTGCCCAGCGACAGCCCCAAAACATCACTGCTCTAGAGGAGATCTGCATGGAGGAATGGGCCAAAATACCAGCAACAGTGTGTGAAAACCTTGTGAAGACTTACAGAAAACGTTTGACCTGTGTCATTGCCAACAAAGGGTATATAACAAAGTATTGAGACAATTACAGGCCTCTCTCATCTTTTTAAGTGGGAGAACTTGCACAATTGGTGGCTGACTAAATACTTTTTTCCCCCACTGTATGTGTGATTGTTAGTGTCTTGTCGTGTACTCACTCTTTGTAGTTCTCTTGCTTAGTGTTAAGTAAACCTTTACATTGTTGATTCCTGCGTCTGCGTCCTGCCTCTTCGTATCCTCAGTACTCGTCACAGAATAACACACCTCACGAAGATGGATACAGCAGGTAATCCTCCTGGAGTTTCCCAGTGCCTCAACCAGCACCAGCAGCAGATTGCCCAGCTGAACGCCGCCATGCAGGAAGTGCTCCAAATGCTGCATAAACTGACTATCACTTTGGTTCCACATCAGGGAGCGGCGAGTGCACCCAGTCCACCTTCTCCCGGGCTATCACCAACGTCTGAGGGACCCCTCGCCCTGCTGGAGCACTATGACAGGAAAATGACGAAATGTAGAGGCTTCCTGCTACAGGTTTCACTGTATCTGGCACGTCAGCGTAAGGCATCTCCATTGGACCAAGCCAGGATAGCGCTGGTGAGTTCACTACTGAATGGAAAGAGCGAAGACGGACGCCGTCAGGTCATGGCCAGTTCCCACCACCATCAAGGGCATACAGAGCTTCCTGGGCTTCGCACATTTCTACTGGCGTTTCATCAGGTCCTTCAACTCCATAGCCGCCATCTCACCTCTCTCCTTAAGGGGGGCCTCAGAAGCTGGCCTGGAACCCTGAGGCTGACGCTGCCTTCAAGAGGCTGAAGGAGAGGTTCACCACAGCACCATCCTAAAACACCCAGATCCAGCTCGTCCTTTCATCCTGGAGGTGGACGCTTCTGAGGAGGGCATGGGTGGGGTCCTCTGCCAGCGGCAAGGTAAGCCAGAGAAAATGTATCCCTGTGCCTTTTTCTCGAAAAAGCTTACCCCTGCAGAGAGGAACTATGGAGTTGGAGACAGGGAGCTGTTGGCGGTGGTCCTTGCTCTGGAGGAATGGAGACACTGGCTGGAGGGCGCAGTCCATCCATTCCGGATTCTTACTGACCATCGGAATTTGGAGCACATACGGGCAGCGAAACGGATGAACTCTCGTCAAGCCAGGTGGGCCAAATTTCTTAATCGCTTTCATTTTATTCTGTCCTACCGCCCAGGATCCCAGAATGTGAAAGCCGACACACTGTCCAGGATGCACCATATCGGAGAAAGGAAGGATCTGGGGGTCCTATTCTGCCACCATCTCTCATTGTGGCACCTGTTGTTTGGGATGTGGACGAAGACATCCGCCTGACGGCTCAGGAGGACCCAGCGCCTGCCATCGTGTCTGCCTTTCCACAAAAAACCTCCCTCTCTGCCTGCCCTGCAAGAAACTGAGCCCCCGGCGGATAAATGAGGTATCGTACCGGCTGCTCCTTCCCCCTCACTACCTTTTCATGTGTCTCTCCTAAGGCCGGTTGGTTCCTGGTCCTCTGGCGGATACTGTCCCCCGGGGTACGCCCCCGCCGCCCCTGGACATTGACGGGAGTCCTGCGTATTCGGTGAGAGACCTGCTGGACTCCAGGTTCCGTGGGGGACAGCTCCGTTACCTGGTGGACTGGGAGGGGTATGGTCCTGAGGAGAGGAGCTGGGTTCTGGCTGGGGACGTTCTGGACACCAACCTAATTCGGGACTTCCACCGTCGCCGCCCTGACCGGCCCGCTCCTGGTCCTCGGGGTCGTCCTCCTGGCCGGCGACGTCCTGCGGCGGGAGCCGCGCGTCCGGGGGGGCTTACTGTCACGTCTCCTCCCGTTGCTCCCCTCCGGCGCTCTGATTCGCCAGTCTACTGAGCCATCGGTCTGAGCGCACCATCTCGGCAACACCGGAATGGAAACCCAACGCACCATAATCACCTCCAGCGCACCTGCACCTCATCATCTCATCACCACCCCTATATAGCCCTGGACTGTTGAGTGTTGTGTGTGTGTGTGATTGTTAGTGTCTTGTCGTGGACTCATTCTTTGTAGTTCTCTTGCTCAGTGTTAAGTAAACTTTTACATTGTTTGTTCCTGCATCTGCGTCCTGCCTCTTCGTATCCTCAGTACTCATCACAGCACACATGAGTAGAGTACAGTATAATATAACATACTCTACTGGTACTCTTCTCGACTGTACTGTACTAAACTATACTGTACTATACTGTGCTCTACTTTAATATACTGTACTTTAGTGTGCTCTAATGGGCTGTACTGTGATGTCCAAACTTGTGAAACATAGATGTATATTGTTGGTACAGTAAAACAAAGTGGGATTCGGTACAGAAGAGCACAAATGAGTAGAGTACAGTATAATGTACTGAACTATACTCTTCTTTTCTTAACTTTACTGTGCTATACTGTACTCTATTGTGCTCTTCTGTGATGTCCAAATTTGTTAAACTTGGACGTCTATTATTGGTACAGATTTAGTCCAGTCTGGACCAACCAAATTTGGTCTTGTTTGGGGGCGGAGCTCATTAATGATAGCCAGTGTGTAGAATAATACCCACACATGCCAAGGAGGATATTATAATTTTCTACCTTTGTGTACCTCAGGATACATCACCATGAAGAGAATGACATTCATAATTATGCATTTCTGTATAGTACAGATCAAGGGACCCATGATGTCATTCTGTTACTGGGTGTTGATCCACTTCACTTACTGTAGTTCATAACCAAAATATCATATCATAGCAAACACCCCTTTCTTTCTGCAGACATCTTAATTCGGCGTAGAAACTTAAGTCTTTGGAAAACGTGGTCACATATAAATCTGAAGGAGATTTTACTGTCATTCTATTACCAAACTTTGCATCTGCCCTGTTCCTCAAGTAAATTAAAAGTAGACTTCTGCATGTAGGTGTATGGTTTGTAAAACTTAGCAATCAATGGTTTTTGCTTGGTATACATTTTAAAGTGAAAAAGTGAGTCCCAGTATCTCTCTATTACTGTGGAATTGCCTATAATTAGCTTTGACGTGGACTATTTTATTAATGGCAGCCACATCAGCTGTTATATGACATACTGTATATATGACATTATAGAAGAGTTTTCCATATGTTTTGTTACTCCTACAAGACTTTTCATGAATTTCTTTCCCAGAAATGAACTAGACCCTGAGACAGACATGAGTCAGACAGACAGATGGATGTTATTGGTATAGAAGTCTCTCCCCCCCCCCCCTCTCTCTCTCTCTCTCTCTGCCGTAGTGGAACATTTATTTGATTACTGAGGGAGTTTTTAATGAGGACTAAGGGTCGAGTGGTGGGTCAGAGCTGAGAGGCCCCTGACGCAGCAAGGCCTGGTTCCACTTTGGGCCCCTGGCAGTCATCACAACCACCACGGCCCTCCTCTCCTGGCCTGGCTAACTCTCTACACACATGCCCACTTGAGAGAATTTAGCAGCTGGTCAATGTTTATTACGCAACCCTGAGATCGACCACATGAAAGAGCCTTCTGGAACATTAGAACAGAGGGAAAGAGGGGGAGAAAAAAGGAAGAGAACCAGAACCAACATTTTTCTGAAAGGGTTGAGTAATTGTCTTTGGCTGAGCGAGCAGTGGTCGTTTACTAAGGTCGATTTGGGCTAAGGTGGTCGATTTGAGACGTCTGTCTGTCTGACACCATTGAAAAATCATAATTTCCATTTTGGAAATGAACTACCGTTAGCTAGCTAGGCGACAGCCAGCCTGATTGATTAGCCTGAGTGGATTACATAAGATCTGTTGAGTCAGGGCACGCTTCGGAGTGTCAGATTGACATGTCACAGCAGGTTCAACAGACGTTTATACTGTATCTTTCCTAACTCTGAGGGTTAGACAATTATCATCTGATGTGTGTGTATGTCGTCTCGTCTATTGTAACAGGATCCTAGTACACATAGGCCTCTCATTCCTCTCTGTAACACACTGGCCCACTTGACTATGCATGGTGACCTGTTACGGGTCGTACTGGTCCTAATGTTCAGTTAGTGTTCCTCCTCCTCTTCCATACCCTCGTAAACCAGACATGGTCTTGGCGTGGTCGCTCATACTGTCAGCTCTCTGGCTTGGGCTCTGGTAGAAAGAGAAGTTTGAAATGGGTATCAATTAGGGCTGGCACAATTACTGTACAACTGTGTAACCAACGGTTATGGATGAAGACCGTCATGAAAATAAAATAATCGTAAAAAAATATAAAATAAATAACAGCTGACTAGATGGGCATTCGTGTGGTTGAGATTCTGCGATAACATGGACTCTTAACAACATGATTCAACTTTGTTGCCCCTTGCTGAAGCAAGCAAGGTGTTGTAGCAAACGATGAATAGAATGGGCTTGGAACTTCTAACCGTAGAGATCCTATTCATAGATTGCAATTCGGTCGCATCGCGCCATTTTTATGAATGTTCTCAAGCCACCCTCTAGCAGTGGCACAATAGTGGTGCCCAAAGTTGTGATAAGCCCAGTCATTCTGGACAGAGGCTAATGACTGTTTAGTCTAAATTACACTATAGTGCCTGGAAATATGATGACATTGCTAAAGTAGTCAAATATTTAGTAGGAAACAACTTTGCCAGCGTTATCATGTCGTCAAATTTACTTTAGACAGATGGCAATGTTGTCATTAGCTAGCAAAGTTTGTCAAAAATAGCTAGCGATGCTAACGTTAGCTAGCTAAAATCCGGTGTCCTGCCTTCAATCTTAGCAAACTAGCTAATGTTATACTGCATCTAAAGTCAATCTGGCGGCATCAAAATGATAACAAAAGATTTTCCTACTAATTATTTGCCTCCTCATGAATGTCATTGTATTTCCAATCCAATGTAATGCACTTTTGATTAAATCAAATCAAATAAAATTGTATTTGCACATGCGCCGAATACAACAGTTGTAGACCTTACAGTGAAATGCTTACTTACAAGCCCTTAACCAAAAATGCAGTTTTAAGAAAAATAAGTGTTCAGTAAAAAATTGATATAATAATGAAAGAGCAGAAGTAAATTAAAAGAACAGTAGGGAGGCTATATACAGGGGGTACCGGTACAGAGTCAATGTGCAGGGGCACAGGTTAGTCGAGGTAATTGAGGTAATATATACATGTGGGTAGAGTTAAAGTGAATATGCATAGATAATAAACAGAGAGTAGCAGCAGCGTAAAATAGGGGGTGGGGTGGGGGGACAATGCAAATAGTCCGGGTAGCCATGATTAGCCGTTCAGGAGTCTTATGGCTTGGGGGTAGAAGCTGTTAAGAAGCCTTTTGGACCTAGACTTGGCACTCCGGTACCGCTTGCCGTGCGGTAGCAGAGAGAACAGTCTATGACTAGGGTAGCTGGAGTCTTTGACAATTTTTAGGGCCTTCCTCTGACACCGCCTGGTATAGAGGTCCTGGGTGGCAGGAAGCTTTTCCCCAGTGATATACTGGGCCGTACGCACTATGCTCTGTAGTGCCTTGCGGTCGGAGGCCGAGCAGTTGCTATACCAGGCAATGATGCAACCAGTCAGGATGCTCTCAATGGTGCAGCTGTAGAACTTTTTGAGGGTCTGAGGACCCATGCCAAATCTTTTCAGTCACATGAGGGGGAATAGGCTTTGTCGTGCCCTCTTCACGACTGTCTTGGTGTGTTTGGACCAAGATAGTTTGTTGGTGATGTGGACACCAAGGAACTTGAAGCTCTCAACCTGTTCCACTACAGCCCTGTCGATAAGAATGGGGGCGTGCTCAGTCCTCTTTTTTTTCATGTAGTCCACAATCATCTCCTTTGTCTTGATCACGTTGAGGGAGAGGTTGTTATCCTGGCAACACACGGCCAGGTGTCTGACCTCCTCCCTATAGGCTGTCTCATCGTTGTCGGTGATCAGGCCTACCACTGTTGTGTCGTCGGCAAACTTAATGATGGTGTTGGAGTCGTGCCTGGCCATGCAGTCATGGGTGAAGAGGGAGTACAGGAGGGGACTGAGCACGCACCCCTGAGGGGCCCCCGTGTTGAGGATCAGTGTGGCAGAAGTGTTGTTACCTACCCTTACCACCGTTGGGTCAGGAAGTCCAGGATTCAGTTGCAGAGGGAGGTGTTTAGTCCCAGTTTCCTTAACTTAGTGATGAGCTTTGAGGGCACTATGGTGTTGAACGCTGAGCTGTAGTCAATGAATAGCATTCTCACGTAGGTGTTCCTCTTGTCCAAGTGGGAAAGGGCAGTGTGGAGTGCAATAGAGATTGCATAATCTGTGGATCTGTTGGGGCGGTATGCAAATTGGAGTGGGTCTAGGGTTTCTGGGATAATGGTGTTGATGTGAGCCATGACCAGCCTTTCAAAGCACTTCATGGCTACAGACGTGAGTGCTACGGGTCGGTAGTCATTTAGGCAGGTTATCTTTGTGTTCTTGGGCACAGGGACTATGGTGGTCTGCTTGAAACATGTTCATCAGTGTTCATTGATGGTGCTTTGAGTAGAATGCTCAGTCGGCATTAGTACGTTCAAAACAATATTGTGAAGAAACATGCAACCCATGAATTAAATTACTTATTTCATATAATTAATTATTAGTATTCTAATTCTATGCCTCTAACCCTGGCAATTTGACTGGTAAACTCATTGGTACTCAATGGATGCCCGGTATTGTAATGCAATCATTTCCATGGTAATGTAGAATGTTAATTCAACTGATGTTAACTGATGTGGCTCATGCAACGGAATGTGTTTTTTGTAATGTCAGTTCAGTTGAATCAACAAATCACAGCACGTACACGTCCTGCTTTTACTTCCTGCTTTTATTTCCTGCTTTGCTCCTATGGGTACACTCGCATTGGCCGCCAGTCCACCCATTATGCCATCATTGGCTTGAATGGGGACAGCCGGTCTATTCATTGTATTTCTATGGCAACACATGCAGTCCGGAGTAGAGGAAAGGAGAACATGTGCTATTCGAGTGGTTATTACAGAGACCGCGGTCATTTGTCTGGCCAATAACGGTTATCCAAAATTCCAAGACCGTCACAGCCCTAGTATCAACAAAAACAAACAGGATGTTCAACACGGAACTGTGGTTCCCTCTGGGTATTATATTAGGCAACACGTGATGTTGAGATCCCATTAGCTTATGGTATGTGAGCAGACCTGGGTTTAAATACTATTTTAAATCTTTAAAATACTTTGAGCGTTTTTCTCTACACTGCCAGATGGGCAGGTTTTGCCGTTTTGGGACTATTTTATTTATCCATTAAGCAAGGCAAGCTCAATCAAGCGCAGTATTTTAAATTATTTTTCAAAAAGTATTTGAACCCAGGTCTGAATGCGAGAAGAGGACTCAGTCAGCCAGCTAGGGAGAGCCATGGAGAGTTCAAGACAGGGTTGAGGATGGGAAATTGTGAGGGAGTTGGGAGCGGAGCACCGAGCAGGCTGGGTTTGGTGTGAGTTTTGGGTGTGCTTGCCTGGGAATGAAGCCTGGGAAAATTCCTCCTCCCCTCTTCTGTCCCGTGTTGCACAGTTAAACCCAGCAGCATAAACAGACAGCTTTACTCTACACAAAGGTCTGACACCTACACCACACCGTCTGCAACCCAAATGGCACCGTATTCCGTATATATTGCACTACTTTTGACCAGGGCACACAGGGCTTTGGTCAAAAGTAGTGCACTATGTAGGGAATAGGGTGCCATTTGTGACGCACACCATCACACCACTGCCTGGCTGGGAGAGAGATAGAAAAAGGGATGTTTGTGCCCTAGTCAGAGCCTGTTCAGACCTGTCTTTATGACGTTATTAGAACGGTCTCTGAATACCAGAGCCTAAATAGCAGGGGATAACACCCGAGCTGCTGATGCAGGGATGATACATACACACAAGTACGCACGGATGAACACACACACGCACACCTGCGGGAGTCATCCCTCATGAATAATCAATCTCTGGTTGGTAGAAGGAATAGGGCCCTATACAATCTTTTTAATTTTTTGCCTGATTATGTTTAGTTTTTTCTGTTTCCCCTGTTTTTCCAGGTTTTCACTCTCAAATAGACAAACTACTAGTTTGGATGTTCTAAGTCCACAACAATGCTTACACCACATCAGCAGGCCACTTTTAAAGATTTTTCGGTTTAGTTACCCTTTAATTCCAGTGTGCACCAAGCAAGACGCTGTTGTTTAGGAGTGTTGTTGTAGAGCACGTGATGGTAGAGTCTGCAAAACAAATACCCAATGGATTGATGAAAATAATCATGATATCCTTCTGCCAGGTAGTTAACATTTAATTGATAAGATTTTTAAGAAATCCTTTCCATCTACCAGAATACTTTATTAGCATCATCACTAACGGCTACACAAAGTGGTAGACGCACGCACCGCTAATCATTTTCAATACATTAAGTTCAATAGATTTTTGAATATTGTTTAATTCCGTTTGAATGTATTCATTCCGTGACTCTCTCGTGGATTTGATAGGGCCCTAAAGGAAGAAACTGAACTGTACGGAGGCTGTTAGTCTTCCTCTTCTAACCCTATCTTTTAAAGTTGACTTCAGACTCATGGTGTTAGTCTGTAAATGTCCTAGCTGAGTGATTTCCCCGCGTCTCCGCATGTACGAGGCAGGTGGAGCGGTGTGAGGGAGCGCGGTGAGCTGTTTTAGGAGTGCAGTGGTGAGCCGAGGCTCTGCGTATGGAGTCAGGGAGGGAGAACATATGCTTTATTATATGACACATCTCAGCTGGTGTGAAGTAACTCACTGATGAGTAAGAGTGTAGGCGTAGGGCTGTCAGGAAGGTTTGTGTGTGAGTCCCTCCGATATCTCCTGCTGTTCTTTGCCGGAGGGAAGCTCTGACATGTTGTTCCGGCCTTTGGTGTGTGTGGTTGTTTGTGTGTATTATGTGTAGGAGTGCCCCATATTCACATTCTCTCTATTGGCTCCATAAGGAACCTCACCACACAACTGTGCACAGTATAGCATAAAACAGAACAACAACAACATAGCACAGATGCACCTTGCATCATAGGACAGAACAACATTGCAGAGCACCACAGTATAATAGCACCAGTCAGTAGTCCTACAATAGGACTCACCCCAATAGCACCAGGGCTCCTGCCAGTTAACCTAGGCATTATAGGACTCTGTATCTCTATGGAGACCAGCCATCAGGGCCTGAAAAGGGGGCCAGGTCAGAATAGTCACGGACTGGGAGGAGCTCACTGCATACGCAAAACCCATATTAGCATCCTTGTGGGTGCTCTGTCAGAACGAGAGACAGAGGAGAGAAAGAGATTGATATGGTTATGAAAGCGTGATCGTTTATGGATAATTTCTGTAACGCCATTCCCTTTATAATTTCATTATGCTTAGAACTGTAACGTTCTACTTTTAGCCTAGTGGTGATGGCCTGCTATGCCTGAAAAACAATCTTTCCTGATATAATTCCATTATTTTTGCACTTTTGAATCTCCTTTGAAACGTCCTCAAATCACGTCAGTTGCTAAACTCCATTTTGATGGTTTGGGGAAACTATCTCATTAGAGCAGCCTGTGTGTTGTGTAAGTTATGTTTATAGATGGGATCTGATAGTGGAGTGAGTAGTGCTGTGTTTATACAGACCTGGCCCCTGTGGACGTGCTAATATGTTCTGAGTAAGAAGAACACTTTGGGTTGGTGTTGACATCACCTTATTAGTTCAGGCTGCAGACCACACACACTGGTGACTAACTAATCTTTTCCACTTGGTGTGTGTGTGTGTGTGTGTGTGTGTGTGTGTGTGTGTGTGTGTGTGTGTGTGTGTGTGTGTGTGTGTGTGTGTGTGTGTGTGTGTGTGTGTGTGTGTGTGTGTGTGTGTGTGTGTGTGTGTTAAACTGTGGATCAGAGCGAGAACAAGGTTGAGGGTGAACTGAGATGTCACCGTCATCACATTTACCACTGAACTGGTTCTACTGAGCCAGGTTTGAGGAGTTACCGAGGTATCTTTGGTCAACTCTGAGTTCACCTCGGGATAACTTGTACAACGAAAGTGGCTCACCTTTTAGCCAGGTACATTTCAGAACCAACCTGCTCCAGGGCAGGCTAACTCAGGGCTATTTATCCTGAGCCGCTAGTTGAGGACCAATGAAATCAGATTCCCTTCCTCTCGCAAAGATTCCGTCATCATCCCCTTCATTTGAAGAAGATTACTGATTTTAAATATTTTATTAATGAAAAGGTTTTTGTGTGTTAAAAAATAATGTTTAAAATACCTATCACAGTACACATTTAGTAATGACAGAATGCATTTGAAACTTCAAGCACAGTAAAACTTTTGCATTACTTAATTCATGCCAGCAGTAAAATTAGATTTAAAAAACAGATAAAAATACACCTTATGGAACAGCGGGGACTGTGAAGCAACACAAACATAGACACATGCATACAAACACACGATAACATTCGCACTATACACACATGTTCACATGGATTCTGTGTTATAGATATGTGGCAGTAGAGTAGAGGCCTGAGGGCACACACTTAATATGTTGTGAAATCTGTTATGAATGTATTGTAATGTTTTTAAAATGTATAACTGCCTTAATTTTTCTGGACCCCAGGAAGAGTAGCTGCTGCCTTGGCAGCAGCTAATGGGGATCTATAATAAATACAAATACAAAATGCAATTATTTTTATCGATAGGAGTGGGTAACAAAAGGTGCTCGTGCACGCCAAAGACGGCATTAACGATAAGTAATAAAATAAAGATGGCACTGCTAAAAACCAATTTCACTCCATAGCCTGCTGAATTTGCAAGATAACTTTTCTTTCATTTTGATTTCGGCACAAATGAAAATGTGGCACTGACTCACCCATGCATTGATGCAAACAGTTTCCTCTGTGTATCAAGAATGGTCCACCACCCAAAGGACATCCAGCCAACTCGACACAACTGTGGGAAACATTTGCAGTCAACATGGGCCAGCATCCCTGTGGAATGCCTTGTAGAGTGTCGATGAATTGAGGCTGTTCTGAGGGCAAAAGTGGGGTTGCAACTCAATATTTGGATGGTGTTCCTAATGTTTGGTATACTCAGTGCACTGTACAGTGGGGAAAAAAAAGTATTTAGTCAGCCACCAATTGTGCAAGTTCTCCAACTTAAAAAGATGAGAGAGGCCTGTAATTTTCATCATAGGTACACGTCAACTATGACAGACAAAATGAGAAAATTAATTCCAGAAAATCACATTGTAGGATTTTTAATGAATTTATTTGCAAATTATGGTGGAAAATAAGTATTTGGTCAATAACAAAAGTTTCTCAATACTTTGTTATATACCCTTTGTTGGCAATGACACAGGTCAAACGTTTTCTGTAAGTCTTCACAAGGTTTTCACACACTGTTGCTGGTATTTTGGCCCATTCCTCCATGCAGATTTCCTCTAGAGCAGTGATGTTTTGGGGCTGTCGCTGGGCAACGCGGACTTTCAACTCCCTCCAAAGATTTTCTATGGGGTTGAGATCTGGAGACTGGCTAGGCCACTCCAGGACCTTGAAATGCTTCTTACAAAGCCACTCCTTCGTTGCCCAGGCGGTGTGTTTGGGATCATTGTCATGCTGAAAGACCCAGCCACGTTTCATCTTCAATGCCCTTGCTGATGGAAGGAGGTTTTCACTCAAAATCTCACGATACATGGCCCCATTCATTCTTTCCTTTACACGGATCAGTCGTCCTGGTCCCTTTGCAGAAAAACAGCCCCAAAGCATGATGTTTCCACCCCCATGCTTCACAGTAGGTATGGTGTTCTTTGGATGCAACTCAGCATTCTTTGTCCTCCAAACACGACGAGTTGGGTTTTTACCAAAAAGTTATATTTTGGTTTCATCTGACCATATGACATTCTCCCAATCCTCTTCTGGATCATCCAAATGCACTCTAGCAAACTTCAGACGGGCCTGGACATGTACTGGCTTAAGCAGGGGGACACGTCTGGCACTGCAGGATTTGAGTCCCTGGCGGCGTAGTGTGTTACTGATGGTAGGCTTTGTTACTTTGGTCCCAGCTCTCTGCAGGTCATTCACCAGGTCCCCCCGTGTGGTTCTGGGATTTTTGCTCACCGTTCTTGTGATCATTTTGACCCCACGGGGTGAGATCTTGCGTGTAGCCCCAGATCGAGGGAGATTATCAGTGGTCTTGTATGTCTTCCATTTCCTAATAATTGCTCCCACAGTTGATTTCTTCAAACCAAGCTGCTTACCTATTGCAGATTCAGTCTTCCCAGCCTGGTGCAGGTCTACAATTTTGTTTCTGGTGTCCTTTGACAGCTCTTTGGTCTTGGCCATAGTGGAGTTTGGAGTGTGACTGTTTGAGGTTGTGGACAGGTGTCTTTTATACTGATAACAAGTTCAAACAGGTGCCATTAATACAGGTAACGAGTGGAGGACAGAGGAGCCTCTTAAAGAAGAAGTTACAGGTGTGTGAGAGCCAGAAATCCTGCTTGTTTGTAGGCGACCAAATACTTATTTTCCACCATAATTTGCAAATAAATTCATTAAAAATCCTACAATGTGATTTTCTGGATTTATTTGTCTCAATTTGTCTGTCATAGTTGACGTGTACCTATGATGAAAATTACAGGCCGCTCTCATCTTTTTAAGTGGGAGAACTTGCACAATTGGTGACTGACTAAATACTTTTTTTCCCCACTGTATGTCTGTATCATCAATGCTCCTTCCACTCAAGCTACTGCTACTGTCTGCCTTTCTGAACTGCATAGACATCTGAAGCTGTGGAAGACCATCAACCATGAACTAGCAGATCGATATATTTGTTTTTGTTTTGTTTTCAAAGTGACTTTGAGATTCTTGTTTGTAATGAATAACGCTATATAAAATACATGTATTATTATTATTATTATTATTATTATTATTATTATTATTATTACTATTATTAATGGGACTTGCGACGCAAACATCCCATTTTAAATCTTTGACATAGTTCTTCTTATTATTATTATTATTTGGAACGCTACTCCTTCTGCACCATTTAAGCTAGAAACGCCGTTCAAACTTTAAAACGTGCAGATCGGTCTGGAATAGTGTGCTTGTATATCACTTTTTGATATCTTTTATACTTTTGAAGTTGTACATTTTTTTTGTCCTGCTTTTTGTCCTCCATCTGCTTACATGGGATTTCCTCAAGATTCTAAAAGGCCCCATTGTGACATCATCACTTCCAACTTCCATTCACTGTAAATGCAATAAAGCAACTTTTGACACAAATCAGCTACTTATTCCACTTTGCAACAACTTACACAAAAAGTTAGAGCATTTAAATCTTCTCTGCTTCTCAAATCTGGCGTTTGAACCAAAAAAACGTATTCTGATAAAAAGTTACAGCTGTTTTAGTAACCTCATCAACAACATTTTCTGTAACTTTTTTGCAAACAACTGCAGTTTTGACCACTACCTCAAGTTAGACAAAAAGTTAGAGCGTATGAATTGTTCTACTTCTCTGCTATTCAAATCTGTTCACGGATCCAAAATATCCGTTACGGATCTAACAATACAGCTGTTTTAGTAACTGAATTACCACATTTTCCCCTAAACCTTTTCCAAATAACTGCCATTTTGACCACTCCCCCAACAATTCAGACAAAAACATAGATGGTATGAAATCTGCCCCTACTTCTCTGCTTGTCAAATCCGAAAACCGATTAGGAATAGCGTCTACCAATCTGTAGATAGAGCTGTTTTAGGAACCCATTAACTGCTCTCTTTCTAGCTGCAGTAAATCATGTCAGAAACTAGCAGATGAATTATTTACCAACAACAGCTTCAGATTCCAGTAAAACTACATCACGTTTTGAAGTTCACTTTCCTTGCTTTGTCTAACAACACTATCATGAATCTAGCAAATAAGTTTTGTGGGTCAGAGTGCAGTATTTAATTATTAATAAAGCCCAAACGTACTGTATGTTAGCATGTTTCTCACACTTGCTTTAGCCAAAAGGGAGCAGTGTTGCCAACGCTACTGTAATAGCAATGCTAGACTCACAGGAGAGAATGTCTTCATAGCTCTTCAAATTCCAGACCGAACAGCTAGCGCTAAGAGCGCTAAGAATGCTTCCCCGGTCTGGACGACCTGGAATGATAAAGATAAGATTTCCAATGCTTACTAGCTTTGTCTGCCTTTTTAGGGATCATGCTCCGTGCTCTAAATAACTAAACTGACTAGTTTGCCTGACGTCATTGAGCAGCCCAAATGGAGCCGTTGCTATGGATACTCAGACACAAAAATTATGACTAGGGTGAAGAGTGACCACACAACTACTGACCACAACCAGATAACTGTTGACCACAACCACACAACGGTTGACCACAACCACACAACGTCTGACCACAACCACACAACTACTGACCACAACCACTCAACTTCTGACCACACAACTATTGACCACACTTCTAATCACCATAACTACTGACCACCACAATTACTGATCACATCACAACTTCTGATCACAACCACACAACTACTGACCACAACAACTGACCACAACTACTGACCACAACTATTGACTACAACCACAAAACTACTGACCACAAGCAAATAACTACTGATCACACAACTACTGACCACAACTTCTGATCACAACCACACAACTGCTGACCATATCTAGTCACCACAACCACACAACTTCTTCACACAGAACTACTGACCACACATCTAAATCACCATAACTACTGACCACCACAATTACTGACCACAACCACCTAGCCACAACTAATGACCACAATTACTGACCACAACCACATAACTTTTGACCAAATAACTACTGACCACACAACTACTGACCACAACCACACAACGTCTAACCACAACCATATAACTTCTGACCACAACTACTGACCACAACCACACAACTACTGACCACAACAACACATCCTCTGACCACACAACTATTGACCACACTTCTAATCACCATAACTACTGACCACCATAATTACCGACCTCAACCACACAACTTCTGACCATATTCACACAAATACTGACCACAACCACACAACTACTAACCACAACTACTGACCACAACTATTGACTACAACCACACAACTTCTGACCACACAACTACTGACCACAACTACTGACCACAACCACACAACTACTGACCACAACAACACATCCTCTGACCACACAACTATTGACCACACTTCTAATCACTATAACTACTGACCACCATAATTACCGACCAAAACCACAAAACTACTGACCACAAGCACATAACTACTGATCACACAACTACTGACCACAACTTCTGATCACAACCACACAACTTTTCACACACAACTACTGACCACACATCTAAATCACCATAACTACTGACCACCACAATTAGACCACAACCACCTAGCCACAACTACTGACCACACAACTTCTGACCACAACCACACAACCGCTGAACACATTTGGGGACCACAAACACACAACTACTAACCACAACCACTCAACTACTGACCACAACATCTCAACTACTGACCACAACTACTGACCACAAACACATAACTACTGACCACTCAACTACTGACCACAATTACTGACCACAACCACACAACTGCTGCCCACATCTAGTGACCACACCCACACAACTACTGACCACAACCACATATCTTCTGACCGCACAACTATTGACCACACTTCTAATCACCATAACTACTGACCACCACAATTACTGACTACAACCACACAACTGCTGACCACAACTTTTGAACCACAACTACTGACCACAAAACTACTGATCACTACTGTGACCACAACTACTGCTCTAGTCTGCACTAGCTCTGGTCCAGCTCTGGTCCTGGTTGTAGCTAGCTAGCTCTGCCTCACACTAGCTCTGGTCTGTACTATAAATTATAACTACTTAACTGTGCATGCATATAATTACTACCAACAATAATTGTAACTCTTGAAATGTTCAAGCTAGATACACCAAACCAACTTTCACATGTTCAGGCTATCCTAACTTCAAATTATGCACAACCTTTATCAACTATAACTATATAAATTAGCATAAATTAACCCACCAACAGTAACTCTTAAACCGTTCAAGCTAGATACAACAAACCAACTTTCATATGTTCAGGCTATTCTAACTTTCATCTACCTACTTGTTCAACTATAACCAGTCCCCACCATTACTACTGCATACACTATCACTACTATAATGTTTTTCTAAACCATACATACTTTAAAACTGCTTTGTTTTGAATAGTAAAGTAAAACTTTTTAAACATCTACCACTACCACAAAAATAATTTTAAAGCAAGTCCCATCAATTGTACTTCATGTACAATTACCATCTAGTTGTTGTTGTTGTTATTATAAGATGCATAGGGGCAGGAGTTTTTCCAGATTACATGACCTAAGGCCTAGAGTTTTGTCCTGGCCAGGTAGACAGGAAAGACTGTAGGGGGTCTGTAGTGTTACAGAGTGTTATTCAGGCCAGGTAGACAGGAAAAACTGTAGGGGTCTATAGTGTTACAGAGTGTTATTCAGTGTAGACTGTGGTAGAGACTAAGTAGAGTGAGGCTCCACAATAAACAGAACCAATCTGGGGAGTAAACAGTAAACACATTGTTTCTGTGAAGAGGTGGGCTCACTGCTCAGTCTTAATGGATGAGGCATGGTGTGTTGCTACCATCACATACAGCAGTTATCCCTTATTAGTTTAAGACCATTGGGACCACTGAAGGAAGTTAAAGCACCAATGTTCCCAGTGAATCATCACCCTGAGTCAATGTGTCCTGATGTTCTCCTCTGAAAGGGAAGTCCCCTCAGCTCCCCTGGCCCTTGTTCTGTGTGTCAGGTCTCTTTCTCAGTCCTGCCCGGCAGCAGCGTAGCTCTTCTTGCAGGTTGCCGTGGCGATCCACAACTCCCCTCTCACCCCTCTGTCAGCCCTGGTGATGAGGAATGCTGATTAGGCAGCAGCGGGCTCAAACCAAAACATTCCAGGCGGTGATAAGGCTGGGCTATGTCCATGTGCCTACGTGCTGCTCGGCCCGCCATGTCCTCAGTCTGTCTTGCGCACAGTGACCTAATGGCACAATGACACCCCAGACACAGCTCACTTTGCCCTGCCCAATGTAGAGGGAGAGACTGGCGGTAAGGGTGGGATTTTCCGGGCCTTTTAGGGTAATCAGCATCCACTTACTGGTTGTTGGTCTGCTGACGTTTGATCGGTTTGTTTAGTCTGTTGCTGATGGGGTTTAGTTCTGCCTGTGGTGAGACTGGGATACACAATACCTTAAAGGCCCAGTGCAGTGAAAAACTTGATTCTCATGTGTTACATATATTTCCACACTTTGAGGTTGGGATAATACTGTGAAATTGTGAAAATTATGATTATGCCTTTTGAGTGTAAGAGCTGTTTGAAAAGACTGCCTGAAATTTCAGCCTGTTTTGGTGGAATGGAGCTTTGGCCTTTCCATGGTGACATCACCATGCGGTAAATTAGTTAATAGACCAATAAGAAAGAGAGTTCAAACCTCTGCCAATAACAGCAAGTTTTCAGTTTTCCCCTCCCCACTTAGACCACTCCCTGACAGTCCCAGCAAAATGTTTGCTTGAGAAATTGCTCATGGCTAAGAAGTAGGGGTGTGAACGTTTAAAACAAAAATGGAATTGTCTTTAACGTTAAGAAGAAATTCCTAACCGAAAAACTATTTTTTTCTTTTTTTCTACAAATAAAACTCCCAGTGCAGTTATCACAAAACATATTCTTAGCCATATTATATAATAGGCTATAAAGGCATGCAAGTAGTGCAGAGCGATTAACCAACATTTCATTTTTTAAACAACTAATTGACAGACGTGGGTTCAATTATTTGAATTCCATTTAGTTTATTATTTTTTTATTTCTGTGAGGTCAATGCACACATTGTGCAGTTTCTTTCGAGACAAATCAGATCAAGCCCGAACTGTGCGATGTAGCAGTGAGTTGTAGTTTACAACAGGCCAATATTCTATGTATTTTAGCACAGAAAACATTGTAATTGATTACAATGACCATAAACCATTGCTTCACAACTTATTTCTAGCTGAAAATACATGAGCTAAGTGACGCATAGTTGGTATTCAGCAGTCATAAAAGTATGCCTTAAATACTTTGAAGAACTACTAAAATAGGGATTTTGTCAGACAGCATAGGCACAGCTCTATAGAGATGAGATGATGACTTGGAATGAAATAATAAAGTCATCAAATAAAACAAATGTAATATACACAACAACGGAAATATTTTATTAAAATAAAGTAATGTGAATAAGTGATAAGCAGTACTGGGCAGTCACTACCATCTTGGGACTTTTACTAAATGTTTTATTCTGTGTTACAGCATTCAACCCAGGTAATGCATAGTGCATTTAATGTTTCAAAAAATTATCGGTCCGGAATCGAAAACAGTGTAAAAAAAAATTTATGAACCGAAACAGAACCGACCTCAAAAAGTACTAATCGCTCAGCACTACAAGACATTGAGATACAGATTACCGAGACATATGCGCAAGATTCTTTCTGCCTGCCCCCTCCTCTCTCTCCCTTGCACTGGCTTGCCTGCTCTTTCTCTTCGCTAATGATGCAAGTGTGTTCAGTCTTTGGTCTGTTGTGTGTAGAATATCCTAGCTTATTCATTGATGATAGGCCTTGCTTTACTGAAGTTGCGAGACATTGCAAACCAAGAAATTGTGAGATACAGCATTCCATAGCGAGATACAGCTTTTGATTACCGATAGATAGGCCTAGTGTACGGTTCTGACTCTGTCTGCCTGATAACAAAACTGTAGCTGGCAACAGCCTGCACAAAGTGCAAGCAGGTAGGCCTATTGTTTTCGATAATTCTGTTAATTCTCAGTTAATTATTACATTAATTCAGGCTTTCGTTCATTAGACCATACACAGACCATATAAAATGTAAACCTGTGAGGCTAGTAAAAGTTTTAGTAGCCTACTAAATATAAATGTAGCCTATTTTTGCAGCCTATATTCGATTCTGGGAATTCCCTCCCGTAATTTGCATGCGCCTCGAGAATAATATTTATCTCGCATTGAACACACAACAACAAGCCAACTAGGTAAATAAACTCTTCTATTATGGGGTGGTCTGATTTTTCTATTCATTACTCGTTTTGTTTTGCAGATGAAAAGTAAATGTCGACAGTTCCAGCATCTTCGTAGTGTGCCTCGGCAGAAATCGTTTTTCATATTCCGTATTTTTGGAGCGTGGCGGCAATGTTTTGCCTTGCTTCCATTCAGCCACAAGCATTAGTGAGGTCGGGCACTGATGTTGGGCGATTATGCCTGGCTCGCAGTCGGCTTTCAAATTCATCCCAAAGGTGTTCGATGGTGTTGAGGTCGGGGCTCTGTGCAGGCCAGTCAAGTTCTTCCACACCGATCTAGACAAACCATTTCTGTATGGACCTCGCTTTGTGCACAGGGGTGTTGTCTTGCTGAAACAGGAAAGGGCCTTCCCCAAACTGTTGCCACAAAGTTGGAAGCACAGAATCGTCTAGAATGTCATTGTATGCTGTAGCGTTAAGATTTCCCTTCGCTGGAACTAAGGCCCCTAGCCCAAACCATAAAAAACAGCCCCAGGCCATTATTCCTCTTCCCCCAAACTTTACAGTTGGCACTATGCATTCGGGCAGGTAGCGTTTCTCTGGCATCTGCCAAACCCAGATTTGTCTATCGGACTGCCAGATGGTGAAGCGTGATTCATCACTCCAGAGAATGCGGTTCCACTGCTCTAGAGTCCAATGGCGGCGAGCTTTACACCACTCCAGCCGACGCTTGGCATTGTGCATGGGGATCTTAGGCTTGTGTGCGTCTGCTCGGCCATGGAAACCCATTTCATTAAGCTCCCGACGAACAGCTCTTGTGCTGACGTTACTTCCAGAGGCAGTTTGGAACTCGGTAGTGAGTGTTACAACCGAGGACAGACGATTTTTGCCCCAGGAGAGTGAAGCTAAAGGATCGATAACTCTGTGTGGATAAATAAGATATATAGCTAGAATTGGAAAGAGGTCACATTTAGACTCCATGTTGTTCAGGTGCTTTCATTGCATCGCTAGGTAATTAGATATCAATTTCACAATCTGATTGACCACGACGCAGTGTTTTGGTGGTCTGCTGCGATGACAGTGTTCTCTGGATGCTCTGTGAGGCTGTGTTTTTTCAGAGAGACCTGTGGTGTGGTGACCGTCTCTATGAGCGTGCAAGAGTAGGAGACATAGGGAGGGAGGAACAGGTAGAAAGGAACAATGGCAGACTGAAGACAGCGGAGCAAAATGCTTCAAGATAAAAACGTCATATTCAATATCTGTAAATCTGACTAAATATTAGCACTTCACCCAACATACCCGTATAGTCGTGGGCAATATCCTTCACTCTGGATAACAACACAACGCAAATTATAAGGCTAGAGAAATTTATCGACCAATATTTTCAACACAGTCAACACCAAAACATGTCGGAGAGTAAGCATGGAGAACCAATTCCCAAAAGAAAACGACACTCCTCGGTTGACACAGACGATTTATGCTTTTCACCACCTGGAACAGTAAGTGTAGAAACCGACTTGCTAAAGTCGATAAATGATAAATTGGGCATACTTGAACTAGTCAGTAAAGATATAAAGGATTTGAAGGCGATCCTCGAGATGAGTGAAGAAAAAAACAAGCTAAAGGGTACAGTGAATACTATTGAAATGGACGTTAAATAACTTTAAAAAGAGAACATGTTTCTGAGAGAATCTTTACTTGAAATACAGACTACATCTATGTGAGAAAATCTGGTACTCACCGGTATTAAAGAGAATGAGGGTGAAGATCCAGAGAGTGTGGTGAAAGATTTACGGGTTAAAGCACTGCAGATCCCAGGCGATACTGTCGACAAAATTAAACTCGAACGTGTACATCGTTTCGGACAGAGAGTACCGCAAAATGAGAGCCCAATCGTTGACAAATGTCCATTCTTTAAGGATAAAATAATGGTTAAAAGCCTGGGCAAAAGACTCGCTGGCACAGAAATATGCATGAATGATCAGTTCCCAAAATAAATTGCAGAACGGCGCAAAGTTCTGTACCCACTCTTCAAAGTGAATAGACTAAAAGGGAAATGTGTAGCTCTCGTAGTTGGTAATATTGATAAAGAAATAAACTACAAATACACTATACCATTCAAGATATGGAATGTCGTAAAAATAATTAGTATTCGACTTTCTATTTACAGTATTTATAAATAGATAAAATACTTTATTAGAAGAAAGGACAATTATTGAAATAATACATCTTCAAATATAAGGAACTGGAACATTAAAGTACTCAAAAGCCCGAAATTAGGTAGGAATCAACATGGTAGAGATAAAAACACAGCAAACAGAGGACATAGAAGGCACAGTATGTGGGTATGTGCGGGTCTATATGTGGGGGGGAGTGTGGTTGTGATGGAAGATGGGGTGTGTGTTTTTGGGATTGGAAAAGTGTGGTGAGTTAAGTGAGTGAAAAAGGAAAATGGTTGCAAATGCCAGGGTCATGTGTGTCTGCGAGCAGGAGTTGTGACAGAGAGTTTTCAATTTTGTGCAGATATGGGATATACACTTTTAAATAAATTACAAATAGTCTATTTATTTATTGTCCTATCATGATGGAACGGTCCCCAACCCTATTTCTTGGAAACCCACCTGAGCGACCCACACACTAAGGAGAAGTCCTTATCTGTTTTATAGGCCTACTGCAAGTAGCCTATACGCAGCCAAGACAGAAAGATGAACACGGTCAGAGACCCACTGAAGCAGCACTGCCCCCTCAAGAGTCTTGAGACTGCCTGGCAGGGTTGGTCCAACAAAGCCAAAGCCCCTACCTAGCCACCAACACCCAGGTGGCAGTGCTGGCAACACTAGCTGCAGTAACCCATGGGGAGGGGGGTCACACTCAGTCAAACAGAGAGGGGCAAAATTATTGTGACCCTGTCGGCACAAAATAATAAAAAGGTCTGACTGGTCAAAAATGCTTGGGAAAATGGTCACAATGGGCGACCAGCGTGTGTGTGTTTCAGGGGAAAGGGGTGTATCTGAACTCCATCAGCTAGGACTTGACATTGGTTAAGCAAATCTCCTAATTCTTGCTCAATTTTGCATGCCTTCTCATACAGGTATAACTGTATATGCATTCGCACATCAAGTCTTCTCTTGAGTTGGGCTCGGGGATGGAACATCTCAGCTTGTGGTTGTTTGTGGGGGATGCGTGGGGAGAGTGTGTGTATGTATAACACATCTGTTGCTATGGAGTAATGATGTGAGGGACAGTATAGGATGAATAACAATAATTGTTTCCCAAAATAATAATTGCTTGCCAAAAAATGTAGTTTTTGTAATGCCAGTCCTGGCTATAGGTAACAATCCTTCTATGAAGTGCCTACAGTATTACGCATGTTATTCGTTAATTGCGGAAATAAATTAAAGATATGCAAGATTTTTTAAACATACAGTGCATTCGGAAAGTATTCAGACCCCTTGACTTTTTCCACATTTTGATACATTACAGCCTTATTCTAAAATTGATTAAATTGTTTTTTTGTCCCCTCATCAATCTTCACACAATACCCCGTAATGACAAAGCAAAAACTGGTTTTTAGAAATGTTTGCAAATGTATTAAAAATGCAAAACAGAAATATCACATTTACGTAAGTATTCAGATCCTTTACTCAGTACTTTGTTGAAGCACCTTTGGCAGCGATTACAGCCTCGAGTCTTCTTGGGTATGACGCTACAAGCTTGGCACACGTGTATTTGGGGTGTTTCTCCAATTCTTCTCTGCAGATCCTCTCAAGCTCTGTCAGGTTGGATGGGGAGTGTCGCAGCACAGCTATTTTCAGGTCTCTCCAGAGATGTTAGATCGAGTTCAAGTCTGGGCTCTGGCTGGGCCACTCAAGGACATTCAGAGACTTGTCCCGAAGCCACTCCTGTGTTGTCTTGGATGTGTGCTTAGAGTCGTTGTCCTGTTGGAAGGTGAACCTCCGCCCCAGTCTGAGGTCCTGAGCGCTCTGGAGCAGGTTTTCATCAAGGATCTCTCCGTACTTTGTTCTGTTCATCTTTCCCTCGATCCTGACTAGTCTCCCAGTCCCTGCCGCTAAAAAATATCCCCACAGCATGATGCTGCCACCACCATGCTTCACCGTAGGGATGGTGCTATGCTTTCGTCTGGCCACTCTACCATAAAGGCCTGATTGGTGGAGTGCTGCAGAGATGGTTGTCCTTCTGGAAGGTTCTCCCATCTCCACAGAGGAACTCTGGAGCTCTGTCAGAGTGACCATTGGGTTCTTGGTCACCTCCCTGACCAAGGCCCTTCTCCCCCGATTGCTCAGTTTGGCCGGGCGGCCAGCTCTAGGAAGAGTCTTGGTGGTTCCAAACTTCTTCCATTTAAGAATGATGGAGGCCACTGTGTTCTTAGGGACCTTCAATACTGCAGACATTTTTTGGTACCCTTCCTCAGATCTGTGCCTCGACACAGTCCTGTCTTGGAGCTCTACGGACAGTTCCTTCGACGTCATGGCTTGGTTTTTGCTCTGACATAAACTGTCAACTGTGGGACCTTATATAGACAGGTGTGTGCCTTTCCAACTCATGTCCAATCAATTGAATTTACCACAGGTGGACTCCAACCAAGTTGTAGAAATATCTCAAGGATAATCAATGAAAACAGGATTCACCTGAGCTCAATTTCGAGTCTCATAGCAAAGGGTCTGAATACTTACGTAAATTAAGTATTTTTTAAACTAATTTTTTATACATTTGCAAAAAAATCTAAAAACCTGTTTTCGCTTTGTCATTATGGGGTATTGGGTTTAGATTGATGAGGATATTTTTTTTATTTAATCCATTTTAGAATAAGGCTGTAACGTAACAAAATGTGGAAAAAGTGAAACGGTCTGAATACTTTCCGAATGTACTCTAGGTAGGGGTAAAGTGACTAAGCATCAGTATAAATATAGAGTCATGGTCAAAAGTTTTGAGAATGATACAAGTATTGGTCTTCACAAAGTTCGCTGCTTCAGTGTTATAAGATATTTTTGTCAGATGTTACTATGATATACTGAAGTATAATTACAAGCATTCCATAAGTGTCAAAGGCTTTTATTTAGGCAAAATTGTGAGTGAGCCCACTCCCTTGGCTGAGAAGCAATCCCACACATGAATGGTCTCAGGATGCTTTACTGTTGGCATGACACAGGACTGATGCTAGTGCTCACCTTGTCTTCTCCTGACAAGCTTTTATCCGGATGCCCCAAACAATCGGAAAGGGGATTCATCAGAGAAAATGACTTTACCCAGTCCTCAGTAGTCCAATTCCTGTACCTTTTGCAGAATATCAGTCTGTCCCTGATGTTTTTCCTGGGGAGAATTAGCTTCTTTGCTGCCCTTCTTGACACCAGGCCATCCTCCAAAAGTCTTCGCCTCACTGTGTGTGCAGATGCACTCGCACCTGCCTGCTGCCATTCCTGAGCAAGCTCTGCACTGGTGGTTCTCCGATCCTGCAGCTGAATCAACTTTAGGAGACGGTCCTGGCGCTTGCTGGACTTTCTTGGGTGCCCTGACGCCTTCTTCACAACAATTGAACCTCTCTCCTTGAAGTTATTGTGGTTGATTTAGGTGCAATCTTACTAGCAGCAATATCCTTGCCTGTGAAGCCCTTTTTGTGCAAAGCAATGATGACGGCACGTGTTTCCTTGAAGGTAACCATGGTTAACAGAGGAAGAACAATGATTTCAAGCACCACCCTCCTTTTAAAGCTTCCAGTCTGTTATTCTAACTCAATCAGCATGACAGAGTTATCTCCAGCCTTGTCCTCGTCAACACTCTCACCTGTGTTAACGAGAGAATCACTGACATGATGGCAGCTGGTCCTTTTGTGGCAGGGCTGAAATGCACTGGAAATGTTTTTTAAGTTCATTTTCATGGCAAAGAGGGACTTTGCAATTAATTGCAATTCATCTGATCACTCTTCATGAGATTCTGGAGTATATGCAAATTGACATCATCAAAACTGAGGCAGCAGACTTTGTGAAAAATAGTATTTGTGTCATTCTCAAAACTTTTGACCACGACTGTACAGTACCAGTCAAAAGTTTGGACACACCTACTCATTCAAGGGTTTTTCTTAATTTTTACTATTTTCTACATTGTAGAATAATAGTGAAGACATCAAAAGTATGAAATAACGCATATGGAATCATGTAGTAAACAACAAAGTGTTAAACACATGAAAATATATTTTATATTTGAGATTCTTCAAATAGCCACCCTTTGCCTTGATGACAGCTTTGCACACTCATGGCATTCTCTCAACCAGCTTCACCTGGAATGCTTTTCCAACAGTCTTGAAGGAGTTCCCACATACGCTGAGCACTTGTTGGCTGCTTTTCCTTCACTCTGCCGTCCGACTCATCCCAAACCATCTCAATTTGGTTGAGGTCGTAGGATTGTGGAGGCCAGGTCATCTGATGCAGCACTCCATTACTCTCCTTCTTAGTAAAATGGCCCTTACACAGCCTGGAGGTGTCCTGATGAAAAACAATTGATAGTCCCACTAAGCCCAAACCAGATAGGATGGCGTATCGCTGCAGAATGCTGTAGTAGCCATGCTGGTTAAGTGTGCCTTGAATTCTAAATAAATCACAGACAGTGCCACCAGCAAAGCACCCCCAAACCATAACACCTCCTCCATCCATGCTTCACGGTGGGAAGTACACATTCTGAGATCAACCGTTCACCCACGCCGCATCTCACAAAGACACAGCGTTTGGAACAAAAAATCTCCAATTTGGACTCCAGACCAAAGGACACATTTTCACCGGTCTATTGTTCATTGCTCATGTTTCTTGGCCCAAGCAGGTCTCTTCTTCTTATTGGTTTCCTTTAGTAGTGGTTTCTTTACAGCAATTTGACCATGAAGGCCTGATTCACACAGTCCCCTCTGAACAGTTGATGTTGAGATGTGTCTGTGAAGCATTTATTTGGGCTGCAATTTCTGAGGCTAGAAACTCTAATGAACTTATCCTCTGCTGCAGAGGTATATCTGGGTCTTCCAATCCTGTGGCGATCCTCATGAGAGCCCGTTTCATGATTATTTCTGCGACTGCACTTGAAGAAACTTTCAAAGTTCTTGAACTTATTCCATATTGTCTGACCTTCATGTCTTAAAGTGATGAACTGTCATTTTCTCTTTGCTTATTTGAGCTGTTCTTGCCATAATATGGACTTGGTCTTTTACCAAATAGGGCTATCTTCTGTATACCCCCACTACATTTACATTTACATTTTAGTCATTTAGCAGACGCTCTTATCCAGAGCGACTTACAGTCAGTGAATACATATTTTTCTTATACTGGCCTCCCGTGGGAATTGAACCCACAACCCTGGCGTTGTAAACGCCATGCTCTATCAACTGAGCTACATACCTGCCGGCCATTCCCTCCCCTACCCTGGACAACGCTGGGCCAATTGTGGGCCGCCCATGAGTCTCCCGGTCGCGGCCGGCTGCGACAGAGCCTGGATTCGAACCAGGATCTCTAGTGGCACAGTTAGCACTGCGATGCAGTGCCTTAGACCACTGCGCCACTCACTACCTTGTCACAACACAACTTATTGGTTCAAAAGCATTAAGAAGGAAAGAATTCCACAAATTCACTTATAAGAATGCACACCTGTTAATTGAAATGCCTTCCAGGTTGACTACCTCATGAAGCTGGTTGAGAGAATGCCAAGAGTGTGCAAAGCTGTCATCAAGGCTATTTGAAGAATCTCAAATATAAAATATATTTTGATTTGTTTAACACTTTTTTGGTTACTACATGATTCCAGATGTGTTATTTCATAGTTTTGAAGTCTTCACTATTATTCTACAATGTAAAAAATTGTAAAAATAAAGAAAAACCCTTGAATGAGTAGGTGTGTCCAAACTTTGGACTGGTAGTATATATACGCTACCGTTCAAAAGTTTGTGGTCACTTAGAAATGTCCTTGTTTTCAAAAGAAAAGCAATTTTTTTGTCCATTAAAATAACATCAAATTGATCAGAAATACAGTGTAGACATTGTTAATGTTGTAAATGGCTATTGTAGCTGGAAACAGCAGATTGTTCATGGAATATCTACATAGGCATACAGAGGCCCATTATCAGCAACAATCAGTCCTGTGTTCCAATGGCACGTTGTGTTTGCTAATCCAAGTTTATCATTTTAAAAGGCTAATTGATCATTAGAAAACCCTTTTGCAATTATGTTAGCACAGCTGAAAACTGTTGTGCTAATTATTGAAGCAATAAAACTGGCCTTCTTGAGACTAGTTGAGTATCTGGAGCATCAGCAATTATGGGTTTGATTACAGGCCCAAAATGGCCAGAAACAAATAACTTTCTTCTGAAACTCGTCAGTCTATTCTTGTTCTTAGAAATGAAGGCTATCCCATGCGAGAAATTGCCAAGAAACTGAAGATCTCGTACAACACTGTGTACTACTCCCTTCACAGAACAGCGCAAACTGGCTCTAACCAGAATAGAAAGAGAAGTGGGAGGCCCCGGTGCACAACTGAGCAAGAGGACAAATACATTAGAGTGTCTAGTTTGAGAAACAGACGCCTCACAGGTCCTCAACTGGCAGCTTCATTGAATATTACCCGCAGAAAACCAGTCTCAACGTCAACAGCGAAGAGGCGACTCCGGGATGCTGACCTTCTAGGCAGAGTTGCAAAGAAAAAGCCATATCTCAGACTGGCCAATAAAAAGAAAAGATTAAGATTGGACTCAATTTCCTCCTACAACAGGACAACGACCCAAAGCACAGCTCCAAACTATTCAATAGCCATTTAGGGAAGAAGCAGTCAGCTTGTATTCTGTCTATAATGGAGTGGCCAGCACAGTCACCGGATCTCAACCCTATTGAGCTGTTGTGGGAGCAGCTTGACCGTATGGTACGTATGAAGTGCCCATCAAGCCAATCCAACTTGTGGGAGGTGCTTCAGGAAGCATTTTGTTGTTGAAAAGGGATGTAAAGGGATCCAGAGAGGAATGATGGAGGAACGATGTGCCAAGTGCAGGACTGCCCTCTGCTGATACTGTAGATGGGTAGAAGAAGAGAGTAAAAGTAGGTCAGTGAGAGAGACAGAGGGAGAGAGACAGAGGGAGAGAGACAGAGGGAGAGAGACAGAGGGAGAGAGACAGAGGGGGAGAGACAAAGGGGGAGAGACAGAGGGGGAGAGACAGAGGGGGAGAGAGAGAGACGGAGCGAGAGAGAGGGAGACAGAGGGGGAGCGAGAGAGAGGGAGAGAGACAGAGGGAGAGAGACAGAGGGAGAGAGACAGAGGGAGAGAGACAGAGGGAGAGAGACAGAGGGAGAGAGACAGAGGGAGAGAGACAGAGGGAGAGAGACAGAGGGAGAGAGACAGAGGGGGAGCGAGAGAGAGGGAGCAGGAGAGAGAGAAGGAACGAGAGAGAGAAGGAGCGAGAGAGAGGGAGACAGAGGGGGAGAGACAGAGGGGGAGAGAGAGAGAAGGAGCGAGAGAGAGGGAGACAGAGGGGGAGCGAGAGAGAGGGAGAGAGACAGAGGGAGAGAGACAGAGGGAGAGAGACAGAGGGAGAGAGACAGAGGGAGAGAGACAGAGGGAGAGACAGAGGGGGAGAGACAGAGGGAGAGAGACAGAGGGAGAGACAGAGGGGGAGCGAGAGAGAGGGAGCGAGAGAGAGAGAAGGAACGAGAGAGAGAAGGAGCGAGAGAGGGGGAGACAGAGGGGGAGCGAGAGAGAGGGAGAGAGACAGAGGGAGAGAGACAGAGGGGGAGCGAGAGAGAGGGAAGAGAGAAGGAACAAGAGAGAGAAGGAGCGAGAGAGAGGGAGACAGAGGGAGCGAGAGAGGGGGGCGGGAGAGAGAGAAGGAACGAGAGAGAGAAGGAGCGAGAGAGGGGGGCGGGAGAGAGAGAGAGGGAGAGAGAGCGGGAGAGGATGGGGGGATGTCATGGCAGCCAATTTGTTTTTCCAATTCTGCTGCATTTGAAATGGAAAATCCCCCACCTTGTTACAGTGTCAAACCTGTGGGAGGAATATCTGGCAATTAAGAACTACTGTATCATGAACTTCAGAAGATGAATGATTGTTTCTGTAAATGTCGAGGACAGGCTGTTGAGCTCTGCTAAAAGTGGAGGAGGAAACGAGATACTGAGATGAGATGACACTGCAGCAGCAGGCTCAGCTCTGCTCTGATATTATGATATCAATGACATCATTCTCACTGCTCAGGAGCAGAGAAGGCAATTCTTGTAAGGATAGGTCATACAGTATTCTGAGATTAAGAGTCAGTTGAGCCAGCCAGTAGTCATGTTTTATGTATGAGTTATACACGTGTAATAGATGTAGGGCCGTCAGGACACATCATCCAGTCACAACTATAACTGTTTGATTGAGACTGTATCCGATCAGGCCTGAGAGAGGCAGTGCCTCACTTCAACAGGATAGTCTAGGCTTAGTACAAATGTGTCCTGTCTGATTTTACATTTCTAGATGCCTTTTAATTTGTCCGTCTGTCATCACAGTTATGCAGTCAGTTCAGTGTCTGATTTCAGTGTCTAAGACGACATCTGATTAGGTGCTGAAACTGCAATCTATTACATTATTTGTTTTCAGCCATTTAAATTCAATTGCATTTTGATGTGGTAGGTAATTTGATCTGTTTTATACCAACCCATCTATGTAACATATGTGACCCCTGACATCTAAGGGTGGTTAACCATTGCATAACAGTGACGTTTAAAAGACATCTCAACACTTCTGCCAAGTGTAATAATCAGAGTGATGAGTTCAGAAGGCCAGTGAGTGTTATGACATACTCTGGCAAAGTGTCAGAAATATAGAAAGAGATGCACTGTTAGAATACAACCAGCAGGAGGCAGCAGAGGCATGTGGCACTGATGTCTGCTGCATAAAGTTTGTCTTTCCATCCTGTTTATTGTACAGTTTACAGTTTTATTTCCTGCATACGTAAATGAGAGACTGTTAAAAGTAGGAGGATTCATCCTATTTCAGCGTATTTCTCTACTAATCTCACAAATTTTCCCTGTTCTCAACCTTATCTCTCTCCTTCATCTCTCCTGTCTCCCTCCTTCCTCTCTTTCCTCGTTTCCCTCTTTCTCCCAGGGTGCTAGGGGTTAATGCCACTGGCCCAGTGTGCAGTGCAGTGCATAGAGAAGTGGCTCTGTTCTATACAGGTCAGGTACACTCAGGCTGTTTGTGTATAGTCACCTTCACTGACTGACAGCGGCCCAGACAGCACTTCTACAGAAGGACATTACCATTCTCCACAGGTCCTTCAGTGTGTGTGTGTGTGTGCTTGCGTCTGTCCACTCAGCCAGGGAGCTCAGTCAGGTGCAGTCATCCTCACCCCTCCTTTAATGCGACTGGTCCCTCTCTTTCTTTCCCTCCTCACAGACTCTCAGCCATCCGTCTCTATTTCCATTCCTTCGTCCCTCCATCCCGCTATGCGCCTGTGGATATTCCAGATATGAGACCTGCTCCATGGAGATTGCTGTAGATGGCTGAGGAGCTGTGTACCGGCTGGTTTCGCATTGTTGCAGGTATGCGCACCTCTCTCTCTTTCCTCACCTATCTGTCAACTTCCTCTGTATGAATGTGCGTGGGTGTATTCCATTACTGCACTGTAACTGTGTGCGTTGTGGTGCTTACAAGTTTGTGTGTGTTCTATAGTTGTGTTGTCTTTTTATGGATGTGCGTGTGTATGTATACATACCCCTCCCAAATGTACCAGTTACTCTCTTGGTTGTGTTTGGTGCAGAGGCGTCACAGGGAGGTATAGTAGAGAGAGGCCCACAGTGTAGAACAGAACAGTGCCCCTGTGATCTGCTGCTGTCCTTAAAGGATCCTCTAGTCTAGCTGCAGTAGAAATGGGTCAGGAGCTAATACAGTTTGTGACTATCACACAGCCAAGGCCCAGAGAGGGTAGAGCTGCAGCACAGAGGGGTAGACAATGGGTAGGTGCTCTTTTCACTCTGCTTTGTCTCTCTCTCTTCATATCTCACTCTTTTTTTTTCTTCTGTCTGTTTCTCTCTCTTTCTCCTGTTATCTTTCTCTTCTCCTTTCTGTGGGTTTTGCTCAGGACTGACTGTGTTCAGCTCCTCCTGCTGGCTATCTGACTTAACTGCTTGTAGTTGTGCAGAGTGCTGCTACTGATGGGAGCTACCATTATCTTCCAAATGCAGGGGTCCCAGACTCCAGTCCAGGAGAGCAATAGCATGTGCATGTTCTTTGTTTCAGCCGAGCTCTACCACTATTGCTTCAGCTAATAACTTCATCACAGTCTTCAGTTTAGAGCTGAGTTGGAACAAAAGCCTAAATACCCTGGACTGTAGCTCTCCTGGGCCGGAGTTGGAGACCCTCGGTCTGTATGGTGCTTGTTGGTCAGTATGCATGTGTCAATAAGCATGCTTGCAGTAAGCTGTTATTGTGACAGTGACCTACCATTCCCTGAGCTGTACTACAGTTTTCCAGCCATAGAAATAAAGTAACTAGAACGGACAAAGCCCCTCAGACCACAGCAATTTCAAATCAAAATCACATTTTATTTGCCACATGCTTCGTAAACAACAGGTGTAGACTAACCGGCCCTTCCCAACAATGCAGAGAGAAATAAATGGAAAGAATTCAGACCCCTTGACTTTTTCCACATTTTGTTACGCTACAGTCTTATTCTAAAATTGATTAAAATGTTTTTTTTCTTCCCTTCATCAATCTACACACAATACCCCGTATTGACAAATCAAAAACCCGGAAATATCACATTTACATAAGTATTCAGACCCTTTACTCAGTACTTTTTGAAGCACCTTTGGCAGTGATTACAGCCTCCAGTCTTCTTGGATATGATGCTACAAGCTTGGCACACCTGTATTTGGGGAGTTTCTCCAATTCTTCTCTGCAGATCCTCTCAAGCTCTGTCAGGTTGGATGGGGAGCGTTGCTGCACTTGCTATTTTCAGGTCTCTCCAGAGATGTTCGATTGGGTTCAAGTCCGAGCTCTGTCTGGAACACTCAAGGACATTCAGAGACTTGTCCCGAAGCCACTCCTGCGTTGTCTTGGCTGTGTGCTTAGAGTCGTTGTCCTGTTGGAAGGTGAACCTTCGCCCCAGTCTGAGGTCCTGAGCGCTCTGGAGCAGGTTTTCATCAAGGATCTCTCTGTACTTTGCTCCGTTCATCTTTCCCTCAATCATGTCTAGTCTCCTAGTCCCTGTCGCTGAAAACGATCCCCACAGCATGATGCTGCCACCACCATGCTTCACCGTAGGGATGGTGCCAGGTTTCCTCCAGACGTGTCGTTTGGCATTCAGGCCAACGAGTTCAATCTTGGCTTCATCAGACCAGAGAACCTTGTTTCTCATGGTCTGAGAGTCCTTCAGGTGCCTTTTTGCAAACTCCAAGCAGGCTGTCGTGTGCCTTTTACTAAGGAGTGGCTTCCGTCTGGCCACTCTACCATAAAGGCCTGATTGATGGGGTGCTGCATAGATGGTTGTCCTTCTGGAAGGTTCTCCCATCTCCACAGATGAACTCTGGAGCTCTGTCAGTGACCATCAGGTTCTTGGTCACCTCTCTGACCAAGGCCCTTCTCCCCCGATTGCTCAATTTGGCCGGGCGGCCAGCTCTAGGAAGAGTCTTGGTGGTTTCAAACTTCTTCCATTTAAGAATGATGGAGGCCACCGTGTTCTTGGGGACCTTCAAAGCTGCAGAAATGTTTTGGTACCCTTCCCCAGATCTGTGCCTAGACACAATCCTGTCTCTGAGCTCTACGGACAATGCCTTCGACCTCATGGCTTGGTTTTTGCTCTGACATGCACTTTCAACTGTGGGACCTTATATAGACAGGTGTGTGCCTTTCAAAATCATGTCCAATCAATTGAATGTACCACAGGTGGACTCCAATAAAGTTGTAGAAACATCTCAAGGATGATCAATGCGAACAGGATGCACCTGAGCTGAATTTTGAGTCTCATAGCAAAGGGTCTGAATACTTTCGTAAATAAGGTATTGATTTTCGCTTTGTCATTTTGGGGTATTGTGTTTAGATTGAGGATTTTTATTTATTTAATCTATTTTAGAATAAGGCTGTAACATAACAAAATGTGGAAAAAGTGAAGGGGTCTGAATACTTTCCGAATGCACTGTAGGTCAGGGTAAAGTGACTAAGCATCAGAATAGATAATAAACAGTAGCAGCAGCGTATGTTATGAGTCAAAAGAGTCAAGAAACGGTCAGTGCAATTAGTCCAGGTAGCTATTTTGTTAACTATTTAGCAGTCTTATGGCTTTGGGGAAGAAGCTGTTGAGGGTCCTGTCGGTACCGCTTGCCATGCAGTAGCGGAGAGAATGGTCTATGACTTGGGTGCCTGGAGTCTTTGACCATTTTTAGGGCCTTTTTCTGACACCGCCTGGTATAGACGTCCTGGATGGCAGGGACCTCGGCCCCAGTGATGTACTGGGCCATACTCACTACCCTCTGTAACGCCTTGTGGTCGGATGCCAAGCAGTTAATGGTGTTGGGGTCTTGCACGGCCACGCAGTCGTGGATGAGCAGGGAGTACAGGAAGGGACTAAACACGCACCCCTGAGGATCAGTGTGGCGGATGTGTTGT
The DNA here is from genome assembly GCF_964263955.1 of Coregonus lavaretus. Taxonomy (NCBI): domain Eukaryota; kingdom Metazoa; phylum Chordata; class Actinopteri; order Salmoniformes; family Salmonidae; genus Coregonus; species Coregonus lavaretus. The sequence continues at coordinate 40,100,891 of NC_140008.1, read as the reverse complement.
TGCCTACCCTTACCACCTGGGGGCGGCCCGTAAGGAAGTCCAGGATCAAGTTGCAAAGGGAGGTGTTCAGTCCCAGTGTGCTGAGCTTAGTGATGAGCTTGGAAGGCACTATGGTGTTGAACGCTGAGCTGTAGTCAATGAACAACATTCTCACGTAGGTGTTCCTCTTGTCCAGGTGGGAGAGTGCAGTAAAGATTGTGTCATCTGTGGATCTGCTTGGCGGTATGTGAAGTGAAGTGGGTCCAGGGTGTCTGGGATAATAGTGTTGATGTGAGCCATGACCAGCCTTTCAAAGCATTTCATGGCTACAGATGTGAGTGCTACGGGGCGATAATCATTTAGATAGGTTACCTTGGTGTTCTTGGGCACAGGGACTATGGTGGTCTGCTTGAAAGATGGAGGTATTACAGACTTGGTCAGGGAGATGTTGAAAATGTCAGTGAAGACACTTGCCAGCTGGTCAGCGTGTGCATTGAGCCTCCTAGTAATCCGTCTGGCCCCACAGCCTTTTGAATGTTAACATGTTTAAAGGTCTTACTCACATCGGCTACAGAGGGCGAGATCACACAGTCGTCCGGAACAGCTGGTGCTCTCATGCATGGTTCAGTGTTGCTTGCCTCGAAGCGGGCATAGAAGACATTTAGCTCCTCTGGTAGGCTCCCGTTGTAATTCGTGATAGTTTGCAAGCCCTACCACATCTGACGAGTGTCAGAGTGGCGTAGTAGGATTTGATCTTTGTCCTGTATTGACACTGCCTGTTTGATGTCTCGTTGGAGGTCTTAGCGGGATTTCTTATAAGTGTCCCGCTCCCTGAAAGTGGCGGTTCTATCCTTTAGCTCAATGTGGATGTTGACTGTAATCCATGGCTTCTGGTTTGGATATGTACGCTGAGTATACAAAACATTAAGAACACCTGCTCTTTCCATGACATAGACTGACCAGGTGAATCCAGGTGAAAGCTGTGATCCCTCATTGATGTCACTTGTTAAATCATTTTCAATAAGTGTAGATGAAGGGGAGGAAACAGGTTATAGAAGGATTTTTAAGCCTTGAGACAATTGAGACATGGATTGTGTATGTGTGCCATTCAGAGGGTGAATGGGCAAGACAAAATATTTAAGTGCCTTTGAACGGGGTATGGTAGTATGTGCCAAGCGCACCGGTTTGTGTCAAGAACTGTAATGCTGCTGGGTTTTTCACGCTCAACAGTTTCCCGTGTGTATCAGGACTGGACATCCAGCCAACTTGACACAACTGTGGAAGGTATTGGAGTCAACATGGGCCAGCATCCCTGTGGAATGCTTTCGACACCTTGTAGAGTCCATGCCCTGACGAATTGAGGCTGTTCAATATTAGTAAGGTGTTCCTAATATTTGGAATACTCAGTGTATGTACGGTCACTGTGTGGACAACGTTGTCGATGCACTTATTAATGAAGCCGGTGACTGATGTGGTAAACTCCTAAATGTTATTGGATAAATCCCGGAACATATTCCAGTATGTGCTAGTGAAACAGTCCTGTAGCTTAGCATCCACTTCATCGGACCACTTCCGTATTAAGTGCGTCACTAGTACTGTACTTCCTGTTTGAGTTTTTTCTTGTAAACAGGAATCAGGAGGATAGAGGTATGGTCAGATTTGCCAAAAAGAGGGCGAGGGAGAGACTTGTGTGCGTTTCTGTGTTTGGAAGAGTTTTGTCGCCTCTAGTTGCACAGGTGACATGCTGGTAAAAATGAGGTAAAACGGATTTCAGTTTCCCTGCATTAAAATCACCGGCCACGAGAAGCGCCGCCTCTGGATGTGCATTTTCTTGTTTGCTTATGGCCCTATACAACGCGTTGATTGTGGTCTTAGTGACAGCATCAGTTTGTGGTGGTAAATAGACAGCTACGAAAAAGATAGATGAATTCTCTCTTAGTAAATAGAATGGTCTGCAGCTTATCAGGAGGTATTCTTACTCAGGTGAGAAAAAACTAGAGAGTTTCTTAACATTTACAGCTGTTGTTAACAAAGAGACACACCCCTCCCCTCTTCGTCTTACTCAAGGCTGCAGACCGGTCTTGACGATGCATGGAAAAACCAGTGAGATGTACGGTACCAGTGAAAAGTTTGGACACACCTACTCATTCAAGGGTTTTTCTTTTCTTTTTACAATTTTCTACATTGTAGAATAATAGTGAAGATATAAACTATGAAATAACACATATGGAATCATGTAGTAACCAAAAATGGGTTAAACAAATCAAAATATATTTTATATTTGAGATTCTTCAAAGTAGCTCAGCGTTCAACACCATAGTGCCCTCAAAGCTCATCACTAAGCTAAGGATCCTGGGACTAAACACCTCCCTCTGCAACTGAATCCTGGACTTCCTGACGGGCCGCCACCAGGTGGTAAGGGTAGGTAACAACACATCTGCCACGCTGATCCTCAACACGGGGGCCCCTCAGGGGTGCGTGCTCAGTCCCCTCCTGTACTCCCTGTTCACCCATGACTGCATGGCCAGGCATGACTCCAACACCATCATTAAGTTTGCCGATGACACAACAGTTGTAGGCCTGATCACCGACAACGATGAGACAGCCTATAGGGAGGAGGTCAGAGACCTGGCCGTGTGATGCCAGGATAACAACCTCTCCCTCAACGTGACCAAGACAAAGGAGATGATTGTGTACTACAGGAAAAAAAAAAGAGGACTGAGCACGCCCCCATTCTCATCGACGGGGCTGTAGTGAAACAGGTTGAGAGCTTCAAGTTCCTTGGTGTCCACATCACCAACAAACTATCATGGTCCAAACAACCCAAGACAGTCGTGAAGAGGGCACGACAAAGCCTATTCCCCCTCAGGAGACTGAAAAGATTTGGCATGGGTCCTCAGATCCTCAAAAAGTTCTACAGCTGCACCATCGAGAGCATCCTGACTGGTTGCATCACCGCCTGGTATGGCAACTGCTCAGCCTCCGACCGCAAGGCACTACAGAGGGTAGTGCGTACGGCCCAGTACATCACTGGGACTAAGCTTCCTGCCATCCAGGACCTCTATACCAGGGGGTGTCAGAGGAAGGCCCTCAAAATTGTCAAAGACTCCAGCCACCCTAGTCATAGACTGTTCTCTCTGCTACCGCACGGCAAGCGGTACCGGAGCGCCAAGTCTAGGTCCAAAAGGCTTCTCAACAGCTACTACCCCCAAGCCATAAGACTCCTGAACAGCTAATCATGGCTACCCGGACTACTTGCACTTTAACTCTACCCACATGTACATATTACCTCAACTACCTCAACTAGCCGGTGCCCCCGCACATTGACTCTGCACCGGTACCCCACTGTATATAGCCTCCCTACTGTTATTTTATTTTACTTCTGCTCTTTTTTTCTCAACACATTTTTGTTGTTGTTGTTTTATTTTACTTTTTTAGAAAAAAATAAATGCATTGTTGGTTAAGGGCTGTAAGTAAGCATTTCACGGCAATGTCTAAACCTGTTGTGTTCGGTGCATGTGGCAAATAAAATTGTATTTTATTTTATTTGATCCATGTCCTTGTTCAGCCACGAATCCGAGAAACATAGAATATTACAGTTCTTCAGGTCCCGTTGATAGGATAGTCTCGAACAGAGCTCGTCCAGTTAGACTGTGTGGCGCACAATTGGCCCAGCGTCGTCCAGGGTAGGAGAGGGAATGGCCAGCAGGGAGGTAGCTCAGTTGGTAGAGCATGGCGTTTGCAACGCCAGGGTTGTGGGTTCGATTCCCATGGGGTATGAAAATTAAAAAGAATAATGTATGCACTAACTGTAAGTCGCTCTGGATAAGAGCGTCTGCTAAATGACGTAAATGTAAATACTATTTCTATGGTTCCGGATTATCTCTTCCTTTTGGCTTTTGACAGGGCTGTGCAGGAGCTTCACACGGGTAAACAGAGAGGACTGTGGGATAGCTTCCGCTTTAAATCCCTATGAGATACTTTTGGCCATGCAATGTATGTGGACACCTGCTTGTGGAACATCTCATTCCAAAATCATGGGCATTAATATGGAGTTGGTCCCCACCAAACTTTACAGTTGGCACTATGCATTCAGGCAGGTAGTGTTCTCCTGGCATCCGCCAAACCCAGATTAGTCCGTCGGACTGCCAGATGGTGAAGCGTGATTCATCACCCCAGAGAATTTGTTTCCACTGCTCCAGAGTCCAATGGCGGCGAGCTTTACACCACTCCAGCGCACGCTTGGCATTGCGCATGGTGATCTTAGGCTTGTGTGCGGCTGCTCGGCCATGGAAACCCATTTCATGAAGCTCCCGACGAACAGTTATTATGCTTCCAGAGGCAGTTTGGAACTCGGTAGTGAGTGTTGCAACCAAGGACAGACGATCTTTACGCGCTACGCGCTTCAGCACTTGGTGGTCTCGCTCTGTGAGCTTGTGTGGCCTACGAACATCGCGGCTGAGCCATTGTTGCTCCTAGACGTTTCACAATAACAGGACTTACAGTTGACCGGGGCAGCTCTAGCAGCGCAGAGATTTGACAAACTGACTTGTTGGAAAGGTGGCATCCTATGACGGTGCCATATTAAAAGTCACTGAGCTCTTCAGTATGGGCCATTCTACTGCCAATGTTTGTCTATGGAGATTGTATGGTTGTGTGCTCAATGTTATACACCTGTCAGCAACGGGTGTTGCTGAAGTAGTGTATCTAAGGCACTCCTCTGCTTTCCTGTTCTCTCCTCTCCTGCTAGCTCCTCTCATCTCTTTTCCCTCATTCCCTCATCAGCTCTTCTTTCCTTTCCTCTATTGTTTACCCTCATTTCTTTCAATTTTTTTCTCATCTCTCCTTCCCTCAATCGGTTGTCTTGCGTGTCCACCTGATTCCCTGTGTTTCTCTATCTTGTGGCCTCCTTGCCCCTCTCATTCTGTAGTAGTCTCTGGTGACTAAGGTGGCAGTTTCCCAGCCCCTTGCTGTATAGTCATGACTGAGTCAGTGTGTCCTGCTGGTTGTTCTTCTTCTAGTTAACACCAATGTCTCTCCTCTCAATGCCACCATGTTCCAGAATCAAAACACAGCATAGGGCTTTAGGCTTTATTTAACAAGTCCCCTCCTCCCCTCTTTTTCTCACTGCTCACCGGCTGGTGGCTAAATCTCCTCTGGGGAACAGTGGCGGAGAGTAACAACCTCGTCTGGCAGAGCTAGGGGGTAGCCTGAAGGATGGAGGGATGGAGGGAGAGGGGGAGGATGAGATAAAGCTGTGGGCAGGGAGAGGACTCCTCTCAGGAAGCATCTGCTGGGTGTTAAGGATACAGAGGGAGGGAGGGAGGGAGGGATGGAGGGAGGGAGGGAGGGAGGGAGCATGCCATGGCTTAATGAGGGGGGAGAGAGAGAGGGGGAGAAAGGGGCAGGGAGCAAGCAAGCAATGAAGAGTGAGGGAGAAAAAAAGAGGAGAGAGGAAGAGGGAGAGGGAGAGCATTTCACATGGGCTTGAGCATGACTCGGATAATGCATTGTGCATGAAGAGACACAGGGCTGGCTCAATTTAAAGTGTGACAGACTGACTCATAAACAGGCAGGACAGCATGTCTCTCATCTGTGTTCCTGTGTATGAAACGTAACTTACATCTGTCTTTAAATCTGAATCGTTTATAGATATAGTATATTCTGCAGCTGCAAGTGATTTAGTCATTTGTTGTGTAATATTATTTGTATTACAAGAGTAACTCTGTCAGTATTATCGTGGCTGCTGTTGTTGTTGTTGTTATGGAGGCTTCAGCAGTGCTTGGCTAATTGTCAGTCTGTCCTGCAGCTCATGTCTCTCTCTGTTCAGTCTCTGCTCCATAGCCAGAAACATAAACATCCTCTATCTCCCTCTCCTCTTCTCTCTCTATTCCCCCCCACCCCCCATTGCTATATCTCTCCCCCATCTCTCTTGTTCTCCCCCTTTCCTCTCTTTCACTCTCTTTGTCTTTGCTCCATTAGTGGTCATCCCTTAACCTCTGGCACCATCCATCCCCGCATGTAAAAATAATCACCAGCCTCCATGCACACACACACACATCCACACCTCCCTCCCTCGTTCTCTCCCCTCCCTCCCTTCCTCCCTCTCTCCCTCATCCCCTCTCGCTGGCGGCAGGCTGAGAGTAGCGGTACACACACCTCCCTCCCTCCCTCCCTCCTCCTCTCCTCAATCTGGGTCTATCCAGGCTGAGAGTAGCAGTAGCAACATAAACGATAGCTGACCGTAGCTCCTCCCTCGGTTGGGCTGGGTCTGGAGAGGCAGCTGTACACAGCGTCGGTCTCCCTGACGTCACAATGATTGATCGTTATCCCCAGTGGCAGTGGCAGCAGAGAGGGAGGGGCGTAGAGAGAGAGGGATGGTGGGAGGGGGAGAGAGAGAGCAGTCATACTGAGCCAGCAGGCAGAGCAAAAACAGTGATATAGAAAAGGGAGGGAGACAGAGAGAAGGCAGAGCACTGTGTAAATACTTTTAAAATACAGTCAACCTACAGAAAAATGAATATGCCCGCTAGGAGGGGAGATACATTTGTTCTGTAACCAGGATCAGGGTGTGTGGGTTCGTGAGTTTGTGTCCTGAACATGGGCTGTCAGTTCACTTTAACCTGCACGTTATTCTGGCAACGAGCAAATAATTAATCTCATTCATCGCTCGGCAGAGTCTGCATACGCAAAAGGTAGGCAGGGGAGGGGTGTGTGTGCGTTATTTATGTTCGCTTGTGTGTGTGTGCGTGTTCTCTATGCGTTAACATGTCTATGTTTGAGTTTGCCTGTGTGTGTGGGTAGGTGTGTGTGAATGTGTGTGCGTATAGATGCGTGTATGAGGGAGGGATGGAGGGAGGCTACTTGTTTGTCATTCTCTAGGGCCAGGCTGTCATGGGATGCATGCCGAATGCATGTGACTCTGCAGAGAACCTCAGGGATTGGCTGAGAGCAGCTGTGATCTCAGCAAGCCTCCATCTCTCTTTCTCTTTGCTCTACCTCCCTCCCTCTCTACTCTTCTATCTCTTTCTCTTTTTTTCCAATGGTTTTTTTTCTCCTCCTCTCAGCATCCTTGGCTGATTGTGTAAGTTAGAGGCGCCGTAGGAGTGGAAGCAGCATCCATGGCCTAAGCCCCAGCCTCTCTCGGGCTACTGATCGGCGCTGAGCCCAGCCAGCCCCCCTCTCTGCCCAATCGCGGTGCATGGACCATGGGCCAGTAGACAAACAACGTGTGGGGGTGTTGGTGGCTGTGTGTTAGCCGTAGCGCTAGGTTAGCCCTGTGTTAGGTTCTGTTCTCTATTCTATCCGTGTCATCTGGTAACCAGGGGCTTCTCTCCCCTGCTTTCTTTCCAGGCTCCTTGGAGATAGAGGAATGCAAATCTGCAATCATGATGGAAGGTAAGACACACTTGAATGTATTATTTATCCGCCTCCTCATCTGCTAGCTGTGTGTGTGTCGGTGTGTGTGTGCGTGTCGGTGTGTGTGTGTCGATCGGTGTGGGTGTTTGGCAGCTTCAAATGTCATAAGCAGCCCTCCTATTTTGAGTGCATGCATTCCAGTGATCTTGCATGTCGTTTGGTGGGAAGGGCACAGCCACTGTAGAGAACGTCTCTCTCTACCATGCCAACACAATGGCTGAGCTAATTGAACACTGTGTGTTTTTTTCTCTCTCACCATCTTCCCTTCCCGTTGTAAAGGATTATTGGGATTTATTGTGCAGAAGGGCTTATGTGCCCAGCTGGCTAGCTTGTATAAATTCTCTTTGTATGGAGCGGCATACACACACACACACTACACACACAGGGTACACACGGTGTGTTCTGCTGTAGCCTCTATCTGCGCGGCCACTAGCCTGCTTGCGTTGCGAGGCCATTTTCAAACGGAGGTAGCTGCGTTCGTTCATGTGTGCACCCTATGGATAGATTGATCTGTCACAGTCACCGCTGTTCGGAAAACACACATGACATTCTGGGTGTTGATGACATCATCTGTCTGCAGTGATGGAGAGAGCGAGGAACCTTTATTTACACACTCTGTAAACGACAGGATTCATTTAATACATTTAATCTGCCTGCTCCATTTTGAATCTCATCTCCATAATCTACGACGTACAGAAAAGCAATACAGATCTATAATCTATTTGTGCTGTGATTTATCTTCAGAAAGTGTCACTGTTGTGGCAATATTACTATTAATCTGGATGTATACTGAACAAAAATATAAATGCAACATGCAACAATTTCAACGATTTTACTGAGTTACAGTTCATATAAGGAAATCAGTCAATTGAAATAAATAAATGAGGCTCTAATCTATGGATTTCACATGACCGGGCAGGGGCGCAGCCATGGGTGGGCCTGGGAGGGCATAGGCCCACCTAGTTGGGAGCTAGTCCCAGCAAATCCGTTTTTCCCCACAAAAGGGCTTTATTACAGACAGAAATACTTTTCAGTTTCATCAGCTGTCCGGATGGCTGTTCTCAGACGATCCCACAGGTGAAGAAGTCGGATGTAGAGGTCCTGGGCTGGCGTGGTTACACATGGTCTGCGGTTATGAGGCCGGTTGGACGTACAAATTCTCTTAAAACGACGTTGGTCCAAATGAACATTCAATTATCTGGCAACAGCTCTGGTGGACATTCCTGCAGTCAGCATGCCAATTGCACACTCCCTCAAAACTTCAGACATCTGTGGTATTGTGTTGTGTGACAAAACTGCACATTTTAGAGTGGCCTTTTATTGTCCCCAGCGCAAAGTGCACCTGTATAATGATCATGCTGTTTAATTAGCTTCTTGATATGCCACACCTGTCAGGTGGATGGATTATCTTGACAAAGGAGAAATGCTCACTAACAGGGATGTAAACAAATGTGTGCACAACATTTGAGAGAAATAAGCTTTTGTGCGTATGGAACAATTCTGTGATTTTTATTTCTGCTGATGAAACATGGGATCAACACTTTACATGTTGCGTTTATATTTTTGTTCAGTATATTTAAGCATGATCATTTTATGTTCATTGTATGTCTATACCATCAGCACCTTGGCGTTCCCCCTACATTACGGTAGAAACATGTTGTTAACCATCGGCTGGCTCTGCCTGTCTGTGTGTTTAGACAAGAGTGATCCAGCCTGTCTGTCATCCCCAGTCCCTGGCGGCCCGTTGGCAGTCACAGGTTGTTGGCTTGGCTTGTGCTATAGAAATAAAATTACTAGAACGGTTATCCCCATTCAAGTCAATGTTCTGTGGCCTAAGGAACTTTTCCTGTTCTAATAATTTCTATGGCTTCTGCTCCAGAGTCCAGCCACATAAGAGGACATTAGGGTACAGTGATAGAATTGTATCATAACAGCAGGATTGAGTCTAGTGGAAAACACGTCAGAAAGGCCACCAGAAAACCCCCATGATTTTTAAACATGGATAGAACCCCTGATTCTCTCATAGTGACATTCACACAACACAATCACTGATCAATTTGGCCTAGCATTCATACTGGGTTCTGACATTGTTTTCAATCTAATTATTTCAACCAACCCAATAGATATCTATTGACAGACACAACAGTTTTGTGAGATAAATCCTGTACATCATGTGCTCTCTGTCTTAACTAGTGTATCATAATGGTGTTACTCTTGGTCCCGGATCGTGACCTCTGGACAGGTCACATGATGTAATGCTTTCGGAATGGTCATCAACACCAATGGTTTATCATGACATTGTTCCAGTTCACCCCAGTTAAAGCTCTTCACTTCCCGAGTCCATTGACAGTGACTGATGAGATGTTGAGTCAGTACAAAAAGCTATAGGTTATAAGACATGCCCTACAGCCCCCAGTGACTTTGTGATCCACCCATCACTCCCTCCCTTCCTTACTTCCTCTTCTCTCCTGTGTGCATGCCATCCACCTGAAACCCTGATGAAGGAAGCTTGCTGTCAAAACATTGGTTATCATTACATGTTTTGCATTGGGGCTAGAGTGTGAGGCTATCTATTCCTTTCAAAGTGCGTGCCATGCTATCTATCTATCGATCTATCGATCTAGCATATCTATCTATCTAGCATACCTATCTATCTAGCATATCTATCTATCTAGCATACCTATCTATCTAGCATATCTATCTTTTTGGCAGAGTGGAGATTATGCTTTGCTAGCTAGCTAGAGATCCGGTCTGGCAGAGGCTTCCCTGCAAGTGTCACGGGCGAGGTGTTAGGTAACGTTAGGTAGGGGTTGGAGGTTGCATGGGGACGAAAACGACAGTCACGCTGTGCCTTTAAATAGCCCTCCATTAGCATGGCTAGCGCTGTCTTAGCGTGGCTGTGTGACACTGGATTACTAACTGTCAGGTGTAAAGCGGACGTTAATCCCTGTTAGCAGTGCTGTTTAAAGTCCCACTGCCAGGAGGACCGAGAATGGGAACGTTACTATACCGGAAACCATAGAGAGTTGTATCTCTACAGAGTAAACACCCGGCTTAGCTGTCAAGGATCGATGTGAAGGTATAGTGTAGGTGTGCTAGTACTGGAATAGATCATATAAGTGAAACTGGTTGGAGGTACTCAAGGACAGGTTTGGGAAACACTGGAATAGGTGGATGTACTGTAGGTTCCTGGTATTGTTGTGGAGAAACAAGACTTATTACATAATCACCATTGGGTGCTTATTATGGTATTATTAAGTCATGTTAAGGTTGATAAGCAGGGACTAAACAGTTAACCAACCATACAGGCAGATCTTGAGACGCCCTCAGGACATGGAATAAGACCCCAGAGGGAGGCCCATTCTTGGGCGCGTTAGCCCTGGGTAACCGCCTAATGCTATGTGGTATGGTTTTAATATAGTTGAAGCTGTGACGGCAACGGGGAGGCCCGGGTGGTCCCAAATGGTGTCCAGCTAGGGCTAACACCAGGGCTATCACCACGGTTGGCATCAGGACAAGACAAGGGCCTAGGAGGGCCACTTTAAATAGGAGTTTTTAAATAGTGTTCTTGCTGTTTGTTTCCTGTGACTAGTTTTAGGTCTGTACTAGGTCCCACCCTAGCATTACACTACATGACCTCGCCCCTGAGGGTGTTACCATAGTTCCCAGGGTTCTCCCTCCCTAGTCGGTTGGTGCCAACCTCAGCCTACAACACCAACCCTGAACACTAGCTAGCATATAGCCACACTCTCATCCTGAACCATAAAACAATACTAAAAGCAAAGATAAGAATTTACATTAATCCCATCATAAACATGACATTGAAGCCAAAAAACAACATAGTAGTCCTTTGATCTTCCCTTGTTTTTTTATTAGCATAGTGTTGTGAGAGATGTACTATACCCCTGTGTTACTGTCCTGGTCTGTTGAGCTGCAGGGGCAGAGCTAGACAGGAAGCAATAGTGCATAATGTCAGGGCTTCTGGCAGCTCAGAAGGAAATGCCTTCATTGTGAAGGGAGCGTCACTCTGCTCTGCTCTGGCAGCAGATGCTTTTAGAACATGTGTTGGGACTGGAGATGTGTCTGTCGACTGTGGAGCGGACCAGGGGAGATTGGGGACGGGGGAAAGAGAGGTGAGGGGCAAAAGGGGGGGCAGTGACATCTGGAGGTATTCTCAACAGGTGACCCGTTTGTGTGTGGAGCCACTGAGGTGTGAAATGGTGTGTGTGTGTCAGAATGAAGAGACAGGCCACAGAGGAGTAAGAGATCATTTTAGGGAAGAATAGGGTCTTAGTTGCTGTGAGGGACAATGATTCTGACAGAGACCCAAAGGACTCAAAATGAACTTCCCAACAACAAAGGCAAGCAGTAGGGACAGGAACTGGGCAGAGGAAGGGGACTGTCGTCTGGATGAATTGTCCTTCATTCACCTCTCATTCACACACATATTAACATCCACCTTTGGCTGTATTCTTGGGGTCATTGTCCTGTTGGATCGTAAATCTTCGCCCCAGTTTAAGGTCGTTTGCACTCTGAAGCAGGTTCTCATCAAGGATTTGCCAGTTTTTGGCTCCATTCATCGTTCCCTCTATCCTTACTAGTCTCTCAGTCGCTGACTCTGAAAAGCATCCCAATAGCATGATGCTGCCACCACCATGCTTTACGGTAGGGATGGTGTTAGACGGGTTATGAGCTTTACCTGATTTTCTCCAGACATACTGCTTTGTGTTCAGGCCAAAGAGTAAAATGTTTGTCTCATCAGACCACAGAATATTTTGCCTTATGCTCTGAGTCTTTCACGTGCCTTTTTGCAAACTCCAGGCGTGCTGTCATGAGCCTTTTTCTCAGGAGTGGCTTCCGTCTGGCCACTCTCCCATAAATTGGTGAAGTGCTGTAGATACTGTTGTCCTTTTGGCAGGTTCTTCAATCTCAGCCAAGGAACTCTGTAGTTCTGTCAAAGTGGTCAATGGGTTCTTGGTCATCCTCCCTGACCAAGGTCCTTCTTGCCCAGTTGCTCAGTTTGGTCGGACGGCCAGCTCTAGGCAGAGTCTGGGTAGTTACATATTTTCTCAATTTCCCAATGATGGAGAACACTGTGCACTTATATAATTATTTGGTACCCTTCCCCAGATATATGCCTCATCACAATTCTATGTTGGAGATCTATGGACTGTCCCTTGGACTTCATGGTATAGTTTCTGCTCTGACATGCACTGTCAACTGTGGAACCTAATATAGAGAGGTGTGTTTATTTTTATATGTTTTATTATCCGTTTTTTATATGGAATTTTGCATTGTACTGTGAAACTGCATGAGGTGTTAAAATCCCATTTGTCAACCAACCTTTTACACTGGGTGAAAAGGGTCAATAGCAGGGGATATCTTTATCTATGTATTTCTGGATATCTGAAATGTTATTAGATATAAGGAGTTGACATGCTCCAGATACGCATGTCCTTAATTTCATATACGGAGCTAAGATATTCTCTGTAATGGGACAGTTGCTACATGCATCCAATCTGCACCTCATAAATCTCCCTGCTACCGTATGAGTCCAGGGAGATATCTGGGGCGAGATACGTTTAAGACACGCACCTGATGTGCGTGCACCCGCTTACATATTTGTAGAATATTCTAACTCCGGAAAGGGTATGTGTCAACATGCTGACATAGCTAAGCCTTTATACTTTGGCATGAACGAATCCACATATTTTTTCAGAAATGTATCATATCTGTAGTCCTTACCTGATATATTATGTATCTGTATTTTTATTTAAATGCATAATTAAAATAGATATCCATACATGATATGTAATATTCATCCTCGTATGTCTGATCAAAAATGGGCTAACTCCGACTCATGATCAATGTCCAGCGGCCAAAGTATTTTACCTGTTTAGGCGCCAAAAATCATTGTGCTTCTTCACATGAAGGTGACATGTCTGGGTATACATTTGCACCATATTCAGTAGTAGGCTAAAAGTCACAAAGGCAAACATTGTCATATTTAATCCAAGTTGCTATTTCAAAGCACATCTCTGCTATTTCTGTTTAAAAATGCAGCATAGTAAATCCAGAGCTCCAATCACAGCACATGTTTTCTGGAAAGATGCAAACGTAGGCCAATCTTTGCTAAAAAATGTATTTTCTGATAAATAAATAAACTACAAGTTACACACCCTCAATACCCCTGCCTGCCCTGTTTGTTATGGACGATGGATGCGATGGGTGAAGATTGGGTCATCAGCGGCGGTCCCTCGCAGTCCAGAACCAACGTGGTGGTAGTGTTGGTCTGTGATCCACTCCAAACTGTCAATGCGTAAATCATGAAAAAATGAAATATGATGAAAATATTGCCATTTCACATAACCATACCACAAGGTAGCTACTCTACCTGCTTCATTCATGATGAGAAAACGAACTGTTCTTTTTGTGTTGCTATTTGAAATGCACTTCAAATAAAGTTTGAATTAAAGTTTGATTTGATATTGGATCTTTAATTGATGATTGTATGAATATAGACTCCATTAACTTTATAGTCTATCATTCTTATTAAGACGTTTAAAAAATATATGAACTAGGTTATAGGCCTACTAAATAGATGTTTGGAGTAGATTACCTGCTGAGCTGAACTGGGGTGTGATATGAGGACAATAGACAAGGTGTTAGGGGCTATTAGCATGTGTAAAGATCCATGACCTTCTAGAGCTGACTAATCAAGACTGGTCAAGCTCTGTTTTTATTCGGATTTCTCAATACTGAGCTTCTACTTAAAGATATTCTGATTTACATGTACACACTCGGAAAACAGGCCATTTTACGCAGTGTCTATCGGTGAGTGTGTGTATCTCTGTCCGTCTGTCTCTCAGTGAGTGTGTTTCTCTGTCCATTTGTCTCTCTATCGTTGATTATGTGTATCTCTGTTCATCTGTTTGTGCATCTGTGAGTGTATGTTAGCTATGTGTATCACTCTCCGTCAGTCTGGGTATCTACGAGCGTGTGTTAACGAGCATAGCGGGCAAGCTCAGGTCCCAGATTAGAGCCTTCCTGAGCATGTGATTAGGAGGCCTCTCTCTGTCTCTCCTCTTAGACACACACACTGGCACACACACACAGGCACAGGCACACACACACACACACACATTCACACTGCAGAAACTTCTGATTATTATAATGTCTCTGACAAAGAGCAGAAGGAAAAATAGATACAAAAAGAAAGCTAAGGAGAGATAGAAATAACTGTAGGAGTGGAGGGAGAGGGACAACGAGACGTGTATGGTGTGTGTCAGGAAAAGACAGGTAAACAGAGGAGGAGAGATGTAGAGAGAGAGGAAAACAGTCAGAATGCGTCAAGATCGACTGAGAGAGCGATAGCATGAGAGTAGGAGAGGAAGACGGACAGGGACACTGATAGTGTGAGAGGAGGCGAGGGAGAGACCGAGGGAGGGAGGGAGGGAGGGAGGGAGGGAGGGAGGGAGAGAGAGATGGAGGGAGGGAGGGGGGAGAGAGGGAGAACTCTATGGTCCCAGTGTCCCCGGATGGCAGCCAGCGCAGGCCAATATTTGATTGAGTCACTGTCCTGCGTGTGACATCACTGGCCTCTGGGACTCCTATTGGCTCTGAATCAGGAAGTCCAGAGGGGGTCTGAGAATTATATAGGGGCCAAATTACTCATTATACTCTCTACGAGAATGTATACTTTTCATTTTGCCCCTATTTGTACCCAAACAATGCCAACCCTGATATTGCATGCGGCTCTGCCACCCCGTTGCTCCAGCCATGTGCCCTAGCCAGAGGGCTGTGCCAGGCTGCCAGCCCATTTCATCTGATAATCTTTCTCTTCTTTTAATTAGAATGCTCTCTCTCTCCTCTCCTCCTCTCCGCTGAGTGTCCTCCATTTCCTGTTGATTTGATTGTGGACGTCCTCTCCTCCACTCCTTCCTTCCTTCCTGTGTTGAGGAGGGAGGTATGGATAGGGTAAAGGAGGAGAGGGGATGCCCTGAGGGAAGTTAGTGTGATAGCATTACTGGGTGATCTGAAAAGTCATAGTCAATCGATCAATAATATAATAATACTTTTAGCAAAAAAAAATATTTTTAATTCACAATCTGTAGAAGCAATGAGAATAGAAAGGTTCAGAACTTTTGTAAAACATCACAGTACGGTTGAAATTTATATGGCAAATAGAAATCCTATATGGATGGTGTTAAGAGATAGATGGGAGGTATTGAATGGAGTTGAAGGATGGGACTAATAACAAATAACAACAAATAATAACAAAGATAGCTAATAATGTAAGCATACTGTGTCCATAATAAGTATATAGGTTGTATGTTGGGAGCTTTTGGGAAAAAGCACAGTTAGAAAGATATGGCATATAGAAGCAAACCGGATGGACATCATGAAAATGATCGGAGAGGTTGAGAGTAGAAGAAGTTCAGGAGCAAAAACAAAAACAAAAAACAAATATAATATAAGTATTGTAAAATTGACTGTGTCCATAAGGTGTATATAGTAAGTATAGGCTGGAAGTAGAGGCCTGGGCATTGTTGTTCACTAATTTACCCCAAGTAGGGAAAGGATGGCGGGGTTGAAACGTAATAAAGGGGAGTATATATATAAAAAACATGGGGGGCTGGAAGTGATGCAGACAATTACATTGATAGAAGTTCCAATCTACACAAACTTCTTTTTTTTTTTGGGGGGGGAGGGGTGGATCAGCTTAATATGAATATATTAAGCTGATCCACCCCCCCCCCAAAAAAAAAGAAGTTTGTGTGATTTATTTTTGTAATGTTTTATTAATCTCTTCCCTGTTCTCTTGCCACCATAACTAATTCAGCTGCTCCCACGCTGCCTAAACTAAAAGACTTTGGCAATGTCTCTCTCACTGGACCATAGTGTCTGAAAACGAATACACACTCTTATACAGACACAATATAAAAAGTACCCTGTTAGTTTTATTAATAGTGTTAGACTCACATTTGTGGGCAATCTTAGTGGGCAATCTGATCTCACTTCGCCAATAGATGTGCAGTGTGTTAGATTTGGATGGAATTCAACCAGTGGTTGAAGAGGATTTTAGATGGACTCAGCCACTGTATAGTATAGGTCATGTGTAATTCAACTCTGCAGCAGTGGCATCCATTTTGCTGTAGTCTATAGAACCTCTCTGTGTGTAGCAGTATGGCCGCCTCCATTTGGCTAGGTTTCTCTGTGATGGGATCAGTGCCAGCGCAGTAAAAACAGCTGTCAGTCACTGTGTGAGAGGGATGGAGACAGTGACACAGTAACGCAACATCAGAAAGAGTAGAGATTAGGATACTGTGAGGATGGGTGGAGGGATGAAAGGATGTGTGTGATTAAAATGTGGTTCACAGCTTGTGTGTGTAAATATCTCTGGCCAGCTGTTTGAAATGGCTGACATGTTTGATGTGTGTGTGTATGTGTGTGTGTGTATGTGTGTTTCATGTACTGTATGTGTGTGAGACGAGGAGTAGTACATCCAGTCAGCCAGCTGTGACTGAGCAATAGCTGAATGTGTAGCATCTTGGAGGGTAGGTGGTCTGTCTGTGTGTGTGTGTGTTTTTTGTGTATGTGTGTGGTTTGGTTGTACCAGAAGTCCTCACAAGGATAGTACAACAAGGACAAGTGTGGACATTTCATCGGTCCCCACAAGGTTTAGGGTTAGGGTTACAATTGGGGTTAGGGGTTATAGGTTTAGGGTTAGGTTTAGTTTTAGAGTTTGGGCTTAGGGTTAGGTTAAGGGTTAGAGTTAGATTTAGGGTGAAGGAAAATATAATTTTGAATGGGAGTAAATATTTTGGTCCCCACAAGGATAGTAAAACAAACGTGTGTGTCATGCGTGTGTGTGAGGATCTGAGGGAGGAACTGTAGGATGAGTCATCAGTGTTCACTGTGTGGGCTGTGTCATTTCAAGGATGTCAGACTGAGAGACTATAGAAAAGAGCTGCGACAGTGTAAAAAGTGTTTGTTCTTACATTAAATAGCATTAGCAGTATTTCCATTCTCCATCCCTAAACCCAGTCCTACTTTGTATCTCAGCCACAGCCCCAACCCTAGCTTTTCCCAACCCAGTCCCAGACAACCTTTCAGTCTTGGTAATACTACATTTTACATTTTAGTCATTTTAGCAGACGCTCTTATCCAGAGCGACTTACAGTTAGTGAGTGCATACATTTTATCATACTGGCCCCCCGTGGGAAACGAACCCACAACCCTTGCATTGCAAGTGCCATGCTCTACCAACTGAGCTACACAGGGCCAGTAATACCAGTGATAATTTAGTAGTACCACAACCAGCGTAATTTCCTTAGCCCCAGTCCCAACTCTATAGTCGGCCTAGTTATGACTGCTCCTCCCTGTCTTCTAACCATGCTGGCTGATCAGTCCATAGTCTGAGACACTATTGGTGCTCTCTGGACCTTACATCTCTCCTCCAAAAGCTAAGGAGAGGACAGCTTTGGCCCTTTGTGAGACAGTTAATTATTATGGTTATGTCCAATAAGGATTTTCTTAAGCAGCTTCATCCCTGCTGTCACAACGCCACTGGTACTTGATTTGATAATTATACACACACGATATGGATTTCATTCAAGTCAATGACATACACTATACTGTCCATTAGATATAAACGAATAGCTGTAATGCATTTGAGTCAGTGGTTTGTACCTGCACTTCACATCTATCTTAGGGATAATTTAGCAAAGATGCTTGCTCAGATGTCAGGCCAGATATAGCAGCACAGCACTCCTATTTACTTTGACTGAATCACACTGAGTGAATTGCACCAAACCACCTCCTATGAGCAGGAGAGTAGGAGACCTTGTGTGGGTGTCTCTGTGTGTCTGGGGCTGAGCTGTCATTGTAAAGACCTTTGGGATTAAGACAGGTATTGAGTCATCAGGTTTTCATATAATTACAGCAAATGATTTGGAGTCTACATTTACGTTACTGTGTTCATGTGTGTCTTTTGGGGGTTCATAAAGGGACAGCGTGTGTGTGTTTCCATGCGTGAGTGCGTGCTTGCATAGTCTAACTGACTGCGTGTGTGTGTTGTGTGTGTGTTTCACCAAGTCAACTCACAAATGGACCTCCTGCCAGTCCTCCTCTCTCTTGTCCCTATGTGATGGATGACTCATGGCCAAATAGGATTTCATTAGCAGACATTAGCCCTCTCACTGAATAGAGGACCCATTGATTTTCACCATCAGCATAGAGAGACAGGAGACTGGGCGAATCAGCAAAAATACAACACAAAAAAAACTGCCTTTTCAATGCCTACTGTAAGACTACTGTAAGAGCCCATAGAGCTGAATGGCTGAGGAATGAAAGGGAGAACAGGTTGATGGTTATTCTATCGCGCTGTCTTTGTAAGACTCTAGGCTGACGTCATAGTGAGACAGTGTGTGATGTGTTCTGGCCTTGGTCTGGAGTCTTGTGCAGGGCTTGACATTGACTTTCTTAGTCACTTGTCCTTTGGACAATCCTTTGGACAATATTTCCAAAAATATAGAAAAATCATGGGCCAAAAACTGAAAATTGTGTGATGCAAGGAACCACTTTAAAAAAATGTGGTCTTTGCATATTCAAGCCTGTCTCAAAACACTGCCCCTTTAAGGCTCTCCTGTAGGATAGTTGGCCACCCTTCATAGCCTATAAAATATTGCAACATTACAAAATTACAGCCAAATACATTTTACGTCTTTATAAAATAATTTCCTCATTCAATGAATCAGGGATCCAATGGCTAAAGTATGCGACTTCAAGGCAAGGTTTCTAACTAAGACATGTTTATATTTAACCTTGTAATACTAAAATATTCAGGTTTCAGCGGAGATCTATTTACAGCATGGGAGTTTTGTCAATTATGCTATTCTAATAATATTATTTTTTACGTTGTCAGAATGACATGGCCAATGTTGAATAGAGGTGAATCCCAGCTTTCCAACATGCAGGTGATGACACACCATGACTTTTCCTGGATTTTCTTGACTGTACGAACCCTGTTTGCTGACCAAAGAAATGATGCTATAACTGTACAAATAACTCCCTACACGCTCCAGACTAACAGTTTCCCCTAACCTTTTCAACAAAAATAATCTTATTCAAGTCATTATGAAGTAATTCACAATGCTTTAATAAGAAATGTTAATAGACTACTGAGATGGTATTCAATAAATACGTTATTACATATAACATGTCCAAGAAGGAATGCATGATTCAAAATGCAACCTAATCCAGTGATTGTCATACATTTTGGGGTGATAATTAGGCTATTTTTGTTAAATTTTAATCTGGGCTCCAGAATTGTCAGATTTATTTGTTCAATAGAGATACATTTGCCTTTTGTCTTTATGTGCAATAATATTATATATACTGTATAGGCCTAATTCAATTTATGCTAATTTACCACCTGAGGAAATGGAAACTCAAACACATTAGCTATACTGAACAAAAATATCAACGCAACATGCAACAATTTCAAAGATTTTACTGAGTTACAGTTAATATGAGGAAATCAGTCAATTTAAATTAATTAATTAGGCCCTAATCTATGGATTTCACATGACTGGGAATACAGATATGCATCTGTTGGTCACAGATACCTTAAAAGAAATGGGCCTCACAATGGGCCACAGGATCTCGTCACGGTATTTCTGTGCATTCAAATTGCCATCGATAAAGTGCAGTTGTGTTTGTTGTCTGTAGTTTATGCCTGCCCATACCACAACCCGCCACCATGGGGCACTCTGTTCACAACGTTGACATCAGCAAACCGCTCAACCACATGAAGCCATACACGTGGACTGTGGTTGTGAGGCTGGTTGGATGTACTGCCAAATTCTCTAAAACGACGTTGGAGGTGGCTTATGGTAGAGAAATTAACGTTCAATTCTCTGGCAACAGCTCTGGTGGACATTCCTGCAGTCAGCATGCCAATTGCACGCTCCCTCAAAACTTGAGACATCTGTGGCATTGTGTTGTGTGACAAAGCTGCACATTTTAGAGTGGCCTTTTATTGTTCCCAGCACACCTTTAGTAATGATCATGCTGTTTAATCAGCTTCTTGATATGCCACACCTGTCAGGTGGATGGATTATCTTGGCAAAGGAGAATTGCTCACTAACAGGGATGTAAACAAATTTGTGCATAGAATTTGAGAGAAATAAGCTTTTTGTGCGTATGGAATATTTCTGGGATCTTTTATTTCAGCTCATGAAACATGGGACCAACACTTTACATGTTGCTTTTATTTTTGTTCAGTGTAGATTTCTAACTCTAAATATAACACCTACTGCTAGTAACCATGTATTAATCTAACAGTATATGTAATGTCCTAAAAATAACTGTGCAATGAGGCCTAGTGCAGTCGCGATGGCCAATTTGCAATTTCTAAACCATATCAGATATCTTGATTGTAAGATAGTGTACTTTGAGCTCAATAATGATAGTTGAGAAATACAGATTATAGCTACAGAGAGCTGAGACCCTCCTCTCTTTAGTATGGACAACTAGTTGCTTCCAATGTTGTGTTTTTGTCCCTCAATTGCATTTTGAAATGTTATACAATCATGAGGGGCACACAAGGGGGGAGAGAGAGTGTGAGAGGCTTGTTTAGAACAGCAGCCGGCCCCAGCGAAACAGCCAGGCACAGCGGCAGGGGAGACACTTTTGTTACAGGTATCGTGAGGATGGTGCACTTCACTGTTAAACAAATGCATGGTTTTATCCTCCCCCAAAAATAGGACGTTTTGATTGAGGTGACCAGGTAGAATGTGCAGCTTGCACCAGTGGGACCAATTAAATATTTAACTCGCACAGCCGAGTCAAAGGGTCAGAAAATGCGACTATATGGTCGCAGTCTGGAGCCCTGCACTATTAGCAAGGAATATGAACAAATGCGCACACGTTGCATCTCGCAACTGCGGATGATTGAAAGACCTCTCCTGCCTGTCAATGCAATACAATTCTACTCCGATGGGCTTTGCAGAAATTGGGAGAATCAAATCAAATCAAATTGTATTTGTCACATGCGCCGAGTACAACAGGTGTAGACCTTACAGTGAAATGCTTACTTACAAAGCCCTTAACCAACAATGCAGTTTTAAGAAAAAATAAGTGTTAAGTAAAAATAACAAATAATTAAAGAGCAGCAGTAAAACAACAGCAATACAGCGCATCCCGAGGACACTGATACAATTTTGATACAATTCTGATCGGAGTAATTGTTTGATATTGTGATTTTTGTGTGTTTTTTTTTCCTCGTCCATGTCGGTGTGCGTGTCTGTATGTTATATAGTTATACTCTACAGAACGCAAGACAGGATTGTAGCCCAGACAGAGCGCAAAATGTCCAGTCAGAAAAGATTGTTTCTCTCTCTGTCAGATGCATTGGCATTAGGCTATAGCTAAACCATTTTTTGTTATTTTTGTAACAGACACTCCTTAACTATCTTGTGTCTAGCTGTTTAAAAAAGTAGCCTATATAGCCTTCTAGCTCCATTCGATAGACTATGAATATGACTGAAGGCTACGCTTTATCGTTTTACATTACCTTCAGAAAGTATTCACACCACTTGACTTTCTCCACATTTTGTTGTGTTACAAAGTGGGATTCAAATGGATTTAACTGTCATTTTTTTGTCAACGATCTACACAAAATACTCTCTCTGGCACGGCAAGCGGTACCGGAGCACCAAGTCTAGGTCCAAACGGCTCCTTAACAGCTTCTACCCCCAAGCCATAAGACTGCTAATCAGATGGCTACCTCGACTATTTGCATTGACCCCCTTTTTTTACGCTGCTGCTACTCGCTGCATAGTCACTCTACCCCAACCTACATGTACACATTACCTCAATTACCTTGACTTACCTGCACCCCTGCACATTGACTCAGTACCAGTCAATATATATATAGCCTAGTTATTGTTATTTTATTGTTACTTTTTTTTACTTTAGTTTATGTAATTTTGTATAAATGTTCTTGGCAAATATTTACTTACTTACTTAAAAAAAACTCTGCATTGTTGGTTAAAGGCTTTTAAGTAAGCATTTCATGATAAGGTTGTATTCGGTGCATGTGACAAATAATATTTGATTGATTTGAATGTCAAAGTGGAAGAAATTGTTTAACATTTATTTACACTGTCTTGATTAGATAAGTATTCAACCCCTTGAGTCAATACATGTTAGAATCACTTTTATCAGCGATTGCAGCTGTGAGTCTTTCTGGGTAAGTCTATAAGAGCTTTGCACACCTGCATTATATAATATTTGCACATTATTCTTTTAAAAATTCTTCAAGCTCTGTCAAGTTGGTTGTTGATCATTGGTAGACAGCCATTTTCATGTCTTGCCGTAGATTTTCAAGCTGATTTAAGTCAAAACTGTAACTAGGCCACTCAGAAACATTCAATGTCATCTTGGTAAGCAACTCCAGTGTATATATGGCCTTGTGTTTTAGGTTATTGTCCTGCTGAAAGGTAAATTTTTCCTCCCAGTGTCTGTTGGAAAGCAGACTGAACCAGGTTTTCCTTTAGGATTTTGCCTATGCTTTCTCTATTCCGTTTCTTTTCATCCTAAAAAACTTTGTATTCAGGACATAAAGTTCATTTCTTTGCCACATTTCTTTGCAGTTTTATTTAAGTGCCTTATTGCACACAGGATGCGTGTTTTGTGAAAAATATATTCTGTACAGGCTTCCTTCTTTTCTCTTTGTCAACTAGGTTAGTATTGTGGAGTAACTACAATGTTGTTGATCCATCCTCATTTTTCTCCTATCACAGCCATTAAACTCTGTAACTGTTTTAAAGTCACCATTGGCCTCATGGTGAAATCCCTGAGCGGTTTCCTTCCTCTCCGGCAACTGAGTTAGGAAGGACGCCTGTATCTTTGTAGTGACTGGGTGTATTGATACACCATCCAAAGTATAATTAATAACTTCACCATGCTCAAAGGGATATTCAATGTCGGCTTTTTTAAAACCCATCTTTCAATAGTTGCCCTTCTTTGCGAGGCATTGGAAAACCACCCTGGTCTTTGTGGTTGAATCTGTGTTTGAAATTCACTGCTCGACTGAGGGACCTTTACAGATACAGTGGGGAAAAAAAGTATTTAGTCAGCCACCAATTGTGCATGTTCTCCCACTTAAAAAGATGAGAGAGGCCTGTAATTTTCATCATAGGTACACGTCAACTATGACAGACAAAATGAGAAGAAAAAAATCCAGAAAATCACATTGTAGGATTTTTAATGAATTTATTTGAAAATTATGGTGGAAAATAAGTATTTGGTCAATAACAAAAGTTTCTCAATACTTTGTTATATACCCTTTGTTGGCAATGACACAGGTCAAACGTTTTCTGTAAGTCTTCACAAGGTTTTCACACACTGTTGCTGGTATTTTGGCCCATTCCTCCATGCAGATCTCCTCTAGAGCAGTGATGTTTTGGGACTGTCGCTGGGCAACACGGACTTTCAACTCCCTCCAAAGATTTTCTATGGGGTTGAGATCTGGAGACTGGCTAGGCCACTCCAGGACCTTGAAATGCTTCTTACGAAGCCACTCCTTCGTTGCCCGGGCGGTGTGTTTGGGATCATTGTCATGCTGAAAGACCCAGCCACGTTTCATCTTCAATGCCCTTGCTGATGGAAGGAGGTTTTCACTCAAAATCTCACGATACATGGCCCCATTCATTCTTTCCTTTACACGGATCAGTCGTCCTGGTCCCTTTGCAGAAAAACAGCCCCAAAGCATGATGTTTCCACCCCCATGCTTCACAGTAGGTATGGTGTTCTTTGGATGCAACTCAGCATTCTTTGTCCTCCAAACACGACGAGTTGAGTTTTTACCAAAAAGTTATATTTTGGTTTCATCTGACCATATGACATTCTCCCAATCCTCTTCTGGATCATCCAAATGCACTCTAGCAAACTTCAGACGGGCCTGGACATGTACTGGCTTAAGCAGGGGGACACGTCTGGCACTGCAGGATTTGAGTCCCTGGCGGCATAGAGTGTTACTGATGGTAGGCTTTGTTACTTTCGTCCCAGCTCTCTGCAGGTCATTCACTAGGTCCCCCCGTGTGGTTCTGGGATTTTTGCTCACCGTTCTTGTGATCATTTTGACCCCACGGGGTGAGATCTTGTGTGGAGCCCCAGATCGAGGGAGATTATCAGTGGTCTTGTATGTCTTCCATTTCCTAATAATTGCTCCCACAGTTGATTTCTTCAAACCAAGCTGCTTACCTATTGCAGATTCAGTCTTCCCAGCCTGGTGCAGGTCTACAAGTTTGTTTCTGGTGTCCTTTGACAGCTCTTTGGTCTTGGCCATAGTGGAGTTTGGAGTGTGACTGTTTGAGGTTGTGGACAGGTGTCTTTTATACTGATAACAAGTTCAAATATGTGCCATTAATACAGGTAACGAGTGGAGGACAGAGGAGCCTCTTAAAGAAGAAGTTACAGGTCTGTGAGAGCCAGAAATCTTGCTTGTTTGTAGGTGACCAAATACTTATTTTCCACCATAATTTGCAAATAAATTCATAAAAAATCCTACAATGCGATCTTCAGGATTTATTTTTCTCAATTTGTCTGTCATAGTTGACGTGTACCTATGATGAAAATTACAGGCCTCTCTCATCTTTTTAAGTGGGAGAACTTGCACAATTGGTGGCTGACTAAATACTTTTTTCCCCCACTGTAATTGTATTTGTGGGGTACAGAGATAGCCATTCAAAAATCATGTTAAACACTATTTTTGCACACAGAGTGAATCCATGCAACTTATGTGGCTTGTTAAGCAAACATGTACTTATTTAGGCTTGCCATAACAAAGGGGTTGAGTTCCATCTAAAAACGTTAAAGTAGCCAGAGGACTAATAATGAGAGAGAACAAACTATCAATAGCCTAT
This sequence comes from Coregonus lavaretus, assembly GCF_964263955.1. Classification (NCBI taxonomy): domain Eukaryota; kingdom Metazoa; phylum Chordata; class Actinopteri; order Salmoniformes; family Salmonidae; genus Coregonus; species Coregonus lavaretus. The sequence goes on along the minus strand of NC_140008.1, from coordinate 40,075,560 downwards.
AGAGAAATCGAATGACAAGTTTAATCAAGTTTTAGCTTATTATTAAGAAATAAATGTTTCATGCGGGCCGGGAAAAACCCTCCATGTGAGGTTCAAAATCAAATGGCCAGTAATCTATTATCCTTCTAAGCCTATCATAAAAGCTTTAAAGGCCCAATGCAGCCGTTGTTATGTCAATATCAAATCATTTCTGGGTAATAGTTTTCCATTAAAATGGACAAAAGCGTTTTAGCAAATGGACAAAAGGTTTTTTAACACTTTTACAGTGTTAGTTTCATCAGCTGTTGTACAATATGATACAAAACACAGGAAAAATATAATTTTGACTGCACTGGGATTTTAAGACAAGTTAAAGTTATTAACAGTAACTTATTTCCCAGATATTCTAGCCTACGAAGGTGTTGTCCTAAAGTTGTTGTGGCTTTCAAAAATAACAAGAATGAAAGTCACAGCTTTTTGAGAGAGAGAAGAAATGACGTTCTATAATTGTTTTCAGCAAATAAAGCAATTATTATCCAGTTCTGAGGACTTTAGACTGCTTCTATCTAGACCATGATGTAGACCTATAACCTAGCTCACTACGGTAAGAAAGCCCTTTCCTCATCAGACAGTCACTGCTCCATCATGTACGCGCCACACAGACATACAGACACATACAAATCTGTTCTGCTCCTCACCAGAAAGGAATATTACAACATAATTGCCATTGCCTGCACATCTGCTGCCCAGGCTTTCAAGAACATTATATTTCAGCATGATTTGCCCAGTAGCATTCAAAAAATTATAATATATATATATATAGGCAATAGCATCAAATATCACAATGTTTTATGGGTACACGATCACGATATGACAAAGGTTGACATCGCCCAACCCTAGTCTCTCTCTCTCTCTCTCTCTCTCTCTCTCTCTCTCTCTCTCTCTCTCTCTCTCTCGTGCTCTCTTTGTGTGATATGCTGACAGTCGAGGTCAGGGGCTTTTTATCATGACAACTCTATTGATAATGTTCCTATAGAGGTCACATTGATGTCAGAACATTCTCCTAGTCTCCTTGGACGCACAACTTTATCTCTTCATACTCTTCCCTCCCTGCCTGCACACTGGGCAGTAATTCTCACTGAATCTTATATCTTACAGCTAGAGGAAGGAGACAACCTCACCGCACCACAGAGCATATGTCTTTGATGCAATTTTTTTATTTCAGAAGATACGCCACTGGCTGTTTACCTACGTATGTAGACAGACCAGCAGCAAAGTTTTATCTTATCATATAAGGACTATAGCATTACATAACAGTCCGTATAAAATGGCAACCACTGTTGTGACAGTGTTACCATTGCTGTGTAACCAAACTATATAAAAATAGGGGACATCCATATTAATGTCTTGACCAGAATAACCAGATTTAAACACACTCAAATAAAAGTCTACTGAGGTTTTTACTTTTTGAACAAAGTGTGTGTGTGTGTGTGTGCGTGTGTGCGTGCGTGTTTCATCAGCCAGAGATGAGAGAGGATGTGGGTTGGGGAAGGAAAGGGGCATTTTGTAGGTTAGCCTGCCGAGCCGAAGCCCAAGGCTGTCTCAGCGATTTGTGCTGTTGTGGCTCGGTGTGACTTGCCCTTTGAAAGTCATGTCAATGAGGCCCAAACCACTTTGTTCCTCTGACTGCTTTTGATGAAACCACTTTGTTCCTCCAAAGCTGCGTTTACACAGGCAGTCCAATTTTGATCTTTTGCCCAATTATTTGGGCCCGGTTTCCCAAAAGCATCTGAAAGCTATGTTCATCGTTAGAACCTTTGTAGGAGCATCGTTAAATCTCTGACCTGTTTCCCAAAACCATCGTTACTAAAGTTCCTCTTGAATATGCTTGTTATTTAACAACTACCTCAGACCACTTGTAGAACAGCTAAGTACGTCGTTAGATGCTTTTTTTGCCCTTCCACTTCACTTTATACACAGAAGATCTCCGCTAAATACAAAATCAAGATGTTTATCTGTTTTTGTGTGACTGCCGATAACTTCAGAACGAATGTGACAAGTGACTACAAATACAAAGTTGCCCATTTCTTTGCATTACAAGCAAAGGATATAAAAGACGCTTCAAATGTATAGGCTACATATACCTATATATTTGAATGATATTGAAATCAATTTCATGTTAATTCAATTGAGTTTTATTTAGCTATTTGTACGCTACTGTCTGTAATATCTGCCTCTATATATTTCATGATGTGTAACGTGCACATTGATGTGCCAAATCTTGATTTAGTGCATTATTATAGGGTAAGCATTAGAATAAGCCGCCTCAATATTTGTAGCCATAGGTGATAATATCTCTCTAGGAGCTGATCCGTCAACAGTATTGTAGAATAATTATAATGTTAAGGTAAGATTGGAAAGGGAGAACGCTGATCCGAGAGCAGTGCTTCCTTTCGAACCTATCAGTATCGACACATGCCTCAACAACGCACTTAGCGAACGTTCTCTCTGCGTGGTGTTTTGGGAAATGTCAGGGTCTGAAAGAGGAATTCATGGTGCGTGTTTCTTCAAGTGGTTCCAGACCTAGAGATTGCCTGTGGTCTCTCTTGCTCTCTGTCTGTCTGTCTGTCTGTCTGTCTGTCTCTGTCTCTGTCTCTGTCTCTGTCTCTGTCTCTGTCTCTGTTTCTGTCTCTCTCTCTCTCTCTCTCTCTCTCTCTCTCTCTCTCTCTCTCTCTCTCTCTCTCTCTCTCTCTCTCTCTCTCTCTCTCTCTCTCTCTCTCTCTCTCTCCTTCCCTCTGTTAACAGCCAAACAGACATCCTTAGTGGCTTGTGGAGGTCTGATGGTAGAGCATGGCGCTTGCAACGCCAGGGTTGTGGGTTCGTTTCCCACGGTGGGCCAGTATGAAAAATGTATGCACTCACTAACTGTTAGTCGCTCTGGATAAGAGCGTCTGCTAAATGACTAAAATGTAAATGTAAAAAATGATGGTGGTTGATGAGATTAATTTAAAGCTGTAAGAAACTGAAGTCTCTGGGTTGGTTTTAATAGCCCCTCTGGTTAGAAGGGCCTCAGGACAGTACATTCCTCTCCCCACCAGAACCCTCCCTGACCAACCTGTAATCCCTATAGGAGGGGGGTGGAGGAGGGGGCCAGGGATCAGGACTGCCTGGGACCCACTGATTAGAGAGAGGGATGGGAAAGAGGAAGGGAGGAGAAATCCACAGGAATTCCCAACCGCTTTTAGCAGTCGAATCTCGCTATCTGTCTGGGATCAGAGAGCGAGTGAGAGAGCGTGAAAGAGAGCAGTGTTTTCCCTAGGATTATTTTCAGCAGCGGTGAGGGAGAGGTTGTTGTCCTGGCACCACACTGCCAGGGCTCTGACCTCCTCCCTATAGGCAGTCTTATCATTGTCGGTGATAAGGCCTACCACCGTTGTCATCAGCAAACTCACCGTTTCATTATCTGTCTCAGACGATCCTGCATGTGAAGAAGCCAGATGTGGAGGTCCTGGGCTGGTGTGGTTACACTTGGTCTGCAGTTATGTGGCCGGTTGGACGTATTGCCAAATTCTCTAAAATGGCCTTGGAGGCGGCTTATAGTAGAGAAATGAACATTCAATTCTCTGGCTACAGCTCTGGTGGACATTCCTGCAGTCAGCATGCCAATTGCATGCTCCCTCAAAACTTGAGACATCTGTGGCATTGTGTCGTGTGACAAAGCTGCACATTTTAGTGGCCTTTTATTGTCCCCAGCACAAGGTGCACCTGTATAATGATCATGCTGTTTAATTAGCTTCTTGATATGCCACACCTGTCGGGTGGATGGATTATCTTGGCAAAGGAGAAATGCTCACTAACAGGGATGTAAACAAATGTGTGCACAAAATTTGAGAGAAATAAGCTTTTTGTGCGTATGGAATATTTCAGGGATATTTTATTGCAGCTCATGAACCATGGGACCAACACTTTGTATGTTGCGTTTATACTTTTTGTTCATTGTATATATAAATATGTATATAAAAATGTTTTTGGGAGTGGTGGCAATGATTTAAATGAATATAGGGGAAACACTGGAGAGGGAGGGAGGGACAGATAGGAAGGACAGAGAAGAAGAGATTAAAGGAGGAGGAGGAGAAAGAAGATGAAATTGAGGGATAGTGACAGAGAGGAGAGAAAATAGCCTCATCTTTAAAGATGGAGTCATTTCCTTGCTGAGCCGTCCATTTTAAAACGCTGCCGTATGCTGTCACATCCCTGTGTCTCCTCAGCATAGTGAGGCTCTGCTCTGGCAGGACGTGTCTCTCTCGCTGTGTCCTGATTCTACTAATTGTTTTTACAAACAGTGTAATTTCCTGTTCCCCAGGGAGCGTAGATGTGAACATGTCCCTGATTCATCTCAGCTACTGATTCGCATTAGCTGCTCCTCCATTATGTTTCATCTGAACAAGGACACAGAGCCAAAACCAGGCACAATGTGTGTCTCAGCATACTGGTCTTATGGAGTCTATCTCTCTTCTGTTCTGTTCTACCAATAGAACGTCTCGCAAGGCAGCTGCGAGTGATGTGATTGGTCGAGCTGTGCTGAGGTAGAGGGCAACTGTGTGGAGGCTGATGACTGATGTGAAAGCTTGTTTTTCTCTCTCTCTTCCTCTATCCACCATCTTTTTCACTCTTTTTGTATTTTTCTTATCTCCTCCTGTCCCCTTCTCTCTCCTTGCTGGTCAATAGTTGCGTACATGTCCAGGACAGCACACCACAAACAGCTCGTTGGTTTGCTAGACAGCTCTCTCTCTCTCTCTCTCTCTCTCTTGTTAGTCCATCCCCTACATGTCTCCTTGTCTGGATCTGATTCAGATCAGGTCTCAAGTGGTCTCTCTCCAGAAAGTTGAGGATGTGCTGTGAGGTCTGATCATGTGTTTCTATAGAGGGTGCACAGCTTAGTGTTGAGAACATAGGTCTCTCAGCCTCTCTACCAGCAGCCTGCATTGCCACCCCTATTTGCTATGTCTTTAACCAAAGCCTAAAGGAATGTCTGTGTCCACAGGCATGGAAGGCCGCTCAATCAATTTGCTGCCTGTTCTTAGTAAACTGATGGAGAGAACTGTGTTTGAACAAAACAATGCAATTTTTTGAAAGAACAAGTTAACTACTGACTTTCAGCATGCATATAGGGAAGGGCACTCATAGGGAACTTGTACTGCACTGACTCAGATGACTGATGATTGTCTAAAAGATAATAAGATGGATAATAAGATGATAGTTGGAGCTGTATTGTTAGAGTTCAGTGCAGCGTTTAATTTTATTTATGTTATGGCTTTATGTCACCTGCCATCACATGGTTGGAGAGTTACTTATCCAATAGAGCTCAGAGAGTATTCTTCAATGGAAGCCTCCTGTCACGACTTCCTCCGAGGCTGCCTCCTCTCCTTGTTCGGGCAGGCTTCGGCGTTCGTCGTCACCGGCCTTCTAGCCACTGCTGCTCCTCAACTCATCATTCCATTTGTTTTGTCTTGTTTATTACACACACCTGGTTTATATCCCCTCATCAGTACCTGTATAAGTGTAAATAAACCTTTTATTCTGTGATTTGCCCTCCTGCGCCTGACTCCTTCAAATCACACATCACACTTCCCTAACATCAGATATGTACAGTGCGTTATCCCTCAGGGCAGTTGACTTGGGCCGTTACTCTTCTCTATTTTTACAAATTATATGCCACTTGTCTTACAAGAAGCTCAAATGACTATGTGTGCTGATTGCACACTCTACACATCAGCACATACAGCCAGTGAGCTCACTGAGACTCTTAGCAATGAGTTACAGTCAGTGTCAGAATGGGTAATTAACAATAAACTGGTCTTAAATACAACTAAAACCAAAAGCATTGTATTTGGTTCAAAACATTCTCTTAGACCTAAACCTCAACTGGATTTGTGCATAAAAGGTGTGACCATTGAACAAGTTGAAGAAGCTGAACTCCTAGGAGGAACATTGGATGGTCATTTATCATGGTCAAGTCATATTGGCAATGTTGTTGTAAAGATGGGGAGAGGTATGTCTGTTATAAAAATATGTAATGCATTTTTGACACTGTACTAGTTGTTCAGGCTCTGATCTTGTCTGGTCTTGATTACTGTCCGGTAATAGGGTCAGGGGCAGCAAAGAAAGACTGCAGCTGGCTCAAAACAAAGCAGGACTCCTTTCCCTTAACTGCACATACAGAATTAACATCAACAACATGCATGATAGTCTTTCATGGTTGAGTGTTGAGGAGAAATTAACTACTTCTCTTTTAGTCTTTTTAAGAAACATTTGTTTGTTGAAAATGTCAAACCACTTGTATAATATAATGTATTTTCACTTCAAACAGACATACATACCCCATAAGACACGCTGCTATGATTTTTTTTTACGGTACACAAACCAAAAACATATTTAATGCATCGCTCAGTTATGTATAGAGCCATGTCATCCTGGAATGCTCTGCCACCAGAGCTTACTCAGGCAAAAAGCAAGTTTAGCTTTAAAAAAACATATACTACCAGTCAAAAGTTTGGACACACCTACTCATTCAAGGGTTTTTCTTTATTTTTACTATTTTTTAGATTGTAAAATAATAGTGAAGACATCAAAACTATGAAATAACACATATGGAATCATGTAGTAACCAAAAAAGTTTTAAACAAATCAAAATATATTTTATATTTGAGATTCTTCAAATAGCCACCCTTTGCATTGATGACAGCTTTGCACACTCTTGGCATTCTCTCAACCAGCTTCACCTGGAATGCTTTTCCAACAGTCTTGAAGGAGTTCCCATATATGCTGAGCACTTGTTAGCTGCTTTACCTTCACAATGATACACACAGGAAACTGTTGAGCATGAAAAACCCAGCAGCGTTGCAGTTCTGGACACAAACCGGTGTCCCTGGCACCTACTACCATACACGTACATTTTTTTGTCTTGCCCATTCACCGTCTGAATGGCACACAATCCATGTCTTAATTGTCTCAAGGCTTAAAAATCCTTCTTTAACCGGTCTCCTTCCCTTCATCTACACTGATTGAAGTTGATTTAACAAGTGACATCAATAAGGATCGTAGCTTTCACCTGGATTCACCTGGTCAGTCTATGTCATGGAAAGAGCAGGTGCTCTTAATGTTTTGTATACTCAGTGTATATTTCCACACTATGAGGTTGGAATAATACTATGAAATTGTGTACTGGGCTGTCCGCACCACGGTCTGGAGCGCTTTGCTGTCGAGGGCGGTGCATTTGCAATACCAAGCAGTGATGCAGCCAGTCAAGATGCTCTCGATAGTGCAGCTGTAAAACCTTTTGAGGATACGAGCGCCCATGCCAAATATTTTCAGCCTCCTGTGGGGAAAAAGGCACTTTCGTAGGCCCTCTTCATGACTGTGCGGTTGTGTGTGTGGACCATGTTAAGTCCTTAGTGATGTGGATGCCAAGGAACTTGAAACTCTCTCGACCCGCTCCACTACAGCCAGTTCAATGTGGATGGGGGCGTGCTCTCACCTCTTTCTTCTGTAGTCCACGATCAGCTCCTTGGTCTTACTGACGTTGAGGGAGAGGTTGTTGTCCCGGCGCCACACTGCTAAGTCTCTGACCTCCTCCTTGTAGGTTGTCTCAAAGCCGTTGGTGATCAGTCCTTACACAGTCGTGTCGTCAGCAAACTTGATGATGGTGTTGGAGCCGTGTGTTGCCACGCAGTCGTGGGTGAACAGGGAATACAGGAGGGGACTAAGCACACACCCCTGAGGGGCCCCTGTGTTGAGGGTCAGCGTAGCAGAGGTGTTGTTTCCTACCCTCACCACCTGGGGCCAGCCCATCAGGCAGTCCAGGATCCACTTGCAGAGGGAGGTGTTCAGTCTCAGGGTCCCCAGCTTGGTGATGAGCTTGGAGGGGACTATGGTTTTTTAAATTAGCTGTTATTGGCAGAGAGGTTTGGTACTCTCTTTCTTATTGGTCTATTAACTATTGGTCTATTAACCACCAACTCCATCATCAAGTTTTCTGATGACACCACGGTTGTAGGCCTTATAACCAACGACAAGTCAGCCTATAGGGAGGAGGTACGTAAACTGGCCTTGTGGTGCCAGGACAACAATATCTCCCTCAACATCAGCAAAACAAAGGAGTCGATTGTTGACTTCAGAAAGCAGAGGAGGGAACACGTCAACCAATCCACATCAACCGGACTGCAGTAGAGAGAGTCAGCAGTTTTAAGTTCCTCGGCATTCACATCACCGATGACTTGACATGGACCAATGACACCACCACTCTTGTGAAGAGGGCGCAATATTGCCTCTACTTCCTAAGGCGGCTGAAGAAATTCGGCATGCCACCCCGGGTCCTCTCCAAATACTACCGCTGCACCATCGAGAGCGTCCTGACCAGTTGCATCACATCCTGGTATGGGAATTGCTCCATCCACAACCACAAGACCCTCCAGAAGGTGGTGAAGACGGTCCAATACATCACTGGGGCCGTGTTCCAACCCATCCAGGACATCTACTTGAAACGGTGCCTGAGGAAGTCCTGTAACATCATCAAGGACCCCACACACCACAGCCACGAGCTGTTCACTCCCTTACTGGCGGGCATGAGGTCTAATACCAACAGGCTCAGAGACTGTTTCGATATACAAGCCATCAGACTGCTGAACACTTGAACTGGACTGACCACCTGCACTGACTCTCCGTGTCTTAGCACACATGCATACACTCATGCACACACCCACACAGACCTACACACATCAACATACATACACACACGCACACACACACGTTCATGCTACACGCACATCACAACTGCTCCTACCAGACTCTTATTCATTATTGATAATACTGCACAATTTAAACACTTGCCCCCCAATACCCCCTTCCTTGATACATGTGTAATAAATATTGTACTATTCTATTCTACTAGCCATTTATTTGATGTTCGTATTATCTTTTATTATTTTTTATTGTCGAGAAGGAATCTGTTGGACATTGTATACCATTTGTATCCTGTACATATGACTAATACAATTTGAAACTTGAACTAATTTACTGCATGGTGATGTCACCATGGAAGGCCAAAACTCCACCCCACCAAAACAGGTGGAAATTTCAGGCAATCTTTTCAAACAGCTCTTACACCAAAAAAGATTATAATTTTTTGCACAATTTCACAGTATTATTCCAACCTCATAGTGTGGAGATATACACTCACTGGCCAGTTGATTAGGTACACCCATCTAGTACCGGGTCGGACCCCCCTTTGCCTCCAGGACAGCCATTCTACAAGGTGTCAGAAACATTCCACAGGGATGCTGGTCCATGCTGACGCGATGGTATCATGCTCTATTGCAGGGGTACTCAACTACTATTTGAGACGGTCCAGTGACACAAATGTTGTAAGTGGCAAAGTTCCGGATGGATATCATCCTTTATTGGCGCTGTGGTACAGCGTAGTAACAAACATAGTCGTCTACGACTTAATCATATAAAATGTACATTAAATACATTAAATGAGACAAGACACGTGAATGAATTACTTATTTCTTTTGAATGTGAACATGTGCATCATTGCATCAACATTGCTGAAAAACAAAAGTGATTGCATAGTTGTCTAAATGAAGTGAATGTTTTCTGGAGAACAAAGGAGAGTTTAACAAAAATAATAATCTGAATGCACAGAAAGTCACTGTGGGCCATGCAATATTCATGTATAAGTCACACTGGGCCTTGCCCTTGCATCAATGAGAGTAATTACACTTTCTGTCTCCTGCCAATGCTTTGAACTTTGGCACAAATGGTGTGAGAGAAACTCTGAGACACTGGTGCAAGTGTTCATTGGTGAGCCTGGTGCATAGTGGAGAAGGCTGATTCACAGCTGTAGGTGGAGCCAAACATGGTCAGGATGTCTAGTGCCAGTTTCCTGAGAACAGGGACATCAGCTACAGGCACCATCTTTCCCCAGAAAGTGACAGGGTCACAATCACCAGCCTGCTCCTTCAAAGCCACATTTTTTCTTGCAGCTTAATCAACTCCATTTACAGTGATGCAACATCTACCTATCTGAAGATCTGTTTAGCTTCTTCTGACAACTTTGTCACATTTGTGACCAAGAGGGGTTTCTGGATGAGCAGCAGCAGTTTTCTTCCAACAGTGAAGTCATCAAAGTGAGCATTGAAGTTATCCATCAGCTTCTGGATGAAATCAACATGGTTGGGAACATCTTTGTCTCCCTGCAATTTGCACCAGAAGATTGCGGAAGTGGACAAGTTCTCCCTGGAGATCATTCTTGAAAAGCTCACATTTCTTCTAGAAAGCCCAGACTGCTGTTATCATATCACACGCTGTGTTGTCCCGTCCCTTCAACTTAACATTCAGTCGATTAAAGGTGTGATGTAATGTCTGTAAAAAATTCAACTGTTTCCATCTTCTCATCTTCCAAATGTTTTTCCTATTGAGTTGCCTTGTCACTCTTTTGCTCTGATAAGAATGCGTTGATTTCCTCCCGAATGGCCCAAAAGCATTCCAAAACCCTGCCTTTGCTGAGCCGTCTGACATTGTTGGGCGGTAGTAAGAAAACTGTCATTGGCTTCTGTCAGAATGCCTCGTAGCAGGTGGTGTTGTAGGGATGATGTTGCTCTCAAAAAGTTGATCAGTTTCATCATCGTTGTCTCAGAATACTATTTTCCCAGACTGGCACACCGAACAGACTGATGGATGCTGCAGTGGTATGATGTCAGATCAGGGTGGTCCTCTTTCAAACGTGCAACCAGTCCCCTCCCTCTTCCTATCATGGCTGGAGCTCCATCTGTTGTGATGGAGACCGCTGACTTCAGATATATCTCCCTTTTTGTCAGCATCCCTTTGATGGCCTCATGGATATCCTCTCCCTGTATGTGTGCTTCGATATAAAATGTACGTTTAAATGTTAAGAAAATGTTTCCATTTGACACATCCTTAGCGCACACACACACCATGAACCCCCATGATACACTTTCACAAACACCATTACGTAAACACTTGTACACACACACACACACACACACACACACACACACACACACACACGTGAAGACACACAGACGCAGAACGAGTGAGGGAAGGAGGGAGGGGGATAAAGAAAGAGAGAGATACCATCTGCTGCTTCCTTTGAAAAGCTCATCACCCACCAAACCATCCACATATTAATCAGACTAGCCTATGACAAATTTTACCTCCATTAAATAAATAATATGTCCACGCTGCCTAAAACAATAGCAGAGTTATATGGATCATCAGTCATCACACTGCAGTTATGATTCATACGTGCTGTCACCATATGGAGGATATGAGGGTGAAGCCATTTAAGTGATTGGTTGGTTGGCGCGTTGGCAAGCACTGAGAGTATTTGGCATTCAGGGACGAACACATCACATAGAAAGCCGTTGGTAGGACACATTCACTCAGGCAGCCACTCACAGGAACAGGAAGATATAGGATTTATATAACCTTGGTTAGGCACCATGGATAGATACTGGGTCAGGGGTTAAATTGGGATACTGGATGTGGTTTAATCCACTTCCTCTTATGGTATCTGAGGGAGTAGTATAAACAGCACTAGAGGAACAGGACAGTAATGGACCACCACACCTAAACTAATCTCTGTCAACCATTTAACTAACTGTATTTATGAAAGATCAAAAGTCACATTACCTGGAGATTGTTGTCTTAGTTACTGAGTCATTGATTAGTAAAGGCCTATACTGATGAAAGTAAATAACCAGAGGGTTTATGTTCAGTATTTAGGTCTTTGTGTTTTGTTTCCTCTGGTTATGGTTGACTCCACTGTAAGCGCTTGCATCAAGGAAATATCCATACTTAGCTTTGTAAACACTGTATCGCTTGACTTTATTTCCATGATAATGATTGTGCCACCGATTTTTACATTTGAGTAATTTAGCAGGCACTCTTATCCAGAGTGACTTACAGGAGCAATTAGGGCTTGCTCAAGAGCACATCGGCTGATTTTTCACCTAGTTGGCCCAGGGACTCGACCCAGCAACCTTTCGGTTACTGGCCCATCGCTCTTAACCGCTAGGCTACCTGCTATGCTTCTGATGAAGCTTTTAGCTAAATGAACCAGAGTGGTTTTCAGACTTTTATAATCATCACGCTGACATGAGGACGTGACTACATTGTTGTCCACAAGAGTAGTACAATATTTCATCATCTTCTCTGCATTGAAATGATTTACACATTAACTTTAGAGCTGGACATGAGTTGAGTTGATTAGTATTCTTGTGTGTGAGGCTTTTAGTAGGAATATAGTATCAGAGCTGTACATTAGCCTTCATCATGTGGAACTGCCACCTAGTCACAGCCTTGCCTGACCTGAACTTCTGCACTTTTTGTGTGGGTGGGGAGGGGGGATTGTATGACGGTTTAAATTGTATATGTATGTTGTGTCAATTGATTCTATGTATTTATGTATTTATGTAGAAGCAGCAGCACTGTCTATTGTCCAAGTCAAATGTTCCCTCAGGGACAATAAAGTATATCATATCATTAGCCTATTAATTTTATTCAGCCTGTTCAGCATGATTGGTCCGAGCTCTTTGAGCTGGAATAGGAAGTGATATTGACAAGAAGATTGAAGGCAGTTGCCTATTCTATTCACTCACACAGAGCACTCAGGAATGACCCAGGCACCAAACCACCTAACCTTTACGGACATGAATATTGGGCTCGATGGAGCAACAAACTGCTTTTGGCATCACATTATAAAACTACGCTCAAGTACAGGTCAAGTATGTTTTGGTGTGTTTTTTGAGTGTGTTAGTGTGGGTGTGTGAATTGCTCCGCTCAGCCCCAGACCACAGCAGGCCTCCCTCTCATCTTCTTCTTATCCTCCCACCAGTTAGAGGAGCACTGGACCGACTGACCCTCTGTCTTTTAGACGGAGTCAAACACTAATTGCTCTCCTCATCCCAGATTAATCGGTTCACTCTCAAACTGTATTAAGCTTTAGCTTTCTGCTGATATGCTTCCTAACAATGATTTATGGGCAAATGCTATCATACAGTGCCTTTTCTATAAATAGTCAGGGACCCCCATAGGTTCCCATCTAGTAGTTTATGTTCTATTAACATTTGTTTTATGTTACTGCAACGTTGTGGAGGGTCCCTTGGGTGACGTTATCGTTTACTCTCGTCTCTCCAGTGCCCCTTTGATGAGGAGACATGTTTCATAGCCTCTCTATCGTGTGAATAGCAGTACAGGTGGGAATGTAATATGTAATGATCAGACATGCTACCCAGGTGGATAGATTTTATTACCGGCTTACTTTAAATGTGAAAGCACTACCCTTCTATTCTCTCAGAACAAAGATTGTCTGTTTTCTGAGTATTGGCCTTTTCAGTGAAAGGTTAAACTATTTATATCACTCAAATAATACTGTCTATCTTTCATGACTCTCTGCTGGATAGGATCAATAAGGTCAGAGGTGTGGCATGAGAATGAAACATTTTCTCACTGTGTGTATCAGACGGTGTGTGAATAAGTATCAGTGTGTGTTTCAACATGCCAGGGAAATTCATATGCAATTTCATTTTCTTTTGTTGAGTAACAACATGAATCTGTTTCCCACTATAGAGTCATGTGTGGGTGCTTTGTTTGGAACTCTAGCTGTTCATAGATTTATCTGCCTTGTAAAGGCTTGCAGACCTCATAAAGGTATCATGGCGCTCATAATGCTGGCTGGCTGATCTTTACGATACCAGTACTTACACTTACTGCTGTTACTGGGCAATGGGCACTTGGCATAGCTTACGATTTGTATGGTATACACAGGCACACATTTAGTTTACCATGTAGTATAGATATTGTTCATGCATATGTGCGTACATTTGTTTGTTTGTTTTTACTGTATTTCTAATGAATGTTTACCCCATTATATTGAGTACTTTTTATAATGACAATCCATAGTTATTCATCTGTCAAAATGGGTTAATTTCCCCTCTGTATTAGAATAGGGTGATTACCACAAAGAATAGTTGTAGGGCCGGGGACTCATTTTGGGGAGCGCACCGCATTTTGTGTTTACTCAGTGAGCATGAAGCAGGAACAGCCGCCCAAATAAGACTGATACCTCTCCTCTCCTAGTTCACCTGATTGTTGAGCATTACCCTCCAGGGTGATTTGTTGTGATAGGAGAAGCATCTGTCTGGAATAGTTGGATTCAATCTCGTGAGAAAATGGTGTAGACAGAATTTACAGGCCTAATCAATACAGTGCCCTGGTGCTGACCCATCCAGCAGTCAGTTCAGTTCAATCTAATATACAACTTCAACCAATAAGTTCTGAACATGGTCATATTCCGGAATGCAAATGATGGTTTATAATGTGTTGAGTATTGAGCTGTTTTCTAAAGTATGACATACAGTATCTGCAAACACACCAGTCATTGTTATTATAATGAGAGCCAGAGTGAAATATGTTCTGAGAAACACAAGCTGCTCATTGAGTGGTGTATGGAACAAGCAGATGTTACTGAAAATTGTGAAAATGTCAGCCTTTGGTGCATGTAATAGGGAGCCTTGGGATATGAGTGCCAGCTGTTAGGAGAAAACCAGAAGAAAGATAGAGAGAGATATTGGGGGGTGTACAGATGGATGGTTCCCCCATCCTGGCATTCCATAACACCTTTTGTCCACATTTTGCCAACTGTCAGTGTGCTAGTGCAGTCAGTTCTGCACATCATGACCCACTTTCCTTACATTTTACATTTTAGTCATTTAGCAGACGCTCTTATCCAGAGCGACTTACAGTTAGTGAGTGCATACATTTTTCATACTGACCCCCTGTGGGAATCGAACCCACAACCCTGGCGTTGCAAGCGCCAAGCTCTACCAACTGAGCTACACGGGACTCCCTAGATCCTTAGTATCCAGCCGCACGTCATTAGCTTAAGAATCTGTCTTTTCAAAGTGTGCATCCATTCAGCAACTGACAAATCCGGTGCTGCATGCCGTTGTGTGTGTAACGCGCTATATATTGTGTATGCACAATGTCTGTAAAAGTTCAATGTGTGCATGCATGTGTGTGTGCATACATGTGTGTTTGTGTGTACAGTAAGTGTGGCTGTCCATAGCTGACAGTGCAGCCACTTGGACAATACAGTAAGAGGCCAGCCTTAGTGCATTCTCACACTGTTTCTCTATCTCTCAGTCTCTCTGTTTCCCTGTCTCTTTTGTTTCTCTCTCTCTGTTTCTGTTTCTCTATCTCTGTCTTTCTGTCTCTCTATTTCCTTGTCTCTCTGTTTCTCTTTCTCTGTTTCTGTTTCTCTCTGTTTCTCTGTCTTGCTGATTCTCTATCTTTCTGTTTCCCTCTCTCTGTTTTTCTGCCCTTCTTTCTCTCTGGGTTTTAGTCTTCTGCTGAAAATAAGAACAGACAGGTGCAAAGGCAGCCTCTCTGTCTAATCTTCCTCTTCTACTCTGCCTCCTCTAGTCTTCTCACTCTATGTTCATCCTTTTCTCCTCTGCCCCCGTGCTCTGCTCTAGTCATCTTTAAAGAGAGAGTTCAGGTGAAGCAGCAGGTCTCCTGATCTCATTTTAAATCACGGCAGGGCGTCAGACATGGTATCAGGTCACAAAAAGGAGAATCGCTGTGTGTGCAGTTGTGCCTGTGTACTTGCCCGTGTGTCATTGAGTGTACCTGTGTGTGAGCAGCTACTGTGTGTGTGTGTGACTGCACATTTGTTAGTGCATAGATCCGTATCTGCCTGTCTGCCAGTCTCCTGCTGCATCTCGCTCTCCTCCTCCATCCTCACAGGAATGACTCATGCCAACACTGGAGCCATTTTAAACCTCCCTACCAGCCTCTATAACCCAGCCCTCCCTGGCTCTCTACGAACTTCCCCAGCCCCTACTCTGACTCAGATACCACAACCCTGTTTCACACCATAACCCCATTGTCTTTCGTCTAACGTGACAGGAGCCATCTGTCTAGCAAATCGTAGCACTGGTGTGGCTTGCTACTTTGTAACATTTGGCCAACGCGATAATGTCATAGCTAATGTTAGCTAAAGCAGTCCGCTGCGGCAGAACTCAGTGTACTAGTCACAGCAGAACAGCAACCTTGCCTTTTTTGGGGGGCCAGCATTTCACTACAGTAGCTAGCTAGCTAGCTTGAGAAAGGAATATTTATTCAGCATTTGGTGTGTACTGCAACTGCTAGCATCTACCCAGAGTGGGTGAAAACATGCTTTGGGGATAACATTTTACTTCCTTATGTTATAAAATAAGTTTTACCAAAACAAATATAATTCTTCATGTTCTGAATCATTCAGTGGGGTTTTCTCTAACATATCATTAACATTATCTCGCAGCGACTTGAGGATTTTACATGTTGTGGTGGTCGTCTGCAAAGTTGTTTCCACGGGTCGCAAAAAGCATAATTAACATGACACGAACTGAGTTAAATGTAAAAGGCTTTGAAAACAAAACACTTGCAGTACGCTCAGTGCTCCGTTTACATTTTTGAGATACGCTTGTTTTTGTGAGAAATCTTCTAAAAATATCAGGAATTCTGCATTAATATGAAAAGCGTATACTAAAATATGAAAATACTAGATATCATGTATTAAAATCGATATCTATCTTACCTCTATATTGTTTCATGTCCTCCGGATTCGAGAAGAAAGATGACAAGTTCAACGGTGAGCCTGTCAGTTAGCCTTAATTCTCGCACAGCATCCAGCCTAGCTGACGCAATGCCTTTTCCCAGATTTTTGACCACTTTTTTTCTTTGGCCTCCATTGGTTTAGTTCTAATTTTGGTCATCCTACAAGGATAAAAAACTCCAATAACTTTTAAACAGATTATGATAGAGACATGAGGTTTGGACCGTTGGTTTTCTTAGAGTATCTACACAATTAACATTACCCATTGGTCAAGAGATGTGTTTTTGATTGAACACCCTAGTAGTTAAGACTTGGGAAGAAAACCGCAACATCTGCTAAGAATGTATAGTTTTTGGTAAGATTAATTCAGACTCTTTTGTGGAAGAAAGGGGGTTCATTGGACGATTATTATGTCAGCTTGGTAATATTTTCGAATGGTATAACAGCAAATTGTAGCCAAAATTCTTTTTAGATATCACATTAGTGTTTGCAAGTTATCAGACAGATCCCTGCAGATGGCGTGGCACTATCTGATGTGAGACAATGACGGTAACCCTCTTCTCAGGCTTATCTTAAGGGCTGCCTGTCGACCGAGAGTCGTCTTGTCTTTCGACCAATCGATTGGTCAAAATTTGAACCCCTTGACTTTTTCCACATTTTATTACGTTACAGCCTTATTCTAAAATTGATTAAATAAATAAAAATCCTCAGCAATCTACACACAATACCCCATAATGGCAAAGCGAAAACAGGTTTTTAAAACAGAAATACCTTATTTACATAAGTATTCAGACCCTTTGGTATGAGACACGAAATTGAGGTCAGGTGCATCCTGTTTCCATTGATCATCATTGAGATGTTTCTACAACTTGATTGGAGTCCACCTGTGGTAAATTAAATTGATTGGACATGATTTGGAAAGGCACACACCCGTCTATATAAGGTCCCACAGTTGACAGTGCATGTCAAAGCAAAAACCAAGCCATGAGGTCGAAGGAGTTGTCCGTAGAGCTCCGAGACAGGATTGTGTCGAGGCACAGATCTGCGGAAGGGTACCAAAACATTTCTGCAGCATTGAAGGTCCCCAAGAACACAGTGGACTCTTCCTAGAGCTGGCCACCCAGCCAAACTCAGCAATCGGGGAAGAAGGGCCTTGGTCAGGGAGGTAACCAAGAACCCGATGGTCACTCTGACAGAGTTCTAGAGTTCATTTGTGAAGATGGGAGAACCTTGCAGAAGGAAAACCATCTCCGCAGCACTCCACCAATCAGGCCTTTATGGTAGAGTGGCCAGACGGAAGCCACTCCTCAGTAAAAGGCACATGACAGCCCGTTTGGAGTTTGCCAAAAGGCACCTAAAGACTCTCAGCCCATGATAAACAAGATTCTCTGGTCTGATGAAACCAAGATTGAACTCTTTGGCCTGAATGCCAAGCATCATGTCTGGAGGAAACCTGGCACCATCCCTATGGTGAAGCATGGTGGTGGCAGCATCATGCTGTGGGGATCTTTTTCAGCAGCAGGGACAGAGTGACTAGTCAGGATCGAGGCAAAGATGAACGGAGCAAAGTACAGAGAGATCCTTGATGAAAACCTGCTCCAGAGCGCTCAGGACCTCAGACTGGGGCGAAGGTTCACCTTCCAACAGGACAACGACCCTAAGCACACAGCCAAGACAACGCAGGAGTGGCTTCAGGACAAGTCTCTGAATGTCCTTGAGTGGCCCAGCCATAGCCCGGACTTGAACCCAATCGAACATCTCTGGAGAGACCTGAAAATAGCTGTGCAGCGACACTATCCATCCAACCTGACAGAGCTTGAGAGGATCTGCAGACAAGAATGGGAGAAACTCCCCAAATACAGGTTTGCCAAGCTTGTAGCATCATACGCAAGAAGACTCGATGGTGTAAACGCTGCCAAAGGTGCTTCAACAAAGTACTGAGTAAAGGGTCTGAATACTTTTGTAAATGTGATATTTCAGTTAACATGGGGTATTGTGTGTAGATTGATGAGCGGAAAAAACAATTTCATCAATTTTAGAATAAGGCTGTAACGTAACAAAATGTGGAAAAAGTCAAGGGTTCTGAATACTTTCCGAAGGCACTGTATAGACACATCCTCTGTGTTTTAATAAAAGCAACTATATGTACTGAGCTTGTGTGATGCTTTAAGCATGCTGTTTGATTAAATAATGAACACACACAAATGACTCAAGAGGGAGCCAGAGATCAAGATAGCCTAACCAGAAGAAGAAAAAAACTATTCCTGACCTGCTTCCTCCAGCTGCTGCTAGCAGATTCTGCCTTTATGCTCCTGGATTTGCCGGTAATATGCTACACCAGCGGTCGGCAACCTTTTCTTCATTTTGAGTCCCAATTTATCTTACCATTTCTACCGATCTGCCTGCCAGTTATGATTTTCATATGCACATTTTCGTGGAACAGTTTCATTTAATTTATAATAGTCTTTGTAACTCATAATCATTGTCATGTGGTTAATCTACATTCTATATAAATGAAAATGATACAAATCTAAAAGTAACTTATATTGCTATTGCCAACAATTTAGAAATAGCCTACATAAAGCAAACAAATAAAAACATTGCAGCCTGCAGGTAGAAAATATCCTTAAAAAATATATATATATACTATTCTCCCCATGCTGCAGACTGCTATATCGGTCCACTAATACAGGAGTTGTAAAGGCCCAGTGCATTACTTCTGTGGAAAAGCACCCCAGCTTCCCGCGGCTATGGCTGCAGGCTATTTGTGCAAGGGATAAGAAGTAATCAGGTATTTTATGAAGTTTCCACTGGATCAGAGCATTACATTTTTCCCTTTCATTCCGAGTGGTTATCGAAAGGGAGAGAGCTGGAAATATTTTTCAAATACATTGAGGAACTATTGTCATTCTCAATAGATTCTAAATACAGAACTTGTTTACTTGCTGTTTGAGGTGAAGAAAAAATTACTTTGAGAAGCTCCACAGCTCATTAGTGGTAGTGAGTTAAAACAATTAGAAATACTATCAGACATCCCCAAATGGGCACATTTATAGGCCTACATTTGCGTGCAGGCCAGGTAGCCTAGGCCTACTTCTACAGTGAATCCAGAAAGTATTCACACCCCTGTAACAACACATTTTGTTGTTACAGACTGATTTCAAAATTGATTAAATATTTTAAAAAATCTCAGGCATCTACACACAATACCCCATAATGAGAAAGTGAAAACATGTTTTTTGACATTTTTGCAAATGTAATGAAATACAGAAATATCTAATTTACATAAGTATTCACACCCCTGGTCAATATATGTTAGAATCACCTTTGACAGTGAGTCAAAACTATAACTAGGCCACTCAGGAACAATCAATGTCGTCTTGGTAAGCAAATTCAGTGTACATTTGGCCTTGTGTTTTAAGTTATTGTCCTGCTGAAAGGTGAATTTGTCTCACAGGGTCTGTTGGAAATTCACACAATGAAGTTATGAAACAATGAATGCACACGAAATGATGGGAGGGAGAGAGTGCATTCTGGAGAGAGACGTACCTTGTGTATCTTAGCCACACTCCCCTTATTCTTGGACCGTGGCATCCCCACGGCATCCTCAATGGATTAGTCCACTGAGACTAGCGTAGATCAGACAGGTGTCTCCTGTGCCATGAAAAATATATATTTGCGACTGCTCGACTCAAAGAAACTTGGTCGACCAACAGCCTATCGACCAAACAATCGACCATTTGACTAAATGGGGTACTACTTATCTTATCACACCTGTATGAATCACCACACACTTCTATGTATCCCTTATTCCCTTTATTGTATGAATCACCACAAAAACAATCCTTTGTTAACTACCATACATCTTCCTGAAGAACCATGCTTTTAAGATCCTGAGCATAGTCTCTCTGAACCAGTGTCCTCCCACACCTCCATAACCTCACACCTTCCAAGAATAACTGTTGCTGAACAACCACACACCTTGCAGCATGACCACACACCTTCCTAGAATGGCCACTCTTTAAGTGACCAGACACCGGTGTTTCTCTGCTTCCTCAGTGTGTGCCATTCTTCTCTACTCAGTATGCACAGGAGCATCCATCTCCCCCTCCCTGCTGCATGTCTGTGTGGAGAGCCCTCCTGGCGGCCAGCCTCAATCTGGTTCACTGTGGATAAAAAGCTTCTCCAGCCTCTCTAGCTCTCCTCCTTTAAACCAGCTTGTAAAACAGTCCCTGCTTCTCCCTCCCAGAGAGTGTATAGCACCCTGAATGGGCCCAGTCACCAGCTAGGGGGAAAGAGAGGGGAACAGTTTGTGTGTGTGTGTGCACAAACGCGTGTGTCAGTGAGCATGTGTGTGTGCATCTGTGTGCGTATGCTTTCAATCATAGCTTTCTTGCTTTTGGAGTGTCTGAATCAGACAGTCAACATCTCTAGACTACAGTTAAACCCAGACACACAGAGAGACATATATACATAAAAGCCCACAACACTCACATTGTGTTGCTTAGAATACAGAATGGCACACAACACTAGTCTACCCATGCACTCCAGACACACAGGAAGCCAGACTCAAGCAAATAACTCACAGGATAGCCAAGATACAAACATCTAGTAAAGCACCGCGATAACAGAGCTATTGTAGAGTAGAGAGTAGGACTGCAGATCACTATCAGTGTGTGGCCCCAGAGGGTGCAGTTGGAGTCTTGGAGAGATTCAGTCTTTTCTATGCAATCTTTATTTCTAGACTGTTTTATGCTTGCAGAATTTCCAGGGCAGCAAACTAGCAACAACCAGTCTGTCAAAGCCGAAATAACCCACATCAAACTATTTCAACTCAGAACTGATTACCTTTGGAAGTTGTTTTGACAGTTATGATTCATTTTAAGACTTGTTGTTTTGGTTTGGAATAGATCCCAAGATTTGGAGAAACGTGTAGGGGGATTGACAGAAACAGAAACAGAGCTACCTTAGATGAAGAGATATCAAAAGACGACATAAGATATCAAAATGGAATTCAGAAAAGTATAAATAATTTTTTTGCAGTGTATTTTCTTCTCCCTCTCATTGGCCCAGATGCCATCCATAGTTAGGTGGTGGTCCTGCTCTCTTATTGGCTGGGAGTTCCTGTGGCCTTTCCCTCTATTACATTACTGTGTTTTTAAGAGAGACCACTAATGACGTTAGCACTTCTGCTAGCTCTGGTACGGAAGCCATTAAGTCATTAAATAGCATCCACTAACCAGGCACTCTGTTATTTTCATATCCACTAATTAACCCATACACATGGGGAGGGAGGTCTTCATGTGTTGTCAATCCCAACGTCAGAGGACTGCATTTTGGCAGACTCTGTTGCTTTCAGCGTAGATACATGGCATAAACACTTACTGCATTAGAGTTATGACCGAGTTTGCAGAGTAGAGAGAGAGAGAGGTCACTATTTCTATGGTGGGGGTCTTGCTGTGTGTGAGTCACTAATACTATAGATGTGACACTTACTATGCTTCCTATGCGTGCGACCTGTGTGTGTGTACAGCTCCGCTGCACCAGGGGATTATAGTTATGTGGCTGAGCCCAGAGGATGCAGGGGGGAAATATGTTAGCAGGATCAATGATAGCAGGCCTGTCAGGATCGATTTCTCATTTGGGTCGTGACGGGTACCCACAGAGCCAGACCTCTCCAGTCAGGGCAGGGTGAGGCAGTGACAGGTACCCACTACCCATAGGCTTAGAAAAAAGGGTTCCAAAATGGTTCTTCGGCTGTCCCCAGGAGAACCCTTTTTTGGTTCCAGGTAGAACCCTTTTGGGTTCCATGTAGGGTTAGGCTGTGACAGGTAACCACAAACCCAGCGGGGACAGAGGCTGTGACAGAGGCAGATACTGACAAACACCCAGAAGGACAGCGGCAGTTATCCACAGAGGCAGCTGAGACAGGTATAGGTAGGTAGTGACAGGTCTTCACAGCGCCTGTAGACAGACAGGGACAGGTATGTACTGATATAGGCAGAGACAGACCTAAGATACTGAAAATCTGAGGAGGAAGAGAGAGAGAGCCAGACATGCATAGAGGCATATTTTGACTCTTGTCACGGATCTCTTGGACTGGTACTTTCATTTGCATGCTACAGATGAGGCATGTTTAGACTGTGCTCTGTGAGATTGCATGGAGATAGGCCTCCTCCTCCCTGTGCTGTGTTGATTCTTCATTTGTCGACTATCGCATCTGTTGTTAATTCATGAGTTGAGCCACTGGTGTTGAATTCAAGCACTGGCCTAGAGGCTAGGGATAAAGATACCGTGTGTGTGTGCGTGTGCGCAAGGCTGCTTCGTGCAGACACACTCCCAAGGCTCTGGGTCCACCAGTGCGTGTCACACTGTAGTTGGAGAGGTAGAGGCGTGAGACGACAGACAGAGACAGACATGAGAGAATGACAAGGCTTGAATATTGGGACCAGAAATGCAGGGAGATAACTGGGCCTTCATTTTGGGTAAGAATGGAAAATTGGAAAGTGAATATGCCAAAATATTATGCCAATTTCAGTCTCTGTTAGAGCTGTTAGAGCGTCATCTTAAGTGATTGTACTGCTTCAGTATTCTGTTCCAAGTCATTTCAGTCGCTCTTTGGTCTGCAGAGGACTGAATATGGAGAGCAATGAAGTTAGCTTCCCTTCTGAGTTCATGTTTTAATAGTCTGGTATCACGGCAAGTTACAGATCTATTGAAGCAGAATACTCTTGATTTGTGTTTGATGAGAAATGTTTCTCTGCTGTGAAGGCGATTATCTTATCAGCCATTCTCTGTTGTACTCTGTAAAATATTAAGTAAGGATGAAGTGTAGGCAGAAGTAGGTGCCATGTTCCTCCCTACACATTGGCTATACTATGAGTTATTTCTGTTGATGATCCAGTGTATTGATTTAGGCTGGGTAGAGTCAGAATTTAGACTGAGTACTAATGCTAGTGTCAGTATCAGAGGAGGGGGCCTTGACAGATCGATGATCAACCGAAAGGCATCCATCTGCATTGGCCATGAGGACCATTTGAGATGTGAACGAATATTAGCCTTCACAGCGCGATAGTGTTAGCCTTCACAGAGTGTTCTGCTGCTAAATAATAGATGAAAAGCTCACCTTTGATCCACTAGACCATAGATCTGGGCCTCTGTTCTGACGTTGGACAGCTTAACCTGGCTCGAACTCTATGAATACACACAAATGGACACGCACACATACAGACAGACGCGCACACACATGCACTATGTGTATACACAAACATTAATATGCTCAAGCTCACACACATACAGTACCTAGACACCTTTTCATATGAACACACACACTCATACACACACGGCCTCACAGCGGGGAGTTTCTGACTTTTGCTCTTTGATGCTGCTGCCTGTTGGTTTTGTGTGCTTGGACCTTACCGTGTGTGTATGTCTGCGTGCATTTGTGTGTGGTGTGTGTGAGACTGTGTTTGATCTGTTAATACACTAAACTGTGTCTCTCCTCTCTTTTCTCCTCAGGATTGAAAAAGCGTACCAGGAAGGCCTTTGGGATACGGAAGAAAGAGAAGGGAGACAAGGACAATGACTCAACGTAAGTCTACCAGTCTAACTTACACACACACACACACACACACACACACACACACACACACACAAACACAAACACACACACACAAACACAATCGTACATTCACATACACGGCTGTCACCCAAATATGATTCCACTGGCTGTGAAGGTTCCATCAAGGGAGTTGAGGTTCTATTGACAATGGACGTTACGTTCCACCTGAGGAGCTCCACAGTTTGAGCCATAATGTCCTCTCATACGAGGACAGTTGCCTTGGTCAGCTATAGGCTGTGCCCTTGCCTCTGTGAAACTGGCTGTAACTCTGGCTCCAAGGCTCAGCACTGTGATCAATCACTACCTGGACCCAGTGTTTTCTCTAATGTGGGTTGGGAAGTACTGATTCCCCTCACTGGGATGCATGATAGCTTATCATTTTGATTCATGACATCTGATAGGTGGGTATGATCCTGTTGCTGTGTGTGCGTGCGTGCACGTGTTTGTGCCCAGCGATGTAGTGGTATTACCCTCCACTACAACACTGTTTGTGCATGTGTGTGTATGTAATTGTTTGTGGGTAAAGTTATCCCTTATACACCTTTCAAACCAATACATTTTCCCGCCAACTTTAGCATCCCGGCAACTTTTTTATGAAAGGTATTGCCGGTGACAAAGGCTCTACTTTTATTTCCGCCAACCGACCTAGTCATGATTGCTGTAAAGTTCTCCCTACGGCTTAGTAGGAAATGTAGCCGTAATGCCGGGGCGGCATTAGTACACACTACGCTCTTAACCTCTTGATGGTTGCTAGGCAGCGGCCATTACTACTATCATCCAGGCAGTTCTAAAGTTGGCGAGGCATGTCACTTCACCCGTCTCTTCGCATAGCCTACCGCATGCACTGTTTTCTTAATCACAACTGTATGGATCTATAAAGAATTACTGCGGGAATAAATATCACTGAATGACGAACATATTGGAATAAAGTAGGGTAATGCAAGGGTAGAGGAAGTTCAGGAGTAAAAACAAACAAAATATAACTATTGTAAAATTGACTGTGTCCACAAAATATATATAATATGTATAAGCTGGAAGTAGAGGCTTAAGCGTTGTTGTTCACTAGTTTACTCCAATTAGGGGAGGGGTGGTAGGGTTAGAAAGACATCAAAACTATGAAATAACACATATGGAATCATGTAGTAACCAAAAAAGGGTTCAACAAATCAAAATATATTTTATATTTGAGATTCTTCAAATAGCCACCCTTTGCCTTGATGAAAGCTTTGCACACTCTTGGCATTCTCTCAACCAGCTTCACCTGGAATGCTTTTCAAACAATCTTGAAGGAGTTCCCACATTCAGTTGAAGTCGGAAGTTTACATACACTTAGGTTGGAGTCATTAAAACTTGTTTTTCAACCACTCCACAAATGTCTTGTTAACAAACTATAGTTTTGGCAAGTCGGTTAGGACATCTACTTTGTGCATGACACAAGTCATTTTTCCAACAATTGTTTACGGACAGATTATTTGACTTATAATTCACTGTATCACAATTCCAGTGGGTCAGAAGTGTACATACACTAAGTTGACTGTGCCTTTAAACAGCTTGGAAAATGTAGCTTTAGAAGCTTCTGATAGGATAATTGACATCATTTGAGTCAATTGGAGGTGTACCTGTGGATGTATTTCAAGGTCTACCTTCAAACTCAGTGCCTCTTTGCTTGACATCATGGGAAAATCAAAAGAAATCAGCCAAGACCTCAGAAAAAAAGAGTGTAGACCTCCACAAGTCTGGTTCATCCTTGGGAGCAATTTCCAAATGCCTGAAGGTACCACGTTCATCTGTACAAACAATAGCACGCAAGTATAAACACCATGGGACCACGCAGCCGTCATACGGCTCAGGAAGGAGACGCGTTCTGTCTCCTAGAGATGAACGTACTTTGGTTCGAAAAGTGCAAATCAATCCCAGAACAACAGCAAAGGACCTTGTGAAGATGCTGGAGGAAACAGGTACAAAAGTATCTATATCCACAGTAAAACGAGTTCTATATCGACATAAGCAAGGAAGAAGCCACTGCTCCCTGCTGCAGTGTGTACAAATCTGACAAGACCTACAGGAAACGTATGATCTCTGTAATTGCAAACAAAGGTTTCTGTACCAAATATTAAGTTCTGCTTTTCTGATGTATCAAATACTTATGTCATGCAATAAAATGCAAATTAATTACTTAAAAATCATACAATGTGATTTTCTGGATTTTCGTTTTAAATTCCGTCTCTCACAGTTGAAGTGTACCTATGATAACAAGTATTTGATACACTGCCGATTTTGCAGGTTTTCCTACTTACAAAGCATGTAGAGGTCTGTAATTTTTATCATAGGTACACTTCAACTGTGAGAGACGGAATCTAAAACAAAAATCCAGAAAATCACATTGTATGATTTTTAAGTAATTAATTTGCATTTTATTGCATGACATAAGTATTTGATACATCAGAAAAGCAGAACTTAATATTTGGTACAGAAACCTTTTTGCAATTACAGAGATCATACATTTCTTGTAGGTCTTGACCAGGTTTGCACACACTGCAGCAGGGATTTTGGCCCACTCCTCCATACAGACCTTCTCCAGATCCTTCAGGTTTCGGGGCTGTCGCTGGGCAATACGGACTTTCAGCTCCCTCCAAAGATTTTCTATTGGGTTCAGGTCTGGAGACTGGCTAGGCCACTCCAGGACCTTGAGATGCTTCTTACGGAGCCACTCCTTAGTTGCCCTGGCTGTGTGTTTCAGGTCGTTGTCATGCTGGAAGACCCAGCCACGACCCATCTTCAATGCTCTTACTGAGGGAAGGAGGTTGTTGGCCAAGATCTCGCGATACATGGCCCCATCCATCCTCCCCTCAATACGGTGCAGTCGTCCTGTCCCCTTTGCAGAAAAGCATCCCCAAAGAATGATGTTTCCACCTCCAAGTGTGTTACAAATGGTTTTCTTTGAGACTGTGGTCCCAGCTCTCTTCAGGTCATTGACCAGGTCTTGCCGTGCAGTTCTGGGCTGATCCCTCACCTTCCTCATGATCATTGATGCCCCACGAGGTGAGATCTTGCATGGAGCCCCAGACCGAGGGTGATTGACCGATATCTTGAACTTTCTAATAAAATTCTAATAATTGTGCCAACAGTTGTTGCCTTCTCACCAAGCTGCTTGCCTATTGTCCTGTAGCCCATCCCAGCCTTGTGCAGGTCTACAATTTTATCCCTGTCCTTACACAGCTCTCTGGTCTTGGCCATTGTGGAGAGGTTGGAGTCTGTTTGATTGAGTGTGTGGACAGGTGTCTTTTATACAGGTAACGAGTTCAAACAGGTGCAGTTAATACAGGTAATGAGTAACTGTGAGAGCCGGAATTCTTACTGGTTGGTAGGTGATCAAATACTTATGTCATGCAATAAAATGCAAATTAATTACTTAAAAATCATACAATGTGATTTTCTGGATTTTTGTTTTAGATTCAGCTCTCACAGTTGAAGTGTACATATGATAAACATTACAGACCTCTACATGCTTTGTAAGTAGGAAAACCTGCAAAATTGGCAGTGTATCAAATACTTGTTCTCCCCACTGTATATGGGACGGCTGTCAATCCTTTGGTCCTTAAATGAAACTGATATACTTTTTTATTTATCACAGTTTTCCTTAACCAATTATGTTCTTTAATGCAAGGCCGACAGACAAGTTCCTTACTTTCTCCCCCTTCCACTTTCCTCTTCCATTTTTGCGGTAAGGCTGCAATTATTTGGTTGACATTTTGGGTAGAGCAGACATTTCCATATGTTTTTGTTAGCTGCATGTGCGACATAACTCCACCAGTCCTAC
Organism: Coregonus lavaretus; assembly: GCF_964263955.1. Classification (NCBI taxonomy): domain Eukaryota; kingdom Metazoa; phylum Chordata; class Actinopteri; order Salmoniformes; family Salmonidae; genus Coregonus; species Coregonus lavaretus. The sequence continues at coordinate 40,047,459 of NC_140008.1, read as the reverse complement.
CGATGATATCATTTACGAAGATTATACCTTTTTTAAACATTGTGTCAAAAAAAAAAGTTTTTTTGTCAATTAGTATATTTGAGTTTAACCAAAATATTTTTTGCATTATTTGTTCTGTCGTTTCTGGAGGATTCAATTGAAATTGCAACCAACTTTCTATGGCTTGTTTTAGAAATAGTGATATTAGGGAGATGATTTCCTTTTCCAATAACTGAAAGTGAGTGGTTGTAATCTGGATAAAGTGAAAAAGGCCATTCTTGAACATTGGGTGAGACAATCTTTCTAATTTGCTAGAGAACCAGTTCGGATTTAAGTATAACTTTTGTATGACTGAAGCTTTTAGTGATAGGTCTAATGCTTTAATATTTAATAATTTCTGTCCTCCGAATTCATATTCATTATATACAGTGGGGGAAAAAAGTATTTAGTCAGCCACCAATTATGCAAGTTCTTCCACTTAAAAAGATGAGAGAGGCCTGTAATTTTCATCATAGGTACACGTCAACTATGACAGACAAATTGAGGGAAAAAAATCCAGAAAATCACATTGTAGGATTTTTTATGAATTTATTTGCAAATTATGGTGGAAAATAAGTATTTGGTCACCTACAAACAAGCAAGATTTCTGGCTCTCACAGACCTGTAACATCTTCTTTAAGAGGCTCCTCTGTCCTCCACTCGTTACCTGTATTAATGGCACCTGTTTGAACTTGTTATCAGTATAAAAGACACCTGTCCACAACCTCAAACAGTCACACTCCAAACTCCACTATGGCCAAGACCAAAGAGCTGTCAAAGGACACCAGAAACAAAATTGTAGACCTGCACCAGGCTGGGAAGACTGAATCTGCAATAGGTAAGCAGCTTGGTTTGAAGAAATCAACTGTGGGAGCAATTATTAGGAAATGGAAGACATACAAGACCACTGATAATCTCCCTCGATCTGGGGCTCCACGCAAGATCTCACCCCGTGGGGTCAAAATGATCACAAGAACGGTGAGCAAAAATCCCAGAACCACATGCGGGGACCTAGTGAATGACCTGCAGAGAGCTGGGACCAAAGTAACAAAGCCTACCATCAGTAACACACTACGCCGCCAGGGACTCAAATCCTGCAGTGCCAGACGTGTCCCCCTGCTTAAGCCAGTACATGTCCAGGCCCGTCTGAAGTTTGCTAGAGTGCATTTGGATGATCCAGAAGAGGATTGGGAGAATGTCATATGGTCAGATGAAACCAAAATATAACTTTTTGGTAAAAACTCAACTCGTCGTGTTTGGAGGACAAAGAATGCTGAGTTGCATCCAAAGAACACCATACCTACTGTGAAGCATGGGGGTGGAAACATCATGCTTTGGGGCTGTTTTTATGCAAAGGGACCAGGACGACTGATCCGTGTAAAGGAAAGAATGAATGGGGCCATGTATCGTGAGATTTTGAGTGAAAAACTCCTTCCATCAGCAAGGGCATTGAAGACGAAACGTGGCTGGGTCTTTCAGCATGACAATGATCCCAAACACACCGCCCGGGCAATGTAGGAGTGGCTTCGTAAAAAGCATTTCAAGGTCCTGGAGTGGCCTAGCCAGTCTCCAGATCTCAACCCCATAGAAAATCTTTGGAGGGAGTTGAAAGTCCGTGTTGCCCAGCGACAGCCCCAAAACATCACTGCTCTAGAGGAGATCTGCATGGAGGAATGGGCCAAAATACCAGCAACAGTGTGTGAAAACCTTGTGAAGACTTACAGAAAACGTTTGACCTGTGTCATTGCCAACAAAGGGTATATAACAAAGTATTGAGAAACTTTTGTTATTGACCAAATACTTATTTTCCACCATAATTTGCAAATAAATTCATTAAAAATCCTACAATGTGATTTTCTGGAATTTATTTTCTCATTTTGTCTAGTTGACGTGTACCTATGATGAAAATTACAGGCCTCTCTCATCTTTTTAAGTGGGAGAACTTGCACAATTGGTGGCTGGCTAAATACTTTTTTCCCCACTGTAAATAGGCCTGTTTAATTTTGTCTGGCTTGCCAAATAAAATTGAATATTTTTTTCTCATATAATTTAAAAAACTGTTCACTAGGCGTAGGCAAGACCATAAGCAAATAGGTAAACTGGGATAATACTAATGAGTTCATCAGGGTGATTTTTCCACAAATTGACAGGTATTTACCTTTCCATGGTAGCAAGATCTTATGTATTTTTGCTAACTTTCTATTAAAATGTATTGAAGTGAGATAATTTATTTCCTTTGGGATATGTATTCAGTACGTTTTGGAGAAATGTCCTCTGGTCTGATGAAACAAAAATAGAACTGTTTGCCATAATGACCAACGTTATGTTTGGAGGCAAAGGGGGGTGGCTTACAAGCTGAAGAACAACATCACAACCGTGAAGCACAGGGGTGGCAGCATCAGGCTGTGGGGGTCTGGTGCACTTCACAAAATAGATGGCATCATGAGGAAGGAAGATTATGTGGCTATATTGAAGCAACATCTCAAAACATCAGTCAGGAAGTTAAAGCTTGGTTGCAAATGGGTCTTCCAAATGGACAATAACCCCAAGCATACTTCCAAAATTGTGGCAAAATGGCTTAAAGACAACAATGTCAAGGTATTGGAGTGGCCATCACAAAGCCCAGACCTCAATCCTATAGAAAATGTGTGGGAAGAACTGAAAAAGCATGTGTGAGCAAGGAGGCCTACAAACCTGACTCAGTTACACCAGCTCTGTCAGGAGGAATGGGCCAAAATTCACCCAACTTATTGTGGGAAGCTTGTGGAAGGCTACCCGAAACATTTGACCCAAGTTAAACAATTTAAAGGCAATGCTACCAAATACTAATTGAGTGTATGTAAACTTCTGACCCACTGGAAATGTGATGAAATAAATAAAAGCTGAAATAAATCATTCTCTCTACTATTATTCTGACATTTCACATTCTTAAAATAAAGTAGTGATCCTAACTGACCTAAGACAGGGAATTTGTACTAGGATTAAATGTCAGGAATTGTGAAAATGTAGTTAAAATTTATTTTTGTATAACGTGTATGTAAACTTCCGACTTCAACTGTATGCTGAGCACTTGTTGGCTGCTTTTCCTTCACTCTGCCGTCCGACTCATCCCAAACCATCTCAATTGGGTTGAGGTCCGGGGATTGTGGAGGCCAGGTCATCTGATGCAGCGCCCCATCACTCTCCTTCTTGGTAAAATAGCCCTTACGCAGCCTGGAGGTGTGTTGGGCCATTGTCCTGTTGAAAAACAAATGATAGTCCCACTAAGCCCAAACCAGATGGGATGGCGTATCGCTGCAGAATGCTGTGGTAGCCATGCTGGTTAAGTGTGCCTAGAATGTTTAATATATCACTGACAGTGTCACCAGCAAAGCACCCCCACACCACAACACCTCCTCCTCCATGCTTTACGGTGGGAAGTACACATGCGGAAATCATCCGGTCACCCACACCGCGTCTTACAAATACACTGCGGTTAGAACCAAAAATCTCACATTTGGACTCCAGACCAAAGGACACATTTCCACCGGTCTAATGTCAATTTCTTGTGTTTCTTGGCCCTAGCAGGTCTCTTCTTCTTATTGGTGGCCTTTAGCAGTTCGAACATGAAGGCCTGATTCACACAGTCCCCTCTGAACAGTTGATGTTGAGATGTGTCTGTTACTTGAACTCTGTGAAGCATTTATTTGGGTTGCAATTTCTGAGGCTGGTAACTCGAATGAACTTATCCTCTGCAGCAGAGGTAACTCTGGGTCTTCCATTCCTGTGGCGGTCCTCACGGTCCTCTTTGGTTATTTGAGCTTTTCTTGCCATAATACGGACTTGGTCTTTCACCAAATTGGGCTATGGAAGTGATGCAGACAATTACACTGATCTACCCCCTATAAAAAAAGAGGCTAATGCAATTGATGCTAATTGTTGATTACTGAAACTCCCAAAATCATCCAATTGTTATAATACATTTGAAGCAAAAGCCTACCCGTGTGTGTTCAACTATTTCAGCACCGTTTCGCGCTACTTTGAGACAAGCGTGGGGACTCATCTTGATAAATCAATCAATGTCAGATTTGAGTTTTCACTGAATCTCTGTTTGGATATTGGTTAGGCTACAATTAGACTTTGGAAATGTTAGCTAAGTTGAGGTGAAGCTGCTCATGGTCATCTTGTCTAGTTAGATCATTTATTAGCACTGATTAGAACATTTTGCTATCATGTTATGTACTGTAGTTTAATAAGTGGATTATTTTGCTCTTCAGTCGCATAGTAGCCTAGGCCTACCCCCAACCAAAAGCCTGTGACTTGTCTTAAGCAATCAGTGTGATTTTGTGTCACTGAATCTCCATCTGTATATATTTTGTTAATTGGTCTCTGGCTGGGCAACTAAGTGGAGGTATAGCTCTGCTATTAGTTTGCTCATCTGTCACTGATCAGAAACATTTAGCATGCAATAATGTAGCACTTGTAGGCCTATTATTTTGCATGATTATGTAAAGGCAACTCCAAAATATGTTTCACAATATACAGTGCATTCGGAAAGTATTCAGACCCCTTCACTTTTTCCACATTTTGTTATGTTACAGCCTTATTCTAAAATGGATTAAATATTTATTTTTTTCGCCTCATCAATCTACACACAATACCCCAGAATGACAAAGCAAAAACATGTTTTTAGAAATGTTTGCAAATGTATTAAAAACTAAAATATCACATTTACATAAGTATTCAGACCCTTTACTCAGTACTTTGTTGAAGCACCTTTGGCAGCGATTACAGCCAACGAGTCTTCTTGGGTATGACACCACAAGCTTGGCACACCTGTATTTGGGGAGTTTCTCCCATTCTTCTCTGCAGATCCTCTCAAGCTCTGTCAGGTTAGATGGGGAGCGTCGCTGCACAGCTATTTTCAGGTCTCTCCAGAGATGTTCGTTTGGGTTCAATTCCGGGCTCTGGCTGGGCCACTCAAGGACATTCAGAGACTTGTCCCAAAGCCACTCCTGCATTGTCCTGTTGGAAGGTGAACCTTCGCACCAGTCTGAGTTCTTGAGCGCTCTGGAGCAGGTTTTCATCAAGGATCTCTCTGTATTTTGCTCCATTCGTCTTTCCCTCGATCCTGACTAGTCTCCCAGTCCCTGCCGCTGAAAAACATTCACACAGCATGATGGTGCCACCACCATGCTTCACGTAGGGATGGTATTGTCCAGGTGATGAGCTGAGCAGTGCCTGGCAACAATTTAATTACGCTTTTTTCCCAACGTTTACTGACACCGGCCATATTCAACGGGTGTTGAGCGTTCGTAAATTCGTTAGTTATTCTGTGCTCTGGCACACTCAGACGAGAGTGCTCTGAAATCGGAGTAGATAGCCAGAGTGAATTTACCAGCTACATCTAGCGACAGTTGTCGCAGTGACATCATAAACATTCTATTGAAATAGTTACTTGCATAGTGGAGTCTTTTGTTTAGAAATTTAGCTAGCTAGCTAACAATGAACCATAATCCCAACTCATAATGTTACTACCCTGCATGAATCTGCAGGTAGCTAACCAACCATGTTCAATGTTAGCAAGCTAACATTAGGCTATAACTAGCAATACAAATGGCTCTGAGATATGAATAATATTACTACACAGATCATACACGTAACGCTAGCTAGCTAGCAGCCAGCTAACGTTAGCTAGCTAGCTAACAGTACACTTTAATTTGAAATGAAAATGACTTGCTGACATAATTAGAAACGTGTAATAATATCTGAAAATGTAGCTAGCTAGACTCTCTTACCGTATACATGGATGGACGCTTCTCCCTCTCTGTCACAGATGCCATGGTTGCCCTTAGTTTGAAGATGTAATCCGTAGACAGGTGTTTTATACAACAGCCTTCTGTGTGTTCTCTTTTTTGCAATCAAACGCCAGAATATTCTCCATCTCCTTAGCTATCATACTCTAATTCCACTGATTTCAGAACTCGGTCCTCCAGAAAGTGGAGAGCAACACTAGTGCAGTTCTACTACGTGATATGTTTCAAAAAAGCGGGGTTAGAAAGGATTACCTACACATACTGACCAGCTCATATTATAGACAGAAGCGCGCTACATGGCAGACCAATCCGAACTCATCACACTCATTATCTCAGCCAATCATGGATAGTGGGAAGGTTGCTGTCTTTTTCCGTGGCTAAACCAACTAGGCTTGTAATTTAACAATTGTATTCGTATTTACAGATGGCACACAAGTTTGTTATTAAGGCACATGAAAGTTCACATGTTCCAGAAGGCATTTCTGCCAAAAAACGCATTTTGATTTTTAAAAAAAGTTTACGTTCAAATGGCACTCCTGTGAAGTAGTGACGTGCGATATATGCCTAGTTCATAAAACGAGTCACAAATGTGGAAAAAGTGAAGGGGTCTGATTACTTTCCGAATGTACTGTACAGTACATGACCAAAAGTATGTGGACACTTGCTTGTCGAACATCTCATTCCAAAATCATGGGCATTAATGTGGAGTTGATCCCCCTTTTGCTGCTATAACAGCCTCCACTCTTCTGAGAAGGCTTTCCACACCTTCGGAACATTGCTGCGGGGACTTGCTTCCTTTCAGCCACAAGAGCATTAGTGAGGTTGGGAACTGATGTTGGACGATTAGGCCTTGCTCGCAGTCGGCTTTCCAATTCATCCCAACGGTGTTCGAATGGGGTTGAGATCAGGCCTCTGTGCAGGCCAGTCAAGTTCTTCCACACCGATCTCGACAAACCATTTCTGTATGGACCTCGCTTTGTGCACGGGGGCATTGTCATGCTAAAACAGGAAAGGGCCTTCCCTCAGCTGTTGGAAGCACAGAATCGTCTAGAATGTCATTGTATGCTGTAGCGTTAAGATTTCCCTTCACTGGAACTAAGAGGCCTAGCCCGAACCATGAAAAACATCCCCAGACCATTATTCCTCCTCCACCAAACTTTACAGTTGGCACTATGTATTACATTTAACATTTTACGTTTTAGTCATTTAGCAGACGCTCTTATCCAGAGCGACTTACAGTTAGTGAGTGCATACATTTTCATACTGGCCCCCCGTGGGAAACGAACCCACAACCCTGGCGTTGCAAGCGCCATGCTCTACCAACTGAGCTACAGGGGACTCCTGGCATCCGCCAAACCCAGATTCGTCCGTCGGACTGCCAGATGGTGAAGCGTGATTCATCACTCCAGAGAACGCGTTTCCACTGCTCCAGAGTCCAATGGCGGCGAGCTTTACACCACTCCAGCTAATGCTTGGCATTGCGCATGGCTCGGCCATGGAAACCCATTTCATGAAGCTCCCGACGAACAGTTCTTGTGCTGATGTTGCTTCCAGAGGCAGTTTGGAACTCGGTAGTGAGCGTTGCAACCGAGGACAGACGATTTTTATGAGCTACGCGGTTTAGCACTCAGCGTACCGTTCTGTGAGCTTGTGTGGCCTACCACTTCGCGGCTGAGCTGTTGTTACTCCTAGACATTTCCACTTCACAATAACAGCACTTACATTTGACCAGGGAAGCTCTAGCAGGGCAGAAATTTGACGAACTGACTTGTTGGAAAGGTGGCATGTTTGTCTATAGAGATTGCATGGCTGTGTGCTCAATTTTATACACCTGTCAGCAACGGGTGTGGCTGAAATAACCGAATCCACTCATTTGAAGGGGTGTCCACATACTTTTGTATATATAGTGTAACTTTTTTTATATGACAGAGGTTCCACACGTTGCCATGACGCAAGTTGTGTGGGAAAAATATAATTTGTATTTTATTCTGTCATATTTCATTTTATTCTTAGCCTACTATAAAATATATGTGTGTTGACTGAGATTAGGGTAGTTTAAGTGTGTCTTGTCTGTTTAATTAACAAAATAACTATTGATTTCATGTGCATGGCGCAGCCATGTAGCATATGGGCTGCACAGACCAGTAACATAATTAAAATATGCCATTCAATTCTTTTGAAATGTCTTATCCCGGCAAGAATGTGGTATGAATAAAAAAAAAAATGCATATGTATTTATGTATGCAAAGGGTGTTAGAATGCCCCTATAGATTGGGGTTTTCCAGTGAGCTGCTTTGCTAATTGGCAGTGCACTTCAGTGTTAGGAGAAAATATGGAATGTGGATTTCAAGATCCTTACTTTCTCTTTGCTCCCTCCCTTTTTCTCTTTCTCTGTCTTTCTTTCACAGGGGGTCCCCTGACAGAGAAGGTGGTGTAAGTATCACAAAATTATTCATGTTTTATCCAAAGGATTAATCGGTCAACTTGTTCAGCTGTGAAATAGTTCACATTTATTGAATTGTGTTGTCAATAAAGATGCTTAATAATGTCATTGCTGGAAGGGGAAGACATGATTGCCTATTTTACAAACTCAGTTTAATACTGTCGTTTTAAGACTGGCTCAGTCCTTTCGGTGAATCAGCACTGTAACATTGGTGCCCCTTTTTCATAGACTCTAGAATCAAATGAAATGAGTGTATTGTATTGTTGAACTTAACTGTTTTGTGAGGTATTGAATTTCCTTACATGATTTGATTTGTATTGTATTTGTATTCTCTGTATTGTGGACTCGACTGTCATCCAGGGTCCCCAAGAGATTGAATCGGTATTGAACACTATTGGAGTCCCTTCTAGTGTAGGGTAGATAGTTACTATAGCCTCTACTCTACTAGGCTCTACTAGACCTTAGGTACTCCTTAGGTGCATAGTTACTACTTGGGTTCATAGTTCCTGTATAAGTAACATTGAGTAGCCAATCACAGCGTAGTAGTGCATGAATTGAGTAATCAGGATCGTGATTGGTGGAATTGATTGTGATCGTGTCATTCTGTTTTCAGTCACAGAAGAAGGCCAATGGGGCGGCTGTCAATGGATTCTCTGGAGAGATCGACTGGGACAGATATGTATGGAACCAGCTTTTTTCCTTTGAACAAGCTCATATAAAAAACAAATCTATGATTATGTTACTGGCATGCTCTCAAAGATCTATATGTCATGGACAGTAGATATTATTCTGACCCTTCAGTTACTGTCCTACTGTCGTTTCTAAAGATTCTGAGGGTATGTTAATGTAGCATCAGTCGGTTGAGGTCAATTCCAATTCAATTCAAACAATTCAGGAAGTAAACTGAATTGACAGAATTTAAATGGAATTGAGCCCAACCCTGATAGCATGTTGTAAATACAGCGTGTGATGTTGGTGTGTCTGTTGCTCGTGTGTTTCAGAACACCCCTACGGTGGACGATGAAGGTTACAGTCTCAGGCCAGACGAGGAGGAGGGGCCAGGATCAGATATCCTTTATCATCTAGCTACACCCTAATGGAGATAGATATTAACTATTTCACACGATATAATACACCTACACCTAATACTACACCTATAGCAGCACTATAGTTATACCAAATCACAGATTACATATAGTTTGTATGTCACAATATGAGCACATCGCTCTTTGTACAGTGGGGAAAAAAAGTATTTAGTCAGCCACCAATTGTGCAAGTTCTCCCACTTAAAAAGATGAGAGGCCTGTAATTTTCATCATAGGTACACGTCAACTATGACAGACAAAATGAGAATTTTTTTTCCAGAAAATCACATTGTAGGATTTTTTATGAATTTATTTGCAAATTATGGTGGAATATAAGTATTTGGTCAATTACAAAAGTTTCTCAATACTTTGTTATATACCCTTTGTTGGCAATGACACAGGTCAAACGTTTTCTGTAAGTCTTCACAAGGTTTTCACACACTGTTGCTGGTATTTTGGCCCATTCCTCCATGCAGATCTCCTCTAGAGCAGTGATGTTTGGGGGCTGTCGCTGGGCAACACGGACTTTCAACTCCCTCCAAAGATTTTCTATGGGGTTGAGATCTGGAGACTGGCTAGGCCACTCCAGGACCTTGAAATGCTTCTTACGAAGCCACTCCTTCGTTGCCCGGGCGGTGTGTTTGGGATCATTGTCATGCTGAAAGACCCAGCCACGTTTCATCTTCAATGCCCTTGCTGATGGAAGGAGGTTTTCACTCAAAATCTCACGATACATGGCCCCATTAATTCTTTCCTTTACACGGATCAGTCGTCCTGGTCCCTTTGCAGAAAAACAGCCCCAAAGCATGATGTTTCCACCCCCATGCTTCACAGTAGGTATGGTGTTCTTTGGATGCAACTCAGCATTCTTTGTCCTCCAAACACGACGAGTTGAGTTTTTACCAAAAAGTTCTATTTTGGTTTCATCTGACCATATGACATTCTCCCAATCCTCTTCTGGATCATCCAAATGCACTCTAGCAAACTTCAGACGGGCCTGGACATGTACTGGCTTAAGCAGGGGGACATGTCTGGCACTGCAGGATTTGAGTCCCTGGCGGCGTAGTGTGTTACTGATGGTAGGCTTTGTTTCTTTGGTCCCAGCTCTATGCAGGTCATTCACTAGGTCCCCCTGTGTGGTTCTGGGATTTTTGCTCACCGTTCTTGTGATCATTTTGACCCCACAGGGTGAGATCTTGTGTGGAGCCCCAGATCGAAGGAGATTATCAGTGGTCTTGTATGTCTTCCATTTCCTAATAATTGCTCCCACAGTTGATTTCTTCAAACCAGGCTGCTTACCTATTGCAGATTCAGTCTTCCCAGCCTGGTGCAGGTCTACAATTTTGTTTCTGGTGTCCTTTGACAGCTCTTTGGTCTTGGCCATAGTGGAGTTTGGAGTGTGACTGTTTGAGGTTGTGGACAGGTGTCTTTTATACTGATAACAAGTTCAAACATGTGCCATTAATACAGGTAACGAGTGGAGGACAGAGGAGCCTCTTAAAGAAGAAGTTACAGGTCTGTGAGAGCCAGTAATCTTGCTTGTTTGTAGGTGACCAAATACTTATTTTCCACCATAATTTGCAAATAAATTCATTAAAAATCCTACTATGTGATTTTCTGGATTTTTTTTCCTCAATTTGTCTGTCATAGTTGACGTGTACCTATGATGAAAATTACAGGCCTCTCTCATCTTTTTAAGTGGGAGAACTTGCACAATTGGTGGCTGACTAAATACTTTTTTCCCCCACTGTATATAGAGTCTGTATCTGACTGACTGACTGTTTGACTGACTGACTCAATGACTGACTTAGTGAACGACTGTCTATATAGATCAGAAACATTTTGTATTCAGCCCACCACAGAACAGCTTATCAGTACAAATCAACAGGGAGACCGTTGAGTATCATCTCATCTCAACTCAATAACAAACAGACAGCCGGGAAATAACTGAGTATCACGTCAACTCAATAATAGCTAACAGCATACGGCCTGGAACAACTATATATTGATTAGACTGATATTGCTGGGAGATTCTGCAGGCTTTTCGGAACATGCTGTTCTGTGAGGAGATTCTACGGTCTCCTGATTAGAAGCTGTTGTATGCTGTAGCAATCTAGTATTTGGTAGAGTTGTAGATATAGAAACGATCCGGAGTACAGAGTTTCCCCTAGTACAGATCTAGGATCAGCTTCCCCTCCCCCAATCCTAACCTTAACCGTTAGTGGGGAAAATGCATAACTGGCCCAAGCTCAGTAGGGGCAACGTCACCTTACTCCTAGAAATACAATGTAAGTGACCTATGACCTTCAGCAGTTAAACCATTACGGTCTTTAACGGCAACCCACCTGGCCCCAAACCACCCAAGGAACACTTCTTCTCCTCCAGCGAGTCGGAGGGAGAGGAGGACCACCGGAAAAAGTTTAAGATCAAGATCAAACCGTTACCAGCGGAAAGTGCCAACTGTTTGGCCCCCTCAGTAGATGAACTCAAAGCTTCCATTGGCAACATAGCTCTGTCTCCTTCTCCTCTGGTGAGTCCCTCCCTCCCTCTGCCATCACTGCTTTGCCCTCACTGGAGCCATGGTGTCATTTCCTCTTCCTGTTATTGTATACTGTATTCTAGAATGTGTTTGAATTGTTGTATCTGTTTGCTGTTCTGTTCCTCATTAGGAAATTCTTTCCACAGTTCACAACACATTTCTTACTCTTTGTGTGTTTCTCTGTCGCACTGCATGCGTTTTCTCCTCATTACCCACTTATATGCCTGTCTGTGAGTGAATTATAGTTTCTCAGAGGCTTATTCATCCATATTCCTGTAGTGACAGTGAGCTAGGGAGGCACTGGGGTTTGCTTACCCTCTACTACATAATACATTGCTGATGCTAGGGATGTTGGGGAGAGAAATGGTGGCTGGCAGGTCTTTAGCATTCTGCTGTGACCTCAGTGGACTACCAATTACTGGAGTGGAGTTTAACCCAAGGCAGATGTCTCTAAGCAGCCCACAGAAACCAACGGACACTGTGTTATTGAGTCTCATCATACACTTTAAACTGGAGAGAGAGTTCCCACACCACAATGACAACAACTTCATGAGAAACCATGAGATTCAAACCTACTCAAATTAAAAACATCACTTAAAACCTCAAATTAGCAGAGTGATCCAAATGAGAGGGGAGGGGGAGGGAGAGGTGTTGAAGGAGTTTCTCTTTGGGATGGGGCCCCACCCCTCCAACCTCCTCCACACCCGTCAACCCTCCTCTAGTGTCATACCTGGTGTAAATAATTCAGCCTGGAAAGTGGGTATTCACAGTGAGGCACTGATGTATGCTGTACGTACGTGAGGACAGTCTCTGGTCATACGAGAACCTTACAGACTCAATAATTAATCCATCCACTGGCTGTAGAGCCGCTAGCTAGCCGTTAGCTCACTAACCTTGAGCAGTGAGCAGGTGTTTGGTTGTTTTAAGCTGTACCTGGCTCTCTCTGTGTGTAGAGGAATTGTACAATATAGATCAGGGAATAGCAGACATTAGCTGTGTGGTTCTGAGGGTGGCCAGTCAGTCATAGAGAATTGTATTATGTCCTCCTTACTGTAGGTCAAGTAATCACCTAAAACCCATTGTCAAAACCTTGTTCCAGAAAGGTCTATCAGTGTACTAGGTTAGGGGACAGAAAGGGTTGGAGACTACGTGCCATGGGGTTTGAGATTATAACAACCATGTGATTAAATCCCAAATGAATGTACAGTGATTGACCAGGTCTAGGAGAGACCTGCAATGTAGAAGGATTTAACCCCAGGTCTTTCAAGTCCTTTAATATAGAGATGTATTCCCAAGCAACGGTTCTAACGCCCACGTCTGAATAGAAAGCAGTGCCAGCTCTGTCCTATACTCTCCAGATTATGTCTATTCCAATTAGCATCTCCTCCGTTTAGTAAAACCTCTCCAGTCTGTCCAGAGTGCTGGAACTTCTGCCTTTTACCTCAGTCATGAATTAAACATGAGTCGCTCTCCATTGCAACTGTGTGCTTACCCAGGTAGCCCTGGCAACGGTTACCAGGACATTGGCTAAGGAGAGCTGGGATAGGGAGCAAAGGTTAACAGGCTAAATCGAACAACGAGGTTCTTTCCACATTTCTTTCCCTGGCTTTCTCTTGCTCCCTCATTCTATCTCTCCTGCATTCTCTTTCTCTCCTTCTCCCTTCGCCTGTCGTTCTCCCTTCCTCTTTCTCTCCCTTGACCTCGATCTCTCTGTATTAAAGTTAAATGTGTTGTTCTTTGAGCGTGATGGCTGTTGAGAATACAGAAAGAGAGACAGAGGAAGACAGTATGTGTGAGAGCAGATTAACCTCCCATGGGCATTTCTGTCCACAGTGCAATAGATGTATCACTAGAGTTTCCCTTGTACTCAACAACTATCACTATTGATTAAACATCCAGTCACTCATCAGATCAAAGTCGCTTATCAATATACTGTAGATGGATGAATGAATGGGTGTGGAAAGTGAAATGGATAGACAGATTGGTAGATAGTGGATACTTATGCTCTCTCCGTGGATCTTACGTAAATGAGAGTAGAAAACTATTGACATGATGTGTGTTTGTTTGGTCAGTCTACATTCACCTCCATAATTCCTGCTATCATAGCTTTGTGTATACAGTAATTGTGGATTATCTACCCTAACATGGTATCCCCTCTACCCCCTTTCTCCCCTCCTCTGTCTCTCTGTTCTGCCCCCTCCTCTGTCTCTCTGTTCTGCCCCCTCCCTCTGTCTCTCTGTTCTGCCCCCTCCCTCTGTCCCTCTGTTCTGCCCCCTCCCTCTGTCTCTCTGTTCTGCCCCCTCCCTCTGTCTCTCTGTTCTGCCCCCTCCCTCTGTCCCTCTGTTCTGCCCCCTCCCTCTGTCTCTCTGTTCTGCCCCCTCCCTCTGTCTCTATGTTCTGCCCCCTCCCTCTGTCTCTCTGTTCTGCCCCCTCCTCTGTCTCTCTGTTCTGCCCCCTCCCTCTGTCTCTATGTTTTGCCCCCTCCGCTGTCTCTCTGTTCTGCCCCCTCCCTCTGTCTCTCTGTTCTGCCCCCTCCCTCTGTCTCTATGTTCTGCCCCCTCCCTCTGTCTCTCTGTTCTGCCCCCTCCCTCTGTCCGTCTCTACCTTTCTTCCCCTCTACCTCCCTCTTTTTCTATATTTATCTTCCTCTCTCTTATGATGCTAACTTCTGTAGAGGAGTAGTCCGGTAAGCCTCTTCTTGGCATGTCGTTCTCTGTCTCTCTGTCTCTCTGTTAGCATGAATTGCACACTTGCATGTCAGTTTTCTCCCTTTCTGTTTGTGATTCAGCATACTGACTTTTCTCTCTAAGGACCATATTGAATGTCTGGTGGGTGTCCATTGGGTCCTTTGTAATAGAGTGAGAGAAATATGCAATAGCAATACAACACACTCAGGTGTACCGGTGAACCAGGATTTGTGGAGAACAGGTTGCTCTGAATGAGAACCAATGGTGAGACTACCACAGTACCAGCACGAAGACAGCTGCTTTATAGTGACATTCGCTAAGATGGAAATCTGGCTGCTTTCTCTCATAATATCCATGCACAACAGCTCAGCAGATTATGTGTGCTCGTGTGTGTATATGAGTATATGCTTTTATTTTATTTCCTCTGAGTAAGGTCCCCTGAATCTGATTTAATTGAGGCTGTAGCAGTCAGTCAGTTGCATTCCACAGGAGCAGAATGATGGGAATAATTACAAAGGAAATGGAGGTGGGGAAGGGCAGAAAAGAATGCAGAGGGAGATGAGGAGAGGGGAAAAGGATACAGCTGAATGAAGCCACAGCAGGTCCACAGAAGAGTAGAGAGGACAGGGCCAATTGGATCAGTCATTATGGGCTGTGGATGACTGTGATTTCTCTCTCAACATATTGACATACACACCCATGCATGATCACACACCCACGGATGAATCATCGCGCTCACTCACTCGCGCGTGTGAATGAGTCATCCGTGCTCCTCTTAAGCCCTTCTCAGCTCTCTGCTTTCTACTCCATGATGCATGTTTGATCTCAATATACATGTTCAAAAGCATCAAATGGGTAAATTGTGACTGACTGACTGATCTACAAATAATAATGAATAGTTATTTTTGATGCAAGGTGATTTGTAGATCAGTCAGTCGCCAGCCCATTTGGTCTCACGTCAGATGGCATCACTTCTATGCGAAGCTCGTCCCTCAACCGATCTGTGGAACTCATCCCTAATTCTGAAAATCACTCCGCTCTCGGTAGCTATGACACACTGGCTACTACCGCAAACCATGCTCGATCAGCAGAGCAAACTTACTCCCGCTAGCAGTCTAGTGCAAGCTTGTTTGAGTGGCCATACGGTAGATAGTTTGCCAGATGAATTGTATAGCACCAAAGTTATGGAACTGTTCACAGCTGGCACTGTGCCTCGCTACTTTGAAACATTTTGCAAACGCGATAACGCCACACAGAGCAGTCAGCTGTGCTGTAGAACTCTGCGCACTAATCACGCCAGAACAGATGTCATGAAGACTAATTTGTGCATTAGCTAGAACTTCACTGCGCTAGCTAGCGGGAATATTCAGTGTTGAGTGTGTTAAATTATGTTGTTTGCATCCCTGCCTTTAGTTTCATATGGATTGATTTGAAACTGATTCAGCCAGCAAGCAGACACTAGCTAGCTAATGTGCTAGCTAGCTAATTTTCGTGCACATTTCAAATTTCATAAATACCGATTCTACCACCACAAAACACCTTAGCTAGTGAAGAATACCCAATATTAGCTACAGGTTTATAGTTTTTGGCAAGATAAACTCTGACACTTTTGAGGATTTAAAGGGGGTTCAGTTGACAATGTCACCTTGGTAACCTTTTCGAATGTTAGGACAGCATATAGTAGCCAAACCTCTTTTTAGCTATCCCATGTGTTTGCGAGTTATCAGACAGACCAGATGTGAGACAATGTGGTTGATCTATTTTAAAGCACATTAAGGGTGTGGATCATGCACTCTTAATACTCTTAAAAGCCTACTGCCATTCTTCAGTCACCAGTCAGAAATCACTGAATATTTGAACATTCTTACTGGCACGGCTAATAATGCCACCACAGGCCTATAGAAATGTTGCAGTGCTCCGCTTGACCTGTCATTGCTCCAATCACACAATTTTGCTGCCTCAATGCCCCGTCCACCAGGAAGTAGCTGAGTGCCGGAGCCGCTATACCAACATTTTTATAATTAACTCAAGATAGACCACATGGTGTCGTTTCCAACCGGAGCAAATTAAGCGTAGTGGGCAGAACAACCAAGGATGTGGGTAGAGCCAAGCACGAGCTAGCGAGATCCTATTGCCGTGTTCTAGCATGTATTTGCATATTTCTGTTAAGGAACAACTACTCTGTGAAGTGCGCGTGTACAATAACTCAGTTCACCATTGCACTCCTTCTAAACAATATAATTTTTTAAAACTTTTAGAAAGGTTTAAGTCTACAAAACTTAGTGTTCGTAACAGATTATAGTTTTGGGAGCAGAAAACGGTATTGAGATCGAGTGTTCCATCGCTGAGAAAATGTGCAGAATGTTGGCCAAGTTTAATCTAGCTCTAACTTCTCCCACTTCCTGCCACTGGACTTCCTCTCATCACCATATTTGGTGGTGAGAAGAAGTTCTAAATGGATGCTTCAGATTTATACATCCTGTGAAGTATCTGGCTCATTGTTCTCTCGTAGTGACATCACTATGACAGTATACTACTGTACTGTACCTTTCTTTACCCCACTCTATCTCTCTGGTGCGGGATGACTAAACTGAATTTCCATTACAGCCATTAATGGGGATGACTCTGGTTGTGTTGTGAATGTAACTGTATTATGTTGGAGAAGTGTGCTTTACTGATTCATCACTCTCTGACCAGGTATCTCTTCTCTCTTCCTTTTTGCTGGTCATAGAGACGTAGCCCGGTAAGTGTCCCTCCATTCCGTGTCCGTCCCTGGGGCCTGGGGTGAATTACAAACGCTTTTTTCTCCCTCTGCTTCCTGTAGCCTGCTGGAGGAGTGGAGGGGAGAGGGTTGAGGTGGAGTTAACAGTTGAAACAGATCAGGAAAATATGGCTCCCTGTTGTACTAGGCGTTTAAGTCCCTGGGGGAATCTGAATAGTCTTTCCTTGATTCCTCGTATCCTCTGTCTTCGCCTCCTTCTTGCTTCCTTCTGATATATTAAGGAGGTGGGTAGAAGAAGGGAAGAGACGACGCAAGAAATTGAGAAAGGACGTTTGAGATTCACCCCATCTGTCGACAGCTGGACCCTTTGATCTCTCATTTCAGCCCCACCTTCTAGTGAATCCTCTGCTGCCCTCTCTCTCTCTCTCTCTCTCTCCTTCCATCTCGCACTGTCCCTCCTTCCTTCTCCCTCTATTTTCCTTCTTATCGTGCCTCATTGAGAGTTATTTCATGCACTGTATTCTCACTAAAAAGCAGCACTCTTTGTCTTGGTCTCTCTTTCTTTCTCTCTCCCTGCTCTCTCTTTCTCTCCTTTTCTCTCTATCTCTCTCTTTACCTCTGGGTTTCTCTCTGTCTCTCTCTCCATGTTTCTGTATCTCTCTCTCTCATTATATGGTCTCATCTGTATTCTATATCTGTCCTTCTCAATTTTGTGTAGGGTGTATAATGTCTTGGGCTTACATGAGGCTTTAAATACCTACTCTTTCGATCTGTCTCTGACAGCTTTCTGTGCCCACTGAACTCACACTATACACTGAGTGCACAGAACATTATGAACACCTGCTCTTTCCATGACATACAGTGGCTTGTGAAAGTATTCACCCCCCTTGGCATTTTTCCTATTTTATTGCCTTACAACCTGGAATTAAAATTGATTTTTTGGGGGTTTGTATCATTTGATTTACACAACATGCCTACCACTTTGAAGATGCAAAATATTTTTTGTGAAACAAACAAGAAATAAGACAAAAAAACAGAAAACTTGAGCGTGCATAACTATTCACCCCCCCAAAGTCAATACTTTGTAGAGCCACCTTTTGCAGCAATTACAGCTGCAAGTCTCTTGGGGTATGTCTCTATAAGCTTGGCACATCTAGCCACTTGGATTTTTGACCATTCTTCAAGGCAAAACTGCTCCAGCTCCTTCAAGTTGGATGGGTTCCGCTGGTGTACAGCAATCTTTTTTTCATTTCACTTCTCCAATTACATGAAATCCAAATAAAAATCAATTTAAATTACAGGTTGTAATGGAACAAAATATGAACAACGCCAAGGGGAATGAATACTTTTGCAAGGCACTGTAGACTGACCAGGTGAATCCAGGTGAAAGCTATGATCCCTTATTGATTAAATCCACTTCAGTCAGTGTAGATGAAGGGAGGAGAACGGGTAAAGAAGGATTTTTAAGACTTAAGATAACTGAGACATGGATTGTGTATATGTGCCATTCAGAGGGTGAATTGGTAAGACAAAAGATTAGAAGTGTCTTTGAACGGGCTATGGTAGTACATGGTAGTAGTACAGTAGGCCAGGCGCACCGGTTTGTGTCAAGAACTGCAATGCTGTTGGGTTTTTCACGCTCAACAGTTTCTTGTGTGTATCAAGAATGGTCCACCACCCAAAGGACATCCAGCCAACATGACACAACTGTGGGAAGCATTGGAGTCAACATGGGCCAGCATCCCTGTGGAATGCTTTCGACACCCTGTAGAGTCCATGCTCGACGAAAGCGCGGGGGGGGGTGCAATTCAATATTAGCCAGGTGTTCTTAATGTTTTGTACACTCTGTGTATATTAGCTTGTCTATAGATCCTAATGGTCATTGTAAAGTATATATTATTTGTATTAATCTACATAACTGCATTTTTATTTCACTCTGCAGTAAGTATACCTTTTCCAGAAATATAATGTTTTATAATCCATTCACGATTCAGACAGTGCATCTCAACACAATATCATCTCTTATGTCCTAAGGCCACTAGCTCCTAGATTGTTCCACAGTATTTCTATGTGAGGTAGAGAGAACAGGCCTATTATTAGTCATCTACTTCCCTGTTGCGACGGTTGCTAAATCAGCCTAGCCAATGGTCTCATCCGATTAGCTCATTCTAAGGCTATAGAGACCATTTTCTGACCTTCGCTAGTGGACAGGCACCCTCCTGGAAATACTGTATGTAATGTGTACATTAACACGGTGTGACTCATGGATTTTAAAACCCTTTATTATTTCCATATGAGTCATTTGAGTGTGAAATGTAATGTGTGATATGTTTTTTGTCTTTTTTCAAATGTATGTGTTTTTATTATAGGGGTTGATGACAAAGGACTCTAGTAAGTATCTAAGATGTCTCCACTGTATCTAAGATGTCTCCACTTGTTTTGTTGTTTAAAGCTAAATGCTTCAGTTGAAAAGCCAAGTCATTGATTAGTTTCAATGTGTTTTAGTGTGTATGATGAGTCAGTTGAGGTGAACGACTGTGAATGAATCTCTCCTCAGGTGAAGAGATACAGGTAGCTCGGCCAAGACGTCCTGCACCCATTGAGGTCCCCACATTAGCAGCCCCGGTGCTACAAGTCCCCAGGTACGTCTCTGTCTGTTGCCCACTGACCTGTCACAGACTCACCCCAGGTGTTGTGGCTCTGTAGTGATGCACTGGTCTGTACATCTATAGTTTTACATTAACCTCTGATGACTTTCAGTCGCTGATGACAATCAACAATCACTGATTTAGTAACGTTAAGTCGAAGGCTGATACAGCCCCTTCCTTCCCTTATGACATGAATGCATCTCCTGTTGTAGTGTGCTGAGTGAGGTGACTGAAGTCTGTCTTAGTTTCTGTGGTAGACTGATCATCTGACTCATCCTGCTGTCCCTGTCTATCCCTGTCTTATCTCCATCCCTCAGCAGTAAGAAAGCCAGTACCAGAGAATGCTACAGCCTACTAACCCTGTCTGTCTGTCTGTCCCTATTTTATCTCCCTCCCAGAAGTAAGAGAGCCCCAGCAGTACCAGTACTAGAGAAGAAAGCAGTCTCAGTACCAGAGGACGCTACAGCCTTATTTGGGCCTCCGCTGGAGACAGCCTTCGGAGAGCAGAAAACTGAAGGTACAACTCTGTCCCACATCTGGCTGTCACCGGGTTTTCTTTGATGTTTGATTGGTGTGTGTGTGTGTGTGTGTCAGCGCTGAGCGATTAACCAACATTTTCGCACCGTTTCTGTAGAAAGAAATCAAAGCAAGCACGAGAGAAATCAGATCAGATGTTACAGGAATTTGTAGTTTTCAACAGGAAAATATTCAACCTAGTTCAGCGCAGAAAACATGCTAATTGCCTACAATGCCCATAATCCCCTGCCTTTCCTGTTTATCCAGACCCCGGACAGACTCATGAGAGAGGAATGTACACAACACAACGACGAGAGGGATAGAGACAGTTTGTGAGGTAGCTCTACACAATTGATAGTTGATAGGTAATTAGCAGTCTTGAAAGTATGCCCTATCTACTAAAATTGTAATTTCGTCAGACAGCTCTGCAGCATAAGAAGCTACTAGCTAGCCATCTAGCTAGCTACTAGTCTAGCTAAACAGGATGACTCGTTAGGGAGCACAGAGATTACGGTCGCGTTCCCTGCTCAGACTTTGCATGCATCAACCAATGGTTGCGTGACATGTCATCGACTGTTCCGTCGGGCACCAGATTGCTGTAACATACTGTATGATGTGGTTAGCTGAAATGTAAAATACCTATCCAGGCGTTGTAAGATCTGGCATGCATCAGCAACACCTGGGCAGAAGAACGTGCCCAACATTAGATGGTTGTCTGGCTGGCTGGCTGCTAATGCCTGAGCAGAGATGAGATGATGACTAAGGAATTAAATTAAATAAAGTCATCCAATAAAGTAATAAGACAATGGATTGTTTTCAATGTTTTTTGTCAATATTTGGCTTTGGAATTTCAATTAAAACGTTCTAAAATCATTTTAAGGTAATTATTTAATGTAAAAAATATATATAATAAAAAAGAACCTGAAATCAAAAACCGTTATTTTGTTTTGTGAAACTCGAACTGACCTCAAAAAGCGCTAATCGCTAATCGCTAGCGTGTGTGTGTGTGCGTGCATGTGTCCATCTCTACCTTGTTTTGCTGTGATCGAGATGTGTATAACGACAATGGCTTGTTGTGGATCACTGTGACACTGAAGACACACTGCAGATGCATAGCACCAACAAGATGGATGCTTCCTATTCCCTACACTGCCTTTCGGCCACCTCTAAAGACACTATCCCTCCTCCCTGTCAGCTGCACACACTGCCACTATGTCTTGGGCACTAAAACTCTCACAAACACGCTAGGGATCAGAGCTCAGAGGCACTATGAAGTCAAATTAGATTCCACCGTGGTTGGTTTGTTGTCGTGTGGATCCACCCTCACCGCTCTCAGTCAGGGTTCTATGCTGGTGGATTTAGCTCTGCAGGCTCTGACTGGAAAGCTCTTAGCTTGTTATGTAACTACCTGCCGAAGCATAGCTAATGTCACTACATACAGATACAGCAGCCTTTGCTTTTTTAACACACCATTCAGAGATAGAAGTTTCTCTGTGAGGCTGTTAGTCCCTGCTGATATCCCTCTTTCTCAATGGTGTGGTTATATAAAGTACATGATTCTGTGAAACTGATAGGGTTGCTATTCTCTATTTATAAATAACAGATGAGCTTGTATAAGATGTTGCCTTCAGTAGTAGGAGATATTCTCCACAGCTATAGCTAATAGAACTGATATTACCTCCTTACTTCTTGGTGTCTTTTTTTGCGCAGTAATTGGTTGGTTATAGACATGACAGGTTTAGGCTAATGGTAATCTAGGTCCAAGAATTCAGATTCAATTCATGTCTTTATTCTAGATGCTAACATGCCTATTTTAACATACAGTTACCCTGAGGTATATCTTTTTAGCTTATTAAACTGACGCCCCCACTATGTTATGTCCCCTGTCTGTTCTGAACATAGTGGGTATATCTGAGACAGTGGTGTGTGACGTGTGGGGTGCTCCTCTACCTGAGTCTGAGTCACTGAGCCCAGACTTCTCTTTCACGAGACCCTTCCCTACAGGCAGTAAGTTTTCCATTTGTGTTTGCACTTCCTGGAATGACTCTGAAATGACTGCACGGAACCATCAACACCTCATAAACCACCTCACCCTCATGACTGAAACTAACGAGCGATCTGGACGGATAAACAGAGGGAGAGAGTCTGTGAACGAGTGCTCCATTAACTCTTCCTCTTCCTCCGCAGCCCGTACTAACCCGCTCATTTCATCCGTCATTAGTTAGAGAAATAATTAAATCCATACTAATGTTGAGCATCATGATTCAATTGCCTCTTCCTCCTCTTCCCCCCTGCATCTGCCATGGATTATGGGCCATATGCATGGTGGTGTATGTAATGTATGGCATGGGGCTGTATGGTAGTTCCCTACCTGTCCTGTCCTGAGCTGGTGTGGCGCAGCCATGCACTAACCCCAGGTGCCTCTAGATGGCGCCACCCTTTATAGTGACAGGCTGTTCACGGATGCACTGATATCATTGCAGCTCCGCCCCTGCTTCCGCCCAAGAATGTCTCAACCTCCCCCCCTCTAACTGGCTCCCCCTCTGCAGATGCTGCCGGTAAGACCCCTCATCACTCGACCCCTCTTGACCCCTTCCCTCTCTCCTTCCCTCTACCTTTTTCTCAATCTCACTTTCTATTTCTTGCATTTGCTGTCTCTCACTCTCTCTCTCTCTCTCTCTCTTACTCATTCTCATACTAACTGCTCTGCTCCTCTCTCCGTGCACGTGACTGTCAGGTTTGTCAATAAAGGCAGAAGGCTCAGGGAGGAAGACCTCCATCCCAAACCTGGACAACATTTTCGGCCCAGCGGAACCCCCTGCCTTTGGCGAGGAGTCTGCCGACAAGTGGGTCTGCTTCAGCGAGGAATCAGCAGCCTCTGAAACACCACCCCCTCCAAAGGACCCAGCCCCGCCTCTGCCAACGTCCCCACCCCCTCCAGAAGATCCCCCTGCCCCTCCTGTACCCACCTCCCCTCTCCCTCTGGATGACCCTGTCCCTGCCCCCTCTCTCTCCCCTCTCCCCACCTCCCGTCCCCCACAGGAAGAATCTGTCTCTCCCTTACCCACCTCCCCACCCCCTACAGAGGAACCAGCGCCCCACCTACCCACAGTCCCACCCTCACCTAAAGACCCTACACCCCCACCCACACCACTTCCACCAAAGGACCCTACACCACCCCCCACTCCCACACCCACTGTTGTCCCCACGCTCGACTTAACCTCCAGCATTGTCCCTGTTCCCCCTGTCACCTCACCCCCCAGCGTTGCCCCTGTCTCCTCTGCAGTCCCCTCTTCTCCCAAAGCAAGCACATCTGTCTCCCCCACCATCCCCCCTGCCCCTGTGGAAGCACCCTCACGCACCATCCCCCCGCCCCTCGTCTTGGCCTTGGAGGAACGGAAGGGTCCTGAAGCAGCTGCTCTGTCTGTCCCACCTGCCCCGCCGAAAGAGGACCTCAGTGAAACCGCCACCACCGTGTCACCCAAAGATGTTGGGCAGGTTTCCCGTGTTGCGCCTCCCCCTCCTCCACCCCCTACGTACAGGGCAGTGGTGTCCTCGCCAGGACCCACGACAGGGGGCATGGGTAGTAGTGGTGAGTACCCCTGCAGTTCTAACTCATCTTACACAACACCCCCCATCCATAACAGCACAATCCACCTGACCACTGTCAGCATCAGTCTCAGTCCGTAGCGTTGTGCTGATGTATCATGCAGTCAGCTAGTGTAAGCACATACTTGATAGGTTGTCAGTGTAAAAGAGTATGTTCTTAATTGACTTACCTGTATAAATAAAGGTTGGATAATAAAAACTAGGAACATAATGACCATCTATTTAAGGCAGTGATTAGGTTTAGTTGGCTTGCTGTTTGACTGGAGCGGCTCATTGAAATCAACTGTGAGTAGGATCATTATATTCATTACGCTGTTTAATGGTTAGATTAATGCTGACTGATTCCCATATCAGGGCTGATCACAATCCTTACATTAATACAGGATATGAGCTGAGAAGGTACTGTACATAAACCCTGCTCTTGTTCAGACCTACATTTCATCTTGCAAAATAGAATTGATCACATTGTGGCTGTGTGTGTGGATGTGTGTTATCAGAAAGAAGTGGGTTAAGATCCCTAAACCAATGAAGCCATTGTTCCCTGTTTCCGTCTATGTAAAGTGACACACCACACACACTCTTGCTTTACAATTATGGCGGTCGTTATGTAGTGTTGTTCCGTTGTAGACTAAAAAGAGATGTGCGTAGTGTACGTGACCACGATGAGGATGAGGGGCGTTAGTTAGTTTAGCTTAACACAACTGGAACGGGACACCCGGATTCAGGACTGGAAACACAGCTTGGATAGATCCCGCTGACACAGCACTTTGGAATGCCGGGATGAGTGGGTATTCTGGCTCTGAATATTTTGTCCCCCTGTGGGAAAATCGTCCCTCAAGATAAACAATAAAGTGACTGACTGAGTTCAGAGTGTTTTTAAATCTTATTACCCACTACTGCAGGGGTGTGGAACACATGTTGCCCTGGGGGGCGCGTTTGGTCTTAAACGAGGTCCAGAGGGCCTCACTGATCATTTGTTATAATTCCTTGCCATCAAAATTAGCAAAAAATTGTCCTCCTATCCATAGTTTTTAGAATTTCCGATGCTCCTTTACTGTCTAGTGATTATTAGCAAGCTGGACAGTCAAGACATTTTATGAATACAGGTCCATTATCATTTCTACACAGTTTCAGTTTGGTTTGAGTCATTTTAAAGTATCTAGATATATATATATATATATATTTTTTTTTTTACTCAAACCACTTGCGGGCCGGATTGGACCCCCTGGGCCGTATGTTTGACACCCCTGCACTACTCACTCCCAAAACCTTCCTAATAGATAGTAAAACAGGTAGCCATGATGGACTGGTGTGTGTTCTCTCACTGTCATTCTATCCAATTAAATTTAGCTCAATGGAAATTCAATCAAACATAATGTTCCGTAAACAGGAAACCAGGTTACCCAATCATTATTCCAGAATGAACTAGATGTTCTAGACCACGTGTCAAACTCATTCCACGGAGGGCCGAGTGTCTGTGGGTTTTCTCTCCTCCCTTGTACTTGATTGATGAATTAAGGTCACTAATTAGTAAAGAACTCCCCTCACCTGGTTGTCTAGGTCTTAATTGAATGGAAAAAACTAAAACCCGCAGACACTAGGCCCTCCATGGAATGAGTTTGACACCCCTGTATCTAGAGAGACTGCCTGGTCAGTTTTGTTTTGATGTTCTAGGATCTCCCCACATCGTGATTTTCTATTTCTCTGGACAGTGATGTCATAATGTTCTCCTAATGCAGGTGTCCTCTTGTCCCCATGCAGGAGCGTCCTCTCCGGCTCGACCTGCTACACCGTCAGCTTCATCAGCTGTTGTCAGCAGCCCCACCCCGCCCCCACCTCCACCACGCCCTTCCTCACGACCCAAACTGCCTCCTGGGAAACCTAGCATGGGGGACGTGGTACGTGATGATATCTTTGTTTACACTTGACTTACTATACACAGTAACAACAACCTACTTGCACAGTAACAACTCTACTTATATAAAATAAAAAAATGCGGTACGTGATACAGTAATAAAAACCTCAAACCTCCTCAAGCAGCACACTCCTCGTAAACAACACCTTTTTATACTTTATGGTACTTCCATAATTGACCTGTAGTAGATATTTGACCGTTAGTTTCAAGTGTTTGTTTCACGTTTAGCCTCCCCAAAATGGATGCTGAACTGTGAGGACGATTGAACATTAAATGACTGATAATTAAATCATATCACTAATAGGATCTCTAACATGAAAACATCTGTTATATTTTTCCTCTGTCTCTCTGTCCCAATGCAGAGCCGGCCCTTTAGCCCCCCGGTCAGTCATTCGTCCAGCCCCCCTCCCATCGCCCCACTGGCTCGGGCCGAGAGCACTTCCTCTATCTCCTCCAACAACTCCTTGAGTGCAGCCACCACCCCCACCGTCGGTAAAGATCTCACTGTGTCTGTGTCAGGTGTGTGTGCCCCGTCATCTCTCTCACCACTACCTGTTCTACTGTACCTGTGCTACTGTTACAGTACCTGTGCTGTTACCTGTGTTGACGGATTGCTTTGGTCAATCTCTGTGCTGCCGCGGAGATGGCGGCATCCATCGGCAGCTGCTGTTTTTCTGTGACTCTCAACTCTGTCTCTCAATAAATCCTGATGCACTCCTCCAGCGAATGCTTGAGTTACAGTGTTCACTCAGTGTAATGTATTTACATTTACTCAGTGTATTCACTCAATGTACACTGTATATCTGTGAATGCGGTAAGGATTTTAAAGACTACAACATGCCTAATAATTCGTAATGGAATGGTTAAATATACTGTAACCATTCACTCAGCTAGGGGAAAAGGTTATTGTCTGAAGAGCCTACAGTATATTACAACAGAATACAGTTAGTCATAAAGACACATATGGTATTAATCCCAGAGAGTGACATTTTAAATCATCACTTAAATGAAGCATGATGTGGTAAATGTTTGCTGGGTATTTACTGTTTTGTTAGATACACAATGCATTCGTCGTATCTTCTTTAGATTTATGAGGAGGACAGTAGAAAGTAACAAGATAATATGATTTGCAGCGTAAGGAGACTTGGAGCAGAGAGCCCACATTTGAAATGCTGATCATGCCTTGTGTGCTTCTCATCCCATGAGATTTTTGTATTTGAGTTTTTTTTCTTCACATTTTTCACCCATCCCATAATGTTTCCGTTCACAACGTGTCCTCCTTACTGTGACACTGTCCGTTTTTCTATCACCATTATTTCTTACAGGGTTTGTTCTTTGTTTTGATTTGCATTTGTCCTTTTTTCTTTTGGGCTATCGCTTGTTGTGATGTCAGAAGATGATGCTTTTGTAGACAAACTGCCCATGTTTGGGAGGCCCTTTGATTCCCTGGCAGGTACAGTATAGTGTGGATGGAGGGAGGCTATCTGAGAGGAAGGGGGTTAGGACCTAGGAGGGAGGAATGTTCCACGTTCCACCCAAGCTTTGATGACTGTCTGATGTCATAGGTCATCCATCCATGAGAATTTTCTTGCTTTGTTTGTCTGTTTGTTTTTGTCAATCCATCTCAGAGTTGATGGCAGCTATCATATGAGGGGAGTACATTTGAGATATTGGAGTATGCCACAGATTTCGTTTTTCACTTTGATAAATGGTGAAACACCTCGCTCTCTCCATCTCTCACACACACTCTCACACAAAAGCAGTGTTGAATGAAAAGCATCCCAATGATAATTTGTTCAGAAAGCTGAAATGCCGTGCATCTGCCATTCATCATCCCACACCTACAAGGTTCTTTTTTGTGTTTTTTATGACTGTACACGCTTTGCTGCCCACATCACCACGGCAACGTCCATTTTTGTGTGATAGTTACTGTGTGTGGAGTGCACTGTGTTTTCGAGCATGCTGTTACTCTGCAGTCTGCGGTGCTGTGTGTGTATATGTGTGTGTTCCTGTGTGTAAAGAATGTAGCCTGTCTGAAGAGCTTCTGTGGCATCTGTGGGCACTCACACACACTCACACTCACTCCCTCTGTGATAGAGAGAGCCTAGCTGCTTTTGAAGTCTGGCAGGAGAATTGGCCTGAGTGTTTCCAATTGGTTGGTATTCATCGCACCACCCTCTCCTCACCACTCAGATCATCACAGACAGACAGGCAGGCAGCCAGTGAAAGAGCTCTCCAGTGCCCACCTCCCAACCTCTCACCCTGATCCCCATCCTCCCCCTGTACCAGACTTCCCCTTATCCTCTGCCCTCTCACCCTCTCACTCCACCCATGGGAAGGTGTTTCTCCACTACACTACACTCCACTACTCTAACCATGCACCCCCATCAGAACACCTGCCCACTATTCACCATTCACCTCCACTCCATCCATCCATTCACTACATCCCAAGGTCCCCACCACCCCCTCAGCAGTCACACCTAAACAGTGAGCCCACCAACCCCCTCCAGCACCCCTGGTTTTACCCTCATCACTTCCCCCTGGTGTACGTCATCAGGTCCAACAGCCAGAGTCCATCTATTCTGAAAGACGATGGCCGGTGTGATACGTAAAACAGTCTACTATTGGCATGTGATGTAAAAGTATTAATGTAATGATAATGGTAATGAAGGTTTTCTATAGCAGTGTGTAGATGAATATTGTATGTGCAGTATGAACGATCTGCCAGGTATCATTCCCAATCAGTCCTCTCCAGGCTTGGCTTGTTCTCACCATGCTCCTAGACATCCACCACCACCATCCACCAAGAGATACCTTATTTCATCTGGTCCAGCCCCCTCCCACACACACGTACCCGTTTCACACTACTGATCTGAGCCAAGCTGTACAGAGCTTATCTGACCTGGCTATGGATCCTTTGCTGCCTGGAACCATGCTGGAAAGGACAATGTGGAAAGAGATTATCAGAGCCAGAACAATACGGTTCAGGTCAGCACAATAGTGTGAAAACTCATAGGCAGCCTACACAAAGACATACACACACCATTTGGTGTCCTGTTCTGTGCTGGCAGTGTTTTGGCTTGCTGTGCCATGCCCCTCTGTACCCCACCTCACCTTACTGTGACTTGTGATAGACCTGCCATGTGACTCACACTACTGTCCTTCTCTCTCCCTCCCCCTCTCACATACCCACCCACCCTCCCTTCCTCCTCTCCCTCCTCCCTCCTCCCTCCCCCCACCACAGAGAATGACCAGCCTTCCCTGGTTTGGTTTGACAGAGGAAAGTTTTATTTAACCTTTGAAGGTAAGTTGTGTCTGCACAACAGCTAACTGTAGTGTGCACACTCACCCGACCCGACACGGGCCTCATCTGTGCAAGCTTTTCCTCCCCCCTCCTCCTCCCTCCTCTCACCCCTCCATCCCATGGCCCAACACTCACTGCCTCCAAGCTAACTCCTGAGCCTCTCTACATGCAGCCCCCTTATCATCTTTCTCACTCATCTTCCTCCTCGCGTCGTCATTCGTTCTCATTTCACATGCGGTGGCCGCAAGTCTGTCATTTCCTTAAAGATCCTCATTCTTCAGGTACTCTACTAATCTCTGTTTGTGTTGTCTTCTTTTTGTGTAGACTCACTTCTCTTTGTTCTTTTGGGTTTTGGTTTTGGTCTTTGATCTTGTCACAATGATTCATCATCAACAGCATGTCTGGAATATGCATGAACTCGCTCTCTCTTTCTCTCCTTTTCATATATCTTACTTTCTGTCTTTTCAGTGCGTTTCAGTGTTTCTGAATCACAATGAAACTGGCCTTTTACATAGTACATCAAATATTTAATTCACAAGCAAGGCAATGAGATGATAGACAGTCAAAAGTTTGGACACAACTACTCATTCAATGGTTTTTCTTTATTTTTACTATTTTCTACATTGTAGAATAATAGTGAAGACATCAAAACTATGAAATAACACATATGGAATCATGTAGTAACAAAAAAAGTGTAAATTACAGTAGATTTTAGATTCTTCAAAGTAGCCACCCCTTTGCCTTGATGACAGCTTGGCATTCTCTCAACCAGCTTCATGAGGAAAGCTTTTCCAACAGTCTTGAAGGAGTTCCCACATATGCTGAGCACTTGTTGGCTGCTTTTCCTTCACTCTGCAGTCCAACTCATCCCAAACCAGCTCAATTGGGTTGAGGTCGGGTGATTGTGGAGGCCAGGTCATCTGATGCAGCGCTCCATCACTCTCCTTGGTCAAATAGCCCTTACACAGCCTGGATGTGTGTTTTGGGTCATTGTCCTGTTGAAAAACAAATGATAGTCCCAATAAGCGCAAACCAGATGGGATGGCGTATCGTTGCAGAATGCTATATTTGAGATTCTTCAAAGTAGCCATCCTTTGCCATGATGACAGCTTTGCACACTCTTGGCATTCTCTCAACCAGCTTAATGAGGTAGTCACCTGGAATGCATTTCAATTAACAGGTGTATCTTCTTAAAAGTTAATTTGTGGAATTTATTTCCTTCTTAATGCGTTTGAGCCAATCAGTTGTGTTGTGACAAGGTAGGGTTGGTATACAGAAGATAGCCCTATTTAGTAAAATACCATATTATGGCAAGAACAGCTCAAATAAGCAAAGAGAAATGACAGTCCATCATTACTTTAAGACATGAAGGTCAGTCAATCCGGAAAATGTCAAGAACTTCTTCAAGTGCAGTCGCAAAAACCATCAAGCGCTATGATGAAACTGGCTCTCATGAGGACCGCCACAGGAAAGGAAGACCCAGAGTTACCTCTGCTGCAGAGGATAAGTTCATTAGAGTTACCAGCCTCAGAAATTGCAGGCCAAATAAATGCTTCACAGAGTTCAAGTAACAGACAAATCTCAACATCAACTGTTCAAAGGAGACTGCGTGAATCAGGCCTTCATGTTCAAATTGCTGCAAAGAAACCACTACTAAAGGACACAAATAAGAAGAAGATACTAGCTTGGGCCAAGAAACACGAGCAATGGACATTAGACCGGTGGAAATCTGTCCTCTGGTCTGATGAGTCCAAATTTGAGATTTTTGGTTCCAACCGTTGTGTCTTTGTGAGACGCAGAGTAGGTGAATGGATGATCTCCGCATGTGTGGTTCCCACCGTGAAGCATGGAGGAGGAGGTGTGGGGCTGCTTTGCTGGTGACACTGTCTGTGATTTATTTAGAATTCAAGGCACACTTAACCAGCATGGTTACCACATCATTCTGCAGCGATACGTCATCCCATCTGGTTTGTGCTTAGTGGGACTATCATTTGTTTTTTAACAGGACAATGACCCAACACACCTCCAGGGTGTGTAAGGACTATTTTACCATGAAGGAGAGTGCTGCATCAGATGACCTGGCCTCCACAATCACCCGACCTCAACCCAATTGAGATGGTTTGGGATGAGGTGTATATGTGGTAACTCCTTCAAAACTGTTGGAAAATCATTACAGGTGAAGCTAGAGAGAATGCCAAGAGTGTGCAAAGCTGTCATCAAGGCAAAGGGTGGCTACTTTGAGGAATATAAAATATAAAATACATTTTGATTTGTTGAACACGTTTTTGGTTACTACATGATTCCATATGTGTTATTTCATAGTTTTGATGTCTTCACTATTATTTTACAATGTAGAAAATAGTAAAAATAAAGAAAAACCCTTGAATGATTAGGTGTGTCCAAACTTTTGACTGGTACTGTAGATGCCAAACCGACCCATCATACACAGGTATTGGTTCTCATTTTGATCGTTTTAATCACAGTGGTTCTCTCACACACTCTTTGGTTCTCCATCTTCATCCATACACTGCTGCTGAGATAGTTAGTAAACAGGAAATAGGGTGTTCTACAGGAAATGGGAGGAGTCTTATGGATAGAGATGTAGCGGAGCAGCTAGGAGAGGGTTGAGAGAAGAGTAGCTTTGTTGGTTTGTGAGGACTATAGACGTGGGTTGTGTTTAATGCTGATAGTCTCTCTCTTTCTGCTTCTCATACTGTCTCCCTCTGGTCTATTTTCAGTCTGTTTCTCTGAGTCTCTCTATCTCTCTATCTGTCTGTCTGTCTGCCTCTCTCTCTCTCTCTCTCTCTCTCTCTCTCTCTCTCTCTCTCTCTCTCTCTCTCTCTCTCTCTCTCTCTCTCTCTCTCTCTCTCTCTCTCTCTCTCTCTCTCTCTCTCTCTCTCTCTCTCTCTCTCTCTCTTTATTGCTATTAAACATGTGTGTGTGCTGATTTAAACAGGCTGCTCCAGGGGCCCCAGCCCTCTCACCATGGGGGCACAGGACACCCTTCCGGTGGCGGCAGCTTTTACTGAGACAGTCAATGCCTTCTTCAAAGGAGCCGACCCCAACAAGTAGGTCCACTCAGATACCTCTTGATAAGAGAGATGTCTGTCAATGTATGTATTGCTCTTTTGCTCTCGCTCTCTTTCTTTCTTTCTCTCTTTCTCTTTTGTCCTCCCTTTATATTATCTCTGTCCCCTTCGCTCTCTTTCTCTCTCTTTTTTTATTTTACCCTTTCTATATCTCCCTGCTCCCTGCTTCATGTCCCACTCTCTCCCCTTCTGGACATTCTAACCTCCTCCTCCCCTGTCCCTGTCTAAAGGTGTGTTGTGAAGATCACAGGTGAGATGGTGCTGTCGTTTCCAGCGGGGATCACTCGGCACTTTGCCAATAACCCGTCCCCTGCCGTGCTAACCTTCAGCATAACCAACTACAGCCGGCTGGAGCATGTGCTGCCTAACCCCCAGCTACTCTGCTGGTAAAGGCCCACTGTAACACCCCCTCAATATACTGGAACCCTCACAACATCATACACTGGAGTGTTCATAATATTACATCACACTGTACCTTTAACATACTATACCAAAACATTATGCTGGTAAACACCACTGTAACTTCCCTCACATCATACCACTCACAACATCATGTGGCACTGTAGCATTTATAACATGTCACATTGAGCACGTGAAATCATACTGTACCAAAACAATACACCCAAGTCCATTTCTGACTGGGCTCTGAGTCACTGTGAATTCATCCCAGTGGTTTGACTAACCACCTCATTCCAAGGTTATTCTGCACTCTCACACATACAAGGCATCACAGTTGTTTTTGTGTAGCACGAGTATCTGTTTGCAATCGCCGCGCTGCAGTAGTCCTCTCTGTAGTAGATACAGATATAACTCGTACTCTGTTGTGTCTCTGTGTTGAATAACGTTTAGATGGATCAATCGTTAGATAATATGATCAAATACATATTGTCTTCTATTATTGCCCACATAGTGACACCGCCACAACACCCAACCCTGACTCCAAGAACTTCTGGGTGAACATGCCAAACCTGATGACCCATCTAAAGAAGGTGGCTGAGCAGAAACCCCATGCCACTTACTACAATGTGGACATGCTCAAGTACCAGGTCAGCGACTCTTATACTAGATTATGCACAGTTTCCGTACAAATGTCTGTGTCATTGATTCATCTCTATGGTTGTTATGTGTGCAGGTATCAGCGCAGGGCCTCATTTCAACACCCCTGAACCTGGCAGCCAGTTGGCGATGTGCACCCACCAGCACGGACCTCCGAATAGACTACAAATACAATGGCAACGCCATGACAACACCCGTGGCGCTCAACAACGTCCAGTTCCTGATCCCCGTGGACGGAGGGGTCACCAAGCTACAGGCCGTGCTTCCCACCGCCGCATGGTAAGACAGAGGAGTATACTGTATGTCCGAACCATATACAATGCGTTTCTGTTGAATTTAATTGAATTTATTTGATAAGTAAAAGTAGAAGGCTGCACCTGCCGGAGACAACCCATGGCTCTATGGCTCAGCCCTGTGCTGAAGAAGGCAATTTTGCGAGTTTGAAAAAGCCAGTTTCCCAAACCCAGATTAAGCCTATTCCTGGCTTTTAAAGAGTAACAGATTACGTTTGATTCTGTTCTTCCAGGAACGCAGAGCAGCAGAGAATCCTGTGGAAGATTCCCGATATTTCCCAGAAATCTGAAAATGGAGGTAAATAACCTTGTTTACACCAAAGCCCAGGAGAAATCACTAATAATATCATACACTGAGTGTACAAAACATTAGGAACACCTGCTCTTTCCATGACAGACTGACCAGGTGAAAGCTGTGATCCGTTATTGATGTCACTTGTTAAAACCACTTCAATCAGTGTAGATGAAGGGGAGGAGACAGGTTAAAGAAGGATTTTTAAGCCTTGAGACAATTGAGACATGGATTGTGAATGTGTGCCATTCAGAGTGTGAATGGGCAAGACCAAAGATTGATGTGCCTTTGAACGGGGTATGGTAGTAGGTGCCAGGCACACCGGTTTGAGTGTGTCAAGAACAGTTTCCCGTGTGTATCAAGAATGGTCCACCATCCAAAGGACATCCGGCCAACTTGACACAACTGTGGGAAGCATTGGAGTCAACATAGGCCAGCATCCCTGTGGAATGCTTTTGACACCTTGTAGAGTCCATGCCCTGACAAATTGAGGCTGTTCTGAGGGCAAAAGAGGGTGCAACTCAATATTAGGAAGGTGTTCCTAATGTTTTGTACACAGTGTATTATCCTTGTTTCCACTAATGTACTAATCTAAAATAATCAGTGGCATCACGTCATGCCAATAACAGGCTCTAATGTTTACTATCTTAGCTTGGCTTTGCATGACTAACTTTATTTGGGGTGTATGTTCAGGTATTAAAATCTTTAAGAGCAGAAAGCAAATTACACCATGACATTTGGGGGGCGTGCAATTTTAAAAAATGGAACTAATAATAAAGACATCATTTAAACGGTAAGAATGAATTATCTTTTAATGTGGCATGAACACAACCAGTCATGATATTTTCATCTGATTGTCAAACAAATCACTTCAAAAAGTAGGCTACCTGTGCATGTTCGTCCACTCCAAAATAATTCCAGCATCCAAACTGCATGTATACTCGCGTCATTTGATGAATGGAAATAGACATTTGTTACAAAACACCAAAAAGTGTTCCTAATGACATTCAGCGATGCGTCTTGCTGACAAATTGTACTTTTTTGTAGCCTGAACAGTCGGGACACCTGAAATGGTGTTGAAACTGCCCCGGGAAAAACAGGATTGTCACCCTAACACACCTAGTCAACTTACTAGACTAGGCTACAATATGTATTACCATGAAGTTCAAATAGGCCTACCGGTAGCCAGTGGTGTAGTGGTAAAACAATAGGTGGGTAAACTCTGATTACCGATCGTGGTGAAAAGATGGTTACACTGCATTTAGTTGTTTACCCTCCACTAGGCCTATACCACAGACAGTAGTCTACCCTCTCAGCCGAGGAAATTTTACACACATGAACACACGCAGAACAGGTAGCCTACATTCAATATAATACATGAGTTGAATCAGAACATGTTTTACACCCTAGTTCATGAGTTGTCCATAATTCATGAGTCTTCTCAGATCATGTGACATAAAACACTACCTTTCTTTCCTTACATTAATGACATTTATGACAGTGTTATTTCTCATTGTTAAGCATTTTACAATTGCATTAGAACATATAACTTAAACCCTGTATGAATCATGGATCTTGGAGATTTCAGAAAATCCACTGTTAGTGTAACTATGCCTACGTAACATTTCATTGTGTTTCGCCGTGAAAACAGTTCTCATGGGCACACATATCAAATATAATGTAGGCCTACGCCATTGAAAAATGGAATACTTCTAACCAAACGTTAAACTCTTCTAACTGAAGGAGTCACCTTATAGGCCTACTTCAGGGTTTCCTAAACTCGGTCCTCGGGACCCCACGGGGTGAACATTTTGCTTTTTGCCCTAACAGTACACAGCTGATTTAAATTATCAAAGCTCAATGATTAGTTGATTATTTGAATCAGTTATGTAGTGCTAGGGCAAAAACCAAAACGTGCACCCATTGGGTTCCCGAGAACAGAGTTTAGGAAACCCTGGCCTACTTGTTGGATGGATTGGATGCGCATTGGTGTCTAGCTGTAGGTTAGTTGTCTAGTGACATTGGTGACCATTATCAGCTGATCCAGGAAAGAAAACAAACATTGATAGAAAATAATAAAGCTAAATAAATGGTCTACTTCTGGCCACGGATGGCACAGAGAACAACAGCACCCACGCGCACCTAAAAAACGAAGCAATGAGCCTCTAAACAGCTGACTGACAAAGCAAACAATGATGCATCAATGGATTAATCTAATGCATTGGAAAAAAGGCTATTTTTATCAAGGACACGTGGCAAACAAATGGCAAAAATGAGGAAGTACAAAGGAAAATCTATATGTAAAGGAGCTCAGCTGAGGCCGACATTCAGCACTACTGAGTGGACAACGCTGCCACATATAAATAAATGGTTTGAACCATGACGTAGAGGTGGGGCTGTTCGATTCATTTGGAAGCTTTTATTTTCATATTTACCATTGTAAAACATATTTACCAGTACATTTTTAACAAATAGGAGAATGCATTTAGGGGAGCTAATGTCTCATTCAGGGGAGCTGAGCCTCCCCTGGCTCTCCCGTAATTTGCAACTTGCTTAAGAGTCTATTGACGCACCTATGTGTCAATCTAAGTAACATAAAACACAAATCCCCATCAAAATCCATCAGTTTAAGCTAGAGATATCTGCGGTGGAAGGTGGCCGAATCGGTCTTCTCGTGAAAACGTCTGTAGCGTCCGAACCGTTTGGGCTAGAAACGATGAACACGATGGTGTTCTCCGTTTTGCTTTACGACCCCCACAAGTGTCACAGGACTCGTCTGAAGGTAACCCATACAAATGAATGGAAGTATGGAGCTAGTTTTGTGCCAACAAAAATAAGGGGTTAAATATGTGTCCAAAAAAACAACAATATCTTTATTATATCTCCTAGATATAGGACAGACACTTCAAAACCTTATTCCTTATGACTTATTATTTAGCTGTCCTTTGTGTTTCTATGGGCTATAGTAGTAAAGGCCAAATACAATATTTGATCAAATATTTATATACAGTGGGGGAAAAAAGTATTTAGTCAGCCACCAATTGTGCAAGTTCTCCCACTTAAAAAGATGAGAGAGGCCTGTAATTTTCATCATAGGTACACGTCAACTATGACAGACAAATTGAGATGTTTTTTTCCTGAAAATCACATTGTAGGATTTTTAATGAATTTATTTGCAAATTATGGTGGAAAATAAGTATTTGGTCACCTACAAACAAGCAAGGTTTCTGGCTCTCACAGACCTGTAACTTCTTCTTTAAGAGGCTCCTCTGTCCTCCACTCGTTACCTGTATTAATGGCACCTGTTTGAACTTGTTATCAGTATAAAAGACACCTGTCCACAACCTCAAACAGTCACACTCTATGGCCAAGACCAAAGAGCTGTCAATGGACACCAGAAACAAAATTGTAGACCTGCACCAGGCTGGGAAGACTGAATCTGCAATAGGTAAGCAGCTTGGTTAGAAGAAATCAACTGTGGGAGCAATTATTAGGAAATAGAAGACATACAAGACCACTGATAATCTCCCTCGATCTGGGGCTCCACGCAAGATCTCACCCCGTGGGGTCAAAATGATCACAAGAACAGTGAGCAAAAATCCCAGAACCACACGGGGGGACCTAGTGAATGACCTGCAGAGAGCTGGGACCAAAGTAACAAAGCCTACCATCAGTAACACACTACGCCGCCAGGGACTCAAATGCTGCAGTCCCAGACGTGTCCCCCTGCTTAAGCCAGTACATGTCCAGGCCCATCTGACGTTTGCTAGAGTGCATTTGGATGATCCAGAAGAGGATTGGGAGAATGTCATATGGTCAGATGAAACCAAAATAGAACTTTTTGGTAAAAACTCAACTCGTCGTGTTTGGAGGACAGAGAATGCTGAGTTGCATCCAAAGAACACCATACCTACTGTGAAGCATGGGGGTGGAAACATCATGCTTTGGGGCTGTTTTTCTGCAAAGAGACCAGGACGACTGATCCGTGTAAAGGAAAGAATGAATGGGGCCATGTATCATGAGATTTTGAGTGAAAACCTCCTTCCATCAGCAAGGGCATTGAAGATGAAACGTGGCTGGGTCTTTCAGCATGACAATGATCCCAAACACACCGCCCGGGCAACGAAGGAGTGGCTTCGTAAGAAGCATTTCAAGGTCCTGGAGTGGCCTAGCCAGTCTCCAGATCTCAACCCCATAGAAAATCTTTGGAGGGAGTTGAAAGTCTGTGTTGCCCAGCGACAGCCCCAAAACATCACTGCTCTAGAGGAGATCTGCATGGAGGAATGGGCCAAAATACCAGCAACAGTGTGTGAAAACCTTGTGAAGACTTACAGAAAACGTTTGACCTGTGTCATTGCCAACAAAGGGTATATAACAAAGTATTGAGAAACTTTTGTTATTGACCAAATACTTATTTTCCACCATAATTTGCAAATAAATTCATTAAAAATCCTACAATGTGATTTTCTGGAATTTCCTTTCTCATTTTGTCTGTCATAGTTGACGTGTACCTATGATGAAAATGACAGGCCTCTCTCATCTTTTTAAGTGGGAGAACTTGCACAATTGGTGGCTGACTAAATACCTTTTCCCCCACTGTATACAGCTCTGAAAAAAATTAAGAGACCACTGCAAAAATATAGGTTTCTCTGGTTTTACTATTTATAGGTATGTGTTTGGGTGAAATTAACATTTTTGTTTTATTCTATAAACTACTGACAACATTTGTCCCAAATTCCAAATAACAATATTGTCATTTAGAGCATTTATTTGC
This sequence comes from Coregonus lavaretus, assembly GCF_964263955.1. Lineage (NCBI taxonomy): Eukaryota > Metazoa > Chordata > Actinopteri > Salmoniformes > Salmonidae > Coregonus > Coregonus lavaretus. The sequence goes on along the minus strand of NC_140008.1, from coordinate 40,008,674 downwards.
AGAAAATGACAACTGGTCAAAATAACAAAAAAGATGCAGTGTTGTCAGACCTCGAATAATGCAAATAAAATAAGTTCATGTTCATTTTTAAACAACACAATAGTAATGTTTTAACTTAAGAAGAGTTCAGAAATCAATATTTGGTGGAATAACCCTGATTTTCAATCACAGCTTTCATGCGTCTTGGCATGCTCTCCACCAGTCTTTCACATTGATGTTGGGTGACTTTATGCCACTCCTGGTGCAAAAATCCAAGCAGCTCGGCTTTGTTTGATGGCTTGTGACCATCCATCTTCCTCTTGATCACATTCCAGAAGTTTTCAATTGGGTTCAGGTCTGGAGATTGGGCTGGCCATGACAGGGTCTTGATCTGGTGGTCCTCCATCCACACCTTGATTGACCTGGCTGTGTGGCATGGCGCATTGTCCTGCTGGAAAAAACAATCCTCAGAGTTGGGGAACAATGTCAGAGCAAAAGGAAGCAAGTTTTCTTCCAGGACAACCTTGTACATGACTTGATTCATGCATCCTTCACAAAGACAAATCTGCCCGATTCCAGCCTTGCTGAAGCACCCCCAGATCATTTAAATGTTTTACATTTTTAGTCATTTAGTAGATGCTCTTATCCAGAGCGACTTACAGGAGCAATTAGGATTAAGTGCCTTGCTCAAGGGCACATCGACATATTTTTCACCTAGTCTGCTCGGGATTAGAACCAGCGACCTTTCGGTTACTGGCACAACGCTCTTAACCACTAAGCTACCTGCATCACCGATCCTCCACCAAATTTCACAGTGGGTGTGAGACACTGTGGCTTGTAGGCCTCTCCAGGTCTCCGTCTAACCATTAGACAACCAGGTGTTGGGCAAAGCTGAAAATTGGACTCATCAGAGAAGATGACCTTACTCCAGTCCTCTACGGTCCAATCCTTATGGTCTTTTGTAAACCTCAGCCTGGCTCTTCTTTACTTCTCATTGATGAAGGGCTTTTTTCTAGCTTTGCACGACTTCAGCCCTGCCCCTAGGAGCCTGTTTCGAACCGTCCTCGCCGTGCACTTCACCCCAGCTGCCGTTTGCCATTATTTTTGTAGGTCACTTGATGTCATCCTACGGTTGTTGAGTGACATTCAAATGAGTTGGCGGTCATCCCGGTCAGTAGAGAGTCGTTTTCGCCCTCTGCCGGTCTGTAGCTTTGTTGTCCCCAATGTCTGCTGCTTGACCTTGTTCTTATGAACCGCCGTCTTTGAAATTTTAAGGATGGAAGCAACCTGACGCTCACTGTATCCCTCTGCCAGTAAAGCCAGAATTGAACCCTTCTTTTCCTCACTCAAAACTTTCCTTTTCAACTCTTTTGGCATGGTCAAGAGTTATTTTTTGATTAATATTACTTTTGAGGTACTATTAGCACTGTTTTTGCCATCCAGCTGGTCCTATTGCAAGAGGATAGTGATGACCACAGCAGTGGTTTTATACTTTTATTCGTTAAATATAATTTGGTTCAGGTGATCACCTAATCAGTACCTAATTCAGTAGAATGAGGTGTGCCTGTGTTGGAATTCAACAGACACTGGAATGGAATGGCTGTCATACATGTAGAGATGCTGATTTAAGAAAAATTTGCAGTGGTCTCTTTTATTCCAGAGCTGTATATATATTGGGATACGTAAAGGGGCCCTAAAATTCTAAATCAAATAGCTAAATGATCCATGTTATGACCATCTTAAAACAATTCCATATGTTAGTGAAGTAGAACCCCCCCCCCCCCCCCCCTATAGGGAAGACATAGTCCAGAGATGGCTACACTAGTGTGAATAAGTCATTATCTATGTATGACCTTATAGAATTACTGTATGACATGCATTGCCTCATTTACATTAACTCACTGAGGCTGAGCTCACTGATGCCCCCTTCAGGCAGAAGATGGTTCCACACACAGTCTATCAGCGAATAGAAAAGGAACAGACAAACTACAATCATCATATGCTACTGTGTGCTGTGGAGTTGCACTTGTGTGTGTGAAATGTCTGTGCACGTAATAATAATGATAAAGCATTTTATTTGTAACGTGTGGTGTCACAAACTCAAAGTGCTACAAGTCATAGCATAATGATGAAGACATTTTTATGGCTGTTATGTTGAGCCGTTGTCCCTCTCCCTGTGCGTCCCCAGGCGTTGGCTCATTGTTGGCACGGTTCCAGTTGTCGGAGGGTCCCAGTAAGCCCTCTCCCCTGGCGGTCCAGTTTACCAGTGAGGGCAGCACTCTGTCAGGCTGTGATATAGAGCTGGCAGGGCCCGGGTACCGCTTCTCACTCGTCAAGAAGAGATTCGCTGCAGGTGAGACACTGTCAATGGAATAGTAGTATCACTGAATGATCAACTTGAATGAGCATGTAGAGTAGATCAATGTAACTGTGCATTCTGCATTATTCAGTATTTTAGACTGCGAGCAAGAATGAAATAAAATCACTTGATCGATCATTGTGTATTATCATTAGACTAGACACACATATTTTCCCACTATGATATTAGTTGGTGTATGATTCTGTTCACCCAAAAGCATTCGAACGTATAGTAATCTAAGCATGTTTGTCATTTTCAGGAAAATACTTGGCAGACAACTGATACGCCACACTACTACTGCACAACACTACTGAACAAATACACTGAACATCATCATCTCAATGGACTTACACTGAGTAATGAAAACCTACAACACCACCCCCACCTCCCTACAGACAGACAGACAGACAGACAGACAGACAGACAGACTGACTGACTGACTGACTGACTGACTGACTGACTGACTGACTGACTGACTGACTGACTGACTGACAGACACTCCTTTCTAAACCCGCGAGACAGACATGCCCAGGCCCCACAGCCTGCTGTACCCAGCAGTATTGTAAAACTTGCATTTAGCGTCGTGGACAGTTTTAAGGTGTAATTATTGTATTTGTAAAATGTATTCATTTCAGAACATCTGTATTGCTGCAGTTATAGACACCCACCCCAGGTTGACCCTCTCTAAAGCTACATGCCACTGTCTCTCTCCCCTCTCCAACATGTGGTGTTGTTTAACCCTTAACGCTGCTGCAGCTGCCTAGCTAATCAACCGTACCGCAACCACAAACCCACGGTTGCAATGGTGAACAAAACACTGTATTTATTTTAGACGCATTAACAAGAGAGGATGAGGATGCATGTAAAAGAAGACCATTGGGTTGTGTCATTGCGTGAACTATAGATGAATAGGCGCACCATGATGTCACACTCCTCCAGTCACCTTAACTAGAGGAAGAGGCGAAGCGAGAGGTTTCGCTCTCGTCAAAATCTGTCCAAAATAAGGCCAATGTGTTTCTATGGGCTTTTTTTTCAACTTAAGCTTTGTCGCCTACCTTCCCGCCTTTGGGACAACGACTACCATTGTTAGGGCGGAGACATGAGCATTTCGTTATTATATACAGATCTCTGGCTTAACAGAGGGCTAGTTCTTCCTCATGCTGCCTCTCACATGCCTGTGATTGTACACAGTTAGAGCTACCATAGGGTTCTGGGTAATAGAGTTTTTATGCTGTTGGCTTTAACAGTTAATTTGTTAGCCTGCCCTACACACTGGCACGACAATGTCAAAGGACATTGTTTATTTGGATGATGTAGATCACCAACACACTCCTCCTCTCCCGTCTTTGAATGCACTGATTTAATACCCATTTCAAACATCCTCTCATAATTTTCCTCCACAACATAATATTAATATTATGAAGTCCTGAGTAGTTGGGCAGCTGCAACAATAAATCAATTCCTGGTTGCAATATAAAAAATAATAGAAGATGTTTCCCTTTAGAAAAAACCTGTACAAAGTGTCATTTTAAATTGATAATATATATCTTAAAGGGCGTTTGGTGTTTTCCTTGTATTGTCAAATAGCCTTTCTGTTGTTCCTGAGACAGCAGTGGCAGACTTACTTCAGAGTACATTACAGCATTCTATTTTTATTTATTGATGATAATGATTTATTGTATAAAGTATGTGATTCTGTATATGAATAGAATTTGAATGGTATCACAATTTAGAATCCTTAAAGGTATACATATTTGAATTATCTTTTTTGTTATCTGTGTAGTTGGGTAACCTGTGTACAGTATAATGTATAATTTTTGAATTTATTTCAGATATAATTTTTTAACTGAAGTGCAACAGAAGATTTGAGCTATATATGGGCATTGGGTGGGAGAAAAAAAGTAAAAAATAAATTAAAGATGAATATCTACCTGGATGCGTATGTCATGCTTTATGAAAGTTATAACCATGGATCGTCAGTCAGCTTTTGACCATTTTAGGCCCTATTTCCATTCACCTCAATGTGTTTCTACCTACCTGAAACCCACTGAATGCATATTATTCTGCGTCAAACAGCATGAACACTCCCCTTCGGGTCAAACCAACCAGCGCTTGAATCCATGGCTTTATTTTGCATAATGGGAACGGTCTCTGTGAGATGACATGGTGACGAGGTTTTAGAGGGAGGTTAGATGACCAAAACGCTTTTTGTATTTTATGTGTGTCCTCCAGACAGTCTTCTATAAGAGAGAGAAATATGCTGAATATTTTTAAAACTGACTAAAAAATGAAAAATAAATCTTGTTTCGTGTGAAGAGCACTGTGCTGATAATGTTATAAACTTCCTGAATGCTCTGATATTCAACATAGAGAACAGAAATGTGTGTGACGACATTTAACTCAAAAGGTCTACTCATGTAGGCATCATAAGTATGTCAAAATAATATCTGTGCTTCATAAAGCTACATAGCACCATTCATATGCCTGTCATAGAACTGCCATAGAAATGTTGCACTGTGATTACATGTTGATTGCATGTTGTCTGAACATAAAGTTGGCATTTCTAAGTAAGGCATTAATGAATGGTGTGCTGCAGCTCTCTGTATAGCAGTTTAGTAACAAGGGTTCAAACTAAGTTTTCCGGCATGGATAATATAATGTACGTCTGCATACAGTTACAGTATAGGCCTGAAGTGAAGTGCTCCACTAACTAACTCTATGACCTGTTGTTATGTTAAATGTGGGAACTGAAGACCAGAGCAGGGAGTGTGTCTGTGTGTGACGTGCTAAGCCAGACTGCTTTGGGTTCTGTACTCTTTCTCTCTCTATCAACCACATGTGCAAGCTGTGTTTGTACAGACAATGTTAAGAGGAACTGATGGGAAACTTAGTTTGCTTTTTTCCAAAAACCAATAAAAGTTATGAGCTGGACACATGTGTATGGAGCTCTCTTTTCTCTTTTCTCTTCACAACAGTGTTTTTCACCGCTCGGATACAGTTGATTCAATATGTCCTCCACCCAGTTTGAGTTCTGATGTACAGCACAACACATCAAGGTTGGCTATAATTACATCGTCTTTAAGCCTTCTGCGAATAAGCAGCTGTTTATGATTGTGTGCTATGAGGGATGACAAAAGGAGATGTAATATGATTAGCCTTGTAGTTTAATTCAATGTACTGTATATGTTTATGTTTGCTTCCTTTATATTCATATGGATATATTTGTTATTTCATCTATTTGTGTTATCCAATGCACAGGATACTGAATATGCAATTGTTTAATGTAATGTACCGTACTAATGAAATGTTCTAAACATGTGCAGGATGACGCACTATGCTAGTTTTCTTGGAAATAAAGTAGGCGTATCAATTATGTTTAATCAATTGGTTTGTATTCTGTTATTTTAGTCCAATTCAGTATGCATACAAAGGATTTCTTTCCTTTCAATAACCTTAATGGTTGTGACTTGTCTAGGAAGAATTAGAAGAAGTCTACATTTCCTGTTCTGCACTATTATCACACCATCCCTCACAATGCATATACACCGAGTGTACAAAACATTAGGAACACCTTCCTAATATTGAGTTGCACCCCCTTTTGCCCTTAGAACAGCCTCAATTCGTCGGGGCATGGACTCTACAAGGTGTCAAAAGCGTTCCAAAGGGATGCTGGCCCATGTTGACTTCAATACTTCCGTTGTGTTAAGTTGGCTGGATGTCCTTTGCGTGGTGGACCATTCTTGATCCACACGGGAAACAGTTGAGTGTGATAAACCCAGCAGCGTTGCAGTTCTTGACACGCTCAAACCGGTGCACCTGGCACCTACTACCATACCCAGTTCAAAATAACTTAAATATTTTGTTTTGCCCATTCACCCTCTGAATGGCACACATACAAAATCCATGCCTTAAGGCTTAAAAATCCTTATTTAACCTGTCTCCTCCCCTTCATCTACACTGATTGAAGTGGATTTAACCGGTGACATCAATAAGGGATCATAGCATCACCTGGATTCATGTGGTCAGTCTATGTCATGGAAATGTTTTGTACACTCAGTGTATTTCCTCTGCCAAACATTCAGATCCTTCTCCCAGAGGATGAAACATGAGGTAACACCTTTGCAACACACAGTACTCCAGGTAAGACCTGACAATCATCTGAGTGGGGAATTCCCTGTTGTTAGTTTTGTATTCGGAGGGGATGACGGTGCTGTACGGATAGATGATGACAGAACTATTGTAGTATATAGTACATACATTACAACTAACTCATTTTACCTGCTCTCTTTGTAGTCTGTAGTCTGTACTTGCAGACACTATTGCTTTGTTTAGGTTTATTAGTCTTTAGGTGCTGTGGCATTGTTCATCTGTCTTTTGTCCTGTGGCTGATAGCCTCAACTTGCGGTGTCAGTTAAAGCAGCAATCAGCAGTTGAAACAATATCAAAATACCTGCCCCAGTTTCTCTAAAAAGCTGAGGGATGGGGCTGGAAATTCATCGACAGAGATAGTTTCAAGGACTGACCATCCATAATATCAAAATTATAGTTTTAATCATGTTTTGAGGCTATATGTTTACATTTACTTTGTTTACAGACATTGGAGTAAAACAAGCTTATATTTTGGTGTCTGATGGGGTATGACAGTTGAACTAAGTTCATGAGGCATAAAAAATGGATGTAGCAACTGCAGATTGTCCCTTTTAAGATGGATGGAGATGAGCTTATGACTGACGGTATGTAATGAAAGAATGTAGTGAGCCAAAATGATCAAAACGTTGCAATAATCCACAGTGAATTAAAATCACACCCCTATGCATGTCAAGCAACATTTATTAGACTAGGGCTAGCAAAATATATGGTACGATCAGAACTAGTCTTTTCAAAAAGTTACATGAAAGTCCCTTTATTCAGCTTCATTCTTAACTCTCTCATCATCGACACATATAACAGAGGCTGGTTTCTATCCTGTGTATAAACTTCATGAGATACAAACTATGACAGGAAAACAGTTCCCTGCTCCCTCTTTGTAATCCAAACACATCAACACGACAAGTAAAAGTCCCCTCAACCACTACTATGTACTAAATCTATGATAACAACAGCTAGCTAAAAAGCTCTATCTTTAAGCTCTGATTTCAAACATCTATTTTTGATTGTTCTGTGCAAGTATTGTGATTGGCCGAAACGGTTGAGGATATAATATAATACATAACATTCTTTTTTTTTTCTATGGATGCATTTGTTTTACCTCACCGTATGAGCGGAGTTTGCACATTTTAGACCATTACAATGTCGTAAAGTGACACCGGCGCACAGGGTGAGATAAAACAAATGCACCCTATTTCAGTTTTTCGGAAGAAGGCAAGACAGATTTGGAGAGGAGGAAAGCAAGTCTGTTTGGGAGGGGGTGAAAGGTTAACCACAAAGACCACCGGGTCTCAACAGAGATATGTGAGGTCGGTCTTCCTGCAGCCCACTTGGCAGCACACGGTGGTCAGCATCTTGTTCAGGTCCCGTCTGCTGAACTCTGACCCCAGACTGGCCTTCAGGTCCTCCAGGCTGCTCTGCTGCTGCTCCCCATTTGCCAAACCTGCACATGACATTTATCAATATCATTGATTATTACATAAAATAACATGCTATTACAGTATAATATGAATTCAGGTATTTCATACCAGCACTCCATCTTGCTTTACAAAAACACCTTATCAAGAATGAAAGCAGTCAACAAAAATAATATGTTATCCAAGCCAAAAGTAAAACCGTCCATATTTTTTATTTTATTTTATTTATTTTATTTTATTTCACCTTTATTTAACCAGGTAAGCCAGTTGAGAACAAGTTCTCATTTACAACTGCGACCTGGGCAAGATAAATCAAAGCAGTGCGATTAAAAACAACAACAACAACGAGTTACATATGGGATAAACAAAACGTACAGTCAATAACACAATAGAAAATCGATATACAGTGTAGTAAGTTATGGAGGTAAGGCAATAAATAGGCCATAATGCAAAATAATTACAATTTAGTATTAACACTGGAGTGATAGATGTGCAGAAGATGATGTGCAAATAGAGATACTGGGGTGCAAATGAGCAAAATAAATAACAATATGGGGATGAGGTAGTTGGGTGGGCTAATTACAGATGGGCTGTGTACAGATGCAGTAATTGGTAAGCTGCTCTGATAACTGATGCTTAAAGTTAGTGAGGGAGATAAGAGTCTCCAGCTTCAGAGATTTTTGCAGTTCGTTCCAGTCATTGGCAGCAGAGAACTGGAAGGAATGGCGGCCGAAGGAGGTGTTGGCTTTGGGGATGACCAGTGAGATATACCTGCTGGAGCGCATACTACGGATGGGTGTTGCTATGGTGACCAATGAGCTAAGATAAGGCGGGGATTTGCCTAGCAGTGATTTATAGATGACCTGGAACCAGTGAGTTTGGCAACGAATATGTAGTAAGGGCCAGCCAACGAGAGCGTACAGGTCACAATGGTGGGTAGTATATGGGGCTTTGGTGACAAAACGGATGGCACTGTGATAGACTACATCCAATTTGCTGAGTAGAGTGTTGGAGGCTATTTTGTAAATTACATTTACATTTTACATTTTAGTAATTTAGCAGACGCTCTTATCCAGAGCAAAACTTACAGTGCATTCATTTTTATTTTTAATTATTTTTCGTAAATGACATCGCCGAAGTCAAGGATCGGTAGGATAGTCAGTTTTACGAGGGCATGTTTGGCAGCATGAGTGAAGGAGGCTTTGTTGCGAAATAGGAAGCCGATTCTAGATTTAACTTTGGATTGGAGATGCTTAATGTGAGTCTGGAAGGAGAGTTTACGGTCTAACCAGACACCTAGGTATTTGTAGTTGTCCACATATTCTAAGTCAGACCCGCCGAGAGTAGTGATTCTAGTCGGGTGGGCGGGTGCAAGCAGCGTTCGATTGAAGAGCATGCATTTAGTTTTACTAGCGTTTAAGAGCAATTGGAGGCTACGGAAGGAGTGTTGTATGGTATTGAAGCTCATTTGGAGGTTTGTTAACACAGTGTCCAATGAAGGGCCAGATGTATACAATATGGTGTCGTCTGCGTAGAGGTGGATCCGAGAGTCACCAGCAGCAAGAGCGACATCACATACACAGATTATAGAGTCGGCCCGAGAATTTAACCCTGTGGCACCCTCATAGAGACTACCAGAGGTCCAGACAACAGGCCCTCCGATTTGACACATTGAACTCTATCTGAGAAGTAGGTAAACCAGGCGAGGCAGTCATTTGAGAAACCAAGGCTATTTAGTCTGCCAATAAGAATGCAGTGATTGACAGAGTCGAAAGCCTTGGCCAGGTCGATGAAGACGGCTGCACAGTACTGTCTTTTATCGATCGCGGTTATAATATCGTTTAGAACCTTGAGCGTGGCTGAGGTGCACCCATGACCAGCTCAGAAACCAGATTGCATAGCGGAGAAGGTACGGTGGGATTCGAAATGATCGGTGATCTGTTTGTTAGCTTGGCTTTCAAATACTTTTGAAAGGCAGGGCAGGATGGATATAGGTCTGTAACAGTTTGAATCTAGAGTGTCACCCCCTTTGAAGAGGGGGATGACCGCGGCAGCTTTCCAATCTCTGGGGATCTCAGATGATACGAAAGAGAGGATGAACAGGCTAGTAATAGGGGTTGCGACAATTTCGGCAGCTAATTTTAGAAAGAAAGGATCCAGATTGTCTAGCCCAGCTGATTTGTAGAGGTCCAGATTTTGCAGCTCTTTCAGAACATCAGCTTTCTCAATTTGGGTGAAGGAGAAGCGGGGGGGGGGGGGGGGGGCATGGGCAAGTTGCAGTGGAGGGTGCAGAGCTGGTGGCCGGGGTAGGGGTAGCCAGGTGGAAAGCATGGCCAGCCGTAGCAAAATACTTGTTGAAATTCTCGATTATCGTAGATTTATCGCTGGTGACAGTGTTTCCTAGCCTCAGTGCAGTGGGCAGCTGGGAGGAGGTGCTCTTATTCTCCATGGACTTTACAGTGTCCCAAAACTTTTTGGAGTTAGTGCTACAGGATGCACATTTCTGTTTAAAAAAGCTAGCCTTTTTGCTTTCCTAACTGATTGTGTATATTGGTTCCTGACTTCACTGAAAAGTTGCATATCGTGGGGGCTGTTCAATGCTAATGCAGTATGCCACAGGATGTTTTTGTGCTGGTCAAGGGCAGTCAAGTCTGGGGTGAACCAGGGGCTATATCTGTTCTTAGTTCTGAATTTCTTGAATGGGGCAATTAGAACGGCCTGCTCGCTAAAGTGTTTTAGGGAGCGTTTGACAGTGATGAGGGGTGGTCGTTTGACCGCGGACCCATTACGGACGCAGGCAATGAGGCAGTGATCGCTGACAGATTTTGTGTGGGTGACTGCTTGCTGATTGTCTGTGAGTGATATCTTATCTGCAGTCTATGTTTAACAGCGTAATTGCTGTACATGGTCCTGTCAAATGAGGAAACCCCTAAATTATTGTACAGGTTTTGCCGGTGCTATCTGTCTTGTCCAGTATCTGTTCCTCTAACTGGTTCTAATGAGCATGGCTAATGTGCTAACTGGGTTAGCCTGCTGCTGTCTGTCCAATGGGAACATGCTGGCTGACCCTGATAGCATTAGCATCACAATCAGATGAGGAGACCTGGGTTCCACTAGGTTTGAATGTTCCAGAGAACAGTACAGCATAAAATACCTACATGACCCAGCCAGAGGATCAACTGCCTGCCTGCCTGCCTTCCTGACTGACTGCACACCCCACTGGAACAGCATCACTGTACACCGCTGCAGACAGACCCCATCACTGACTCACAGATACATTGTCTGGTCAATTTATGTCATTCTGTTTATCAAGTGGAATAACTCCTGACGTAAAATGTCAGTGGTGTGAGTGGGAATCTGAGTTTAAGTGAAGATACTACATGAAATATGTTTAAATAATAATAATATGCCATTTAGCAGACGCTTTTATCCAAAGCGACTTACAGTCATGCGTGCATACATTTTTGTGTATGGGTGGTCCCGGGGATCGAACCCACTACCTTGGCGTTACAAGCGCCGTGCTCTACCAGCTGAGCTACAGAGGACCAAAGAAGTGTAAGTAGGAGGATATGGATCAGAAATGGATAGTCAGGTCTGTAAACCTAAGCATGTAAAGAAAAGGGGTAACATGGAAAAGGAGAAAGTGAAAAGTGGGGGTAACAGAGATGGTTTAAAGTAGAAGGTAGATATGGTTAACTCACCCTCTAGTTGCTCCGGTTCGTTGAGAATCCGTCTCCAGCGGGAGCCTCCACAGGTGTAGACGACGGCCCTGAGAAACTCTCTGCCACACAGCTTCACAACGCTCACCTCCGCCCTCACCTGGCTCAACCCCACTGCCACACACAGCAGCAGGGGCAGTAGTACTGGCAACACATGCATCACGACTGGCTGGATTGATATCTGTGGATCCCTGTGTAGGTGTTCGTCCACACAGATTGTTTCTCTGGTCTACTTCTTTCTCTTCTGTCTTCTTGTTTCTATCTCTCTTGCTGAGGCGGTAACACAGTGGATTGGTCTCTGGAAAAAGGCGTGCACTTCCTCATATATATACCATCCTCCTCCTCCTTTCAGCTCATCAGTGGACCCCCCCCCCCCCCCCCCCCCCCCCCCAAATTATTTTATGTTTCCGGTCATGTCCACCATCACCAATTGTGATCTGACTGAGAGTGAGTCCCATCAGGTAATCAGTTCTTTACTGCCCCAATCTACAATCAGATTACCTGTCCAGAGGGGTGGAGTGTGCTCTCTCTACCGCTCCACTTTAACGAGTTGATTGCGGTGACCTTCCCTTTAAAGCACAGCTAATTCAGTCATAGGTTGGGATAACCCCTAGCCAAACAGATGGCTCATGTGTTTATAGTGTTTATGTCAGACAATTCACCTTCCCATAACAGCAGTTAAATGTCCAAAATTGAAGGGAAAGTGTAAATGTCATTCTAATTTTAGTGTTCTCTTATGTGAAATTACATAATGGCATGACATTAGTGCTTCCCTCAATGGTAGTTTCCTCATTAGTTGACAGAAAATGTGCCCCTTATATTGTTTTGATGAATAGATATATAGTCGCTAGTGAGTCTACACACCCCTTGCACGGTGCACATTTTGCTGCTTTAAAATGTTATCTCAAAAGGGAATACATTTGTGGGGTTTTCTACCGTTCTACACAACCTACTCCACATTTTCAAAGTGAAATAAATATGCGTACAGTTGAAGTCGGAAGTTTACATACACCTTAGCCAAATACATTTAAACTCAGTTTTTCACAATTCCTGACATTTAATCCTAGTAAAAAGTCCCTGTCTTAGGTCAGTTCGGATCACCACTTTATTTTAAGAATGTGAAATGTCCGAATAATAGTAGAGATAATTATTTATTTCAGCTTTGATTTCTTTCATCACATTCCCAGTGGGTCAGAAGTTTACATACACTCAATTAGTATTTGGTAGCATTGCCTTTAAATTGTTTAACTTGGGTCAAACGTTTCGGGTAGCCTTCCACAAGCTTCCCACAATAAGTTGGGTGAATTTTGGCCCATTCCTCCTGACAGAGCTGGTGTAACTGAGTCAGGTTTGTAGGCCTCCTTGCTCGCACACGCTTTTTTAGTTCTGCCTACTAATTTTCTATAGGATTGAGGTCAGGGCTTTGTGATGGCCACTCCAATACCTTGACTTTGTTGTCCTTAAGCCATTTTGCCACAACTTTGGAAGTATGCTTGGGGTCACTGTCCATTTGGAAGACCCTTTTGCGACCAAGTTTTAACTTCCTGACTGATGTTTTGAGATGTTGCTTCAATATATCCACATAATTTTCCTTCCTCATGATGCCATCTATTTTGTGAAGTGCACCAATCCCTCCTGCAGCAAAGCACCCCCACAGCATGATGCTGCCACCCCCGTGCTTCACAGTTGGGATGGTGTTCTTGGTCTTGCAAGCACCCCCTTTTTCCTCCAAACATAACGATTGTCATTATGGCCAAACAGTTCTATTTTTGTTTCATCAGACCAGAGGACATTTCTCCAAAAAGTATGATCTTTGTCCCCATGTGCAGTTGCAAACCGTAGTCTGGCTTTTTTATGGCGGTTTTGGAGCAGTGGCTTCTTCCTTGCTGAGCGGCCTTTCAGGTTATGTTGATATAGGACTCGTTTTACTGTGGATATAGATACTTTTGTACCTGTTTCCTCCAGCATCTTCACAAGGTCATTTGCTGTTGTTCTGGAATTGATTTGCACTTTTCGCACCAAAGTATGTTCATCTCTAGGAGACCGAACGCGTCTCCTTCCTGAGCGGTATGACGGCTGCGTGGTCCCATGGTGTTTATACTTGCGTACTATTGTTTTTACAGATGAATGTGGTACCTTCAGGCGTTTGGAAATTGTTCCCAAGGATGAACCAGATTTGTGGAGGTCTACCATTTACTTTCCTGAGGTCTTGGCTGATTTCTTTTGATTGTCCCATGATGTCAAGCAAAGAGGCACTGAGATTGAAGCACAACTCTTAGGGCAAATATTTATTGCTCAAGCTCAGTAAATTTGGTTGGGGGTCATTGATGGACAGCAATATTCAAACCTTGTCTCTGATTTTCAAGCATATTTAAGTCAGGAATGATACTGGACAATTCAGGAACACTCAACGCCTATTGTAAAGCCATTCTGGTGTGTGTTTGGCAAAAAAATTGTCCCTCTGAAAAATACAACTATCCCAGGGTTAGGTATTCAGAACCTTTGCTCCTTTCATATTTATTTTGTTCATGACAAACTCTCCAGTCCCTGCCAGTGACAAGCATACCCATAACATGATGCAGCCATCACAATACTTGAAAATACAGAGGGTTTCACTCTGTGCTGTGTTGTATTGGATTTGACCCAAACCTGATGTTTTTAATTTAGGCCGTGTTGTCTTGCAGTATTACTTAACTGCCTTGTTGCAAACAGAATGGAGGATTTGGAGTGGATTTTTCAACACAGGCTTCCTTCTTTTCACTTTATCATACATGCCAGTAATGTGGAGTGAAAGTAATGTTTTCTGTATTTTCAAGTGTTGTGGTTGCAGCATCATGTTATGGGTATGCTTGTCACCGGCAGGGACTGGGGAGTTTGTCATGATCAAATGAAAGGAGCAGATAAAAAGTTAGAGGAAACCCTGCCTCAGTCTTCTGAATACCTAACCCTGGGATAGGGTTTTATTTTTCAGCGGGACAATTAGAAATGTTTTTATGCCAAAGACACATCAGAATGGCTTTCCAATAGACGTTAAGTGTTCCTGAATGGTCCAGAGACAAGAATTGAATAATGCTGTCCTTTAATGATTCCCAACCAAATTTACTGATCTTGAGCAATTTTGACAAAAACAATGGATATGTTTCCCTAAGAGTTGTGCAAAATGATTATTCAAAATTATTCACAGCTGTAATGGCTGCCAAAGGTGCTTTCACCAAGTATTAACTCTGGGGTGTGAAGCCATTCGCAATCAAGACATCTTCATTTTTTATTTTTTATTAATTTGGAAAATGTTCTGAAATGTTTCCTTCACTTTCGAAATGTGGAGTAGGTTGTGTACATTGGTACAAAAAAAATCTAATGGAATAAATGTTTTGATTTTATTTTAAGGCATCAAAATGTGAAGACTGTGCAAGGGGTGTGTAGACTTTCATTAGGCACTTCCACAAGATCTGATTATGCAAATTCTATCTAATCTGAATAAGACTTGTTTTCTGTTTTTCTCCAATAAGAACATCAAGGTACTACAAAATGTTTTAATTTACACTTTGCTGTAACATTGTTTATCTGTTTTTTCTCTTAAAAGTAAGAGGTGGTCTTGATCAAATTGGAATTTTACTATTAGCAATGGTCTCTAGTTTTTCATCACAGCTCATAATAAACCAAGTACTCAACAACACAATAAGCTCTTGTTTGCTAGTACCCTTCAAGAGTGTCACTAAGCACAGGGCCCTGGCACTGAACCCCTCCCTGTGCAACTGGGTCCTAGACTTCCTGACGGGCCGACCCCAGGTGGTGAGGGTAGGCAACACCTCATAAACACGCAGACTCCTGTACTCACATACTGTATACACTCACACGCATACGCCCATACTCACAAACACACACATACTGTACACACACAGACACACACACAGCCAACGCTGCTGTCCCATGTACAGTGTCTTGCAAAAGTATTCATTCCCTTGCCGTTTTTCTTATTTTGTTGCGTTACAACCTGTAATTTAAATTGATTTTTATTTGGATTTCATGTAATGGATATACACAAAATAGTCCAAATTGGTGAAGTGAAATAAAAAAAATAACTTGTTTCAAAAAATTATACAAAATAAATAACGGAAAAGTGGTGCGTGCATATGTATTCAGCCCCTTTGCTATGAAGCCCCTAAATAAGATGTGGTAAAACCAATTACCTTCAGAAGTCACATAATTTGTTAAATAAAGTCCACCTGTGTGCAATCTAAGTGTCACATGAACTGTCACATGATCTCAGTATATATACACTTGTTCTGAAAGGCCCCAGAGTCTGCAACATCACTAAGAAAAAGGGCACCACCAAGCAAGCGGCACCATGATGACCAAGGAGCTCTCCAAACAGGTCAGGGACAAAGTTGTGGAGAAGTACAGATCAGGGTTGGGTTATAAAAAAAAATCCGAAACTTTTAACATCCCACGGAGCACCATTAAATCCATTATAAAAAAATTGAACGAATATGGCACCACAACAAACCTGCCAAGAGAGGGCCGCCCACCAAAACTCACGGACCAGGCAAGGAGGGCATTAATCAGAGAGGCAACAAAGAGACGAAAGATAACCCTGAAGGAGCTGCATAGCTCCACATCGGAGATTGGAGTATCTGTCCATAGGACCACTTTAAGCCGTACACTCCACAGAGCTGGGCTTTACGGAAGAGTGGCCAGAAAAAAGCCATTGCTTAAAGAAAAAAATGAACAAACACGTTTGGTGTTTGCCAAAAGGCATGTGGGAGACTTCCCAAACATGTGGAATAAGGTATTCTGGCCATCAAGGAAAATGCTATGTCTGGCGCAAACCCAACACCTCTCATCACCCCGAGAACACCATCCCCACAGTGAAGCATGGTGGTGGCAGCATCATGGGATGTTTTTCATCGGCAGGGACTGGGAAACTGGTCAGAATTGAAGGAATGATGGATGGCGCTAAATACAGGGAAATTCTTGAGGGAAACCTGTTTCAGTCTTCCAGAGATTTGAGACTGGGACGGCGGTTCACCTTCCAGCAGGACAATGACCCTAAGCATACTGCTAAAGCAACACTTGAGTGGTTTAAATGTCTTGGAATGGCCTAGTCAAAGCCCAGACCTCAATCCAATTGAGAATCTGTGGTATGACTAAAGATTGCTGTACACCAGCGGAACCCATCCAACTTGAAGGAGCTGGAGCAGTTTTGCCTTGAAGAATGGGCAAAAATCCCAGTGGATAGATGTGCCAAGCTTATAGAGACATACCCCAAGAGACTTGGGCTCCCGAGTGGCGCAGCGGTCTAAGGCACTGCATCTCAGTGCTTGAGGTATCACTACAGACCCCCTGGTTCGATTCCAGGCTGTATCACAACCGGGAGTCCCATAGGGCGGCGCACAATTGTCCCAGCGTCGTCCGGGCTTGGCTGGTGTAGGCCGTCATTGAAAATAAGAATTTGTTCTTAACTGACTTGCCTAGTTAAATAAAGGTAAAATAAAAAAAGACTTGCAGCTGTAAATTGAACCTGGGAATTGAACTAACAACCTCTTGGTCCACCGCATTCTGATTTTTCTGCTACGCCAACATGTCTGTGTCAGTTATCAGTTAGTCTGACTATTCTCTCATCATTTATTTGATTTACTTATTTCAGCAATTTAAGTGCTTTCAGCATATTTGTCTAATGTTGGTGGGGCATGTTAACCTGTTTTAATGATACTCCTGAATCACTATGATCAATAAAGATTTTTCTTGAGTGTACTTTTAACAGAGCTGAGATTTACTTCAAAGTGCATTCACCTTATAGCTTACAGCCTTACACATATCAAGTACTTTCAGATCTACACAAGTGCCTACACCAGTGGCGGCTCCTGAAAAAATTCTCAGGGGGGGCAATTTTTCTGATGATTTAGGTGACCTACACACATTTTTAAAAAGATATGTCCAGCAACAACATGAAGACAGGGGCAGCATATAAGTCAATACCAGAAGCATTTATTGACTGATCTCAAAAGTGTTGGCTTGCCAGGGTTGGTGGAGCCCTCAGTTTCATCTTTGCCTCGCAAAGCTAACTCAAACACTCCGCAAAACTTCACACACTGGATTAGCCGGCTGAGGATGTGGCGGTTCTTGCTAATGTCGTAGTAAATATATTTGTTATAGTGAATATGGAATATGATATGTTGAGTAAAATGTTGTGCTAAGATCTATTTAGGTCAGGAGCTGGTTATAAGTTATGTTCCTATCCAATAACAATGGACAAAAGGGTCCTATCTTGTCAGCCTTGTCAGTTTCAGTTCTCCAGTAAACTTGTGATTATCAACACTAACCTCATCGTTGTGGCGGCGGACAGCTAGCCTGTATCCCTCATCCAGTTGAGTGGGAATGTTCACTCTCCCAAAAGCAGACAATCTCAAACAGCTATCCATGTGGGTCTTTGACAGCTCATGTTTCTTAATCTTTCCTGAAAGATGGTGCATGTCCGTTACACACCAGTCGCTGTCCAAGCGGTGCTGTCTGCCGTGCCGCCTTCAGGGTGAAAGAGTAAGCAGGGGGTAGCAGAAGACTGCATTAGCTACATCGCAGCCTGCTAGCCAGGTTTTTCGTTCGTACCAATTTTTGGAAAATCCTCGGGTGTAGGACTTCCCCCCTTTAGTAGAAACCTGTTGAATTATTAAATTTGGTCTGGGAGGTCCTAATTGTTTCGTTGCCAATTTATCTTCATTTGTTCGCCGACAAAAAGGAACTTCTTTCAAAGACACAATCGAGTTGCACTGAAGCCTAGCCATTTTTACAGTAGTAGTGAATTGATTGATGAGGCTACCCGCTCTTTTCTTAGTTACGTTCATGGTTACGTTACGTATGACGAAAGCGCGTAAGTGCAAGCCCTCAGAAACCCATAGAGATTGTATTGAAAGCTCTGATATTTGAAAAAAATAGATTTTACATGGGAGTCTATGACAGACTTCTGGGCGATTTTCAACCTGACTGAAATCGCCCCAAAAGGGGGGGGGGGCCATTTGAAGCACGACTTTAGCCTGATTGGACATTTAGTGGCACTGTGGCAGATCAGACGTCTAGATTACAACACTGATAACTACTGTTGCCGTGATATAATTGATTAGAAAAAAAATCCCTTCCTTTTCCCGTTTGGCAGTGCGTCGCCCATATCGCCCTATTGAACACACCGCCCCTGGCCTACACTCTAAAAAGTAAAGGTTCCTGGAGGATCTAGGGGTTCTTCAGATTGAAACTGTGGGCAACCCCTACAAGTTTTTCGAAGAACTCTTTAAAAGGGTTCTTCAAAGAACCCCTTTCAATGGATCCTCAAAGAACCTTTCGAATAACCTTTTGGGGTAAATTTTTGAACTCCTGCCAACTCCCCTATTATTAGTAGTAGTAGTAGTAACAATAACAACAATATCACAATATTTTAGTTGTCAGTGTTTATTAAGATTTTAGTGGCAAAGTAGAATAAAAAAATCAAAATATAAGGTAAACTCCCAGCAGAGCCCCAAGTCCAATGGGTATATCCTCTGGCATGTTAATGTATTGATGTTCTCCGTATCTATAGCCAGAATGATTTTGCAGTGCATGGTGATCAAACAGGTTTCCTGTTATATTCATCAGAGGTGAATGCAAAATATAGTAATTATACAGATGATTAACAAAACATGCACACAACAGTATTCATACCTTGGCTTTTGTGTTAAATGTGGATGAATAAAACTTGTCCATAATGTAGAGGCCTATGGGATTTTCCTTGAAGAGGTAAGGGAGGAGGATTGTACCTGTGATCTGCATAACATACCAATACCAATTGACATACCTTTGTATGCTCCTCGTCTGACACAAAAGTGAGCAGTTCAGTCATCTGCACCCAATACAGCTAGCCTTCAACATATTCTTATAGCATACATATTCTTACCTCTTTGTTCATTGATATCCATTGGATTGTATCCAGTTTCTGTTTTATAAAGATTTGCACAAATATGAAAAAATAGATGTTATCATCATAAAACAATATCAATTTAGATCATTCAAGGGACAAACCTTACCTTAAATTGTGGAGATCTTTACATTTTTCAGTTAAGTGCCTGCACCTGCTGTCCTTTCAAATTCAAATCCAAATGTTTCAGTTGGGCAGTTAGGTTCCTGCAAGAACACCCACCAACTAATGAGGTTCCTCGATGAACCCCACCTCCAATGGGTTTCTTGGAATAACCTTTTGGGGGCAATTTTCAGTGCCAAGAACCCTAAGGTTCTTCGAAGAACTTTGAGGATCTTAGAAGAACCCATGTTGAACCCCTCATTTTTAGAGTGTAGGGAGGAGGGGGTAGGGATTATCTGATCTAATTAAAATGAGATTGTCACTGAAAGATGGGAATCTGTAGGATTTTCCCTTGATCACAAATGATGACTCCATTTCCACGATTTTCTGTATTTATTACTTCTATATAGCTGAGCATCTTAAAGAGAACCCTATCGTCTTTTTGAAATCTACACCACATGTACCATGTAGAACAGACATGTATCATTGACAAACACATTTTAATTCGATCTGATAGGTGTAACTGTTGCCAAATAATGACAAACATATATTGCTAATAATGTGACAGTAGGGTGACTCCCATAGCGGGTCTCAAACCCAGGCCACCAACAACGAACAACCTAACCACTGTCCCAACAAGGGATATCCCTGGGGCATGTGCTTATTGGGCCAGTATAATTAGGTCCTGTCCAGAAGAAACCCTAACCCCTCCTCCCTAGGCACTTATGGAGATGAAACATGATAGGTGCAAGCAATAGGGTGAATGCAATTTGACGTAAATCTCAGCTCTGTTAAAAGTACACTCAAGAAAAACGATTTTATTGATCATAGTGATTCAGAAGTATCATTCAAACAGTTTAACATGCCCCATCAACATTAGACAACTACACAGAAACCCCTTAAATTACTGCAGTAAGTAAATCAAATCAATGATGACAATAGTCAGATTAACCGATACCTGACATGGACATCGTGGAGTAGCAGGAAGCTCGGAGTACTATGAACAAAGAGGTTGTGAGTTCAAATCCCAGGTGAGGACATTAAATAAAAATAACTACATAAATGAACATGCACAATGTAATAATCCGTGTTAAAAGCAGTCTGTGTGTCCCTAACCTTGCCAACAGACAAAGAGTTATGAATGGATCAGTGGTTCACCAATTTGGATCTTGATTCGCACAGTAACAAGGTATGATTTATAATGAAAACTTTTTTGGGGGGAGAATGTTTCTTTCTGACCATCAGGCGACATCCTGACAACTGATACACAGAAATGTTCCTGCAAACGTGTCTAGAATATGAATACCTTATATTCTGGTTCTGTGTATGTTTAGTGTGATGTTGATCGAAAATTCTCCTAACCCACAGAAAACTGGACAAATGAATATTCTTGCAACTTTACCATGAAACGTGTCTAGAACATTGATATCTTATATTCTGAGAACATGGCAACCAGGTTCTGTGAATGTTTGGTGGGACGTTGATGAAATATTATCCTAAGCCACAGAAAACTGGACTCATGAACGTTCTTGCAATGATCCCATGAAACGTGTCTACAACATTCAGACCCCTTCACTTTTTCCACATTTTGTTATGTTACAGCCTTATTCTAAAATTGATTAAATAAACATTTTTCCTCATCAATCTACACACAATGCCCCATAATGACAAAGCAAAAACATGTTTTTAGACATTTTAGCAAATGTATAAAAAACTAAAACAGAAATACCTTATTTACATAAGTATTCAGACCCTTTGCTATGAGACTCGAAATTGAGCTCAGGTGTATCCTGTTTCCATTGATCATCCTTGAGATGTTTCTACAACTTGATTGGAGTCCACCTGTGGTAAATACAATTCATTGGATATGATTTGGAAAGGCACACACCTGTCTATATAAGATCCCACAGTTGACAGTGCATGTCAGAGCAAAACCCAAGCCATGAGTCGAAGGAATTGTCCGTAGAGCTCCGAGACAGGATTGTGTCGAGACACAGATCTGGGGAAGGGTACCAAACAAATTTTGTAGCATTGAAGGTCCCCAAGAACACAGTGGCCTCCATCATTCTTAAATGGAAGAAGTTTGGAACCTCCAAGACTCTTCCTAGAGCTGGCCGCCCAGCCAAACTGAGCAATTGGGGGAAAAGGGCCTTGATCAGGGAGGTGACCAAGAACCCAATGATCACTCTGACAGAGCTCCAGAGTTCCTCTGTGGAGATGGGAGAACCTTCCAGAAGGACAACCATCTCTGCAGCGCTCCACCAATCAGGCCTTGATGGTAGAGTGGCCAGACGGAAGCCACGCCTCAGTAAAAGGCACATTACAGCCTGCTTGGAGTTTGCCAAAAGGCACCTAAAGGACTCTGACCATGAGAAACAAGATTCTCTGGTCGGATGAAACCAAGATTGAACTTTTTGGCCTGAATGCCTAGCGTCACGACTGGAGGACACCTGGCACCATCCCTACGGTGAAGCATGGTGGTGGCAGCATCATGCTGTGGGGATGCTTTTCAGCGGAAGGGACTGGGAGACTAGTGAGGATCGAGGGAAAGATGAACGGAGCAACGTACAGAGAGATCCTTGATGAAAACCTGCTCCAGAGCGCTCAGGACCTCAGACTGGGGCGAAGGTTCACCTTCCAACAGGACAACAACCCTAAGCAGACAGCCAAGACCATGCAGGAGTGGCTTCGGGACAAGTCTCTGAATGTCCTTTTGTGGCCCAGCCAGAGCTCGGACTTGAAACCGATCGAACATCTCTAGAGAGACCTGAAAATAGCTGTGCAGTGGCAATCCCCATCCAACCAGACAGAGCTTGAGAGGATCTGCAGAGAAGAATGGGAGAAACTCCGCAAATACAGGTGTGCCAAGCTTGTAGCGTCATACCCAAAAAGACTCGAGGCTGTAATCGCTGCCAAAGGTGCTTCAACAAAGTACTGAGCAAAGGGCTGAATATTTATGTAAATAGGATATTTCCGTTTTTTTTGTTGTTACATTTGCAAAAATGTATAAAAACCTGTTTTTGCTTTGTCATCAGGGGGTATTGTGTGTAGATTGATGAGGATTTTTTATTTTTTTTAATCCATTTTAGAATAAGGCTGTAACGTAACAAAATGTGGAAAAGGTCTGGGGGTCTGAATACTTTCCGAATGCACTGTATGTTCTGAGAACATGGCAACCATGTTTTGTGTATGTTTGGTGGGACGTTGATGGAATATTCTCATAACCCACCGAAAACTGGACACATGAATGTTCTTGCAACGTTCCCATGAAATGTGTCTAGAACATTCATATCTGATAACATGGTAACCACGTTCTGGGTAAGTTCTTTTTGACATTAACGGAATGGTCTCTTGGAAACATTCCTTGCACATCACAGGAAAATTCTGCTGAGCTAACATATGGAATTGTTTTAAGATGGTCATACCATGGATCATTTAGCTATTTGATTTTGAATTTTAGGACGGACCCCTGTAGGTATAAAAAAAAAACATGTAAAAAATATTTGATAAAATATTGAATTTGGCCTTTACTACTATAGCCCATATAAATGCATTGAATAACACATTCATAAATGGCAAAATAGACAGTCAAAATATTTATCATAAGGAATATGGTTTTGAAGTCTATTTCCTATATTTAGGAGATATAAGAAAGCTCATGAAATATTCTAGTTTTTTAAAACACATTTAACCCCTTTTTTTTGTTGGCACAAAACTACCTCCATACTTCAATAAATGTTTTACACTAGTTCCTGGTTACCTTCAGAGTCCCATGACACTTGTGGAGGTCATAGAGAAAAACGGAGAACACTATCATGTTTGTGAGAGTCTCATCTATCCATAGAGTGTTAGAGTTAGTAGGCCAAACCGTTCGGACACTACAGACGTTTTCGTGAGTAGACCGATTTTAGGGATGTCTCATGGTCTGACAAACAGCACTGTAGTTCTGTCACTTTCCACTGCAGATGCAGAGGGCCGACATAGGCGGATGCGGTGGATTGAGACGCAGCCCATGCAAAAAAAAACAGATATCTCTAGCTTAAATTGCTGGATGTTGATGGGGATTTTTGTATTATGTTAATTAGATTGACGAACGGTTGCGTCAATAGACTCAAGGATTTTAAATGAAGGTTAAATAGAATTTTAAAAAATCCAGTTGTCTGCTTTGATGAAAACCACTGATTTGGAAACAAGGTTAAGGGTAGTGATGCAGACAACAGATAGATAGATACAGAGAGATAACAGTCATAATGGTATATCTGTTTACTACCATCATGGGACTCCTGTCAGATGTCCACTTTACCAGATTTTTATGTTTTTCTGCCCATTTGCTCCTGAAGCATTAGATTCCACTCCGTTGAGCCTTTTTACTCCTGTAACAATGACCTTTAACACTTTCTGAAATGTCAGGCAAAACCTTTACTACATAATGACAGCCATTAGCTGAGTTGTGGGAGGCCGAGGGGTGTGTGTGTGTGTGTGTGTGACAGTCACACAGAGACCCTCCATTACTCTTCATCAGAACAAGCTCAATGACACCTTCCTTTATGATTGGGTCAACAAGATCAGCAGCTTCATAGAATCAGGCAGAACTTCCTTTAAAATGGATGACATATCAATTCCAGGTATTTCAGTGTTACACTATTATTGAAGACTGGAACTGGGCATTGGGCCAGATAAACATAAAAACAAGACATAAAGAAACATTTGGCTGATATAGATATTGATCTAAACTTTGAGAGAGTGAGTGTACAAGCAGAAACATGTTTTATAGTAATAATAAATTATCATATTTTCTATTCTCAACATAAAACCAAAACAGGCAAAGATGCAGTCCGTCTGCAGACATACTCTTCACTAATCTCATTGGAGGTCTAAAATGGAGACGTTCAGTCTTCTACAGTACTTCCCTGGGGACCAAACATTATGGAGACAGCCAATGATGAGGCAGGCTTGTGGGACACAGAAGACCCAGTGTGTCCCTCTACCCTCCACCCATGGCAAGATCTGTCCCTCTCACAGCTGGCTGGCCAAAGTGGAGCCGATGATGTCCTCTAACGTGTACACCTGAGGGGAGAGAGAAAAGACGCCATAAGATAAAATACAATATGTACTATTGAATTCTGTGGAATACGTTTTACTGTAAGCTCTGTTTGCCCAGTGAGATAACAACAGTTAGCCAGCCACCACAGACTGAGGAAATTGTGCCTTGATCTGGACAGAAAATAGTATTTAATGGGCAAATACACTCAAAAGCTATATTTGGGTATTTTTTTCATTAGTCCACTGTTGATACAGTCCCAAAATGTTTTGCATGTCAGCAGTCAAGTTTTCAAGATATATGACCTTCAAGAAGCAAAGAGTCACCGGCCACATCATAATGATGATGCAAAATTGTTTTGAGTGGAGTTTCCCTTAAAAGAGATTCTCCTGTACTTTTGTAAATTTTTTAGCCAGTAGTTCTGAAAGTAGCCCTCACAAAGCAAAAGTTGTCCCCGAAAATGGTGTATTACGTCCTATATGTGCAGATCCTATGAGGCCTAGCTAAGTAACTAAAGCAATGCATGTGTAACTATCCTTTAGGAAAACTTAAGAACATGAAAACACTCGCTCACCGTCGAATGGAAGTCGAAATAGATCCCCGGCACCTGGTGTGATATCATGCCTCGCTCTTCCTCTCTTTCTCTGCTTCTTGGCTTTCTCATTCCTCGTCCTCTTCAGCTTCATCAGGTCTGGGGAGGCACAGGTTAGAGCACATTATGGTTATGCTTATTACTGGAAGTTTATGCGGGGAAATGTCTACAAGAGTTGTCTGCAAAGGTGCCTACAAAAATAGGACGAATAGTCTCCAGAGAGTGGATATTTAGGATAATAGGGGGGCATACTTTTTTGAAAACACTAAGATAAAGGTTTCCCACAATTTTCAGATATTAAAGTAAAACTGTACCTATGCAGTCGAGGCCTTTCCACAGGAACCACTTGCTGATCCTGCCGTCTGCAGACACAGAGATGAGTGTCTCTCCCTTGTCCTCCCCTGACGGACCCCTCTCATGATCTACCCACCTCACCTGCCAAACAGGGCTAGAGTGTTTGTGGGCACAGTCACTACACAGGGATAAACACACACACACACAGATAAGTGTGCTTCAACTAACAAATAGGTTGAGGCTCTTTACAAATGTAGTGAACCTCCCGTGCAGGGTGGGTATTTTTCTAGGCGCAGTCACTACGCAGGTTTCCTGTAGCACTCTCACAGATGCTACCAGTTCTACCAGCTTTGTTACTGTGTTACGTCTGTGTGTGATGAGATCAGTAGATATTTCAGTGTCTACTGGAAATGGGGATTAAAAATAGATGCAGTTACTCTGTCATCCCAGTTTAGGTAACCAGCCATAACAACAACAGATATACAGATGGATGATGAGAAACGGGGAAAACAAATGTACAGGAGATACTGTAATCATTCATAAGTAATTCTGTTTCAATGGTCAACTCCACTGACTAATCATAGAGGTATAGTCTATGGTTAAAGCAGAAATGTTGGTGGATGTGGGCTATGCTTTGTAAATCATTTAGCCTGTCTGTCTGTGAGTGCCACCTGCTGTCTATGAGAAATAAGACATGTAGATTTTGTAGATTTTGTCTCGCTTTCTCTCTGAGGACACACAGACCTGCTGTCAATGACGGATGTCTTCTCTCTGGTCTCGACGTTGTAGGTGGCTATGCTGCCGTCATGCATCCCCAAAGCAGTCACTCCACTCTCACAGGTAAAGATCCTCTCAGGCCACTGTAGATCCAAGACACAAGACTTATTAGCTTAGTCACTAGAAAACTATTCTCTAACCTGGCACAGGTACAGTAGCCTGGTTTCAGATCTGTTTGTGCTGTCTTGCCAAATGTTTTGTCATGGTAAAGACCATAGGAGTTGGCTATACAGCACACACAGCTCTGGGACCAGGTTACAGGCACAGCACTATTGTGGAAACTAATGATATGAACTGAGATGCAAAAAAAAGCACTACACAGCTGATTCAAATAACCAACTCATCATCAAGCTTCGATTATTTGAATCAGCTGTGTAGTGCTAGGGTAAAAACCAAAATGTGCACCCAGCAGGGGCCCCAGGACCGAGTTTGGGAAACCCTGCTCTAGTGGGCAGATTACATGGCAAGTTTGGCACATAAATAAAGCAGTGTTGGGGTGTGACTGGTACATACTGGGTTCCTCTTGTTCCAGGCCATGCTGCTGACGTTCCATCCTGCAGTCAGCTCACAGCTGAAGGACCAGAGGCACAACTCATCTAGGGAACTCTTCTGCTCACCACAGTAGGAGCAGAGTTGGGCACACTGTCAGGGTCTGGATAGCAACCCTTGTTGTTTATCAGTCATAAAGCATTCAATATGTAACATTATAGATAGCAATTCAGTTTGTGGTTGGAGACAATCTCAGAGATGCTGGCCTTGTCTGTGTCTGGGGACAAGGCAGCCTCCCCCAGCCCCGTGCTGCAGAACGAGTCATGCATGTCCCAAGTGGTGGCTGTGGTAGCTGTGGAGAGGACACAGTACACAGTTAAAACATCAGGGGCATCATTTCTGAAAGGTGCGCACACAAAAAAGACACTAAGCCAGATTTCCCGCAAAGGTTGGTATTTATCCATTTTGAACTTGACGGGAAAGTGTGCGTATATGAACGCAAATATCGGACCATGCGTACGCACAACTTCTAGTGGTTTGTCAACTGTATTGCAAGCAAATATTGTTATTTTGGGGGAAATGGAGGTGTTTGAGGCATGGGAATTATAATAATGGTAGGCTAATAAAAACATAAAAACAGGCCTAGTGATAAAACAGGTGCATTTGCCATTGGTATGGAAATTGCATAGCAGCATGACGCCAAACATGTCTCCCCATTTCTGACATGACTAATTTATTCCCGCTACACATTTAACCATCGCTCACTGAATAGCCAACCATGCTCAAAAGTAAATAGACCGGTAGCCTCTTTAGAATATTTGACAGTAGGCTATGGGTAGGCTACAGTATTGCTGTGCGATAGGAGCGCGACATCATAGCCTATTTAATCTCAGAACCTATACCAAGGCAGGAGATAGAAACACAATAATGTATTCATTTAAAAAAATATTGAACAACAATTTGTCTTTTGCATAGAAGTGTGGGCTGTAGCATTTACTTTTAAATTGTTCGATTAGACAATCAATCTTGCAAATTGTGAGGCCAGAGTTTGGCACTCGCTATAGGCGGCATGCATTTTTTGTTGAAAAAAGTCACTACAAAATATTAAATACACTCTGCCCAAACCGCTACAAAAATGTGATCAAATTTGCCATTGCGTTTTCATTTAGAAACTGTCATGGCCCAGTTCCAACATCTCCAAATCATACAGCAAATGAGGCCGTTTTTGTTACCAAATAAGGTGAATGGAGGGTGTTTTCCAGGCGGGATTGTAACGCTCGCTCACGAGCGCAGAAATATAGTATGGCTCTGATTTATCAATGAAAACATGCGTATATGTTGTGTGCGACAGTTTGATAAATCACAATAATTTGTTTCGCACAGAAATCCTAGAATCTCCAGGTAGGCCAGAATTTAATGAGAAATGTATGCACGGTTGATAAATGAGGCCCCTGATATAGAGGCATGAAAGGCTATTTAGGTTCTCATTTTTGTTAACTTTTGTTTATACAATCTCTGGGCAGACTGACTAGGCTGTGCTTAGGTGGTAGCCATTGTGACTGTAAGAGAGGTGAGATTCACCATGAGCAGCCAGGCACTCTGAAGGTAGAGACAATTAGCTGCTCTCCATTTCTTCTTTTTTTTCTGTATATTGCAAATCAGCTTTTAGCTGTGAATGTGTACAAGACACCCTAACCTAAAATAAATATATTGATATAAGAACAACAGACAAGAGGACTCTCATATCTCATACCAAGGAGTACAATGTACAAAGTGCATTCTGACCTGCCTAGGTCTTGGGCTCTCCGTTAAACATCTGCATGGAATGCTCCATGTACTTATCATTCCCCATTCTGTTCTAACAGAGCTCCATGTACAGATTGTTCCTCTCTCTATCAGACAGGGTGAAGGACACAAGTTGCATGCAAAGTTATCAAAACAACATTTCAAGCGTGGATCTATTCTACATTATGAGCAACTGAGGCCTGAGCCTGGAATCTACATAACTTCAATATACAGTGCCTTTGGAAAGTATTCAGACCCCTTGACTTTTTCCACATTTTGTTACGTTACAGCCTTATTCTTAAACTGATTAAATAAATAAAAAGTCCTCAGCAATCTACACACAATACCCCATAATGACGAAGTGTAAACAGGTTTTTAGAAATGTTTGCAAATGTATTAAAAATAAAAAACTGAAATACCTTATTTACATAAGTATTCAGACCTTTTGCTATGAGACTAGAAATTGAGCTCAGGTGCACCCTGTTTCCATTGATCATCCATGAGATGTTTCTACAACTTGACTGGAGTCCACCTGTGGCAATTCAATTGATTTGACATGATTTGGAAAGGCACACACCTGTCTATATAAGGTCCCACAGTTGACAGTGCATGTCAGAGCAAAAACCAAGCCATGAGGTCGAAGGAATTGTCCGTAGAGCTCAGAGACAGGATTGTGTCGAGGCACAGATCTGGGGAAGGGTACCAAAACATTTCTGCAGCATTGAAGGTCCCCAAGAACACAGTGGCCTCCATCATTCTTAAATGGAAGTTTGGAACAACGAAGACTCTTCCTAGAGCTGGCCGCCCGGCCAAATGTTGAAAAAGTCAAGGGGTCTGAATACTTTCTGTAATGAGCTATTACAATCTGAGTCTGGAAAGAGTGAGTGCTTGCTTGACAGATTCAGCCAACCATGCTTGACCATTGGATGATGTAATCGTTTTATGGTATTGCATTGCCCAACAAAAGAAGTGTCATGATGTAACTTGGCTAACATTTCTTGCTGACCTTGTGTTGATTTTCTCATAACACCGAAGGTACTTTTTAAGAGCAATGTCACCTCTGTTAAGCAATTATATGTTTAAAAAATGTATCTCATTTTTTTCTCCATAATTCAAGGATATTGACACCAGCCTACTACAATGGAAGTCCTGATGCATCACCTTTGGCAGAGAGTCTTGCCCTGCCTACGCAGAGCACTCCCTATAAAAGCCATTCGAGCTGTGCTGCTGGACATGCCCCAAAGCCAACCCCCACTGACTCATCTCCCGACCTAGCACACACCTTCCCCTAGTCTCCCGTCTCTTCAAGCCCTCCAACCTGCGTGATGTGGGCCAGGAGAAGCGTGCTCAGGGGGAGATGACCTGCAAGAGCCAGAGACTGATGCAGCAGGCAGATCTCATCCACCCTTCCAACCCTGGCTGCTACTACTACCTCCCGGCCACCGTGCACTCCATGGAGAAGCTGGTTAGGCTGATCGACCAGGAGATGCAGGGGATCGGTGGGCAGAAGCTGGACATGCCCAGCCTGTGTTCGGCAGAGCTGTGGAGACGCAGTGAGCGCTGGGACCTAATGGGGAAAGAGCTGTTTCGCCTGAGGGACCGCCACGGGGTGGAATACTGCCTGGGCCCCACCCATGAGGAGGCTGTGACAGAGCTGCTGGCCTCTCAGGGAACCCTGTCCTACAGACAGCTGCCTCTGCTGCTCTACCAGGTATAGGCTACAGTATGGCAGCCAATTAAGCCTGATTCATTAGTTTATTCAGAGTGTGCCTTCTTTCTTCTTTTCATCCACTTGGGTTGATATTATAATGGTAATAAACTGATGTGTGTTTCACTTGTATATGCAGATCACCCGCAAGTTCCGTGATGAGCCGAAGCCTCGGTTTGGGCTTCTACGCGGGCGGGAGTTCTACATGAAGGACATGTCCACGTTTGACATGAGCGAAGAGGCTGCATACCACACATATGAATCTGTGTGTCAGGCTTACACCCGCCTTTTCTCCCGGCTAGGCCTGTGCATTGTCCAGGTCCACAGGGAACATTGGAGGTAAACTATCCCATGAGTTCAAGCTCCCCGCAGACATCGGAGAGGACAGACTACTGGTCTGTGGTAGCTGCTCTTTCTCTGCCAATGTGGAGACCATGGAATCAGGCCGGACAGACTGCCCACAGTGCCAGGAGGGAACCCTGGTGGAGTCTAAGGGCATAGAGGTAGGCCATACGTTCTACCTAGGCAGCAAGTACTCCCACATATTCAACGCCACCTTCAACAACACCCAGAACAAGCCTGTTGTCACTGAGATGGGCTGCTTCGGGCTGGGGGTTACCCGGATCCTCGCTGCAGCCATCGAGTTGATGTCCACATTTGCTAGCTGTGCCACTAGAGATCCTGGTTCGAATCCAGGCTCTATCGTAGCCGGAGACCCATGGGGCGGCGCACAATTGGCCCAGCGTCGTCCAGGGTAGGGGAGGGAATGGCCGGCGGGGATGTAGCTCAGTTGGTAGAGCATGGCGTTTGCAACGCCAGGGTTGTGGGTTCGCTTCCCACGGGGGGTATAAAAAATAATGTATGCACTAACTGTAAGTCGCTCTGGATAAGAGCGTCTGCTAAAAAAAAATGACTAAAATTTTACATTTTAGTCATTTAGCAGACGCTCTTATCCAGAGCGACTTACAGGAGCAATTAGGGTTAAGTGCCTTGCTTAAGGGCACATTGACAGATTTTTCACCTAGTCGGCTCGGGGATTAGAACCAGCGACCTTTCGGTTACTGGCACAACGCTCTTACCCACTAAGCTACCTGCCGTCCACGGAGGAGGCTATCCACTGGCCTGGGCTGCTTGCCCCCTACCAGGTCTGTGTTCTGCCCCCTAAAAGGGCAGTAAGGTGGATGAGGTGGCTGGTTTAGCTGAGGAGCTGGCCCTCACTCTGGGGGAGGCTCTGCCTAGGCTAAGAGGTGAGGTGATTCTGGATGACCGGACACAGATGACCATTGGTAAGAGGCTGAAGGATACCCGTACGTGGTGGTAGTGGGGCAGAAGACTGCCGAGGAGACACCCAGGTTTGAGGTGATCTGTCAGCAAACTGGTGAGACAACGTTCCTTAGTAGGGATGGGCTGGTAGACCTACTCAGATGCGTGGAGACAGTCTGAGTTGGACTGATCTTGACCTGGAACTGGGCTAAAATATTGAACTCCATGGAACTCTATTGCTCCTCTGAAATGGGCATGCTTGTGGTTGGGTGGGATGATGACAAGTAGCAAAGAGGCTACTGCTCAATAGGCCTACTAGCACCAATCTCTGTCTGATGCGAACTGAGCTGGACTGAAATAAAATATATTATTACACTGTGATGGACATGCAGGTGGAAGAGGAAAGTAGAAATATATGGTTCAATAGCCATACATGTTTGCTGTCTGAAAATCAATAAAGACATTTGTATTCATTATTGCCTATCAATGTTTCAACCGGACTCACAGAAAAAATATAGTGCAAATGATAGAACTCTCCACTCGAGTCTGATACACACATTGCTGCGGAACAATTCAATCAAGCTCTGTTCCCTCTACGGAAGCATTTTGATGTGGCACCGCAACATTCACGTGTAAACAACTTGTATGATTTTGCTTTGTATATTTTCAGTTATTTATGTTTATTTTCATACGTGTCACTTCTGTAGTCAATACTAAGAAACTGCAATTCAACAACTAGTTTAATCTTTAAATACATCCACCTTATTTGGAGCGAATATGGCTTCATTAGCACAACAGGGCGATGATAGCGACGATGGCATGGATGACTTTATGGAGAAATTCAAAAAAGAGAAATATAGCAATGCCTTTTCCGAAAAGAACTGGGAAGAGGTAAGACGTAACGTTAACGACATCTTTACACAAACGACTGATAACGTTAGCACTGACAGCTATTACTGTCAGTGTCATTTGTAGTTGATAGCTAGTTCGTTAGATATGGCTAACTGATTAACGTTAGCTAGCAAGCTATCTGTGGATGGGAGCTAACCAAGAAACGTTAGCTAGCTAGAATACTACCAAATATGTGTTTAAATAGCTAAACCCTTTTTTTATATATATATAAAGTTAAAAAACACTTTTATCTACAATTTGTGATACTGTCACGTCTCATTGATTGGCTAGCTAGTTGGTTACTAGTTTGTAAAGTTAACGTTACTCAACTGAGTTGCGTGCACACCGCAATGCCCAGCACTGTCCCCTTGGGTTTCAGGGGCCACAGGCTTCAATCTATTTCTAATTCAATTACAATTTATTCCACTGCCCTGCAGGAGTTTGATAAGGTGCCCATGTTCATGAAGACAGCCCCTGAGGAGATTGACCCCATGAAACACCCGGAGCTGGCTGCTATTCAGTCCATTATACACGACGATGACAGACCACTAGAAGGTATGACAGCCATTACTGTACTTTCCACCCAGTGCTGATGTAGGACCAGCATTCCCGACCCCAGAATCATTATTATTTTTCCTCAGAGCAGGCCGAGAGCCTGAAAGATGAGGGGAATGACTACTTCAAGGAGAAGAATTACAAGAAGGCCATAGTGTCCTATACGGCTGGGCTGAAGAAGAACTGCAGTGACTCTAATGTTAATGCCATCCTGCACACTAACCGGGCGGCGGCACACTTCCACCTGGGTACTGTTTTTAGAATCTTTCCATCTGTAGATCTCATGATATTGGTCTAGTACAGTGGTTCCCAACCTTTTTCAGTTACTGTACAACATTTGCATTTTACCAGTAGGCCTATGGTCTCGTGACTATTCTCAAGTACCCCCTGTGGATATGCCAAGTACCTCCAGGTGTCCTAGTACCCCTGGTTGGGAACCACTGGTGTAGTAGTCTGTCTGTGAGTCTTCCAAAGTTTGTTCTGGGATGTTTGTTGCAATTCTTCACTCGCTTATTATTTTCTTGCAGGTAACATGCGTTCTGCTCTGAATGATGCTGTGGCTGCAAAGAAGTTTAAACCAGACCACCTTAAAGCATTAATCAGAGGTTTGTCTATAGAATAAACATCCCATTTTACTTTTCTACTGGATGACACATCTAGACACAACACATTTTTTATGAGGCAAGTGTGTGTCACGGTTGGGGTCAATTACATTTAAATTCCAGTCAATTCAGGAAGTACAGTGACATTCCAATTCTCTTCAATGCTTTTCAATTAGGAAAATTTAGAATTGGAATTTGGTTTAGTTTCTGAATTCAAATGGATTTACCCCAACCCTGATGTGTATTTTAGTTTAGTTTGCAGGTCTGCATTCATTACTCCTCCTCTCTCATCCTCCTTGTCCTGTCTTGACTGTGCCCAGGTGGCACATGTTGCATGGAGCTGAAAAAATACACAGACGCCCTGCAGTGGTGTGAAGAGGGACTAAAGCTGCAGCCGACAGACAAGAAGCTACTGGACCTGAGAGCTGCAGCAGACAAACATAAGGCATGACAGAGGCTATGATCCAGTACTCTTAAATGATGTTCATGTTCATTTTTACTTGTCTTTTCTTTTGTCACCACAATATGAAAGGATTACAGGTGGAAAAGCAGTTTGGTGGATCTTTGTAAATGGAGTCCATATTTTATATAAACCTATGCTGAAATTGATGTATTTGTGGTTTAGAGAGCGGCAGAGAGAGATGCAAGGAAGGCAAAGGTCAAAGAGAAGAAGGAGCGCAGTGAGAGAGAGGCCCTTCTGGCTGCCATAAAGGTGAGTATGATGGTAGAAAGTAAAAATCACAAAATACTTGCATCATATTTCATGATTCTTGTATAAGTTGATGAGGAATCAGCTGCATGGCAATACATTTGTATTTATCTGTATTTGCTTTACAGGAGCGTGGCATCCAGTTACTAATGCCTCATCAGCATCCTAAGCGCAGGTCTGACAGTGAGGATGATGATGGAGGCTCCTATAGAGCCATGGCAAGGCCGGACTTGGATGGTCTGTGTTCTACGGAGGCCACAGGTGCGAAGGTGTTCCTGGACGAACAGGGAATCATGCACTGGCCAGTTCTCTTCCTGTACCCCGAATACCAACAAACAGACTTCATCTCAGCCTTCAGCGAGTCCTCCAGGTATGATCCCCCTTCCGCTCTCTCTCTCTCTCTAAACAGAATGTGGGGTTGGAAGGGTCTACATAAAAGCAGACAGTACATGTAGTTTTGTTGGTTCTATAAATTATCCAATACTCTACAATACCAACCCCAACTCAACCCAAATACGACTACAAGTAGTGTCTAAAGTAGACCAACATTGCATTGCTAATTAACAAATAACACTCAAAATAATACGGAACATAGCATATTGATGAACATAACATTCGTTTTTCAGCTTCCTAGATCACCTGACTCTCATGTTTGGAGAGGAACTCCCACCTTGGGACATTAACAGGAAATACTCTCCCAAAAACCTTCAGGTTAGTATATTTTACTTCGATTTGTTGGTTTCATTCAACAGTTTTTGGGTTATATACTGTCTCTGAAATTGTGTTTTCCTTAGTTGGTTCCAGCTATTTTGCCATTCTGACCCCTCTACTCCTTAGCTGTTCTTTGAAGACCACGAGAAAGAGTCATTACATCAAGTTAACCCTGAGACGCCTCTCATGAAAATCCTACAGCATAAAAGGTACAGAATGTATTTTTTCTCACAAAGTTGTTTGAACTCACTTGTATACTGTGACTTGCTGATTTTTTTTCTTCCCTGCTTATTTGACAGGTGTTTTATAAAGGCAGGAACTCCCAGCTTCGTCATTCTGGTAAAGGGGTCACCGTTCTGCGAGAAGTTCTTATCAGAAAGGAAAACACATCGACTTTTAACCCATTCTCTTCAGCAGTCAGCCTAATGAACAATGAACTCTCTCTCACCAGTGAATACAAAAATGGAGTTCAATTGCATAGAAGAAGAGACAATGTTGCAAGCAGCGTCCCCATGCTCAGGGATTGAGAATGTTGCGGTGCTCATGAGCTGTGCATACTCTATCTAGAGATTTTAGAGTGGGTGTAATCTGTCATACAATCTGTTGTAATATTGTCACTATAACTAAAAGGCCTTAACGAAATGTACACAAAGTTTGTATTACAGTTTCTGTCTGTCATTTTCTTCTCACTGTCACAACAACATGTAGTTGCACGTGTGCTTGTCAAACTTCAATCTGACTAAACCAGCTTTTCTAGCTTGGTAGGAAGTTAAGAACATTCTCCAGCTGCCTGTGTGTAACAGTACTGCATAGCCCCAAAGCAGTATTACCCAAGTGGCGCATTACTCCCGAGTGGCGTAGTGGTCTAAGGCACTGCATCTCAGTGCTTGAGGCGTCACTACAGACCCCCTGGTTCGATTCCAGGCTGTATCACAACCGGCCGTGATTGGGAGTCCCATAGGGCGGCGCACAATTGGCCCAGCGTCGTCCGGGTTTGGCCGGTGTAGGCCATGATTGTAAATAAGAATTTGTTCTTAACTGACTTGCCTAGTTTAAATAAAAAAAATAAAACAACTGGGTGTCCTTGTGAAAATACTGTTATTGTTTCTTCCCGTTTACATTATTACACAGAGGGAGAGGAGTAATAATCAAGTTGAATTGTCATGGGAAGATATATTTATGGGTCTGTAAAAACCCCTGGGGCAGATTAAATCAATAAACCATTGAATCACCCAGCATTATCGTAGAGTTGAAATTAGCTGTGTGAATATCACCATTGTTGGGAAGGTATGGTTCATCACTAAAGTATTAGGTGTGTCCTCATTGCTTACTGAATGAATCAGATGTAATCAGCAGTGTCTTCTATAAACTCCTTGAATGACTGAGGCACATTCAGTTTGTGGGTTGATTCAAGTAAGATATAACAGACAGAAACAGGGGTTCCAAAAGAATAAGAACACGGCATGTTCAGTGCAAAATCTTGTGACACAAGACAAAATCTTCATTGGAATGAGGAAATGGAAATATGTCTTTCTCGCAAGACTGGGAACACTTTAGAAAAGGAACCTGTCTGTTCCAATCAACGCTTGATCTTTGGTTCTCCATCAGCTATGGAGTCAGCGGGAGAGGAGCGCATGCCTGGAGTCATGGCACGGGTCCAGGAGCATTCGACGATGCTAGCCAGCTTGGGAGAAGCGATGGATCGGGTTCTCCAGGCCGTCCAACGCCTGGAGAGGAGAGGACCCGATCTGTCGAGACCAGCTGGGCAACCGGATCCAGTCACCCACATCTCAGCACCCAGAGGGATCCAGATATCCCGACCACGGGACTTCGACGGGACAGCTGCTCTCTACCAGGGATTCCTCCTCCAACTGGATCTCTTCTATTCCAGCATCAGCCCGGCCCCATCGGAGCGGGAGAAGGTGTCTGCCCTCGTCTCCTGCCTCTCGGAGAAAGCCCTGGAGTGGCCCAATGCGGTCTCTAATGAAGGAGGAGCCGCATTGGACAACTTCGTTTGCCTCTTTCGGGCAGTCTTCGATCACCCGCCCGAGGGTCGAGAGGCTGGCGAGCGGCTGGTCCACCTGAGGCAGGGGTTGAGGACAGCGCAGGACTTCGCCCTTGAGTTCCGGACTCTAGCAGCTGGGTCCGGGTGGAGCGAGCGGGCCCTCATCGACCACTTCCGGTGCCATCTGCGGGAGGACGTCCGAAGGGAGCTAGCCTGCCGGGACAACTGGTGGACATGGCCATCCGCTTGGACAATCTGCTGGCGGCCAGAGGACGTCCTGGAGGGGGTCTGTCCGTTCCAACCCCACCCGACTCGGATCATGAGTTGATGGAGCTGGGTGGTGCGGAGATCTGAGAGAGCGGAGGACGACAGCGCCAGTGTCACTCTGGTGGCATGAGAGGACATTTCACTGCACAATGTCGTCAGCGTTCTTTTGGGTCTGGAGGCGGCAGGCAGGGCACTCTCGCGTCACCCCAGGTATCGAACACCCACACTCGTTCAGAGTCCTCTGCTGCGCACTGTACCCTACCCATCCACTTTCCTGATTACATTGTTGTTCCCCAGTGTAAGGCGCTAGTCGATTCAGGCGCAGCTGGGAACTTTATGGACAGGTCATTTTCACAAAGTCTAGGCATTTCATTGGTTCCCCTATCCATTCCACTCCCCATCAGAGCACTTGACAGTCGACAATTAGGGTCCGGGTTTGTTAGGGAAGTTACAGCACCAGTCACTATGGTTACCCACGAGACTCATCGCGAGCAAGTCACTTTTTTATTATTATTGAGTTTCCTGCTTTCCCTGTAGTATTAGGTATTCCTTGGTTAGCACTCCAAAACCCCACCTTTTCATGGCCGCAGAGGGTTCTCACGGGGTGGTCTCAAGAGTGTCAGGGTAGGTGTCTCGTGTTTCCGTTGGTGCAACCACAGTGGAAAGTCCAGACAGTACCTCCACTGTGCGCATTCCCCCCGAATACCTCGATTTGGCGCACGCGTTTTCCAAAACGCAGGCGACCAAGTTACCACCTCATCGGGCGGGGGATTGCGCGATAAACCTCCGGATAGACGCTGTGCCTCCCAGGAGTCATGTGTATCCCCTGTCACAGGCTGAAATAGAGGCTATGGAGACATACGTCTCCGAGTCCCTGCGCCAGGGGTTTATATGTCCCTCCACTTCGCCCGCCTCCTCAAGTTTCTTTTTTGTAAAGAAGAAAGACGGCGGTCTGCGCCCATGCATTGATTATCGATTACTGAACAAGGAGACGATACGATTTAGTTATCCTCTCCCCCTCATTCCTTCGGTGATCGAGTCAATGCATGGGCGCGCTTCTTCACCAAATTAGATCAAAGGAGTGCGTACAACCTGGTGCGTGTCCGATAGGGGGATGAGTGGAAGACAGCATTCAGCATAACCACGGGGCATTATGAATACCTGGTGATGCCTTACGGTTTGATGAATGCTCGTTCCGTCTTCCAGTCCTTTGTGAACGAGGTGTTTCGGGACATGCTTGGTCACGGTGTAGTGGTCTACATCGATGACATTCTGGTGTATTCCACTACGCGCACCGAGCATGTGTCCCTGGTTCGCAAAGTGCTGGCCCGACTGTTGGAAAATGACCTTTATGCCAAGGCAGAAAAGTGTCTGTTTTCCAACAGTCCATCTGCTTCCTCGGATACCGCATTACCACCTCAGGTGTGGAGATGGAGGGAGATCGCATTTCAGCCGTGCGTAATTGGCAGACTCCATCCACGGTTAAGGAGGTGCAGCGCTTTATTGGCTTTGCCAACTACTATCAGCGGTTTATCCGGGTCTTTGGCAAGGTCGCAGCTCCCATTACATCTCTGTTGAAGGGTGGGCCGTCCAGGCTCTGCTGGTCTGCTGAGGCTGACAGGGCCTTCAGTAACCTGAGGGGTCTGTTCACCTCAGCCCCGGCACTGGCCCACCCAGATCCATCACTACCGTTCGTAGTGGAGGTGGATGCGTCCGAGGTAGGGATAGGCGCTGTCCTATCTCAACGCTCGGGCACACCACCCAAGCTCTGCCCCTGTGCCACCTTCTCCAAGAAGCTCAGCCCGGCGGAGCAGAACTACGACATTGGTGATCGGGAGCTGTTGGCTGTTTCTGAGCCCTGACCATGTGGACGCACTGGCTCGAAGGGGCGAAACACCCTTTCCTTGTCTGGACCGACCACCGTAACCTGGAGTACATCCGGGCAGCGAGGAGGCTGAACCCTCGCCAGGCCAGGTGGGCCCTATTCTTCACCCGGTTTGATTTCACTCTATCATACATCCCGGGTACGAAGAACGTGAAGGCAGACGCACTGTCACGTCTGTACGACACAGAGGAGAGGCCCAGAGACAACACCCCCATACTCACGGCCTCCTGCATTGTGGCACCGGTAGTATGGGCGATGGACGCGGATATCGAGCAGGCGTTACGCACAGAGCCATCTCCACCTCAGTGTCCAGCTGGGCTGCAGTACATGCCTGCTCTTGTCCGTGACCGTCTGATCTACTGGGCACACACATCACCCTCCATTGGTCACCCAGGTATTGGTCGTACAGTGCGCTGCCTGACCAGAAAGTACTGGTGGCCTATCTTTGCTAAGGACGTGAGGGTGTATGTCTCCTCCTGCTTGGTGTGCACCCAGAGTAATGCACCCAGGCACCTCCCAGTGGGTAAGTACAAGCCTTTACCAGTTCCACAACGGCCATGGTCTCACCTAAGTAATTGATTTCCTTACTAATCTTCCCCTCTCTCCCCTCCCCGAGGCCGGTGTCGGCGCGCTGCTGGAGCTGCGCGTCAAGGGGGGGGGGGGGGTTACTGTCATGACTTCCTCCGAAGCTGCCTCCTCTCCTTGTTCGGGCAGGCTTCAGCGTTCGTCGTCACCGGCCTTCTAGGCACTGCCGCTCCATATCTCATCATTCCATTTGTTTTGTCTTGTCTATTACACACACCTGGTTCATATCCCCTCATTAGTACTTGTATAAGTGTTCCTTCTGCCCCCTTGTCCTTGTGGGTGATTGTTTAATGTGAGGAGAGGAGCTCGGTTGAGCTCCATGTATTTTGTTTTGCCGGAGTATATTTTTCCCCGTGTGCCTGTGCGCATGTTTTGCGCACTGGACTTTTTGACGCTATTCTGCGTAACTGTATTCCGGAATAAACTCTGTATTCTGTGATTTACCCTCCTGCGCCTGACTCCTTCAAATCACCCATCACAGTGATGTGTTTTCTCTGACTTCAGGGTCTCTGTGAGCAGCTTCAATCCTTTGTTGTAGTGAGACTGTCTGGAGTCCTTGTTCTTTACAATATCA
The DNA here is from genome assembly GCF_964263955.1 of Coregonus lavaretus. Classification (NCBI taxonomy): domain Eukaryota; kingdom Metazoa; phylum Chordata; class Actinopteri; order Salmoniformes; family Salmonidae; genus Coregonus; species Coregonus lavaretus. The sequence continues at coordinate 39,968,276 of NC_140008.1, read as the reverse complement.
TCTAGTCTACAAGGAAGTTACACATTAACTTGGTGATATTATCGACTTTGAAGCATTCAAGACTCAAGACACAACTTACCTTAAATAGATTGCTGCCATTTTGAAATACCATCTTCTCTTTTCTTCTGTTGGTATATGAAAATAAGCAACATCAAGTTCTTTACTGAATCAATTTATTTAATGTGAAATTACATTCTTTGTAAATAATCTAACATGCGATCTCACCAGCAGCGATCAGTCTCTCCTCTGCTCCTCCTCTCTGTCCAGCTCTACGTCATAGGGATGGGCATAGGTACAGTGACTTGCAAAAGTATTCATCCCCCATGGCGTTTTTCCTATTTTGTTGCATTACAACCTGTAATTTAAATTGATTTTTATTTGGATTTCATGTAATGGACATACACAAAATAGTCCAAATTGGTGAAGTGAAAAGTGGTGCATGCGTATGTATTCAGCCCCTTTGCTATGAAGCCCCTAAACAAGATCTGGTGCAACCAATTACCTTCAGAAGTCACATATTTAGTTAAATAATGGCCCTCCTGTAGCTCAGTTGGTAGAGCATGGCGCTTGCAACGCCAGGGGTGTGGGTTCGATTCTCACGGGGGGCCAGTATGAAAAATGTATGCACTCACTAACTGTAAGTCACTCTGGATAAGAGCATCTGCTAAAAATGACTAAAAAAATAAATAAAAAAAGAATAAAGTCCACCTGTGTGCAATCGAAGTGTCACATGATCTCAGTATATATATACAGTGGGGAGAACAAGTATTTGATACACTGCCGATTTTGCAGGTTTTCCTACTTACAAAGCATGTAGAGGTCTGTCATTTTTATCATAGGTACACTTCAACTGTGAGAGACGAATCTAAAACAAAAATCCAGATAATCACATTGTATGATTTTTAAGTAATTAATTTGCATTTTATTGCATGACATAAGTATTTGATACATCAGAAAAGCAGAACTTAATATTTGGTACAGAAACCTTTGTTTACAATTACAGAGATCATACGTTTCCTGTAGGTCTTGACCAGGTTTGCACACACTGCAGCAGGGATTTTGGCCCACTCCTCCATACAGACCTTCTCCAGATCCTTCAGGTTTCGGGGCTGTCGCTGGGCAATACTGACTTTCAGCTCCCTCCAAAGATTTTCTATTGGGTTCAGGTCTGGAGACTGGCTAGGCCACTCCAGGACCTTGAGATGCTTCTTACGAAGCCACTCCTTAGTTGCCCTGGCTGTGTGTTTCGGGTCATTGTAATGCTGGAAGACCCAGCCACGACCCATCTTCAATGCTCTTACTGAGGGAAGGAGGTTGTTGGCCAAGATCTCGCGATACATGGCCCCATCCATCCTCCCCTCAATACGGTGCAGTCGTCCTGTCCCCTTTGCAGAAAAGCATCCCCAAAGAATGATGTTTCCACCTCCATGCTTCACGGTTGGGATGGTGTTCTTGGGGTTGTACTCATCCTTCTTCTTCCTCCAAACACGGCGAGTGGAGTTTAGACCAAAAAGCTCAATTTTTGTCTCATCAGACCACATGACCTTCTCCCATTCCTCCTCTGGATCATCCAGATGGTCATTGGCAAACTTCAGATGGGCCTGGACATGCGCTGGCTTGAGCAGGGGGACCTTGCGTGCGCTGCAGGATTTTAATCCATGACGGCGTAGTGTGTTACTAATGGTTTTCTTTGAGACTGTGGTCCCAGCTCTCTTCAGGTCCTGCCGTGTAGTTCTGGGCTGATCCATCACCTTCCTCATGATCATTGATGCCCCACGAGGTGAGATCTTGCATGGAGCCCCAGACTGAGGGTGATTGACCGTCATCTTGAACTTCTTCCATTTTCTAATAATTGCGCCAACAGTTGTTGCCTTCTCACCAAGCTGCTTGCCTATTGTCCTGTAGCCCATCCCAGCCTTGTGCAGGTCTACCATTTTATCCCTGATGTCCTTACACAGCTCTCTGGTCTTGGCCATTGTGGAGAGGTTGGAGTCTGTTTGATTGAGTGTGTGGACAGGTGTCTTTTATACAGGTAACGAGTTCAAACAGGTGCAGTTAATACAGGTAATGAGTGGAGAACAGGAGGGCTTCTTAAAGAAAAACTAACAGGTCTGTGAGAGCCGGAATTCTTACTGGTTGGTAGGTGATCAAATACTTATGTCATGCAATAAAATGCAAATTAATTACTTAAAAATCATACAATGTGATTTTCTGGATTTTTTTTTTATATTCCGTCTCTCACAGTTGAAGTGTACCTATGATAAAAATTACAGACCTCTACATGCTTTGTAAGTAGGAAAACCTGCAAAATCGGCAGTGTATCAAATACTTGTTCTCCCCACTGTACCTGTTCTGAAAGGCACCAGAGTCTGCAACACCACTAAGCAAGGGGCACCACCAAGCAAGAAGCACCATGAAGACCAAGGAGCTCTCCAAACAGGTCAGGGACAAAGTTGTGGAGAAGTACAGATCAGGGTTGGGTTATAAAAAAATATCAGAAACTTTGAACTTCCCACGGAGCACCATTACATCCATTATAAAAAAAATGGAAAGAATGTGGAACCACAACAAACCTGCCAAGAGAGGGCCGCCCACCAAAACTCACGGACCAGGCAAGGAGGGCATTAATCAGAGAGGCAACAAAGAGACCAAAGATAACCCTGAAGGAGCTGCAAAGCTCCAGAGCGGATATTGGAATATCTGTCCATAGGACCACTTTAAGCCATACACTTTACGGAGGAGTGGCCAGAAAAAAATGTTGTGTAAATCAAATGATACAAACCCCCCAAAAAATCAATTTTCATTCCAGGTTGTACGGCAACAAAATAGGAAAAATGCCAAGGGGGGTGAATACTTTCGCAAGCCACTGTAGGCCTGCTCCACCAGGCACCGGGCCGCAGAAAGCCTGGACTCCGCCTGAGCCGCCTCCCCATGAGCTGGGACACCTTCTCTATGCACTCCCCCGCGTCCAGCTTTCTCTGGAGGCGGTCGTACATGTAGCCCAGGTGTGCCCAGACGTTCAGGTTCCCTGGGTCTTCTTTACAGATGCTCATGAAGGTCCCCTTGGCCTGCTCCAGGTGGTTCAAATGGAAGGCCAGGACACCCAGGAGGTTACGGACACCAAACTGGAGGTACCTGTAATGTCATGAACATTAGTCTAGTCCATGTATTAATCCAACTGAGGTACTTCATCCTTCCAGTTTTTTTTTCTCCAGCACTATTTGAGTTACCGAACTAGTGAACAACAACGTATGTGTACACCTATGCTTTTAGGGAAGTTCAATTAACAATATCAGACATCCCAACCTCCATTCTTAACCATAAGATCATATGCTCAATTCTGACCAGTTTGCAGGTCGCAGTTGTAAATGAGAACAAGTTCTCAACTGGCTTACCTGGTTAAATAAAGGTGAAATGTTACAGTACCCAGCCTCTGCTTCTAGCTCTGCCCCCAGGGAGTCCACCTTCAACTGGGTATTTCTCCTCCGCAGCTCCCCCGGCCCACTGGGCTCACAGTTCAGGTTGTGGTCCAGGTGGAAGAGGCATGGGATGTACTCCATGCCCTCGATGAGGGACTCAATGTCCTCCTCTGTGTTGCCTTCCTCCATGGTTTCCTCCTATTTATTTATTGCCAATTTAACCAGGTAATTCATTGAGAATGCATCATTTTATAGTAACGACCTGAGACTTCTGTCCCCTTACACTACTTCAGACTGTCAGAGTCGACTGACTGACTGGCTGTTGTCTTCTTCCCCCAGGGACAGACAGGTAATACAGCTTGGGTTAGGGACTAGGGAGGGCCTGGGAAGGGAAGGAATAAGGAACGGCATGCAGTGCTGTACTGTCTATCTCATACCTCACTCATTGGAATAGGACATTTGAATATGACTGAACATTCATGACCCCCTTATTTGTGTATCTCTTTATGACAAGAGAAAAAAATACATGGAGCGGTGGATTAAATATCTGACTGATATTTTTTAGGGCTATGGTCTTATTTTATGGCTCACGTGTCAGCTTTGTGTTGGGGCGGCAGGTAGCTTAGAGGGTAAAAGCGTTGTGCCAGTAACCGAAAGGTCGCTGGTTCTAATCCCCGAGCCGACTAGGTGAAAAATCTGTCGATGTGCCCTTGAGCAAGGCACTTAACCCTAATTGCTCCTGTAAGTTGCTCTGGATAAGGATGACTGTAAATGTAAAATGTGTTCTTACAGACTAGGAGAGCAGGTTATTGTTTTAAACAGGTGTCACAACAACAGTGGGTAGGTTGAATTTGTATCTTCTTGACTTTCACTCAACATTAAAACAAATATTTTAGGTGCTTAGATCACCTTTCATCTTGCTTGCTGTTGCCATGGTAATGAGAGAGCGAGAAAGAGAGAGAGAGAGAGAGAGAGAGCCTTTTGACTTGGCACATATGCTGAGATGAAGAACAGTATGCAGATCCTGCAACTCTCTCTCAACACTGATAATATTAAATGTTTGGTATTACAATCTGTCCAGGATAGATTAGGAGTATTTATTTTTCTTATGATACCACCAGTTGTTTTCTCAACCATTTAAGTGTGAGTACTCTTCTCACCACCAGAGGGATGAACATGCATTACATACTATGTGACAAACTCTGACTGTGTTCTGTGTTGACACCACACGTAAAACGGAAACATCTGATTATAGCGATGAATTAATGTTGAAAGTGATATTTTTTCATGACAAAAGCCCCAAGGGTCATGGTCATGGAGAATGGATATAAGTAATGGTGCTATCACAAAATAGTTTAGATTATATTTTGGAAGTTCTCTTTTATCCTCTAATTGCATCAAGAGCAGGAATAGTGATCTTTGTGAACCCTTTGAGACAATAGTACCATTTCTAATAGTATTATTTCTAAGATGCCAAGGTTGTAAAGTTAACAGACATCACATCAGAGCCCTTTCTCTCCTGGTCAGACATTTGATCTTTAGTCAGTACACAGTCAGACTCCCTCCACCTCTACCACAAAATGGTTTTGTTCACCTCAGCTGGAAAACTTGAGACTATTGTGTTTTTTCCATCATTTCTTATTTTTGCTTTCCTTTTTCTGTTCTTTTTCCCTCCTAAATGACTTTAACAGGAGTGAACCCACCATTGTGCTGTCTGCAGCTGCTTGGTGATGTCATCAGTCCAGGATAAGGGCCAGGGAGAACACCAAGGTGAGTGTTGACAGAGAAAAAATCTCAGTTGCTTACTCATTGTGTCCTCTCTCCTTGCCTCCATCTCAAAACCCATTGGATGAGAAAGTCAGAGGTCTCCTCCAATGGTTTTGAGAAGGAGGTGAGTAGAGAGGACGCAAGGAGTATGCAATTGGGATTATCTCAGAGAGGATGAGGGAAGGTTTTCTTGGGTTTCTAAAGGTATGTGTGTGTTGTACAGTTGTAAAACCTCAAAGGTACAGCTGTTTGGGTGGGCAGATTTCTAACTGTGAGGGGGTGGGGTTGAATTATTAATATTTTCGTTTTCACATTTCTCTGTACTTGCCATGGTATTCATCTGCCCTCAAGTGCCAGTGCAATTACATAATATGAAAATTGCACATTATAGTTTTTGAGTCATCAGTACAGTTTTAACATTAGATTTTCCCCAAAGAGGCCTCCTACCAACCGAGACAAATGGGAATGGCAGAGGATAGGAGAGATGTTAACCCAGCGTTTCCCAAACTCGGTACTCGGGACCCCAAGGGGTGCACGTTTTGGTTTTTGCCCCAACACTACACAGCTGATTGAAATTATCAAAGCTTGATGATTAGTTGATTATTTGAATCAGCTGTGTAGCGCTAGGGCAAAAAACAAAATGTGCACCCCTTGGGGTCCCGAGGACCGAGTTTGGGAAACCCTGTGTTAACCCCTAATAATCCCAAGAGACATTCCTAGTATTGGAGGATTATGACGTGTGTCCCACATACTGTAAATGTTAAAGCTTTGGTGTTGGGAAACTAAGCCCCAGTTAGCCCAGTTATTAATCATATTAATAACTAGGTCTGTCCTGACACACACACACACACACACACACACAGCTCTCCAGAGGCACTGGCTGACTGCAGATTAGAGTTCTAAAGGTCTCTCTAGTGCCAACTGGCTGTCTGCCTGTTAGTGGACTGGACCGTTGAGTATGGGACTACCTAAACTTGTCCATTAAGAAACGCTTGTTATCGTTTTCCATTGCAAAACATTTTGCTATGGTGTGCACTAAAGAAAACGACCCTGTTGAGGAATAGGCACTAAACTGGCTAAACTGCTCACCCATAACATTCGTAGAGTGAGGCAAGCTATGTTGGGCAGTGGGTGTTTTAGGAAGATATGCAGCTATAGCTAGTGACATAAAGTCATCTGGCCAGCAGCTGTGTGTGTGTTTACACAAATAGTGTACATGTGTGGGTGTAGCCCACATTCTTGTGATTGTATCATAGTTGTGATTTGATGGTCCGATACAACAGTATGGCATATCAGATGGTGAAGAGAAAGATCGAAAGATAAACCAGATGAATGACTGAGTCAGTCTTAAATGACATTGAAATCTGTCGCACTAGATTAGACCCTGATCACCCTCTCTCCCACACTGTAACTAATTGCTGTACATTTTCAGCAAAACATTTTAGCTACTGTAATTGGCTCATTAACATATTTCGAGGTGTGTCTTGTAAGTGGCTAGCTATATTTGTTGCACCCGTTAGTGAGAATGCTGTACCAATTGAACTGAAATGTGGTAGTAGTGCCATAACAGGTTAATGTGTATAGGGGACAGATCAGAGTGGCAGCAAGTCTTAAACGGTTACTGGTTGAGTATTTTGCCAAGTCCTTTTGGTGTGTTTTACAATGTAATCACGGCCAGTTTGGAAGCCTTTGTTTAGGCCTGTAGCAGTGCAATTGATATAAAACACCCAATATTCATAAATATGCTGTAATAAACAAATACCTAGCAGCCAACCTGCTTGCACCAATCCCATGTATTAAAGTAAAATACCAATATTACGATTACAGTAGCATTTACTTTCTTACAGTATAGTAGGCTAATTTTGCAGTATTGTACTGTATCTTTATTCTGATATTACAGTAACAGCAAGCTGGTGGTAAGTTACTGTGAATATTACAGTAACATACTTTGCACTAGCCAGAGATGGGCAAAGATACATCAAAAGGTATCTGGTTACAAACACAAAATGCCTTGAAGACCAATGTGTCCTTAACTACAACAACACTCTCTATGTTGTTACGTTGCAGATAAAACAAAAAAGTCCCTTTTCAACCAGGTTTTGCCCACTGTGATGTATTTGAACCGTCTCCAGGGCAGGTTCAGTGGAATGGAATGGCTCCTTGAACCTAAGCCAGAACAACCGCTCCCCTCCCTGTCATCCCTGTGTGTAAAAAACAAGGGCACCATCATTTGAACCATACACAAACATACCGCCTCTGTGAAGACCATCCTTACTGGCACCAGGTCAGCTCCACATCACTGGAAGGGACACCTGCTTCTTCATTGTGTGGACCACCAAAGCCTCTCTCACCATCCCCAAAACAGCTTGTTAGCAGCTAGCAAACAGGGCTTATCTTATTACATTTACGTCATTTAGCAGACACTCTTATCCAGAGCGACATACAGTTAGTGAGTGCATACATTTTCATACTGGACCCCTGTGGGAAACGAACCCACAACCCTGGCGTTGCAAGCGCCATGCTCTACCAACTGAGCTACAGGGGACCCACATGGCTCCAATGATGTCTCTTGATTAGAGTGGTCGGAAAACAATAAAATGCATGTGTGCTTATCGGAGTAGTGCCAAGGTTACAATCGGGTACATAGCACAGAACCATCTTTGCAGCTGGCTTCAGATCGATGGAGAGACCTAAGGTTAGCTAGTTCGCTACAAAGGCCTGATGGTAATTCTAGTAATTAAAAAATGTTAAGGTACAGTGAGGGAAAAAAGTATTTGATCCCCTGCTGATTTTGTACATTTGCCCACTGACAAAGAAATGATCAGTCTATAATTTTAATGGTAGGTTTATTTGAACAGTGAGAGACAGAATAACAACAAAAAAATCCAGAAAAACGCATGTCAAAAATGTTATAAATTGATTTGCATTTTAATGAGGGAAATAAGTATTTGACCCCCTCTCAATCAGAAAGATTTCTGGATCCCAGGTGTCTTTTATACAGGTAACGAGCTGAGATTAGGAGCACACTCTTAAAGGGAGTGCTCCTAATCTCACCTTGTTACCTGTATAAAAGACACCTGTCCACAGAAGCAATCAATCAATAAGATTCCAAACTCTCCACCATGGCCAAGACCAAAGAGCTCTCCAAGGATGTCAGGGACAAGATTGTAGACCTAAACAAGGCTGGAATGGGCTACAAGACCATCGCCAAGCAGCTTGGTGAGAAGGTGACAACAGTGTGTGTGATTATTCGCAAATGGAAGAAACACAAAAGTACTGTCAATCTCCCTCGGCCTGGGGCTCCATGCAAGATCTCACCTTGTGGAGTTGCAATGATCATGAGAACGGTGAGAAATCAGCCCAGAATTACACGGGACGATCTTGTCAATGATCTCAAGGCAGCTGGGACCATAGTCACCAAGAAAACAATTGGTAACACACTACGCCGTGAAGGACTGAAATCCTGCAGCGCACACAAGGTCCCCCTGCTCAAGAAAGCACATATACAGGCCCGTCTGAAGTTTGCCAATGAACATCTGAATGATTCAGAGGAGAACTGGGTGAAAGTGTTGTGGTCAGATGAGACCAAAATCGAGCTCTTTGGCATCAACTCAACTCGCCGTGTTTGGAGGAGGAGGAATGCTGCCTATGACCCCAAGAACACCATCCCCACCGTCAAACATGGAGGTGGAAACATTATGCTTTGGGGGTGTTTTTCTGCTAAGGGGACAGGACAACTCCACCGCATCAAAGGGACAATGGACGGGGCCATGTACCATCAAATCTTGGGTGAGAACCTCCTTCCCTCAGCCAGGGCATTGAAAATGGGTCGTGGATGGGTATTCCAGCATGACAATGACCCAAAACACACGGCCAAGGCAACAAAGGAGTGGCTCAAGAAGAAGCACATTAAGGTCCTGGAGTGGCCTAGCCAGTCTCCAGACCTTAATCCCATAGAAAATCAGTGGAGGGAGCAGAAGGTTCGAGTTGCCAAACGTCAGCCTCGAAACCTTAATGACTTGGAGAAGATCTGCAAAGAGGAGTGGGACAAAATCCCTCCTGAGATGTGTGCAAACCTGGTGGCCAACTACAAGAAACGTCTGACCTCTGTGATTGCCAACAAGGGTTTTGCCACCAAATACTAAGTCATGTTTTGCAGAGGGGTCAAATACTTATTTCCCTCATTAAAATGCAAATCAATTTATAACATTTTTGACATGCGTCTTTCTGGATGTTGTTGTTGTTATTCTGTCTCTCACTGTTCAAATAAACCTACCTTTAAAATTATAGACTGATCATGTCTTTGTCAGTGGGCAAACTTACAAAATCAGCAGGGGATCAAATACTTTTTTCCCTCACTGTAGCTAGCTAGGTCATTTGAAAAATGCTAAGCAAGAATACACACAATAAATACACGACATCAAACTAAAAAAGGCTATAATATCTACATGCTAGGTTACTGCATGGAGAAATGTGCCTTGCGACAGGATGTGTAGTTCTGTATTATAGCCACATTAGCGGCTAATTAGCGTTTCATTTTTGGGGGGCAATTACAGGCAAATGTATTGATAAAAGTTACCTTGTCCGAGAGAGATTTGCACTGTAATCAAAATGTCACACCAGGGTAAGCCTACACGAAACACAGACCTTATATGAAGTAGTTCAAAAATCCCAGACGCAAAAATGAATGGTGAAAAAACAATTGGAACCACTTCCGGGTTTTACCGCTAGGTTTTATGGGTATTATGACTCAATAGAGAGATATTACAGTAGGGTACTTATGGCAGGCAAGTTGTGCGCTCCGTACCCTCTGCGGCTATCGCTATCATCATGCAGGTGGAATCTGGACTCCTGGATTGTTGGGCATACCAGCTCTCCGTTGCATATTTCATGAATAGCCTAACTGATTACTAGCCTTATCTAGAAAGGACTATTCCATATTGAGAATTGAAGCAAAACCAATCGTTTGGACTCCAAATGTATGCTATTATTTAATAGGTTTATGCGACTGTTTGTTTGTGAGGAAGATTCACATTATTATAAATATATCCCCACCGAGAAGCAGTGTACTTCGTGATAACCCTCTGGTGGGAATTTAATATAATACAGCCCAGTGAAAGTGTATTTATTTCAGCTGATGAGCACATCAACTCAACCCACTAAGTATTTGACATCAGGTGATGTCTTTTGGACGTATTTTTTGGGTCCTCCATATTTTTTTGGTGCGGTTAGGACCGGCCTTGATTTAGCCCAAATATAGACATCTATGTTGCACAAGTTTGGACAGCACAGTACAGTACAGTAGAGCACAGCAGAGTACAGTACATTACATTACAGTAAAGAAAAGTATAGAGTATAGTACAGTAGACCACACTAGAGTACAGTAAAGAAAAGTAAAGTAGAGTGTACTGTACTCTACTGAACTAAACTGTACTGTACTGTACTGTACTGTACTCTACTAAATTAAACTCTACTATACTGTACCATACTGTACTCTACTGAATAAAATTATACTGTCCTGTACCGTACCGTACTGTACTTTACACTCTACTCTTCTGTGTTCTACTATGCTCTACTGTACTAAACTGTGCCGTTTAATTTTAATTTTGAATTTTAATTTAATTTAACCTTTATTTAACTAGGCAAGTCAGATAAGAACAAATTCTAATTTATAATGACGGCCTGCCAAAAGGCAAAAGGCCTCCTGCGGGGACGGGGGCTGGGATTAAAAATAAAAAATAAATTGTGCTGTACTGTGATGTTCAAACTTGTGAAACATAGCCTAGACGTTTACGATTAGTTCAGATTTGGATCTGGTCCGCAACGACCAAATGTCTACTTGTTTGGGGGTGGAACTCATTAGAATAATGCCCAGCATGCTTTGCAAGTGTTTGTTTTTACATTTACATGATGGTCATTCAGCAGACAATCTTAACCAGAGTGCCTTACAGTCAGTGCATTCAACTAAGGAAGATAAACAACAACATATCAGTCATAGCAAAAAAAAAGATTGTAACCGTTACTCAGAATGTTATTGTAGTTGAAGTGGTCTGTTGGTTTATTCTGTATATTGGATTTCTTTGAACATCAGCGCTGCCTTAATGTAAAGCTTTTGAAAAAGCTAACATAAGTGCATGTGATAGATGGCTGCAATATTCAAAATGTTGCAATCTTCAATTGGGTTCTCTTTCTTAAGAGGCATGAAAAATGATTATTGTGATATAATGCTTAGGTAATTGAGAATGTATAGCAGTTGAAATTTGGCCATAGAATCAATGATGGAAAAATACTACAGTGGCATTTTTCCTATTTTGTTTCCTTACAACCTGGAATTAAAATGGATTTTTAGGGGATTTGTATCATTTGATGTACACAACATGCCTACCACTTTGAAGATGCAATATATGTTTTTATGTTGAAACAAACAAGAAATAAGACACAAAAAAACAGAAAACTTGTTAATTTATTTCACTTCACCAATTTGGACTATTTTGTGTATGTCCATTACATGAAATCCAAATAAAAATCCATTTAAATTACAGGTTGTAATGAAACAAAATAGGAAAAACGCCAAGGGGAATGAATAATTTCGCAAGGCACTGTATTTTCAATGTCCTGTAGATTACATATTCTCAACGTCTGGAAAATAGTTTTTTTTACCTTTCGTTCAGCATCTAAAATGCATCTGGAAAATACATCTTCTAACCTTTAATTCATGACCTGAAATGCACGTGATGTCAAAGTTCTGGAACGTCATTTTGCTTACTGGGAATAGGCTATAACAGCGCACTAACTTCACCATATCGACGGTGTTTGCAATGGTAATAGGTTATGTTCTACATCCATGAGCTCAACAGTAGTATAGTCTAATAGTGTTTCCCAGTGTTCGGCATATTTATATAACTATATTATTTATCCTATTATCTCTCTGGCGCATTGATTGTAGAGGAGTTGTGTAGGTCATAGGATGCCAGACATTACAATTAGAGGTTGCTGTTATTGCAGTTTAACAGACAAGGATTTCCAAGAAACACAGCTGAGGACGTAGTGTACTTTTGACTTGACAAAGAACGGAAGATTATGGATGAAGGCAAAGCTGCCAACGAGTCTATTCCAGATTTAAAAGATTTGGAGGTGAAAATCGGACGGAAGACACCGGAGGGTTTGCTCAAGTGGATGCGGGAAGAGGCGTCCACGCAACGCGCAGATGCCAAGTTGAACTCGCTGGAGACCAAAGACCGAGACATAACGGAGAGGAAGAGCCTGGATGAGAAGATTCGAAAATTAAAAGTCGATATGGTAAGGATTTTAGTTGGGGCTATGACTTTTGTAGGCCTATCTTTATAGTGATATTACGTTTAGTTTTATTTGGCTGTTAGAATGGTTATGAGCAGGCTACAACAGTTGCTCTGCTTTTGGCGTTTAAGATTAAATATCCTCAAATAACTCAGAATTATCTTGTTCGTGGTCAGTAGGCCTATATATTTATTTACTGTTCATTCTAGTCTTATATCCTCTTTCTGAAAATAAGGCATCCATCCAATCAATAATTCAACTGCTCTTTAACCTAACGTAGCAGGCGTAAAAAGACGCCTGAGCAGAGACTCCAAATACGTTTTCAGGGTAAACGGAAGTTAGGTTGTGAATACTGTATCCCTGATAACCGGAAATATCTGCTTTATCACGACCAGCGGTGAGTGGCCCTTCACCATGCCAACAGCGGCAGTTGGCTGAAGTTGCTAGGTAATGAAGGGATAACTTGGCCTTTGGGCTACAGATCTACATACTGCTATGAGTTTTCATTGCTTGAAATGTAGGCCTATCCATAATATTCATTATTATCTACAATCATAAAGTTGTGGTTCTATTAATTCTTGTTGACAGGTCATGATTAATTGAGACAAGGTCCGAGGATGGAGGTTTTTATTCATGGTGAATTACTATTCTATTACATAACAAACAACTGGCAGCCTATTTAATTTACAATCGAACTATGTTTATTTAGCCTATTACTCCCACGCCTATTGCAGGCATGGCCAGCCATCTTTCACTGATAGGATACATTCCTGGTTTACCATAACAGATGCCATCAGAGCTCTCCCCTTGGTGCAAAAACAGGACTCCAGCTGAGATTTTCGGGCTTGCTGTTGTTTTCCCCTTGTGCACAGATGTCTTGCATTCCTATGGTAAGGGAGCAGGTTTCTGGTCGTACAGTTTTGTTTCGGTACTGCAGGCCACATAGAGAAGTCAGATTTGAAAATTCCTAATAAGACAGTTTGGAAATCACTTTTGTGCACAAAACATCCCATTGAACTATTCAAATAATTGTCCCTGAGGCCGATTTTCTTTTTTTCATCACTCACAGCCAAATATATTTTATATTCATCCAATGTCTGCTATGTTTTTGGATGACGTGATGACGTTGTCGTTGCTCGCACTGCTCCCTGTGTGCCAATGTTGCCAACTCCTCCGTAAGGAAAGTAGCTATTGGCTGTCCTAAAAGTCGCTAGATGATGTCATCACCTAATTTGCATAATTGGCCATGTGCATGTAATTGCGATGGACGCTGAAGGAGAGAGGAATAACGTCATGGGAGAGACAAAAAGTGAGTAAAAAACACCCTACATTTACATCCCGCCCTGAATGTAAGCCAGGGCGGGATCAGCCAGCGGCAGCTTCCCGCATGCGCGATTCATTTGGAGTCTGGACGCGGAGGGGTGAACATCTCCTGCTCTGACTGCAGCTGAGAGGGACTGCTGCGCAAGGACTGGGCCGCCTGTGAGTGTTTTGGGACAGGGGTGGGGCCCACGGCAGCACCCGCTGCTCGTTGAGAAGAGTAAGAACGATACGTGCTTTCACGTCAGAGTCTCCAAAAGTCTCCAATAACACCAGAAAAAGTCGCTAGAATTGTCGCTAGTCGCTTTTTTGAAAATGTGTCACTAGAGGGGTCTGAACTCGCTAAATATAGCGACAAAGTCGCTAAGTTGGCAACACTGCTGTGCTCACAGTGCTAGTGCGCATGTGATATTGGCCCGTATAAACTGGATGCAACCCGGATATAGACGGTCCATGTATCAACATATGCGAACGTGAGTAGATTACCTTGAAAACAACGGTTGGATGTCTTGGACGCAATCTCCAGTTCTTATTATACCTTGGTGTTAAAGACAGGCGCATGCGGTGGCTGTTGACCAATGATGTATATAAACCCTGGATTGTTGATGCTATGTATTGGCCAATGACAGGCTTTGAAGCCACTGGTCGGCCATATTGGCACTCCTCAGAAAAGCAGTCCTCCGTAGGAATGAATGGAATTCTACAGTATTTCAATTAAATGTTTCAAGGACAAAATTACATGTGTTTTTGTTGTACTGGGGAAAGTAACATTAGTACTTTCAAAAAAATTATACTTTAAGGAAATAGTTTTTATATATTTTGTAATGTTTTATTTGTATGTTTAGCCTACATAATATAATGTAAAAGTATGCATTAACGTGTCTGTAATATAATTAACGTGGCAAAAACAAATGTAGAAATGATATTGAACAAAAATATAAATGCAACAAGCAACAATTTCTAAGATTTTACAGTTCATATAAACAAATCAGTCAATTGAAATAAATTCATTAGGCTCTAATCTATGGATTTCACATGACTAGGCAGGGGCGCAGCCATGGGTGGGCCTGGGAGGGCATAGGCCCATCCACTTGGGAGCCCAGCCCACCCACTGGGGAGCCAGGCCCAGCCAATCAGAATGAGTTTTTCCCCCACAAAAGGGCTTTATTACAGACAGAAATGCTCCTCTGTTTCATCAGCTGTCCGGGTGGCTGGTCTCAGACGATTCCGCAGGTGAAGAAGCAAGATGTGGAGGTCCTGGGCTGGCGTGGTTACACGTGGTCTGTGGTTGTGAGGCCAGTTGGACGTACTGCCAAATTCTCTAAAACAGTAGAGAAATTAACATTACATTCTTTGGCAACAACTCTAGTGGACATTCCTGCAGTCAGCATGCCAATTGCACGCTCCTTCAAAACTTGAGACATCTGTGGCATTGTGTTGTGTGACAAAACTACACATTTTAGAGTGGCCTTTTATTGTCCCCAGCACAAGGTGCAACATCTTGATATGCCACACCTGTCAGGTGGATAGATTATCTTGGCAATTAGAAATGTTCACTAACAGGGATTATAAGCAAATCTGTGCACAACATTTGAGATAAATAAGCTTTTTGTGAGTATGGAAAATGTGGGGGATCTTTTATTTCAGCTCATGAAACGATGTTAATTTCGTCAACAGAAATAGTGACTAAAATATTTGTCAAGCACCTATTTTTCAGTGGCAATTGATGAGACTATAACTGACTAAATAGACCCAGAAAAAACTATAACTGAACAAAACATTTTTTTTTTTCATTTCAGTAGACTAAAACGAGACGAGACAAAATTATCTCTGTGACTCAAATCTGACTACTACGGGGACTTTTCAATAAACATTGGAGACGAAATATAGCTTACATGTTGTCAACAATCTAAGCCAACCTCATCTGTTTTGCCCCATGGTTGCACGCGCGCTATTTTTGTTTTGACAACAACCAACCCGTCTATAGTAAGACAACAGTCTAGCTATGTTTTTCTCTCCCTTGAGTAGGCTATAGAAAAGTAGTCTTTCTTTGAATTTGTAGTCTCGTTCAACCCTCCCACTTTTCCCATTGCATTTCATATACAGGTTCTGTAGCCAAGTGTCCCTCTTTTCCTCAGAGAAAGCGACTTAATTCTAGCCCTTAGGCTGCTGTTCAAAAGACATGGCCCATAATACCGGCGCTAAGATTTGTTTAGGTTACACCTTGTTCAGTCATGTTACCTCATCAGCTTGCTATAGCTAACAACCTGGGTCGCGTTCAGCAGGAAGCAACGTTTTTGGAACGTTCAGATAGAAATATGCTACGTAGAACAAACATGCTTCTCTGACATGTTGAATAAGGAATAACGTCAGCACTATTCATGGAATTCCTATCTGCAACGTTCAAGAAGGTTTTTCAACTGAACGTGGCCCTGGTAACAGTACCAGTAGCCTATATGCAAACATTTGGTGTCACAGAAAGAAAGGAAAAGGGATAGCAAACCATTTATTGACTAAGTTATATCTGACTCGGTAAATAACTTTATGTGGACCCAGTGACTCAGACTTGACCACATGGATCAGGATTCACTCGAGCACTGGGACTTCAGCCATAGGGACTCGTGACTCGACCATTGTTGACTCTGACTTGTACTCAGACTCGAGCACAGGGAACTTGGGACTCAAGTTTTAGTGACTCGACTACATCGCTGGGTTTAGCGGTCATTAGCTCCCGTTCAAAGTCATTAGCCCCCATTCTACTTTTGGACATCAGTGTGGCTGCGGTGTCTGTGGAACGTTGATCAAAATATGTTGGTAAGATGTTTGTGCACATGGAAGTCAGTGATTTAGGTTTACTGTAGGTTAATGATGCAATACAAATGTGATGTGACTAAAATGAAATTACTAAAATGGTCCACTAGACTAAATCATTATTCAAATGACAAAAATGTGACTAAGGCAATTATATTTGAGTCAAAACGACTAAGACTAAACTAAATCTAAAAAAGAGTGCCAAAATTAACATTGTCATGGATTATGTTTTAAATGCTCATAAAAGTGCGGTCAATGTGTACAGCTTCTAAACAAGCTATTCAGTTACTTACTACTCTGCCCCTCAGTGATTGCCAGCAGCTCCGCGGGCGCATAGGCCATGTGAACATTGCTAAGATTATTTTGCCAACTATTTGCTATGAGGGGGAACTGCCGCAATGAAATCGCAGGATTTCATAGCATAAATTATAACAGCACAAAGTAAATCGACTGTCCTTGGGCCCTCAAATGTGAGGTCAGTCAGAACTTCTGGGTCTGCTCTAGTCTCCCTCCCAATGAGTTTCTCACGCCAGACGGCTTACTTCCGCACGTGAGACTAGCTCGGCTCTATCAGGTACAAATCAATTTTTATTTGTCACATGCGCCGAATAAAACAGGTGTGAAATACTTACTTACAAACCCTTAACACAGACAATGCAGTTAAAGATAGCGATAAAGCTAAAAGCAAATTGTAATTAACCTGTAAAGAAATAATCATAACAGTCATGAGAACCTGGGCCCTGATAAACTGGACATCTACATCCAACAAGAGTCGGACAGAGGGATACACTAGCTATAACCTTCTCATAATGGATCTGGAAGGACAAAAAAGCCTGACGGTGGCTGGCCAATTTTATTGATTCCCCCCACGGTGTTCTTCAGGTTCTACTGTAGGTTACAGGGCGACATGTTGTGTGTCTAAAACGGCATAAAACCGTGTGTATCACAAGGCATGATCAAATTAATTAGCCAGCTACAGTAATTTTGAAAATAGTTTGGTAGTTTTTCTTGTCAAATTAGTCAGTTATCTACCTTTGATAAGTAACTAGCTAAAACAAAAATCTGCCCGTGCTACAGAGGTCTACATTGGTCCGCTAATAGAAGACTAGTAAAGGCCCAGTGCACTACTTTTGTGTTTTTAAATGTCTTTCTCAATATTTTGTATTTATTTTGTAGGAATTTCTTTGCAGATTTTTCAGGTGGTGCTGCAGCACCTTCAGCACCCCTACTTCCCACGGCTATGCTCGTTTGTGACCTGGCTACTCATTCTAAATAGTATAATCTAATCTGTTAAAAACAGTGGCAGCATGTGCAGCAGTGGTCATTCAGTTTTTTACATACAAAAGTGAAATGGGTGTATTTATGCTGTTGTTCAAATGCACAGATTGCTTTATATATCTTAGCGGTAGTTCGAAAACGTGGTGTCATATTTCTGTGCTGCTGATTTGTTGACAACTCCAACCACCCTGTGCCCCGGGTATTCAGCCATTCAGTGGCCGCCACTGGTTCTGACAGCACATCAATGACGTGGCAATGGAAAGTTTTTACACAAAAGGCCCCGATGGATGTGTCCTTCTAGAAACCAAAACAAGACACGTTTGGCGCATTGGTTTGATTTGAAAACACACAAAGGGGTTTATATATATACAGAGGATCTTAATTTGATCACTCTTTTGTTGCCGAAGTGCAGAAGAGCTTCGTGATTTACATAAATTCACAGAAAATTGGCAGTAACACATGGCTATATTAACAGTATTGCACTTTTCATGTAGCCACATTTTTGGCAGGTAATAGCCTAACCAAAGATCAAGCAACATTATGGACTAAACGTTCAAATCCTGTTGCTGCAGGATTATTTTGCTCCAACAAATCTGTACCACCCATGAACAGACTGGTCTTCCCTCAGGTGTCATTTTGTCATCTGCTCTGACTGGCCTGACAATGATCACAGACTACCGCCAAGATACTGGCAAAAAAAAATCATAAAATGCCATATGTTGTAGGAAATGTGCCCAGAACAATCCAGTCTATAATGTTAATCCAAACGTTCTTGCTTTGCCAGCAATATAGTCAATAGGCCTACCTAAAGGGAATAGCCAGCCATTGTATGATTTGGTGCTGACATGGTGGACCAGTAGTGAGTGGTTTGAGTACAGGGCTGGGCTGCTTTGTGTTGGACCTGTATTTCATCTCTCTGAGTGGGGCTGGGTAGCAGAAGAACAGAGGGGTACTGAACATTGCACTCTCATCAGAATTCTGCTTACACAGAATAGGCTACACACATGCACATGCTCGTGCACACTTTCACCACCTTACCGGCGACGGTGTCCTTTGTCGACAATTTTCACTTATGCTCCTGCCCGCTGATTGTCTTTTCACACAGATCACACACACACACACACACACACACACACACACACACACACACACACACACACACACACACACACACACACACACACACACACACTACAGCTCAGCACACTCCCACTCATAAGGCAGTGACGGCATCCTTTGTTGCTTTTTCTCACCTTCTCTAACTGCCTTCTGATTATGTGCCCAGATTTAATTCATGGAGCCATCTGTCATTGAATCTCACCTCACCTGTCTCACTGCATGTGTGCGTGCCTGCCCGAGCATATGTGTGTGGACAGAACACATGGACGAATGGACAATCAATGAGGACACACTATATACTACCACCAGAGCAGAGTAAGGACTGCTAACAATTTAACACAGGGCTCTGTTATGATCAGACAGTTAGGGAATCTTTCGTTAATAAAGACTGTTCTATTTATTTATCCCAAGTATCAGAGTCTCCTAAAAGTCTCTCCATGATGGAGCATCATTCAATACAGACTGATTTCACATACAGACACATACATACAGACTGTGTTTCAGTTAAACACTCTGAAATGGCCTGTTTCCACGATAGGATTATAACTGTGGTGTGTGTGTGTGTGTGTGTGTGTGTCTGTGTCGTGCATGTGTGTGACCCTCTCCCTAAGAGATGAAGCATCTGTCTGTTTTGTTTGGAGGTCATAAGGAGTCTAGCTAGGACAGTAAGATAAAAACTCCATACATATTTACATTCCTATGTGGGAACTTTCTGTTATGTCTCAATAAATTAGATATATAATCTATTACCATATTAGTCTTTTTTTACTCCTCTTAAGTCTAATAGTTATTTTGAACGTACATCAAATCCAAATCAAATGTATTGGTCACATACACATGGTTAGCAGATGTTATTGCGAGTGTAGCTAAATGCTTGTGCTTCAAGTTCCGACAGTTCAGCAATATCTAGCAAGTAATATCTAACAGTTCCACAACAAATACCTAATACACACAAATCTAAGTAAAGGAACGGAATAAGAATATATAAATATATGGATGAGCAATGTCATTATCAGAGTGGCATAGGCTAAAATGCAATAGATAGTATGGAATATGGTATATACAGTTGAAGTCAGAAGTTTACATACACCTTAGCCAAATACATTTAAACTCAGTTTTTCCACAATTCCTGACATTTAATCCTAGTAAAAGTTCCCTGTCTTAGGTCAGTTAGGATCACCACTTTATTTTAAGAAGGTGAAATGTCAGAATAATAGTAGAGAGAATGATTTATTTCAGCTTTATTTCTTTCAACACTTTCCCAGTGGGTCAGAAGTTTACATACACTCAATTAGTATTTGGTAGCATTGCCTTTCAATTGTTTAACTTGGGTCAAACGTTTCAGGTAGCCTTCCACAAGCTTCCCACAATAAGTTGGGTGAATTTTGGCCCATTCCTCCTGACAGAGCTGGTGTAACCGAGTCAGGTTTGTAGGCCTCCTTGCTCGCACACGCTTTTTCAGTTCTGCCCACAAATGTTCTATAGGTTTGAGGTCAGGGCTTTGTGATGGCCACTCCAATACCTTGACTTTGTTGTCCTTAAGCCACAACTTTGGAGTATGCTTGGGGTCATTGTCCATTTGGAAGACCCATTTGCGACCAAGCTTTAACTTCCTGACTGATGTCTTGAGATGTTGCTTCAATATATCCACATCATTTCCCTTCCTCATGATGCCATCTATTTTGTGAAGTGCACCAGTCCCTCCTGCAGGAAAGCACCCCCACAGCATGACGCTGCCACCCCCGTGCTTCACGGTTGGGATGGTGTTCTTTGGCTTACAAGCAACCCCCTTTTTCCTCCAAACATAACGATGGTCATTATGGCCAAACAGTTCTATTTTTGTTTCATCAGACCAGAGGACATTTCTCCAAAAAGTACGATCTTTGTCCCCATGTGCAGTTGCAAACCATAGTCTGGCTTTTTTATGGCGGTTTTGAAGCAGTGGCTTCTTCCTTGCTGAGCGGCCTTTCAGGTTATGTCGATATAGGACTTGTTTACTGTGGATATAGATACTTTTGTACCTGTTTCCTCCAGCATCTTCATAAGGTCCTTTGCTGTTGTTCTGGGATTGATTTGCACTTTTCGCATCAAAGTACGTTCATCTGTAGGAGACAGAACTCGTCTCCTTCCTGAGCAGTATGACGGCTGCGTGGTCCCATGGTGTTTATACTTGCGTACTATTATTTGTACAGATGAACGTGGTACCTTCAGGCGTTTGGAAATTGCTCCCAAGGATGAACCAGACTTGTGGAGGTCTACAATTTTTTTTCCTGAGGTCTTGGCTGATTTCTTTTGATTTTCCAATTATGTCAAGGAAAGAGGCACTGAGTTTGAAGGTAGGCCTTGAAATACATCCACAGGTTCACCTCCAATTGACTCAAATTATGTCAATTAGCCTATCAGAAGCTTCTAAAGCCATGACATCATTTTCTGGAATTTTCCAAGCTGTTTAAAGGCACAGTCAACTTAGTGTATGTAAACTTCTGACCCACTGGAATTGTGATACAGTGAATTATAAGTGAAATAATCTGTCTGTAAACAATTGTTGGAAAAATTACTTGTGTCATGCACAAAGTAGATGTCCTAACCAACTTGCCAAAACTATAGTTTGTTAACAAGAAATTTGTGGAGTGGTTGAAAAACGAGTTTTAATGACTCCAACCTAAGTGTATGTAAACCTCCGACTTCAACTGAACATATGAGATGGGTAATGCAAGATATGTAAACATGATTAAAGTGGCATTATTAAAGTGGCCAGTGATTTTCAAGTCTGTATATAGGCAGCATCAGTTGATCATATTATTTCAGATCTATGAAGGGAGGGAGAGAAGGAGAGATAAAAAAAAGAGAGGGTGTTTGATTAATGTAACAGATTTTGGGGTTATCTCTTCAGCTGTCTGACATCTGGCCTTTCTATCATTGATCCAGACACAAATGGCTGTGTTGAGACAGACTGTGACACACTGGAAGATGAAGACAGACCGAGACACAGATCATTCTCAGAGTCTGGTCTAAGACTGTTACGTGCTCAGTGTCAGGCTGTCTGATTACTGTCTGACTACTTTCCCTCCAGAAGTCCACAGCTGCTGTCGAATCTCAGACATTTCTTTCTAAACAGCTTTATTGATTTAAAGTTAACGGACGCTTCGTACCTCAACGACGGGCAGCCAGCTCCCTGTCATAGAGACTAAGACACATAGACAAGCCTCATGTCTATTTATCAGACAGAGCATAGCTGCTTGTTTGGCTTCTATTCTCAGTCTGGAGATCAACTGTAATAAAATAAAAATACTTCTTTAGACTGTTATGTCCACATATAGGCTACAGTCCGCCAACTGGATCTGTGTGTGTGTCCGGTTAAAAGGCCAAGTCCTATGAATGTGAATGCTGCAAAGTCTTATTGTAGCCCGTGGATGATTCACTCCCTACCTCTCCCTCTCACTGACTGCTGCTGTGCTACCCAGATGGAAGTCATATGTTTACATTGCCAAAGCAAGTGAAATAGACAATAAACAAGGGAAATAAACAATCAGAAATTAACAGTAAACCTTACACTCACAATAATAAAAAAAAAGTATATAGACATTTCAAATGTTATATTACTGGCTATGTACAGTGTTGTAACAATGTGCACATAGTTGAAGTATGAAAGGGGAAATAAATAAACAGATAAATATAGGTTGTATTTACAATGGTAAATGGGGGCGGCAGGTAGCTTAGTGGTTAAGAGCGTTGTGCCAGTAACCGAAAGGTCGCTGGTTCTAATCCCCGAGCCGACTAGGTGAAAAATCTGTCGTTGTGCCCTTGAGCAAGGCACTTAACCCTAATTGCTCCTGTAAGTCGCTCTGGATAAGAGCGTCTGCTAAATGACTACAATGTAAATGTGTTTGTGCTCCACTGGTTGCCCTTTTCTTGTGGCAACAGGTCATACATCTTGTTGCTGTGGTGGCGCACTCTGGTATTTTACCTAATAGATATGAGAGTTTGTCTCTGTATTCTAAGGGAAATATGTGTCTCTAATATGGTTGTACATTTGGCAGGAGGTTAGGAAGTGCAGCTCGGTTTCCAACCGTGGGCACAAAGCCTGTCTTCTCTTGAGAACCAGGTCTGCCTACGGCGGCCTCTCTACACAGCAAGGCCATGCTCATTGAGCCTGTATATAGTCAAAGCTTTCCTTAATTTTGGGTCAGTCACAGTGGTCAGGTATTCTGCTACTGTGTATTCTCTGTTTAGGGACAAATAACGTTCCAGTTTGCTCTGTTTTGTTTGCTCTTTTTTGTTGTTGATTCTATCTAATGTGTCAAGTAATTATCTTTTTGTTTTCTCATAATTTGGTTGGGTCTAATTGTGTTGCTGTCCTGGGGCTATGTGGGGTCTGTTTGTGAACAGAGTCCCAGTACCTGACTGAGGGGACTCTTCTCCAGGTTAATCTCTGTAGGTGAGGGCTTTGTTATAGAAGGTTTGAGAATCACTTCCTTTTTATGTGGCTGAAATATTTTAATTGCTCTTTTCTGTATTTTGAAACTTAGTGGGAATCTTCCAAATTCTGCTCTGTATGCATTATTTTGTGTTTTACGTTGTACACAGAGGATGTTTTTGCAGAATTCTGCATGCAGAGTTTCAATTTGGTGTTTGTTCCATTTTGTGCACTCTTGGTTGGTGAGTGGATCCAGTGGGAGGTATCTATAGAGGGAAAGAAAAAGACAGAGCGGAAGGGAGTTTGCAAACAGATGGAACAGTGGGAGGGCTGGGTTGAGAGGTCACCCTTTTGCTGTATCTGAAAGTGCTCTTATTAGAAAGAAATAGAGGGAGAGAGACGGATGGAGTTAGATAGAGATAGTATCACCCTGCTCAAGGATGTGCTCACTTCACTCTGTTTGCAGAGAGAGAGAGAGAGAGAGAGGATGTTTTTGCAGAAGTCTGTATGCAGAGTCTCGATTTGGTGTTTGTTCCATGTTGTGAACAAACCCCACCATCTTCAACATATATATCAACGAATAGGAGAGAGAGAGAGAAAGCCCCACCCTCTTCATCATATCATACCAGTCAAAAGTTTGGACAAACCTACTCATTCAAGGGGTTTTCTTTATTTTTACAGTCAAAAGTTTGGACAAACCTACTCATTCAAGGGGTTTTCTTAATTTTTACTATTTTTTACATTGTAGAATAATAGTGAAGACATCAAAACGATGAAATAACACATATGGAATCATGTATTAACCAAAAAAGTGTTAAACAAATCAACATATATTTTATATTTGAGAATCTTCAAATAGCCACCCTTTGCCTTGATGACAGCTTTTCACACTCTTGGCATTCTCTCAACCAGCTTCACCTGGAATGCTTTTCCAACAGTCTTGAAGGAGCTCCCACATATGCTGAGCTTGTTGGCTGCTTTTTCTTCACTCTGCGGTCCGACTCATCCCAAACCATCTCAATATGGTTGAGGTCGGGGGATTGTGGAGGCCAGGTCATCTGATGCAGCACTCCATCACTCTCCTTCTTGGTAAAATAGCCCTTACACAGCCTGTAGGTGTATTGGGTCATTGTCCTGTTAAAAAAACAATATGATAGTCACACTAAGCCCAAACCAGATGGGATGGTGTATCGCTGCAGAATGCTGTGGTAGCCATGCTAGTTAAGTGTGCCTTGTATTCTATATTAAATCACAGACAGTGTCACCAGCAAAGCACCCCCACACCATAACACCTCCTCCTCAATGCTTTACGGTGGGAACTACACATGCGGAGATCATCCGTTCACCCACACCGCGTCTCACAAAGACACAGCGGTTGGAACCAAAAATCTCAAATTTGGACTCCAGACCAAAGGACAAATTTCCACCGGTCTAATGTCCATTGCTCGTGTTTCTTCGCCCAAGCAGGTCTCTTCTTCTTATTGGTGTCCTTTAGTAGTGGTTTCTTTGCACGAATTCAACCATGAAGGCCTGATTCACACATTCCCCTCTGAACAGTTGTTGTTGAGATGTTTCTGTGACTTGAACTCTGTGAAGCATTTATTTGGGCTGCAATTTCTGAGGCTGGTAACTCTAATGAACTTATCCTCTGCAGCAGAGGTAACTCTGGGTCTTCCATTCCTGTGGCGGTCCTCATGAGAGTCAGTTTCATCATAGCGCTTGATGGTTTTTGCGACTGCACTTGAAGAAACATTCAAAATTCTTGAACTTTTCCATATTGACTGACCTTCATGTCTTAAAGTTATGATGAGCTGTTCTTTCCATAATATGGACTTGGTCTTTTACCAAATAGGGCTATCTGTATACCCCCCCCCCCCCCCCCTACCTTGTCACAACACAACTGATAGGTTCAAACGCATTAAGAAGGAAAGAAATTCCACAAATTAACTTTTAAGAAGGCACTCCTGTTAATTGAAATACATTCCAGGTGACTACCTCATGAAGCTGGTTGAGAGAATGCCAAGAGTGTGCAAAGCTGTCATCAAGGCAAAGGGTGGCTATTTGAAGAATCTCAAAATATAAAATATATTTTGATTTTGGTTACTACATGATTCCATGTGTTGTTTCATAGTTTTGATGTCTTCACTATTATTCTACAATGTAAAAAATAGTAAACATAAAGAAAAACCCTTGAATGAGTAGGTGTGTCCAAACTTTTGACTGGTAGTGTACATCAACAAATTGGCGAGGGCACTAGAACAGTCTGTAGCACCCAGCCTCAACCTACTAGAATCTGAAGTCAAATGTCTACTGTTTGCTGATGATATCTGGTGCTTCTGTCCCCAACCAAGGAGGGCCTACAGCAGCACCTAGATCTTCTGCACAGATTCTGTCAGACTTGGGCACTGATAGTTAATCTCAGTAAGACAAACATAATGGTGTTCACTTGCCAGGATCATAAATACAAATTCCACATAGACAATGAGTACATTTACATGCACACTAATAATTCCATATTAAATTGATTATGGCAGTAGGCAGATTATGCAATAGTTATGTAAACACCTTACTCTACTTATCTTAATCGGCCTAAGGTCAAAATCCAAGTAAGCATACGCCGATTAAAACACCTGGTTTTCTGAGCAATCTTTTTAATTATTAGGACATGTAAACACCTTAATCAGCATTGCAGCACATGTGCTAGCACCAACCGAGCGAGCTTCCCTCTTTAGCGCGAGTGAAGTGAGTTCGGAACATCTGAATGTATGCGTCTTAAAAGTAGTTTTCACATACAAACTTTATATGTCTGAACTCAGAATCAAATATGCTTCCCAAAAATAACATGGTCGCTGTGGTACGTTTATTTGGATTGACGATTTTCTGCGTTTGTCAGAGTGCCATCAGTTAGCCTGATTTCAGATGTGTCCATGTAAACAGGATTATTAGGTAAATCGTTCTTCTTGCAAAGCGTGTAAACGTTTTAATTGAACTGTAATATTAATCTGATTATCCACAATAATCGCATTATTGTGTTCATGTAACCATACTCACTGCATAGAGCACACAAAAAGCTATACCTACCTTGGCCTAAACATCAGCACCACAGGTAAATTCCACAAAGCTGTGAATGATCTGAGAGACAAGGCAAGAAGGGCCTTCTATGCCATCAAAAGGAACATAACATTTGACACTCCAATTAGGATCTGGCTAAAAATACTTGAGTGAGTTATAGAACCCATTACCCTCTATGGTTGTGAGGTCTGGGGTCCACTCACCAACCACAAATTCACAAAATGGGACAAACACCAAATTGAGATTCTGCATGCAGCATTCTGTAAAAACATCTTCCATATACAACGTAAAACACCAAATAATACACGCAGAGCAGAATTAGGATGATTCCTGCTAATTATCAAAATCCCCTCAGTCAGCTGGTATGGGGACTCTGTTCACAAACACAAACAGACCCCACAGAGCCCCAGGACAGCAACACAATTAGACCCAACCCCCCCAAAAAGATAATCACTTGTCACATTGGAAAGAATCAACAACAGAAAAACAGTGCAAACTGGAATGTTATTTGGTCCTAAACAGAGAATACTGTGAGTGACCCAAAATTAAGGAAAGCTTTGACTATGTACAGACTCAGTGAGCATAGCTATTGAGAGAGGCCGCCATTGGCAGTCCTGGCGCTCAAGAGAAGACAGGCGATGTGCACACTGCCCACAAAATGAGGTGGAAACTGAGCTGCACGTCCTAACCTCCTGCCAAATGTATGACCATATTAGACACATATTTCCCTCAGATTACACAGACCCACAAAGAATTTGAAAACAAATCCAATCTTGATAAACTCCCGTATCTATTGGGTGAAATACAGTGGGGGTAAAAAGTATTTAGTCAGCCACCAATTGTGCAAGTTCTCCCACTTAAAAAGATGAGAGAGGCCTGTAATTTTCATCATAGGTACACGTCAACTATGACAGACAACATGAGAAAAAAAAATCCAGAAAATCACATTGTAGGATTTTTCATGAATTTATTTGCAAATTATGGTGGAAAATAAGTATTTGGTCAATAACAAAAGTTTCTCAATACTTTGTTATATACCCTTTGTTGGCAATGACACAGGTCAAACGTTTTCTGTAAGTCTTCACAAGGTTTTCACACACTGTTGCTGGTATTTTGGCCCATTCCTTCATGCAGATCTCCTCTAGAGCAGTGATGTTTTGGGGCTGTCGCTGGGCAACACAGACTTTCAACTCCCTCCAAAGATTTTCTATGGGGTTGAGATCTGGAGACTGGCTAGGCCACTCCAGGACCTTGAAATGCTTCTTACGAAGCCACTCCTTCGTTGCCCTGGCGGTGTGTTTGGGATCATTGTCATGCTGAAAGACCAAGCCACGTTTCATCTTCAATGCCCTTGCTGATGGAAGGAGGTTTTCACTCATAATCTCACGATACATGGCCCCATTCATTCTTTCCTTTACACGGATCAGTCGTCCTGGTCCCTTTGCAGAACAACAGCCCCAAAGCATGATGTTTCCACCCCCATGCTTCACAGTAGGTATGGTGTTCTTTGGATGCAACTCAGCATTCTTTGTCCTCCAAACACGACGAGTTGAGTTTTTACCAAAAAGTTCTATTTTGGTTTCATCTGACCATATGACATTCTCCCAATCCTCTTCTGGATCATCCAAATGCACTCTAGCAAACTTCAGACGGGCCTGGACATGTACTGGCTTAAGCAGGGGGACACGTCTGGCACTGCAGGATTTGAGTCCCTGGCGGCGTAGTGTGTTACTGATGGTAGGCTTTGTTACTTTGGTCCCAGCTCTCTGCAGGTCATTCACTAGGTCCCCCTGTGTGGTTCTGGGATTTTTGCTCACCGTTCTTGTGATCATTTTGACCCCACGGGGTGAGATCTTGCGTGGAGCCCCAGATCGAGGGAGATTATCAGTGGTCTTGTATGTCTTCCATTTCCTAATAATTGCTCCCACAGTTGATTTCTTCAAACCAAGCTGCTTACCTATTGCAGATTCAGTCTTCCCAGCCTGGTGCAGGTCTACAATTTTGTTTCTGGTGTCCTTTGACAGCTGTTTGGTCTTGGCCATAGTGGAGTTTGGAGTGTGACTGTTTGAGGTTGTGGACAGGTGTCTTTTATACTGATAACAAGTTCAAACAGGTGCCATTAATACAGGTAACGAGTGGAGGACAGAGGATCCTCTTAAAGAAGAAGTTACAGGTCTGTGAGAGCCAGAAATCTTGCTTGTTTGTAGGTGACCAAATACTTATTTTCCACCATAATTTGCAAATAAATTCATTAAAAATCCTACAATGTGATTTTCTCGATTTTTTTTCCTCAATTTGTCTGTCATAGTTGACGTGTACCTATGATGAATATTACAGGCCTCTCTCATCTTTTTAAGTGGGAGAACTTGCACAATTGGTGGCTGACTAAATACTTTTTTCCCCCACTGTACCAGTGTGCCACCACAGCAGCAAGATTTGTGACCTGTTGCAACAAGAAAAGGGCAACCAGTGGAGCACAAACACCATTGTAAATACAACCTAAATGTATCTGTTTATTTATTTTCCCTTTCATACTTCAGCAATTTGCACATTGTTTCAACACTTTACATAGCCAATAATATAACATTTGCAATGTCTATATTATCATCCAATCTTAGTTTTATCTTTTTTTGAGTTCAATGCTTACTGTTAATTTCTGATTGATTATTTCCCTTGTTTATTTCCCTTTTAGTTTATTGCTATTTCACTTGATTTGGTAAACATATGTTTCCCATGCCAATAAAGCCTGAGAGAGAGAGAGTTTGAGTTTGTTATTTTATTCCCCTGCAGGGCTGCAGCAGTGCGTCACGGAGCCTGTTTGCAGTGTGGCATTGTCAGACTTGCCTCAGCATGGGAGCGTGTCTATGGCTCACTGGTCTGTAGGGTCAGCTGTGTGTGCATTCATACTAATCATAACACTGTGCGTGTGAGTGGCGTGCGTGTGTAGATTTCTGCTTGTTGAAATGGCACATCAAGCCTGAAAATCAGATTTTCCCCTTGAGTAAGAGGTTCTATCCCTGGCACTGTCGATAAAGTTACATCTCAAGAAGTATCGAGTGCTAGCTTGTCAATTTGTGATGAAGGCTGAG
Organism: Coregonus lavaretus; assembly: GCF_964263955.1. Lineage (NCBI taxonomy): Eukaryota > Metazoa > Chordata > Actinopteri > Salmoniformes > Salmonidae > Coregonus > Coregonus lavaretus. The sequence continues at coordinate 39,938,688 of NC_140008.1, read as the reverse complement.
AATACTAGAGTGCTAAAAGTGCTGCGCGCGTACACACACACTCACACACAGAGTGCTGTTTATTCTGTGTGAGTTCAGCTGAGCGCGCCATGGTGCATGAGATACAAGCCGGATGCCGGTGAAAGAATCTCCAGAATCCTGTGGATTAGCCGGGAGCTGTCTGGCCCAGCGCCTCCATCGGAAAACCGGAATCATTTTGGCTGTGAAAACAGCTCTACTATCCTCAAGGCTGCTGAGGGCTAAACTCCCAAGGCAATAAGCTCCCTTCTCCCCCTCATACTGCAGACTGTCCCTAAGACAGCCCTATTGAAAGGTTGGCATTGATACTGGCACACAGACTGGCATGGAGAGAGCATACAGATGGACGCTCAGCCAGACCTGAGCCTCTTCAGCAGCATAGCATGGTGTGCCTGCCACCTCTAATCAAATCAAAGTTTATTTCAGATTTGCAGATGTTATCGCAGGTGCAGCGAAATGCTTGTTTCTAGCTCCAACAGCGCACTAATACCTAGCAATACAAAACAATACACACATAATCCAAAAAGTAAAAAGAAAGAAATTAAGAAATGTCGGAACGAATCCAATTAACAACCCAAAAAGTACTGTAACCAAATGCAATCTATACGCATCTGCACCGGATTAATTTACACAAGATATACTAGGAATGATATGTAGAGCAGTAGATATATTAGAGTGAGCTATGTCAAGAATCCAGTATATAAATACATTTGCGGTGTGTATAAACAGTGTAACGAAAATGCAATGTACAGTAGCAGAAATATTAGAATGAGCTATGTCGAGAATACAGTATATAAATACACAGTACAAAACCCCATAGCAAAATGGATAGAATTGCAGGAAATTAGCTTCCGTAATATAATAATATATACTGTATGTATGTGAATGGTGTGTATAGACAGTATGTGAATAGAAAATGTGTGTATAGCAGTAGTTATATAGGATGAGTCATGACTAAAATATTCTATATACAAATAAAGTGGGTAAAACAGTATGTAAACATTATTAAAGTGACCAGTGTTCTATGACTCTATGTACATAGGGCAGCGGTCTCTAAGGTGGCCTGGAGATGGAAGCTATTCATCAGCCTCTTGGTCCCAGCTTTGATGCACCTGTACGGTCTCCGCCTTCTAAATGGTAGCGGGGTGAACAGGCCGTGGCTCGGGTGGCTGGGGTCTTTGATGATCTTCTTGGCCTTCCTGTGACACCAGGTCCTATAGATGTTCTGGAGGGCATCAGTGCTGAGCCATGGGAATAATATTTACAGCTATGCTCATCAGTTTATCACTCAGCTTTCAGAGAAACTGCCAGCTAAAACCCCAAACCTCAACAACCCAACAACCTCAACCCTGAACAAAACCCTGCCCTGCTGTCTACACAGAGGGACTCTACACTTAAAATAATGTGGAGCTGAGCTGGCAGGAGTATAGACACTTTCTATTGGAAAGTATAGGGCCAAAGAAGTTAACTCTAAGGCAATGTTATCCCATCACCAATCCTTTTGTTTCCCTGGATGGAGAATAGTTCACTAAAATGTCACTCAGTCAGTCACTCACTCAGTGTAAGGTTGATTGATGAAACAATATCGGTGTGTTTTATATTATACCCAGATAAACAACATTGTCCTCTATTATGTCTATACTCATATCATCACATTTCTCTCATTTCCAAATGAGTTTTTTGTGATTATAGTACTTCGGAAAGTATTCAGACTCCTTGACTTTTTCCACATTTTGTTAGGTTACAGCCTTACTCTAAAATTGATTAAATTGTCGTATATTTTTCATCAATCTACACACAATACCCCATAATGATTGAGCAAAAACAGGTTTTTAAGAAATGTTTGCTAATTTATAAAACATACAAAATAAATTATATCACATTTACATGAGTATTCAGACCCTTTACTCAGTACTTTGTTGAAGCACCTTTGGCAGCGATTACAGTCTCAAGTCTTCTTGGGTATGACACTACAAGCTTGGCACACCTGTATTCCCATGGGGGGCCAGTATAAAAAAAAAAAAAAATGATGTATGCACTCACTAATGATGTAAGTCGCTCTGGATAAGAGCGTCTGCTAAATGACGTAAATGTGACACTTGGCATTCAGGCCAAAGAGTTTAATCCTGGTTTCATCAGACCAGAGAATCTTGTTTCTCATGGTCTGAGAGTCTTTAGGTGCCTTTTGGCAAACTCCAAGCGAGCTGTCATGTGCCTTTTACTGAGGAGTGGCTTCATTCTGGACACTCTACCATATAGGCCTGATTAGTGGAGTGCTGCAGAGATGTTTGTCCACAGAGGAACTCTAGAGCTCTGTCATAGTGACCATCGGGTTCTTGGTCACCTTCCTGACCAAGGCCCTTCTCCCCCGATTGCTCAGTTTGGCTGGGCTCTAAGAAGAGTCTTGATGGTTCCAAACTCCATCCATTTAATAATGATGGAGGCCACTGTGTTCTTGGGGACCTTCAATGCTGCAGACATTTTTTGGTACCCTTCCCCAGATGTGTGCCTCGACACAATCCTGTCTCGGAGCTCTACGGACAATTCCTTCGACCTCATGGCTTGGTTTTTGCTCTGACATGCACTGTCAACATTTTACATTTACATTTTAGTCATTTAGCAGACGCTCTTATCCAGAGCGACTTACAGGAGCAATTAGGGTTAAGTGCCTTGCTCAATGGCACATTTACATCATTTAGCAGACGCTCTTATCCAGAGCGACTACAAATTGGTGCATTCACCCTATAGCCAGTGGGATAACCACTTTACAAGTATACTTTTTATTTTTTATTTTTTTTATTTTTTTGGGGGGGGTAGAAGGATTACTTTATCCTATCCCAGGTGTTCCTTAAAGAGGTGGGGTTTCAAATGTCTCCGGAAGGTGGTGAGTGACTCCGCTGTCCTGGCGTCGTGAGGGAGCTTGTTCCACCATTGGGGTGCCAGAGCAGCGAACAGCTTTGACTGGGCTGAGCGGGAACTATGCTTCCGCAGAGGAAGGGGAGCCAGCAGGCCAGAGGTGGATGAACGCAATGCCCTCGCCTGGGTGTAGGGACTGATCAGAGCCTGAAGGTACGGAGGTGCCGTTCCCCTCACTGCTCCATAGGCAAGCACCATGGTCTTGTAACGGATGCGAGCTTCAACTGGAAGCCAGTGGAGTGTGCGGAGGAGGGGGGTGACGTGAGAGAACTTGGGAAGGTTGAACACCAGACGGGCTGCGGCATTCTGGATGAGTTGTAGGGGTTTAATGGCACAGGCAGGGAGCCCAGCCAACAGCGAGTTGCAGTAATCCAGACGGGAGATGACAAGTGCCTGGATTAGGACCTGTGCCGCTTCCTGTGTAAGGCAGGGTCGTACTCTCCGAATGTTGTAGAGCATGAACCTGCAGGATCGGGTCACCGCCTTGATGTTAGCGGAGAACGACAGGGTGTTGTCCAGGGTCACGCCAAGGCTCTTCGCGGTGGAGAGGAGGATCTGATGGTTCACTGTATCAAAGGCAGCAGACAGGTCTAGAAGGACAAGAGCAGAGGAGAGAGAGTTAGCTTTAGCAGTGCGGAGAGCCTCCGTGACACAGAGAAGAGCAGTCTCAGTTGAATGACCAGTCCTGAAACCTGACTGGTTTGGATCAAGAAGGTCATTCTGAGAGAGATAGCAAGAGAGTTGGCTAAAGACGGCACGCTCAATAGTTTTGGAAAGAAAAGAAAGAAGGGATACTGGTCTGTAGTTGTTGACATCAGTGGGATCGAGTGTTGGTTTTTTGAGAAGGGGTGCAACTCTCGCTCTCTTGAAGACGGAAGGGACATGGCCAGCGGTCAAGGATGAGTTGATCAGCGAGGTTAGGTAGGGGAGAAGGTCACCGGAGATGGTCTGGAGAAGAGAGGAGGGGATGGGGTCAAGCGGGCAGGTTGTTGGGCGGCCTGCAGTCACTAGTCGCAAGATTTTATCTGGAGAGAGAGGGGAGAAAGAAGTCAAAGCATAGGGTAGGGCAGTGTGAGCAGGACCAGCAGTGTCATTAGACTTAACAAACGAGGATCGGATGTCGTCAACCTTCTTTTCAAAGTGGTTGACAAAGTCATCCACAGAGAGGGGGGGGGGGGGGGGGGGGGGGGGGGGGGGGGGGGGATTCAGCAGTGAGGAGAATGTGGCAAAGAGCTTCCTAGGGTTAGAGGCGGATGCTTGGAATTTAGAGTGCTAGAAAGTGGCCTTAGCAGCAGAAACAGATGAAGAAAATGTAGAGAGGAGGGAGTGAAAAGATGCCAGGTCGGCAGGGAGTTTAGTTTTCTTCCATTTCCGCTCAGCTGCCCGGAGCTCTGTTCTGTGAGCTCGCAATGAGTCATCAAGCCACAGAGCTGGAGGGGAGGACCGAGCCGGCCGGGAGGATAGGGGACACAGAGAGTCAAAGGATGCAGAAAGGGAGGAGAGGAGGGTTGAGGAGGCAGAATCAGGAGATTGGAGGGAGAAGGATTGAGCAGAGGGAAGAGATGATAGGATGGAAGAGGAGAGAGTAGTGGGAGAGAGAGAGCGAAGGTTGCGGCGGCGCGTTACCATCTGTGTAGGGGCAGAGTGAGTAGTGTTGGAGGAGAGCGAGAGAGAAAAGGATACAAAGTAGTGGTCGGAGACATGGAGGGGAGTTGCAGTGAGATTAGTAGAAGAGCAACATCTAGTAAAGATGAAGTCAAGCGTATTGCCTGCCTTGTGAGTGGGGGGGGATGGTGAGAGGGTGAGGTCAAAAGAGGAGAGGAGTGGAAAGAAGGAGGCAGAGAGAAATGAGTCAAATGTAGACGTGGGGAGGTTGAAATCCCCCAAAACTGTGAAGGGTGAGCCATCCTCAGGAAAGGAACTTATCAAGGCGTCAAGCTCATTGATGAACTCTCCAAGGGAACCTGGAGGGCGATAGATGACAAGGATATTAAGCTTAAATGGCCTAGTGACTGTGACAGCGTGGAATTCAAATGAGGAGATAGACAGATGGGTTAGGGGAAAAAATGAGAATGACCACTTGGGAGAGATGAGGATTCCTGTGCCACCACCCCTCTGACCAGATGCTCTCGGGGTATGCGAGAACACATGGTCAGACGAGGAGAGAGCAGTAGGAGTAGCAGTGTTTTCAGTGGTAATCCATGTTTCCGTCAGCGCCAGGAAGTCGAGGGACTGGAGGGTAGCATAGGCTGGGATGAAGTCAGCCTTGTTGGCGGCAGAACGGCAGTTCCAGAGGCTGCCTGAGACCTGGAACTCCAGGTGTGTGGTGCGTGCAGGGACCACCAGGTTAGAGAGGCAGCAGCCACGCGGTGTGAGGCGTTTGTGTAGCCTGTGCGGAGAGGAGAGAACAGGGATAGGCAGAGGCATAGTTGACAGGCTGCAGCAGATGGCTACAATAATGCAGAGGAGATCGGAATGAAATGAACTAAACATCAGGGAAAGGAGAGAGCAGGCCTCCCTCACCAAAAAAAAAAAAAATATATATATATAACTCTCCCAACTTCCACCTCAGAAACTATAATTGTTTCACTGAACCACCCGAGTAAAACTCTCCCAACTTCCACTTTAGAAATTAGAATTGTTGTAAATTACAGCAGACTGTTATCAGTAGCTGTAATTAAGTGCAGCAGCTACCAACCACCTAACGTTAATGCCTCGGATGAGGTTAGAAAAACAGCTGAATGGTAGCAGCTAGCTGGCTCAATCACAGGTACTCTTAAGCATGAAATAACATTGGAAACAATTAACCACAGTTGCAAAAAGTTACCAGTAGCTACCCGCTAGCTAGCTAGCTAGCTTTGTTGGTCCAAGTAGTGGGTAAGCTAGCCTCGTGCTTCGCCGGGGTCCGCCGAATACAGTCCTTACCTACAATAATTACCTACAATAACCTTCAATAACTACCTGAGTAAGCTACCTATAATACCAAACTACAATACCTACCTACAATCTAAATACATGGTTTAAGCTTAACTCAACACCATATAAGAAGCCAAGCTTACCTTTCATAACGCAGCAATGACTAGTTAAACAATACCGTTGACACATGGTTAAAGATATAGTTGTCCAAACTTGCTCGCTATGCTAATTAACTACATTGCCACAGAAAGAATAGCCTGCAATTACACACGACATTGTTCTGTGTCAACAGTGGGACCTTATATAGACAGGTGTGTACCTTTCCAAATCATGTCCAATCAATTGAATTTACCACAGGTGGACTCCAATCAAGTTGTAGAAACATCTCAAGGATGATCAATGGAAACAGGATGCACCTGAGCTCAATTTCGAGTCTCATAGCAAAGGGTCTGAATACTTATGTAAATAAGGTATTTCTGTTTTTTACCTTTGATAAATTAGCAACAATTTCTAAAAACCTGTTTTTGCTTTGTCATTATGTGGTATTGTGTGTAGAATTGTTATTTATTTAATCCATTTTAGAATGAGGCTGTAACGTAACAAAATGTGGAAAAAGTCAAGGGGTCTGAATACTTTCCGAAGGCGCTGTATGGCTAATCTATATCCATATGACTGATGTATTGCTCTGGCTTAAGGATACAAAGACCTGAAGATACAGGCATTTATACTATGCAGTGACCGTGTTTTAAAAAGAGTGGTAGGTTGTAGAAAACAATCAATAGGCTTTTTTATTGACTTGACCTTCAGGGTCATGGAGGGGGGGTTCAGGGGTCAACAAGAGAGGTACAGTACACAAAGACTGCAAAATGTCAGAGATCTTGTATGCTTTAAGTGTGTGTGCTTTATCCACTGTCCTAGAACTATAGGCTTTAGGCTATGAGTCCCAGAAAGGCATATCAGAGGGACTGAGTTGCATTCTAAGAGTGTGGTGTATTCAGTTGGCATTTATTCTGCTATCCCTGGGGCCAGTCCAGAAAACACAGTATACTTTGGAGGGGCTGCAGAGACAGGGAGGCACTCATTACTACAGCAATGCTTACAGTCAGTGTGACTTTGGCATCAGCAGAACAACTCTTATACATGTAACCCATTGAGAGAGAGAGAGGCCGTAGCTCCTGACTGGACAATAGCAGCACATCGCTGCTATTGTATTCTGTTGGATATTCCATCACGCACCGCTTTTTCTCTTCTCTCTCCATTTAGCTTATTCAACATTACATTTTAGTCATTTAGCAGACGCTCTTATCCAGAGCGACTTACAGTTAGTGCATACATTTTTTATTTTTTTTCATACTGTCCCCCCGTGGGAATCAAACCCACAACCCTGCCGTTGTAAACGCCATGCTCTACCAACTGAGCTACATCCCTGCCGGCCATTCCCTACCCTACCCTGGACCACCACACCTAACTCTTCTATATCTCCCCTAGCTCTCTCACACCTCCCTCACGCTAAAAATTAGGGGTTCAACAAGGGTTCTTCTAAGATCCTCAAAGTTCCCTGAAGAACCTTACGGTTCTTGGCACTGAAAAATGCCCCCAAAAGGTTCTTCCAAGAACCCCATAGGAGGTGGGGTTCATCGAGGAGCCTCTTTAGTTCTTGGGGGTTCTTGCAGGAACCTAACTGCCCAACTGAAATATTTTTATTTGCATTTAAGAGGACAGCAGGTGCAGGCACTTAACTGAAAAATGTAAAGATCTCCTCAATTTAAGGTAAGATTTATCCCTTTATGATCTAAATGTATATTGTTTTATGATGATACCATCTATATTTTTATATTTGTGCAAATGGTTGAGTTATTTGACACTTTCTCCCTTTAAAAAAAGTATTTCTAAACCAGAAAATGGACACAATTCAATGGATATGAATCAACAAAGAGATAGGAATATGTAAGAATATGTTAAAGGTTATAGCTGAATTGGGCGCAGATGACTGAACTGCCCACTTATTTGTGTGTGTCTGTGTCTGCAGGTATACTGACGAGGAGGCACACAAAGGTATGTACAATTAGTATTGGTTTGTCTCATAATGTTATGCAGATCACATGTAGCATCTACAATTCATTTGAATGAATGGTTTCTCTAAAACCTTATAGAACTCAGTCACAGCAGCCTTTACATTATGGACAAGGTATGTGTATGAAAACCGTTGTCAAAAGTGAACGGTTGTTTCATTCACAAAATTTTTACCACAAAAAACAAGATATGAATACTGTCGTGTGCACATTTAGTTAATCATCTGTATAATTATATATTTTTTGCATTCACAGACTTCACCCTCCCTACACCTCTGATGAATATAACAGGAAACTTGTTCGATCACCATGCACTGCAAAATCATTCTGGCAATGGATAGCCTACAGAGGACATCAACATCAACACGCCAGAGGATATACCTATTGGACTTGCGTTTACCTCATATTTAGATTTTTATATTCTGCTTTGCCACTAAAATCATAATAAACACTGACAACTAAAATATTGTGTTATTGTTGTTATTTTTATGCTGGTTATTATTAATTATAATAATAATGAACCACAAAAGGTTATTTGTGGAACCGTTAATGGGGGTTCTTTGAAGAACCCTTTTAAAGGGTTCTTCAAAGAAATTAAAGGGGTTCCCCCACAGTTTCAATTTGAAGAACCCCTAAAGGATCCTCCAGGAACCTTTTCTTTTTAAGAGTGCTCCTCTCTCCTGGGTCCATTGCTTTCCTCCCACCCTCTCCTCTCTCCTCTCCACTGGATCAATAAAGTATAAAGTCTTCTTCTTCTCCATAGGCCCACCTGCGCTCGGTGGACGTGAAGATCCTGCAGCAGCTGCTGGCGGTGCACGAGGGGATCGAGGCATGTAAGTGGCTCCTGGAGGAGCGCGGCACCCTGGCCAGCCGCTGCAGCAGCCTGACCAGCAGCCAGTACAGCCTGGGAGAGGGCCCTGGAGGAGACACCTCCTGGAGGGGCAGCTGGAGCAGTCTGCATGACCCCCTCAACGACAAGCTGGATAACATCTCTATAGGTAGCTACCTGGACACCCTGGCTGACGACATGGATGAGTACGGCCCCTCTAGTTCTGAGTCTGCGCTGTGTTCAACTCCACTGGGGACTGAGATGCCCACTCGGACCAGGGGAGGGACAGGTGCTGGGGTAGGGGCTGGGAGAGGTGCTGAAGCAGGGGCAGTGTCTGAGGCAGGGGTTGGGGCTGGGACAGGGAGAGGGGCAGGGGCTGGGTTAGGACCAGGCACAGGGGGCAAGGTAGTTGTTGGGCCTAGCTCTCCCCAAGTCAAGCCAGAGATCCCCAAAGAGGAGTCTCCCATTTGGACTAAGGCCAAAAAGGCAGTGAAAGGAACCACCATCACCAAGGACACCAAGGACTCCAGCCAAACGCAGCAGCCCAGTAAGAGCAATGGCGTCCTGGAGAAGGCAGTCAGGCAAGCAGGAGGACCTGCTGACTCGGCCCGGGCCTGCCTGGCTGAGAAGCTGGCGAAAAACCAGAGCCCCAAACTCAAACCCTATAAGAACGGCAAGATAGACCTGGATGGCTGCAAGATGAATGGCACGAAGCACCTGGAGTATGACGCCCATTGGAGATGGGTGCAGTCGCAGGATGATGTTACATTTCTGTGAGGTGGATGTATTACGCCACTAAAGACACTTAGCCGCTCCCATGTGATGACCAAACAGGTCAAAGGTTAAGAGAGAGGGGGCCTTGGACTGGTGTTGTGGTTGATTGCACGTATTATGCAAACTTCTACCATTGCCATTGTGCAAGACATCAGGTGTGGGTGAGTAGGAGAACACAACATCATTACATTATGTTCTATTCACTCTAAATGTGACTGCACTAACTTTCTAAAACATTGTCAGTATTATATTGGGGATAAAGTAGATATTTTTCTGAAACAAGTTTATTTTTGACATGTTTATCCTCTTACAGAAAATTAACAATTTCCAAAAAGAAAATAAATATATTTGTTACAATCACTCACATCTATAGAACCTAGTTCATGACCAAAGTTTGCCCTCACTGATCAATCCCATGTCAAAATGATTGTAAAACACCCTATCCACAAATAATAGATACCTGAATCCTTCTCATACATACTGTACCATAGTATGCAAAGCATCTAGAATGTTCCCACTGTTTGCACAGGAGTGCTTTTGTGGATGTCCTAAAACTACCTAAAGTACTTAACCAGTCAATGCAATATGTGCAATCGGTGAATCGCAATTCAATTAATCTGTGCATCATGTACTTATGTGGGTGGCTGTATTAGAAAAATGTCTCAATATGAGTATTAATATTGTTATTTTGTGGATTACACAGTATTTTTCATTTGGAAAGCAGATGTTGTCATTGGTGTAATCCTAAACAGTTATGCCTGTATCTCCCATTCCAAGATGACTGCACTGTTTTTCTGATAATCCTGATTGTTTAAATGACTGATTTGCCCTCTTTCAGTACTCTGCTGTCTGTGTCTTAAGGAGTCCAACTGTCTCTGTTCTTTTACTCGCTGTTGAGTGGTGTGAAGTTATTACAGTAATTTGGGTGGGTGAAAATTGCATGTCATGTGCTGACTGGTTTATTGGTAAAAATCACCATGAAAAATGTGTGAAAAGCTTAATACAATCATCAGAGAAGAAAAGCAATATTCCCTCTAAGCCTTTGTATTCGGTTATAAACAACCCACTCTCACACAGAACCATCACCGCTGAAAGCTAATAATGACTCAACACTCCAAAGCAGGGGTTGCCAGGACGACTGAGAGAGCGGGTGAGTGCGAGAGAGTGCACGTGTGTATGTACATGTCTGCGTGTGTCCATGTGAGTGCACGTGTATGCATTAATGTGTGTGTGTGTGTGCACATATGTGTGTTTGCATCTGGCTTGCTGTGCACAGCTTCTCTGGTAGATTTAGATGAGAACGGAGGGGCTGTTCTTTAGTAGGCTCTCCCCATCTTTTTCATCATGGGAAAACAACACATTTCACTGCACCCATCGGGTGTATGTGACAATAACACATGTACACATTTTTATAATAATTGTCTCACCCCACAACCCGCACCCATCCCATTCTACCCTGTCGCCATTAGTCATATTTATGCTGGGAGAACAATGTACTGCATTTGATAGATAATGGATACCAGATGACATCATATAAGGCATGTGTATTGCATAAAGCATTGTGAATGTTATCAGATGTATTATGCACATCATTCAACTACATTAGTGTAGCAAATGAAATTATGAAGGGACTGTTTTCAATTGAATTAAGTTAGGATTTCCCTTATTGATGTTTTGGATTCTGGATACTCATGCCTTTACGACCGTGTTAGCTGTCTGAGTTATAATGTTCTAGGGTGTCTGTCTCTGTGTGATGTCTTTGCTTGTATGGCTCCAGTTCTGTACCACTCAGCACTCCTATCAGAGCAGCGTTTTAATGTGTTTCAGATGAGTTCTCACTTACGAGACTCAGTGACGTGCAGGCAGGGTAGGCAGTGCTTACCCTGTGATAATCTAATAAAAAAAGCTGTTATGAAAAGCCAAAATAAATAAATAATTATATACCCTCAAATCGGAAAAAGTCCTAAAACTGCATCAAAACCTCAGGAAAGGCGGCAGGGTATTCATGCCTTTCTTTCCATCCAAGCCATTAAAATCCTTGACGTGCGCTGCCTTTCCTGATTCCATCCAGTCACTGTTAATGGACAGGTTCAGCTTTGCCTAGTTTGAAGTAGCTTCATTCGAGACAGATCTCATATTTTGTGCATGCGTATTGCCTAAACATGTTGTGTGGGTATTGCCCTGGGGTAAGCTGTGCACATTTGGGCATGTCTATGTAACGAGTGTTACATTTCATGTTGTATAATTACAAAATGTGAAAAGTTCCCATGCCTGATTTTAGTGTACATTCCATTTGTTGTTGTAAGGGCCTTTTTAATGTCGCACACTTCCTTCTCCTTCTGTATTTCCCCTCATAAACATCCCCTGCCCCCCTTAGCTCTTCCCTGTCTACGGTATCCATGTGGAAGTGGTAGGTTACTGAAAAATTGTCCCATGAAAATCATAATCAATCCAATATGTTAAAACACTTATGAGTTTATATGTTCACTGACAGTGTATTATAATGGTCTCCCACCAATATATTGCGTTATGTATGTATTTCAGTAATTTATCAACTTTTTTGTGAATGCTGTACATGCTAGCTAGTTACTGTCCTTTTCTCTGTACGTGTCGTCATTGGGTTAGCATGGCAATTCATGTCCCCTTTCATTGTTAATGTGTACTTTTCAGAGGAGTTGGCGTATAATGGCAGCACAGCATTTGTTTATGGAAGTATTTCCTGTCATTATCAGGTATGTCATGTGTTTTTGTTTGTTAAGATATTCTGACGATATTTTACTGACTGTGAGCTGTTCGCTAGTGCACATAATGTCACTGTACATAACGCTTGGCTGTCATTTCTATTTCATAATGTAAATTGCATTTGTATTACATTGTTATGTAATTCTTGAGATGATTGTTATATGGGCCCTGTCTACTGTACTCATGTGGAAGAGAAGAGTTGGTGTAAAAGGGCAGCACAGCATTTGTTTATGGAAGTTTTTCCTGTCATCATCAGAGAATAAAAGATTAACACCAACCCTGATCCTTTGGTCATATGTAAGCTGATCAAAACACAAAGCAGAGACAATCTACACTGGTCACATCTACAAAATGTGGCACTCACATCCTCCCCTGAACTGAACAAAGCTAGCTAGCTAACAAAAACAACATGTTACCTGACAAATGGACACTATTGCACCTCAAACTATTTTCTATGTTGAAAAAATGTAACATGCCGTTTGGAACGTCAACTATAATAAAAGTTACCACAAGACAGAGGCAGCATACAGACAACCACCATGACACCATCTCCCTCACTGCCAGCTGTCGGGCAGGAGAACAGTGAGTACCGGACTGTCCCCTTGTCTGAAACGTCATTACCAATTCATATTTTTTCCCCCTGACTTCTACACATCTTGGGCATTTACTTTTGCTTTGAGAACCTAATGGGCCTTGGGGATGTGTTTCCCACAACCATGGGCCTGTTGTGTGCATGCAGAATAAAATAATGGACATGGGGCTCTGCTGTGACTTCTACAACTCTGTCACCGAGAGGGAAGGACAGACATATGGACTTAATTTACAAGGTAGGACTAAATGCATTTTCCTTTGCAATTTGCAAGTTAGGCTACTGTTGATTCATGAGAATAGACAACATCCATTTGAGTGCATTTGATTTATCAAGCTAGAATTTTGTTTTGATAAGACACTTTTTTAATGTTTTGAAATGCATTTTTCAGTCATTTCGATTGTTGATATGGACATTTCGTTAGAACCTTGTTTATTATATATGTGTGTGTAATAATATTTCACATAATCATATTATTATGTGTGTGTGTGTGTTTGCGCGCGCCGTGCATTGGAAGAATTGTAAATCCATTGTGAAAGACTATGGAGTATGTGGTGCAAATTATTCTGATGAAATGTGCCAATATTGGTATTTTAGTGCCACATTTCAGTTGTAACTGTAGATGCTACATCGGTCTATGACTGAGCTGAGTTGAGTTGTGTGTCATTTTGTCAGATGTAATTTAAATATGCCGCCATCGGAGTCTATCGCTTGTGTATCTCGGCTACATTGGTATTTACATTTGGTGAAAATTGTTTGTCAATTTTGGTTAATATCCAATGTCACTCTGGTTGTTGGAGCTACTTGTTGTATGGTGAACTTGGGCTTCATCAAGGTTTATTTGTGAGTAAATCTGGCTTTGATAATAGCCAGTGCTTACCCAGCCACCGACCTCACCGCACATCACTGGCTACACTACACCCTTCCACCCACCCCTCCCTATTTCCATCCCCTCACTCCACCTCCTTCCCTTTTAAACTGGTGTTTTTCTTTCTTCTCCTCCAGTTTTTTTTCATCCTGCTTTCCACCACAATGACTTGCTGGAAACACACGTCCAGTGCCAACATGCAAATGTTGTGCACGTCTACTCAAGGGCCACGGTACAATAAGGACAGCAATGGGAAAACAATGACCATAACTCAGTCCTGGGGATGAGGAGGGGGAACTGTGCCAAAACAGGCCTCCAAATGTATGCTTTGCCTTACAGACCCATGACTGTATAATTTAAATCCCTATCCCCTCTTTTGTCTCTCTCTCTGTCTGGGCCTATGGTAAGAAATAGAATGCCTGTAAATAAAGTAAAAAACTGTCCATGGTTAGATGTTGGGTGTTACGTGATGTATGGTATTCCAAAGCTCATATTACGACGCCTAATTCATTACTTTAACAGATGGGTTGGCTGGTACTAAGTCATGACATGCCAACGAGTCAGTGTTTCCCTCCTAGTTTGTGGTTTCTTCTCAAATTAGCCCACCCAAATGGAGTAGACAGATTCTTAGTGTAGGAGCCCATGATCATCAAATATGTCAGACCATATACAGTGCATTCAGAAAGTATTCAGACCCCTTGACTTTTTCCACATTTTGTTACGTTACAGCCTTATTCTAAAATTGATTAAATAAAAAAAATCCTCTGCAATCAACACACAATACCCAATAATTACATAGCGAATGACAAAAAACAGAAATACCTTATTTACATAAGTATTCAGACCCTCGGCTAGAGACACAAAATTGAGGTCAGGTGCATCCTGTTTCCATTGATCATCCTTGGGATGTTTCTACAACTTGATTAGGGTCCACCTGTGGTAAATTACATTGATTTGACACGATTTGGAAAGGCACACACCCGTCTATATAAGGTCCCACAGTTGACAGTGCATGTCAAAGCAAAAACCAAGCCATGAGGTCGAAGGAGTTGTCCGTAGAGCTCCGAGACAGGATTGTGTCGAGGCACAGATCTGGGGAAGGGTACCAAACAAATTCTGTAGCATTGAAGGTCCCCAAGAACACAGTGGCCTCCATCATTCTTAAATGGAAGAAGTTTGGAACCTCCAAGACTCTTCCTAGAGCTGGCCGCCCAGCCAAACTGAGCAATTGGGGGAAAAGGGCCTTGGTCAGAGAGGTGACCAAGAACCCGATGGTCACTCTGACAGAGCTCTAGAGTTCCTCTGTGAAGATGGGAGAACCTTCCAGAAGGACAACCATCTCTGCAGCACTCCACCAATCAGGTCTTTATGGTAGAGTGGCCAGACGGAAGCCACTCCTCATTAAAAGGCACATGACAGCCTGCTTGGAGTTTGCCAAAAGGCACCTAAAGGACTCTTACCATGAAAAAAATCAATTCAATCAATTTTAGAATAAGGCTGTAATGTAACAAAATGTGGAAAAAGTCAAGGGGTCTGAATACTTTCCGAAGGCACTTTATGTAGGCCTGTAAGAATCTGGAAAAAATAGTTCTCAAGATGTAGGGGAGAGTGGGGTAAATTGAGACGTTTTTTACATTCAGCATCACTACGTCAAGGGAAATATAGTATTCTTTCTAACAAAGATATCTACAGATATTTCAGGATGATGTGTATCCCTGGAAATCCTCATAATTCATCTAAACATAAGTTTTGAAAACATAGCTTGTCCAAAAGAATTGTGGTCTCTTGGCACAACTTACCCCGGGTATGAGGTAAGTTGAGCATCGGGACAAAAAAGTTGAGCCGCCTTGGGTTAAGTGGGTGGTGGTGCTTGTAGGAAAAATGTGAATCAATGGAATGGGGGTGTGGTATATTGTTTATCTTAAATGTATGCCTACATTCAAACATTAGGACTGCCTTCCTAAATTGAGTTGCACCCCTCCCCCTCCCCTTTTGCCCTCAGAACAGCCTCAATTCATCAGGCCATGGACTCTACAAGGTGTCGAAAGCATTCCACAGAGATGCTGGCCCATGTTGACTCCAACGCTTCCCACAGTTGTGTCAAGTTGACTGGAAGTACCATACCCGCTCAAGGCACTTAAATATTTTGTCTTGCCCATTCAACCTCTGAATGGCACACATACACAATCCATTTCTCAATTGTCTCAAGGCTTAAAAATCCTTCTTGAACCTGTCTCCTCCCCCTCATCTACACTCATTGAAGTGGATTGTGACATCAATAAGGGATCATAGCTTTCACCTTCATTCACCTGGTCAGTCTAAGAGCAGGTGTTCTTAATGTTTTGTACACTCATTATAGCTCTCTCTGTTCAACATCACTCACCCTTCCATTTCTTGACCAGTTGTCTGGGACAGGGATGTTGTTTCGATGTGACAATTTGTAGGCAAGTTCTCTGATTTTGAGGCTACTAAGCCCATGAACCTGTTCTGCGATATTCTTTTTTAGCAAGCTCTGACTCCATGTCATCAGATAATTGTGTGCCTCTGCTATTCTATCATAGCCTGTCTTTTGCACAGGCACATGTTTGTTTTCCTTTTTGCCAATGTCTTCAGTGTCATTCAGTCAATTCTTTCATCCTTTGATGCTGCTCGGATGGACTTCTTCCCTTCTCTCACCTCCTTGGCTGCTCTCTCAAGCTACCAACTCTCACAGTCTCACGTCAGAATTAGACGTTCATCCATGTTTCTCAAACGTCAAATTTCGAAGTTGTTCCAAACTTCAAATTTCAAAGTGTTTAAGGTTAAGTTTAGGCATTAACGCAGATTTTTTTAGTTTAGGGATAAGTTCAGGCATTAACTCCAAATTCTTAAAGTTAGGCATTAACTCCGAAGCTTTTAGGTTTGGGACAGGCTTAAAAACAAATATCAAAAACAACTTTCTATCTGGATTCGAATTTGCAACCTTTGGAATCAGAGGCAGATGCTTACTTTGGTCACATGATACATTTTGTGTATGGTTTCCTAGAAACAAGGGGTGGCTCAACTAACCCTTTGGGTCAACTTATCCAACTCTCCCCTATGAGTAGAAAACTCAAATATTGGTATTTCATATGAGCTTGGTCACTGACAGTAGTCTACTAGGCTGTAAGGCATGTTTGTATTTCATTATTAGATGCCCAGTATATTATGTTTACTTATCAGGTGTCCAGTGTATAATGTTTGGTTTGACTCCAGGTGCCAAACAATTATTTTCACTCCGGGCCTGAAATGCCCCATAATTCAATTCGCAATGATTGTACATCTGCTAAGAAAAGTCAGCCAAAACTTAAAACCAACATCAATATAGAGAAGTCAACATACAAGTGTAAGTAAAAACGAATGTAAATAAGTTAGAAATTGTGCTACTAATGCACATGACGGCAAAAACACGTATCGTAAAAGTAATGATGTTTTTGTTTGGTTAGCTTTTGGAAAACGCTAGCTAGCGCATACAACT
Organism: Coregonus lavaretus; assembly: GCF_964263955.1. Lineage (NCBI taxonomy): Eukaryota > Metazoa > Chordata > Actinopteri > Salmoniformes > Salmonidae > Coregonus > Coregonus lavaretus. Next base: position 39,921,468 of record NC_140008.1, on the reverse strand, counting down.
TTCCCTGACATCACACTTATACATTGTAATTTTCTATTTACCTGACATCGTCGGATGGCTAGTATTTGATGTCTGCGGATGCGTTGTCTTCTAGCCAAGATATGTAATGCAATCATAATTGACTGTAGTGCATATAAAGCACACACAACAACTACCGTTGGTTCCATGATGACTGAAAACACAACCGTGGGACGAATGAGGGACGAATTTCCAGCAAGGGAGGTCCATTTAAAATTAATTCATTCTTCCCTCACCCCTTGACCTGCAAGTGTCAACTCATCATACTTCATGATACGTCATTAGAAGTGTCCACTTAATTTGAGGGCTGAGGGGAGAGGGTGTGTCTTTTATGTGTTTGGAATGCAGCCCCAGTTACACTCCGCACTGGGCAAAAACTGGTTGAATCAACGTCGTTTCCACGTCATTTCAAAAACAAAAAAAATCTATTTAATGACATTGAATCAACCTGGAAAACTGATTGGGTTTGCAAAAAGCCATCAACGTAAGGGAATTTAGTCTTTTTTTCACCCAACTTTTAACCTAAGTCCAATGACATGGTGACATTTTTTGTTGATCTCACGTTAATTGACAACTCAACCAAATGTAAATTAAAACTAGACGTTGAACTGACGTCTGTGCCCAGTGGGTCTGTAAAGCTAGCTGAGGCATACAGTGAGGGAAAAAGGTATTTGATCCCCTGCTGATTTTGTACGTTTGCCCACTGACAAAGAAATGATCAGTCTATAATTTTAATGGTAGGTTTATTTGAACAGTGAGAGACAGAATAACAACAACAAAATCCTGAAAAACGCATGTCAAAAATTTTATAAATTGATTTACATTTTAATGAGGGAAATAAGTATTTGACCCCCTCTCAATCTGAAAGATTTCTGGCTCCCAGGTGTCTTTTATACAGGTAACGAGCTGAGATTAGGAGCACACTCTTAAAGGGAGTGCTCCTAATCTCAGTTTGTTATCTGTATAAAAGATACCTGTCCACAGAAGCAATCAATCAATCAGATTCCAAACTCTCCACCATGGCCAAGACCAAAGAGCTCTCCAAGGATGTCAGGGACAAGATTGTAGACCTACACAAGGCTGGAATGGGCTACAAGACCATCGCCAAGCAGCTTGGTGAGAAGGTGACAACAGTTGGTGCGATTATTCGCAAATGGAAGAAACACAAAATAACTGTCAATCTCCCTCGGCCTAGTGCTCCATGCAAGATCTCACCTCGTGGAGTTGCAATGATCATGAGAACGGTGAGGAATCAGCCCAGAACTACACGGGAGGACATTGTCAATGATCTCAAGGCAGCTGGGACCATAGTCACCAAGAAAACAATTGGTAACACACTACGCCATGAAGGACTGAAATCCTGCAGCGCCCGCGAAGTCCCCCTGCTCAAGAAACCACATATACATGCCCGTCTGAAGTTTGCCAATGAACATCTGAATGATTCAGAGGAGAACTGGGTGAAAGTGTTGTGGTCAGATGAGACCAAAATCGAGCTCTTTGGTATCAACTCAACTCGCTGTGTTTGGAGGAGGAGGAATGCTGCCTATTACCCCAAGAACACCATCCCCACCGTCAAACATGGAGGTGGAAACATTATGCTTTGGGGGTGTTTTTCTGCTAAGGGGACAGGACAACTTCACCGCATCAAAGGGACGATGGACGGGGCCATGTACCGTCAAATCTTGGGTGAGAACCTCCTTCCCTCAGCCAGGGCATTGAAAATGGGTCGTGGATGGGTATTCCAGCATGACAATGACCCCAAACACACAGCCAAGGCAACAAAGGAGTGGCTCAAGAAGAAGCACATTAAGATCCTGGAGTGGCCTAGCCAGTCTCCAGACCTTAATCCCATAGAAAATCTGTGGACGGAGCTGAAGGTTCGAGTTGCCAAACGTCAGCCTCGAAACCTTAATGACTTGGAGAAGATCTGCAAAGAGGAGTGGGACAAAATCCCTCCTGAGATGTGTGCAAACCTGGTGGACAACTACAAGAAACGTCTGACCTCTGTGATTGCCAACAAGGGTAATGCCACCAAGTACTAAGTCATGTTTTGCAGTGGGGTCAAATACTTATTTCCCTCATTAAAATGCAAATCAATTTATAACATTTTTGACATGTGTTTATCTGGATTTTTTTGTTGTTATTCTGTCTCTCACTGTTCAAATAAACCTACCATTAAAATTATAGACTGATCATTTCTTTGTCAGTGGGCAAACGTACAAAATCAGCAGGGGATCAAATACTTTTTTCCCTCACTGTACTAAAGAGGCTTTTAGCTACTCGTGGCTAGCCTAATGGATGCTAGGGCCCGTGTTGGAGTGGCTTGAGGAGAGTAGACTAATTGTGTTTCCCTGGATTTGAGGGCCGGAATGGAGGGAGTGTGGAGCGGTGTGGCAGCAGGGAGTTGAAAGGAGCTTCCACTTCTAATACTTCCTGCTGTTCTGTTCCCAGAATGCATCATCCCAGCATTGACGTTGGTTTCTAAGCACCTGACAGGGTCCTCAAAGAAAAAGCAGCTTTCTCCCTCTCTCTCTCGCTCTCTCTCATATTTTTGCCATTCACCCCATGTGTGTTTTGTTCTTTTCCTCAGCACAATTTCAGAGAGATGGAAGGGAAGTGAAGTAGGCACACTGTGATTATCATGTTCAGGAATTGGTTGTGGGGAGACAAGCCAATGATACTGACTAAAATGCACTGGATCTTGTAATTGACAACAATACACTCAGGAGAGAGATCCTCTCCAGCCTGTCTTCATCAGCAGTGTACACTGAGTATACAAAACATTAAGAACACCTGCTCTTTCCATGACATAGACTGACCAGGTGAAAGCTATGATCCCTTATTGATGTCACTTGTTACATCCACTTCAATCAGTGTAGATGAAAGGGAGGAGACAGGTTAAATAAGGATTTTTAAGCCTTGAGACAATTAAGACATGTATTGTGTATGTCTGTCATGCATAATGGGCAGAATGGGCAAGACAAAAGATTGAAGTGCCTTTGAACGGGGTATGGTAGTAGGTGCCAGGCGCACTGGTTTGTGTCCAGAACTGCAGCGCTGGGTTTTTCACGCTCAGCAGTTTTCCGTGTGTATCAAGAACGGTCCACCACCCAAAGGACATCCAGCCAACTTAACACAGCTGTGGGAATCAATGGAGTCAACATGGGCCAGCATCCTTGTGGAACTCTTTCCACACCTTGTAGAGTCCATGCCTTGACGAATTGAGGCTGTTCTGAGGGCAAAAGTGGGGTTGCAACTCAATATTAGGAAGGTGTTCCTAATGTTTGGTATACTCAGTGTACTGTATGTCTGTATCATCAATGCTCCTTCCGCTCAAGCTACTGCTACTGACTGCCTTTCTGAACTGCATAGACATCTGAAGCTGTGGAAGACCATCAACCATGAACTGCCAGATCCATAAATTTCTAGTGTCAGAGAGCCTGGTGTACATTTTCTAATCAATACCCTTCAACCAGCCTTGTCCTCCCCCTCGCCCCCTCCTCCTCCTTCCCTCCAAATCCATTAGCACTTCGCATTATATCACAACTAACTTCTTCTGAGACTGCTGAAACTGCACTATGCCGTAGCCTAAACTGCTCTAAACTGCTCTTAAATATATTTCTGTGCAACCTAGAAAAAAATCACCCAGATAATTTGTGATGATAGGCCTTTAGGTAGGCTACACTGCAGCCTCTGAGAGCCATAGAGAATAAACTGAGTGCAGATTCGTGACCATTATGTTTTCATCATTACTACAGAGAAAATGGCTTGTTTCTAGCAGTTCAAAAGATATTACACATATTATTACCGGCACAACATTTTTGGGGGGGGATTGACTGGCCGCATTTTACAGATAACCCACGTCATTGGCCATTAAAGTACTTGTGAGCCGCTAAAGCTGATGCAAATGACCAGTGCACCGGTGTTGTATCGAGGTGTCTGCCAAGCTATAGGGTGCTTGCCACTGGGCAACTGTAACACAGTGTCACCGGCAGTAGCTGGTAACCGGGCTAATTATTATTTTTCTTCCCATGATTATATTTCAAGTAGGAAAGCAGCCTACACAATAAATAACTAATATTGGTAGCCATCTAGATGTCACCGTGATACAGTCTACTCAATTGGGAGAGCATGAACAACAACGCCAAGACACAGTGTCCTCCTTAGCTGTCACAACCCTGTGTGATTCGGTTCACTCAGCTTTCAGCTGTGCGACATACATCATCATTTTGCAGGCCAAGAGTGTCCATATAGCCTCTCCCCGCTAACCATTTGTTTAATTTAAACAACGTTGTTCCATAATGTTACAGTATTAGCTAAACCTGTTCACTTTACTAATAGTATGCAAATGTTTGGTGGCACGGAAAGAAAGGAAAATGTTGTGAGTGTGGTAAAATAATCTGTGTAGGCTATAGCAATATTTTATTAGTTAGCTTGGATTTGAAGTAGATGTAACTAGCTGTCTTATTTGTATTTGCTCAATGCCTCAATTGATTTCATAAACTATACTGAACAAAAACATAAACACAACATGTAAAGTGTTCGTCCCATGTTTCATGAGCTGAAATAAAAGATCCCAGAAATGTTCCATATGCACAAAAAGCTTATTTCTCTAAAATGTTGTGCACGCATTTGTTTACATCTCTGTTAGTGTGCATTTCTCCTTTGCTAAAATAATCCATCCACCTGACAGGTGTGGCATATCAAGCTGATTAAACAGCATGTTCATTACACAGGTGCACCTTGTGCTAAGGACAATAAAAGGCCACTCTAAAATGTGCAGTTTTGTCACACACCACAATGCCACAGATGTCTCAAGCTTTGAGGGAGTGTGTAATTGGCATGCTGACTGCAGGAATGTCTACCAAAACTGTTGCCAGAGAATTTCATGTTCATTTCTCTACCATAAGCCGCCTCCAACGTCATTTTAGAGAATTTCGCAGTGCGTCCAACCGGCCTCACAACCGCAGACCACGTGTAACCATGCCAGCCAAGGAACTCCACATTCAGCTTCTTCACCTGCCGGATCATCTGAGACCAGCCCCCCAGACAGCTGATGAAAGTGTGGGTTTGCACAACCGAAGAATTTCTGCACAAACTGTCAGAAACCGTCTCAGGGAAGATCATCTGAGTGCTCATCGTCCTGACCAGGGTCTTCACCTGACTGCAGTTCGGTGTCGTAACCGGTAACTGGAGAAGCCTGCTCTTCACGGATAAATCCCGGTTTCAACTGTACTGGGCAGATGTATGTCGTCATGTGGGAAAGTGGTTTGCTATTGTCAATGTTTTGAACAGAGTGCCCCATGGTGGCGATGGGGTTATGGTATGGGCAGGCATAAGCTACGGACAATGAACACAATTACATTTTATCTATGGCAATTTGAATGCACAGAGATACCGTGACGAGATCCTGGGGCCCATTGTCGTGCCATTCATCCGCTGCCATCACCTCATGTTTCAGCATGATAATGCACAGCCCCATGTCACAAGGATCTGTACACAATTCCTGGAAGCTGAACATTTCCCAGTTCTTCCATGGCATACATACTCACCAGACATGTCACCCTTTTGGGATGCTCTGGATTGACGTGTACGACAGCGTGTTCCAGTTCCTGCCAAAATCCAGCAACTTCGCACAGCCATTGAAGTGGAATGGGACAACGTTCCACAGGCCACAATCAACAGCCTGATCAACTCTATGCGAAGGAGATGCGCTGCATGAGGCAAATGGTGGTCACACCAGATACTGACTGGTTTTCTGATCCACGCTACTACCTTTTTCTTAAGGTATATGTATTCCCAGTCATGTGAAATCCATAGATTAGGGCCTAATTTATTTATTTTAATTGACTGCTTTCCTTATATGAACTATAACTCAGTCAAATCTTAGAAATTGTTGCATGTTGCGTTTATATTTTTGTTCAGTGCATTCGGAAAGTATTCAGACTCCTTGACTTTTTCTACATTTTGTTACATTACAGCCTTATTCTGAAATTGATTGAATTGTTTCATCAATCTACACATAATACCCCATAATGACAAAGCAAAAACTGGTTGTTAGAATGTTTTGCAAATTTATAAAAAAAAAAAAAAAAAAAATATTACATTTACATATGTATTCAGACCCTTTACTCAGTACTTTGTTGAAGCACCTTTGGCAGTGATTACAGCCTCAAGTCTTCTTGGGTATGAAACTACAAGCTTGGCATACCTGTATTTGGGCAGTTTCTCCCATTCTTCTCTCCAGATCCTCTCAAGCTCTGTCAGGTTGGATGGGGAGCGTCGCTGCACAGCTGTTTTCAGGTCTTTCCAGAGATGTTCGATCGGGGTCAAGTCCGGACTCTGGCTGGGCCACTCAAGGACAATCAGAGACTTGTCCCGAAGCCACTCCTGCGTTGTTTTGGCTGTGTGCTTAGGGTCGTTGTCCTGTTGGAAGGTGAACCTTCACCCCAGTCTGACGTCCTGAGCACTCTGGAGCAGGTTTTCATCAAGGATCTCTCTGTACTTTGATCCATTAATCTTTCCCTCGATCCTGACTAGTATCCCAGTCCCAGCCGCTGAAAAACATCCCCACAGCATGATGCTGCCAACACCATGCTTCACCGTAGGGATGGTGCCAGGTTTCCTCCAGACGTGATGCTTGGCATTCAGGCCAAAGAGTTCAATCTTGGTTTCATCAGACCAGAGAATCTTTAGGTGCCTTATGGCAAACTCCAAGCGGGCTGTCATGTGCCTTACTGATGAGTGGCTTCCGTCTGGCCACTCTACTGTAAAGGCCTGGTTGGTGGAGTGCCGCAGAGATGGTTGTCCTTCTGGAAGGTTCTCCCATCTCCACAGAGGAACTCTGGAGCTCTGTCAGAGTGACCATCGGGTTCTTGGTCACCTGCCTGACCAAGGCCCTTCTCCCTCGATTGCTCAGTTTGGCCGGGCGGCCAGCTTTAGGAAGAGTCTTGGTGGTTCCAAACTTCTTTCATTTAAGAATGATGGAGGCCACTGTATTCTTGTGGACCTTCAATGCTGCAGAAATGTTTTGGTACCCTTCCCCAGATATGTCTCGACATAATCCTGTCTCTGAGCTCTACGGACAATTCCTTCGACCTCATGGCTTGGTTTTTGCTCTGACATCCACTGTCAACTGTTGGACCTTGTATAGACAGGCGTGTGCCTTTCCAATTATTTTTAATATTTTTATTATTTGTTATAAAAAAACTAATGTCCAATCAGTTGAATTTACCACAGGTGGACTCCAATCAAGTTGTAGAAACATCTCAAGGATGATCAATGGAAACATGATGCACCTGAGCTCAATTTCGGGTCTCATAGTAGGTTCTGAATATTTATGTTAATAAGGTATTTTTTTATTTATTTTTCATAAGTTTGCTAAAATTTCGAAAAACCTGTTTTCGCTTTGTCATTATAGGGTACTATGTGTAGATTGATGAGATTATTCTTTTTTAAATCTATTGTAGAATAAAGCTGTAACGTAACAAAATGTGGAAAAAGGGAAGGGGTCTGAATACTTTCCGAATGCACTGTACCTAGGGTCTCTAAGGTTCAGACTATAATACCGGGTGGTAGCCGACTAGTGACAGTGTCTAAGGTGCAGGGCAGGGTACCGGGCAGAGGTAGGGTAGTGATGGCTGTTTAACAGTCTGATGGCCTGGAGATAGAAGCTGTTTTTCATTCTCTCTGTCCCAGCTTTGATGCACCTGTACTGTCTCCAAACTGCTAGATGGTAGCAGGGTGAACAGGCCGTGGCTCGGGTGGCTGAGGTCCTTGATTATCTTGTTGGCCTTCCTGTGACACTGGGTGCTGTAGATGTCCTGGAAGGCAGGCACTGTACCCCCAGTGATGCGTTGGGCAGACCGCACCTCCCCCTGGAGAGCCCTGCGGTTGCTGCCAGTGCAGTTGCTGTACCAGGCGATGATACAGCCGTGACGGGTCACTTTGCTGCCTGACGCTGGCTGGTTCTGGTGTTAGTTTCAGGGCCATTGATTTTAACTATCTGGAGACAGAGTGGTTGTGTCTGAATCTGATAATGTGTGGTATAACTACAGACTAAACACATGTGGATTGTGTTGACGCCTACGTGTCAGCAAGGGTTGGCCCTGGGAATTTATCCACCAGACTCTATTACCCATTGTACCCAGATTGTTTTGAGGCAGTAAAAGAGCATAGACACAGTGGGGAGGAGAGCGTCAGCACAGTGCTAGACAACATCAGGACAGGGTGGGGGTTCCATCACAGATGCTGAACAAAAAAGCAGGGGGAGGTGGGGATCCAACAATCATCTAAAATGAAAACAAATCAAGACCAGATGAGTCTTCTGGTCGCCCTCTGCAAGAAATGTTTACATTTACTCTGTATAGAGAGACAATGTCTCTGCTTAAACCCTCAGTCCGCCCTACTGCCATAGTACTGTACAATGGACAAACACAGAGCATAATAATATCATTCTTGTAATGCACAGCATGCTTTGTATTCACTGACACACCCTTATGTTTTGTTTCATCAGATCCAGAGGAGATGGTTCTCTTGGACTGTTCTATTTGTTCTTGTGGATTGTTCAGGTTGGTTTTGGAGATTGTTACAGTATAATGGTCCACACAGGGCATGCCACAAGCCACATTGGACCACAAATCTCTGTCAATGTTAGGACAAGAACAGCCCCAAACAGTCTGTTTTTACCCTGAATCTGAATCTGAGGACAAAAACAACAAAAGTAACCTTCATTCTCCTTTAGTACTGCCTACAGGAGAGAGGACCACAATCCAGGATAGTGGAAAATAGCTTAATAGTTACAGACAGAGCTTTGTTTTGGATGTACTGTGTGTGGAAAGCCCACGGTATTGCTTCCTCTCTAAGGCCAAAACATAACCCAGTCTCTCACACACACACATATTCTACTCTTTGACCACAGTGACAGAAAATAAACTCTATCTGGAGTCTGGCATACATATTGTTTTGCTCTGGCTTGAAAATGATCAGTGTCACACACATTCTTACAGCCACATGCTTGTAGTATTTTCATATTCATATTTCCTGGGTTGTCCTCTCTACACCCTGGAATGCAGCTATAGTTATCATATTATTGGGTTGCCAGTGTGGTGTGTGTGTGATACTATGGGGAAGCCTGTCTCTTTGTAACCTGATGGGGGGATTCGGGGGGAAGTGAACAAAGGGGCAGAAATAGGCCACTGTGTTCCCACAAAGTGATGCAATCAGAAGTGAGTAGTGGTTAGAGGGGAGCCAATGGGGCATTGTTGTTCTATCTCCAATGGCTACCCAACCCCAACAGTTTGCGGTTAACAATATCCCATAATATGGTTTCCGAGCAAGTTGTTTTATGTTATAGAGGTGTGTGTGTGTGTGTGTGTGTGTGTGTGTGTGTGTGTGTGTGTGTGTGTGTGTGTGTGTGTGTGTGTGTGTGTGTGTGTGTTTGTGTGTGTGTGCACTCCCTCACATGTCTGTGGGGATTATTTCCATCTCTCACAGTATCAGATATGAAAGTGACAAAGTGCCTCCAAGGTTATACACCACTCATACCATGTTGTTGTCCAGAGGATTAAATGGGATGTATTGATCCTGTCAACTTTACAGGATCAATTCATCCCATTTAATACATTTGGTTCCAAGGTCTCAATATCCATTAGGTTACATTCAGAAATTATTGGCGCTGTTAGCTAGTTAGCTTTGTGGCACAACAGATTGCAAATATCCTAATGTTATCTACAAAAAACTTTTTGGCACAGTTTCTGTCTTTTGTCATTGATATTCTGTGTCTACAACATTGCCATTTCTAGCATTGATCTTTGATTAAAAAGGGACTCAGACTGTATGGATAACGACCATTAGATTGTCTAATATGCTAACTAGCTAACACCGCCAGTCATTCTCTAAGATAATGCTAATGCTTATGAACATTGCTACCGAGTGCTTATACTACGTGAAAACAAACATTAAAAAGAATTCTATAATTTTCCTAAGATAGAATTAACATATCTTTCGAATTCTGTGCACTTTATTTAATAGTTTTGAGAAATGTAATTCATATTTAATGACATTTTGCTTGTTTGTGAAAGGACGAGAGCGACATTTCCTTTTGTAGAATAACCGGAGGCAATGTCGTTGGGCTCGTTTGAGTGGTAAGGCTAAAGCAACCGATTGTAGACAAAAGTCGAGGAGTGAAGTCGGGGCAGGTGCATCTGCGACAGCCAAAGGTCAGACACTGATTTGAGGTTGCAGTTAGCCTAGCGGTTAAGACTGTTGGGCCAGTAACCGAAAGGTCTCTGGTTTGAATCCCCGAGCCGACTAGGTGAAACATCTGTCGATGTGCCTTTGAGCAAGGCACTTAACCCTAATTGCTTCTGGATAAGCGTGTCTGCTAAATCAGGGTTTCCCAAACTTGGTCCTGGGGCCACCCCTGGGTGCATATTTTGGTTTTTGCCCTAGCACTACACAGCTGATTCAAATAACCAACTCATCATCAAGCTTTGATGATTTGAATCAGCTGCATAGTGCTAGGGCAAAAACTTGCACCCGGGGGGGCTCTAGGACCGAGCTTGGAAAACCCTGTGCTAAATGAGGTGCATTTAAAAAAAAATGTTTTCCAAGAGTCATGGGTAACTGTATACATGGAGTGTGTCTGAAAGTAGACTTGTCAACAGAAGTGGGAGGATCAACAGAAGTCAGTATGTGGAAAGTGAATCAGTTAATTGGGCAGGTTTGTTGCCACTCATTGGGCTGCAAGATGAGTCGATTGTTGACAACTGTAGCATTTTAGTTAAGCCTAACCATTCTCCTAACCTGCCACGTTAATTATCCTAACCTCCTATGTTAATTCTCCTAACTTCCTACGTTAGTTCTCTTAACCTGCTATGTAAACATTAGGCTGACCCCTGGTGCACCTGGCTAGGGCCGGTCTAACCAATAATGGAGTACTGATGTTACACCCATCGCTGTTGATACACACAACGCCCACTTTCAGACAGTTACCCATTAGTTAAGGGAAGTTCGGCTCTTTTTACTGACTCAGAAAAAAAATATATTTTGACTCATTTCGTTAATTTGAGTCAGTAATGCCCAGAGCACGCAGGACCCCTACCGGCGAACGATGAACTGAAAAAGTGAAACAGTCATGATTCTACAAGCCTCTCATTCGCCATAAGGTGTGTATTGGAGCAGTCATTTGTGACTGAGACTTGTAAAAGTGTGGTTTAAACAATGTACATTTGCTGATTGCTAGGCATACAAAAAAATATTATTCCTTGATACATTTCAAACGAAGTGTAGTTGTGGCTGCAACCGGACTAGATTGTGAACAACTTGCTTGACTGCCGTGAGGTTGATAAGCACAATATTGTTTGCGAACTGCAGCACCCCAAACGATGAACGATTAGTTCTCAAATTCGAGTTTGTTGAGCAAAGGCTGTGCGTATGTTTTGGTTCTACAAAGCTGTGTCCATTTTAACATTAAATAATAAATTAGGCTAACTGCATTCATTCTTGCACCATGCGATCAATTATCAGTTCTAAACATGTCATTTTCTTCTTTATAATGCCTGCAGCATGATCTACAGTATTTTTCTGCGCACATATATGATAGACAGCTGTTTGTCGGAGCACGTCTCTGGAGCCGCTGAGCCAGAGGAGCGCATATTAATCCTGAGGTAGAATTAATTGCGGCCAGCCAGCAGGTCAAACAAACGACTAAAATGAACAAGTCACTTAGAAAAACGAATCATAACTATTGACTCAGTAAAAAGAGTCGTTAAAAAAATCACTAATCGTTCGCGAACTACACATCACTATTATCCATAATTGTTTTCCAACAACAAGGCCCAGTGTAACATGGCAGTGTTGCCATTGTTTATAAAAGTTATTTTTTATAATGTTGAAGTAAACATGTCTCCAACCTCCACATCACACACGTACAAACTGAAAATATATGTGTGTACATTGTACAATCAATTTGTGAGAGAGAGAGACTCTAATATCACATTCATTTGTACATATCCACTGTATACATGAATCGATGCAAAGTTGGTTCCTGTTTCAGTCATTTCTTTGGTCACATTCACGTGGGTTGAACAAAAACAACCTTATTGTTGGTTGACTCTTTAAAACACCTACACTACCAGTCAAAGTTTGGACACACCTACTGATTCAAGGGTTTTTCTTTATTTTGACATTGTAGAATAATAGTGAAGACATCAAAACTATGAAATAACACATATGGAATCATGTATTAACCAAAAAAGTGTTAAACAAATAAAAATGTATTTTATATTTGAGATTCTTCAAAGTAACCACCCTTTGCCTTGATGACAGCTTTGCACACTCTTGGCATTCTCTCAACCAGCTTCATGAGGTAGTCACCTGGAATGCATTTCAATTAACAGGTGTGCATTCTTAAAAGTTTATTTGTGGAATTTCTTTCCTTCTTAATGCATTTGAGCCAATCAGTTGTGTTGTGACAAGGTAGGGTTGGTATACAGAAGATAGCCCTATTTGGTAAAAGACCAATGTCCATATTATGGCAAGAACAGCTCAAATAAGCAAAGAGAAACGATAGTCCATCATTACTTTAAGACATGTAGGTCAGTCAATACGGAAAATTCAAGAACTTTGAAAGTTTCTTCAAGTGCAGTCACAAAAACCATCAAGCGCTATGATGAAACTGGCTCTCATGAGGACCACAACAGGAATGGAAGACCCAGAGTTACCTCTGCTGCAGAGGATAAGTTCATTAGGGTTACCAGCCTGAGAAATTGCAGCCCAAATAAATGCTTCACAGAGTTCAAGTCACAGAAACATCTCAACATCAACTGTTCAGAGGGGACCGTGTGAATCATGCCTTCATGGTCTAATTGCTGCAAAGAAACCACTACTAAAGGACACCAATAAGAAGAAGAGACGTGCTTGGGCGAAGAAACACGAGCAATGGACATTAGACCGGTGGAAATGTGTCCTTTGGTCTGGAGTCCAAATTTGAGATTTTTGGTTCCAACCGCTGTGTCTTTGTGAAATGCGGTGTGGGTGAACGGATGATCTCCGCATGTGTAGTTCCCACCGTAAAGCATGGAGGAGGAGGTGTTATGGTGTGTGGGTGCTTTTCTGGTGACACTGTCTGTGATTTATTTAGAATTCAAGGCACACTTAACCAGCATGGCTCCCACAGCATTCTGCAGCGATACACCATCCCATCTGGTTTGGGCTTAGTGGGACAATAATTTGTTTTTCAACAGGACAATGACCCAACACACCTCCAGGCTGTGTAAGGGCTATTTGACCAAGAAGGAGAGTGATGGAGTGCTGTATCAGATGACCTGGCCCCCACAATACCCCAACCTCAACACAATTGAGATGGTTTGGGATGAGTCGGACGGCAGAGTGAAGGAAAAGCAGCCATCAAGTGCTCAGCATATGTGGGAAATCCTTCAAGACTGTTAGAAAAGCATTCCAGGTGAAGCTGGTTGAGAGAATGCCAAGCGTGTGCAAAGCTGTCATCAAGGCAAAGGGTGGCTATTTGAAGAATCTCAAATATAACATATATTTTGATTTGTTTAAGACTTTTTTGGTTACTACATGATCCCATATGTGTTATTTCATAGTTTTGATGTCTTCACTATTATTCTACAATGTAGAAAATATTAAAAATACAGAAAAACCCTTGAATGAGTAGGTGTGTCCAAACTTTTGACTAGTACTGTATATCAAGCAGCTTGGATGCAGTGTTGCAGTAAAATCATCTCAAGCTAATTTGGTGATACACAAAGCAACTCAAACAACACTGAAATTGCATCAATGATATGTTTTATACATCTCCCGTTTGGCATGTCTTTTGTGATTCGGTCTGTTCACAGCAGCACTTACGGATGTGTTGCCATGAGTTTTGATCGACCCTCGCCCCTTTTGTTCCATGCTGGCTGAAGCCCTAGCTAGCCAGTAACTAGCTAATGCCAGACACAGATGAAAGGGGAAACATACAGTATCTTAGCCATAGATGAATAGGGTAAACTTTTAATTATATTTGCTGACACCCTACAGTCATGTTTTGGCACCATTAGAGTAGCTACGTAGCTATACTGAACAAAAATATAAATGCAACATGTAAAGTGTTGGTCCCATGTTTCATGAGCTGAAATAAAAGATCCCAGAAATGTTCCATACGCACATAAAGCTCATTTCTTTCAAATCTTGGCCACAAATGTGTTTACATCCCTGTTTGTGAGCATTTATCCTTTGCCAAAATAATCCATCCACCTGACAGGACAGGTGTGGCATAGCAAGAAGCTGATTAAACAGCATTATCATTACACAGGTGCACCTTGTGCTGGGGACAATAAAAGGCCACTCTAAAATGTGCAGTTTTGTCACACAACACAATGCCACAGATGTCTCAAGCTTTGAGGGAGCATGCAATTGGCATGCTGACTGCAGGAATGTCCACCAGAGCTGTTACCAGATAATTAAATGTTCATTTCTTTACTATAAGTCACCTCCAACGTTGTTTTAGAGAATTTGGCAGTACGTCCAACCGGCCTCACAACCCCAGACCACGTGTATGGCATTGTGTGGGCGAGGAGTTTGCTGATGTCAACGTTATGAACAGAGTGCCCCGTGGTGGTGGGGTTATGGTATGGGCAGGCATAAGCTACGGACCATGAACACAATTGCATTTTAACGATGGCAATTTCAATGCACAAAAATACCGTGACAAGATCCTGAGGCCCATTTTTTTAAGGGATCTGTGACCAACAGATGCATATCTGCATTCCCAGACATATGAAATCCATAGATTAGGGCCTAATGAATTTATTTCAATTGACTGAATATCTCATATGAACTTTAACTATGTAAAATCAATGAAACTGTCGCATGTTGTGTTTTTTTTTTGTTCAGTAAATTTAAACCATGCCCCTCTGAAAACACACCTCTCAGATATAGGACAAACATTAAAAAAATGTATTTTTCATTACGAATCTGTTATTCAATGCGTTTCTGTGGGCTAATAGCAATAAGGCCAAATTCAATGTTTCATCAAATCATTTTTGTATACATTTTTTTTTTATACCTAAAGGGGTCCTAAAATTCCAAATCAAATAGCTAAATGATCCTTGGTATGACCATCTTAAAACAATTCCATATGTCATCTTTAGTAGAACCCCCCCCCCCCCCAGCGCCACCTATAGGCCAATCGGTGACATTCTTTTTGACCAAGTTACTCATGGCTTCTAATTTCTGTGGGCCAAATTAGAAAAAAGTGACCAACCTATGCTTGAGTTATTTGACCATGTCTAGGAAAAAACTATCCAAGAATAATAATTAATATGAGATATAACGTTAGTATACAATACTACATTTAAGCGTGATTTTTTTCCTCCTCCAGCGAAATGTCCTTCTGTCGGAAGGCGGGGGGCAATGTCATGAATGTTCATGAGTCTCAGCATAGAACCCGTCGGGTGATTGGATGAGCCTTCTTGAGTACCGTGATGTCACACAGATGCTCTACAGAGCCGTCTGTTTAGCTAGCTCATGCCACATGAGCAGTAACCCTGCATTCATAACCAAGTGGGAGGGTGGTATTTACCACATACAACTGGGAAAAATTCACTTGAACGCCCCTCAAACTGGTAATTACCCGTGGGGAAACTCATCTATCATACCTGAGCTCCGACTTCTCCCACATGCTGACCTCTGACGTCACCTACTAAGGAAATGACCTCGATAATAGCATTTTCGGCAGTTAAATACAATAACAAAACATTATATAATCTATTAATGTGGGTTTTGAACACTGTAATTTGTTTGCTAGCATGATAGCTGTACTTTTAGTTTATGGTTGACACAGCTTGTTTGCCATAAGCCAATCTGTGTTTCTCAATGCGTTCAAAGCATGTGAATGCATCCAGCTCGTGTTTACTATTTTATAACTGGAAATTACCACCTCCCACTTGGTTATGAACACAGCTTAAGCGCCGACCAAACGACTTGGGAAACCCAGCTTCAGCTTGATCACCAAATTAATTGGGAAATAAATGAAAGCCTCACCAGCTAGCTACAAATCTATTTTAGTTTCACTGTCCGATCCTACTGCATGGCCAGTGTGAGCTAGCATGCTAGCTAGCGGCTCGCTACATTTCAGTCAGTAGCTATCCTTCTAACACGCTAGCATTTCGCTAGCTAGCTGAGCTGTTTTACAAGAAAACGTCTGAGATGACTCAAACACTGTAGCTAGCTAGCTAGCAAGCCCACCTTGGCGACAATGTTACTGAGTCAAGTCAAGTCAAGTCAAGTCAAGTCAAATTTTATTGGCCACATGCGCCGAATACAACAGGTGCAGACATTACAGTGAAATGATTACTTACAGCCCTTAACCAACAGTGCATTTATTTTTAATAAAAAAAGTAAAATAAAACAACAACAAAAAAGTGTTGAGAAAAAAAGAGCAGAAGTAAAATAAAATAACAGTAGGGAGGCTATATATACAGGGGGGTACCAGTGCAGAGTCAATGTGCGGGGGCACCGGCTAGTTGACGTAGTTGAAGAGGATCTGGAATATTAGATTTGTCTTTTAATTTTCAAATGAACTATCAATGAAGTTGGTGGTTGCTACCCAGCTAGCACATAACATTCAGAGAACCGTATGTTTTTTAGAGCTTGGTGAGAGCGTGGTTGTCCTATTATTTTGACTACAACCTTCCCACAACTTTCTGGGAATGGTGCAGGATAGTTGCTTGGCTTTGGAATATTCTCAGCACATTTAAGAAACTTGACAAAAAAACATTATTTTCTTGGTGTTTCATTACTTTAACAGAATGTTTCCTAAAAGTTCATACATGGTTACATTTCATTTACATTTTGGTAATGTTCTAGGAACATTCTCCAACTGGTTTGACCTTGGGAATGTTCTCGAATAGTTCAGAGAATGTTAACAAACAACATTCTTCTGTGAATTTGAGTCCTTCTGCATAACGTTTCCTACAGGTTTCCTCAAGGTTCTATTTAAAGTCACATTCAAGAATGTTAAGAAAATGTTCCTTAACAAACACAAGAAAACTTTAGTAACATTCAGCATCACCAAAACTTTCTATATCCTCTGTCTTGAAGATGATAGGATCACATCTCACTGATGGCATGTCACAATAAAAAATACATGTGTTTGCATTATTAATGCCTAAAGAAACGAATTTCTATGTGTCCTATCTTTGCTTGGAGTTAAAAAAAGTTAACCCAAAATAAGCTAGCAGTGTTATTAAAAGTCTCAGGGAAAGTTTTAAGGAAGTTATTCAAAAACCTAACCTATAATTTCCAATCTCAGAGCATTAATACAAACTCCCAGGAAAACTTACAAGGAACCAGAGTAAAATGTTCTCAGAACCTCCCTGCAACCTAAAAATAATAGTTCCCAGAATAGTTCCCTTAGTAGTTCTACTAAGCTAAAATATGGAGTTGTTTTAAGATGGTCACACCAAGGATAATTGACCTATTTCATTTAGAATTTTAGGACCCCTTTAGGTAACCCCCCCAAAACAAAATACATTTTGGAAGAAACATTGAATTTGTCCTTACTGCTATTAGCCCATAGAAACGCATTGAATAACAGATTAATGTATGGGAAAACAGATAGTCAAAAAATAAATCAAAAGTTTGTTTA
Organism: Coregonus lavaretus; assembly: GCF_964263955.1. Taxonomy (NCBI): domain Eukaryota; kingdom Metazoa; phylum Chordata; class Actinopteri; order Salmoniformes; family Salmonidae; genus Coregonus; species Coregonus lavaretus. The sequence continues at coordinate 39,903,791 of NC_140008.1, read as the reverse complement.
AAGTGTCTGTCTTGTATCTGAGAGGTATAAGAAAGATAAGGTAATATTTACAGTACTTCTATTTTTATTTTTTTACTGATACCGGGCTACCTTCATACAAGTCTTGTGAGGCTTGTGGGTGTCCTAGAGTAAAACAACAGACATGTACTGTAGCTACAGCATTGACATGCATGACACTTCACAAAAGTTAGTGTAGCTCTTTTTAGTTTATCTAAAATAAAATACAGAGATGCAAACGCCTGTGGTAATGTTCCCACTCACAGGAGATGCAAAGCCACAAAACGTATCTGTTTTTTCAGTGGTACAGGACACCCTCCTGCATGAAGTTGTTGTATTTAATTAGCTTTTCACCACCTTGGCTTCGTAGCTTGAAATAAGTGATAAAAGTGATTTATTTGGAATTTTGACAGGGTGGCTCAGAGATCATGTCAGACATCAACTCGGATATAGATATAACTTTGTTTATATGAAAATAAGATATTTCTAGCTATTTAACGCAGCAATAAAATGAATGTGTTTCAATGAGAGATTCCTTTTTCTTCACCCTTTGTGGGCGTGACTGAAGCTGTTGCCAAGGACGCAAGGCCTGAACGCATTTTAATGTTTTATCTGTCTTCCTCCTTAGCAATCTAACATTTTCAGTTAATTTCTCACGAGGGCTGACATAAGAGTTTGCTATGGTCAAATGAAATATATTGACATCCTTGCAATTTACAATGGAGTGCAATGGAGCAGAATGTTCTCTTTCAGATATTAGTTATGGGATTTGCTAGGACGATCACAGGGTTCTTTAATGAGCCGTTTGCTGATGAAGATTGCAAAGGGATCCCAGCTCAGTGCATCTTCCACAATGTTCTTCGGACCTGGGATGTACTTGAGGTCGAAGGTGTCGGAGGCAAGCTTGGCTATCCACCTCTGCTCATATGCGTCTAGCTTGGGCTTTTTCATCACATGGGTGAGCGGGTTGTTGTCGGTCCATACTGTGAAGTTGTGGCCCTTCATCCAGTGACTGAACGTCTCATTGATACACTTCAGAGCTAGGAACTCAAGCAGGTGTGCTGGATATCTCTGCTGAGACTTGTTGAGTGTCTTGCTAGCGAATGCTATTGGCTATGCTTTTTCCTCTCCAGCAGAAAGTTGGGATAGCACTGCTCCAAGTTCATCCAGATATGCATCCACAGACAAGATCAAAGGCCTGGAGAAGTCAGGATGAGCCAGCACTGCACAGTTCAGGAGCTCTGTCTTGAGTTTGTGGAAGGCCTCTTCACACTCCAGGCTCCAGTCGGAGGCCTTCAAATTATGGGAAGTGCCTGGGCTCTTTCCAGCGTTTCCAGTCTTTCATCTCCTCTTCTGTCCAGTGGTGAGGGTGAGCTGGGGTTTTACGATTGCCGAACAGCCAGGGATGAAGCTTTAATAGAAGAACACCATGCCCAGGAATGACTTCAGTTTCTTCACTGAAGGAGTGCAGCTGTCTTCCTCCATCAGGGCTCCTGTCGGCAGGTTAGAGATGACATTGACCTTTTCTGGATCAGCTGAAACACCACTCTGGTCTATGATGTGACCCAGTAACTTCACCATCTTCTACATCAGATGGCACTTCTTAGGGCTCAGCTTGAGGTTGTTCTCGCTCAGCTTCTGGAACACCACTCGAAGTCTGCCAAGGGCTTCCTCTTCAGTGGGTGCAAAAGCCAGCAGGTCGTCAATGTAAAATAGCAAACTGGTGAAGTTAAGGTCTCCGAAGATGGACAGCATCATCCACATGAACGAGGCAGGGCTGTTGCAGAGTCCCTGTGGCATCCTGTTGTACTCATAGAGACCCATCAGGGTTGTGAATACAGTAAACTTCTTGTCATCTTTGCACATGGGAAAGCTGTAAAACCCAGAGGTGAGGTCCATGGTTCTGAAGAATGCGTTGCCTCCAAGAGCTGCCAGACAGTCGGCCTGATGACGTATCGGGTCGGCATCTTTTAGGGTCATCGCATTTAGCCATCTGAAATCTATGCATATCTGCAGGCCTCCATCCTTCTTCCACACCATGACCAGTGGTAAAGCATAATCGCTGATGGATTTGTGGATTAGCCTCATCTCTTCCATTTTTGTGAGAACCTGCCTCAGCTTCAGGTAGTGGGCGGTGGGGAACTCTTCTGTAGGGCATGCGAAAGGGCAGGCATCTGTCATGTTGATCGGAGGAGGCTGCTGTGGACTGGCATCTGCTTTCAAGCAGTTGGCTTGAAGGACGTCAAAGTCTTCTACAGCAAGGCATGGTGACACGTCTGTTAACTTGCTGTTCTGTTCTAGGGTGAAGGGCTTTCACAGGGGGTTGGTAATCTTCATGCCGACCCACCTGTCTCCCCACATCGGTATGATGACCCTCCCACAAGGATGTCTCTTGGCATAGCTTGAGATGAACATGGCTCCACATGACTGTGCTGCCTGGAGAGATGGGAACGTTGCTAGCTAGCCTTCCCCACACCAGGTGTTTGTGTTTCGGGAGTAGGGTGACTGCCTGTGTCAGCTTGACTGTGCCCACCTTGCTTGGCATCTTGATCACCTTTCATCGGGTCATGCAGGTCATCATGTCGAGAAACTGCACATGTTCATGGGATGGATGATAATCCTCCTTGGATATGAGTCTCCAGCAGTTGTCGTTGTCCTTCATTTGGTGCATTATATGTTTTAGGACATTGGAACCTATGATGAGTTGGTCACGCTGGCCTGGCACTTCTAGAGTAGGGACAACACATTTAACTCCATACAGCTGTGGCTTCAGCTTGTACGCTCATTTTGGACAGGTCTGCTTCCCCCCACAGCCAACTAAAACTATCTACTCTGTGGTCTGCTTTTCTTCTGGAAGCGCCCCTGCTTCTCTCAACGTTTGTTCTGCTGTCTCCCTAAGAGTGCAAGCGATAGAACCTGAATTGAGCATGCCTTTCAGTTGAATCTGGTCATTAACTAAAACCTGTGCATAAAACAACTCACTAAAAGCTTGCACCTCTGCTGACCCCTGTACTACTACTTGACAGTCTGCTGTGTTTGTGTAGAAAGCTCTAAGTCTTCTTCCTTGAGGGATTGTTGCCCTACTCCCACACTGTCCCTCTCAAAGTGTAGGTGTTCTAGTTTTCCGACGGCACCCCCTGGATGATGTCGGCCTGTCTCACCTGTCTGGGTCTGCGTCCTTGACAGTCTCTCTTCCAATGGCCTGGAGTGAAACAGTACAGGCAGAGGTTCTCTCTTCTGCAGTGCATCAGAGTGGAGAGGTCGAGAGCTCCACAGACTTCAAATTCTCTTCTGTTCCAGTTGTTCCTCCCAATGGGAAGTGCAGTATAGTAGTGTGGTGATGGTGATGCTGGTAGTGACATTGCAGGGGCTGCCACTTGTGTCTTCTGCTCCAGCACACGGTCCAGCAGGCTGATTAGAGTCTGCATACAGTGAACATCAACGGGTTGTGAAGGAGTTGGTGCCTGAATAGATTGAGTGGGACCCACCTGTGGTGTATTTGCTGTCTCCACTTCCTCTGACATGGCAGCCTGGGCTTGGCTGATTGCGTGCTTCACTGGGTCTCTCTCTGGAACCCATCTAGCCGTTCCTGGACATCAGTGGTTGTCCATTGCTCTGGTGGTTTGAAAAGGGACACACATGCAAGCCTAGGATCTGGACAGTACTTGATGAACATCATGTTCACCTCTCAACCTTTGTCTTCAACACTGCAGCCCTGTCTCTATAGGCACTCAACCAAATCCAATATGACATTGCACTTTCTCTCAGCATTGGTTTGGTTTAGTAGAAGACAGCTAGGGGTATGCTCAGTTCACTAAAGTGCTATTTCAAGATGTCAAAGACAACATGGGGGGTCTGAGTGTGGTCAAGAGAGGGGTTGTTACGCAGTGTGATTTTTACAACATCACGAGCCTGTCCCAATAGCTTGGCCAAGATCTCTCGAGACTGCTCATGTGTTGCTGCCCTCTTCAGCAGATATAGCCCCGTCCTCCCACTCACGTACTGAACATCTGTCTGAACCATCTCCCCTTAAGCATGGAGGCTATTTGACATCAGACTGCATCACTAGCTTGACCCCTGTGAGATTTTACTTTGTAGGTCCCTGCTCTGCTCTCTGTTGACACACTATTTGCTGCAGCACTGTCTCCAACACGTTTATCCATGTCACACAGCTGAGCTGTTATTAACTGAACAATCTGAATGGCCAGCTGTGTGATGAGACTACCTACGTCGACATTACTAGTGATTGGTGGGGTGTGTTTGGCTCTAGGAGGCACACCTTGTACTCTGGTAGAACAGAAATGGGGGGAATTCATCAGACCTACTCTAGGAGCATTTCATCTCTGAACAACCACCCTCTCCCAAACTCAGTAGTAGGATATACATTTCCCTCTGAATCCTGAGGCTTGCACTGCCTAATGGCTCCATGTTCACATCAATGTACACAATAAAATGGTGGGGTGGGGGAGAAAATACTAAATATTACACTAGGATGGTATATTTGCACTCAAATTGACTCAATAACCCTCATAATTTAGATAGATTTAAAAGTCCCATAGTTTTAACACATGCAACCGGCAAAAATTAATCTGACCACATAAACGGGCATCCCACAGTGATCGAGCTGGTGTCGAAGTTCTGATGGTCACAGCACCAATGTAGCTGGTGTGCTGCGCCTATGTCAGATGGTGTGTTGCTCTGTTGTTCTGGCGCCTTAAAAGAGTAGTCATGCTGGGGTCTGAGGGTTGGCTTTATTCACAGATCTGGATCACAGGGCGAAAGGAAAGGGGACATCAGGGTTGGACATCATACAGGCTATATATTTGCTATGCCTTCCCTCATTCAGATGGAAACAGCTCTGAACAACTTTGTGTGTGCAAAGCTTGCGTCACACACAGAGCCCAACAAAATGCCAGTAGGAGATTCAACGTACATTTTTTTTGGAAAAAGGGGTGATTTGGTGAACATTCATCACAGTTGACTAACTCCTGTTACATTTACAATGCAGAAAAACACTAGTTTCTAGAAAAACCCAAACTAAAGACCTATTTTCCTGGAGCTACTTTTTCTTTCTTAAAGGGGTACAAACAAATTAATCATTATGAAAATAGTTCAAATAAACCCTATTTAATATATTTACCGTTTATCATGAAAAATAGATGATCTGCAGCATGGATCAAATGAGATGGAGGTTATTACCACTAAATTAATTAATTGGGGAATTTTTGGTGTGGCGCATAATTTTATATGCCATCATGGTGTGCCACGGTTCAAAAAAGGTTGGGAACCACTGATTTAGAATATCCAGAGTGCCAGAGCCCCTTCTACACGCTCACTGTGTTAATACACGTGGCACGTTTTTTGAGACATGGTGTGACCAAAAACAGATCACCCCTTACCCATGCCCTTTTTCCATGGTTCTTCCAGGACCTTTTTGACAGAGGGAAGGCTTTCTCCACTGGGAGACATCCCCTGTTATGTCGTTTTATGAAGGGAGTGCGTCGCTTACACACAGTCTTCAAGCTTTTAGTCCCGCCTTGGGACCTTTCTATTGTGCTTGACATTATTCCACAGCAGCCTTTTGAGCCGCTGAAATTTCTCTAATTATTTTTTGCCTTAACCGAGCTGCACAGCTTCTTGACACAATACCCGCTTAACCCGGAAGCACCAATGTGTCAGAGGAAACACCGTACACCTGGCGACCGTGTCAGCGTGCACTGAGCCCGGCCCGCCACAGGAGTCGCTAGTGCGCGATGGGACAAGATCATCCCTGCCGGCCAAACCCTCCCCTAACCTGGACAACGCTGGGCCAATTGTGCGTCGCCTTATGGGTCTCCTGGTAGCGGCCGGCTGTGACAGAGCCTGGACTCTAACCAGGATCTCTAGTGGCACAGCTAGCACTGCGATGCAGTGCCTTAGACCACTGCGCCACTCGGTAGCCGAAATATCTCTATTTAAGACCGCTTTACTGCTTTCCATTACATCAGCAAGCGAGTGAGTGAGCTTGCGACACTTCACCATTCGTGCCTACAGTTAGCCCCGGGGTTATTCAAGGTTACTTAACCCCGACTTTATGCCTAAGGTTAGCGACAATTTCAACTATCTCGCCTTGGAGCTTGTGACCTTCCTTCAGTTGCCCTTCACTTCTACAGAAGAATAGCGTCTCCACCGTTTATTTCCTGTAAGCACTTTGCTCATCTACTTGGAGAGAACGAGAGCTTTACACAAGAGCGACCAACTCTAAGTTTCTTGGGCACCTCCCTGAAAGGGGAGGCCCCTCTCTCTCATCAACGGCTATCCCACTGGATAGTGGAAACTATTATATTGGCTTATAATAGCAAGGGTTTACAGCCCCAGTGGGCTTGAGGACTCATTCCACCAGAGGTTTGGCCAACTCTTGGGCACTGTTCAAAGGCATCTCTTTATAAGAGATTTGCGATGCGTTATATGTTTATGAGGTTTTACCGACTAGACGTCACTGCACCTTTGTTGGCACATACTGTCCTCAGTGTCAGAGCCTCCGAGGGGTGATGTTGTTGGGACTACCCTGGCTTCGGAGATACATGTCTGCGATACGGGAGTTGGCCATTTCCCGTAAGTGAGATATTGAAACGAATATCTGAAAGAGAACCTAAGGTTACTTTCATTACCCTGGTTCTCTGATGATATAAGTGAAATATCTCATCACATTTCCCTGCTCACAAGAGCACAAGGAATAGAGGCATGCTCAAGAATGACCAGAGGGTGGGCAAGTGGCTCCTTATAAGGAGGGAGGGGCTCACCTCATTCCCCACTCGACCTGTCTGTCTCCGACTAACTTCGTAAGACTGATCTCTTCGTCAATTGTGATCGCCGGAGCGAATCCCATAAGTGAGACATCTCACTCATATCATCAGAGAACCGGGGTTACGCAAGTAACCTTACATTTTCTCTTTTCAAAACTGGTTGAATGGCTATTTTTTACCCTGGCACCTGCAACTTACCACTGGTGAGATAAATTACCAGTAAATGAGAATCACTTGCCTCCAACCACATTCATTTAAATGTTGAATAATTTAGTCCAGGCCATTTTTTACTTTGAAGTGAAAAATCTCAGTTTCATATTATTATTATTTTTGGTCCTGTGAAGTTGTAAATCAAACAAATGCATGTGTGAACGCCCACCCAAAAATTATATTTCAACTTATTTTAAAATAAATAGTAAATTGTGTAAGGGTGCCAATATATTTGACCGCAATTGTAGGCTGCTTGGACGCTAGCTATAGCTTGATATTGAGTCAAATAAGCAGGTAGCTAGCTTGCTAGATATTTCCTTGCAATGTGAACCCTGAACGATAAACTCTTGATATCTGGTTTATGCATTTATTGTCAGGAACGGATCACAGACCAGCACATCAGCACTGACCAAACCTTCTGCAGACAGACTGAAAAAAGAACCTGCAATTCTGCATTCAATTTGGCTCAAAGGTCTCATATCAGTTCTGTAGGTTGCATTGAGGTTCTGCATTGAGTTTTGATGTAATAATACAGCATTGATCACTAACATTTAACATCTACCTACATCTGTTCCTTCAGCATCTTGACTTCATAGGGTCATACAGGTACGACATATTGAAAAACTATACAGTATATTATACATACAGTATAAATGTGATGAATGTTCTGCTGTCTTTGTGGGCCTCCAGTGCACTTGAGGAATGTTAGGTCCTGCCAGTAATGTGTTAAACACCTCGTAAAGAGACAGTCCTGGGAGCTAATGAAAGCTGAAGTCCACACACAAACACACACACACACAGACACACACACACACACGCACACACACACTAACCGTCTGATACTGTCCCGGTCATCACAGTCCCGCTTACAGTAGAGGCAGCCAAACAATCTTAATTTCAGCCAGTTTGCTACAGCAGGTAAATAATCTTTCAGCAACAGGAAATGTGAATTATTATGTGTATTATAATTCATGGGAAAAAAATTGTAGGGGTTGATGCATTTTTTCATTAGGGCAAATCAAGTCTGACATTTTAAATAGGATATTACAAACTTTAGAAGCCTTTATAAACCTTGAATACACTACACATTTTCATTTCCTGCTGTGCAGGACAATTCTCAGCAACAAAAGAGTGATCAAATTAAGATCCAACATCTGTATGTTCTCCCTTTATCCGCTGGCCATGGACATTTTCAAAGGCTCTCTGTTCCTAGCATGTGCATCTCACGTTCGCGACCTACAAACAAGTGGACTAATGGACTAATGGTGTACTCTAGAGGGGGAGTGATGGGCTCTCGGTTATGTGGTGTTAGGCTCTCAGAATAGCAGTGTTTTGGCAGCGTTGATGCTTTTGGTCGTCAACACGTCCGGGTGACCCAGTTGTCCAGGCCATAACCAAGTTGAGGCAACAATGGATAGAGGGGAGTTCAGTGGTTCAGTGATGTCCCCGCTTTCTCTTTCTTTCTATGCCAGTGCTGCTGCTGTTGCGTTTATGAGTTTGTGAGCGCTAGTGTGTGTGTTCGCACGCATGTGTGCATGTGTGTTGGGATTGGCCATACAGTGCAATTGAAAACTGGTGTGTAGATAGCAGAGCGGAACAGAAGTATGTGTGTATCTGGAGATGAGATTGGACAGGGAGAGAAAACAATAGAGAAACAGATCAGTGATTAGGGCTGTTGCGTTGATCGTATTACCGCCACACCATGATCGCAGTAAAATTCAATGTAACCATTGAGTCACTGTAATCTCCTTTTATGCACTCTGGACATGCGTTGGTAGTACCCAATTCGCTAACGACCATCAGGTTGCTAATGGGGAAGGGTACCAAAACATTTCTGCAGCATTGAAGGTCCCCAAGAACACAGCGGCCTCCATCATTCTTAAATGGAAGGAGTTTGGAACCACCAAGACTCTTCCTAGAGCTGGCCGACCGGCCAAACTGAGCAATCGGGGGAGAAGGGCCTTGGTCAGGGAGGTGACCAAGAACCCAATGGTCATTCTGACAGAGCTCCAGAGTTCCTCTGTGGAGATGGGAGAACGTTCCAGAAGGACAACCATCTCTGCAGTCCACCACCAATCAAGCCTTTATGGTAGAGTGGCCAGACGGAAGCCACTCCTCAGTAAAAGGCACATGAAAGCCCTCTTGGAGTTTGCCAAAAGGCACCTAAAGGACTCTGACCATGAGAAACAATATTCTCTGGTCTGATGAAACCAAGATTGAACTCTTTGGCCTGAATGCCAAGCGTCACGTCTGGAGGAAACCTGCCACCATCCCTACGGTGAAGCATGGTGGTGGCAGCATCATGCTGTGGGGATATTTTTCAGCGGCAGGGACTGGGAGACTAGTCGGGATCGAGGGAAAGATTAATGCAAAGTACAGAGAGATCCTTGATGAAAACCTGCTCCAGAGTGCTCAGGACCTCAGACTGGGGCGAAGGTTCACCTTCCAACAGGACAATGACCCTAAGCACACAGCCAAGACAACGCAAGAGTGACTTCGGGACAAGTCTCAATGTCCTTGAGTGGCCCAGCCAGAGCTCGGAATTGTACCTGATCGAACATCTCTGGAGAGACCTGAAAATAGCTGTGCAGCGACGCTCCCCATCCAACATGACAGAACTCTGCAGAGAAGAATGGGAGAAACTGCCCAAATAGAGGTGTGCCAAGCTTGAAGCATCATACCTAAGAAGGCTCCAGGCTGTAATCACTGCCAAAGGTGCTTCAACAAAGTACTGAGAAAAGGGTCTGAATACTTATGTAAATGTGATATTTCTGTATTTTATATATTTTTTTACATTTCTAAACTGTTTTTGCTTTGTCATTATGGGGTATTGTGTGTAGATTGATGCGGGGGGAAAAAATATTCAATCAATTTTGGAATAAGGCTGTAATGTAACAAAATGTGGAAAAAGTAAAGGGGTTTGAATACTTTCCGAATGTGGAGTTACTACAATGTTGTTGATTCATCCTCAGTTGATCCATCCTCAGTTTTTCTCCTATGACAGCCATTAAACTGTAACTGTTTTAAAGTCACTATTGGCCTCATTGTGAAATCCCTGAGCGGTTTCCTTCCTCTCCGGCAAATGAGTTAAGAATGATGCCTGTATCTTTGTTGTGACTGGGTGTATACTCCATCTAAAGTGTAATTAATAACTTCACCATGGTCAAAGGGATATTTAATGTCAGCTTTCTTTTTTTACCCGTCTACCAATAGGTGCCTTTCTTTGCGAGGCATTAGAAATCCTCCCTGGTCTATGTGGTTGACCTTCCAGATAATTGTATGTGTGGGGTACAGAGATGAGGTAGTCATTCAAAAATCATGTTAAACACTATTATTGCCTACAAATTGAGTCCATGCAATGTATTATGTTATTGAAGTGTTGTGGTTGCAGGTTCACTTGGCAAATCTAAAGCCTTTCCTTTTGGGGTGTTGCTATAGGCCACCAAGTGCTAACAGTCAGTATCTAAATAATATGTGTGAAATGCTTGATAGTGTATGTGATGTAAACAGAGAGGTCTACTTTCTTGAGGACCTGAATATTGACTGGTATTCATACCCATTGGATGCAGTGATCATAATAATACAGTGGCTATATCCAGGAAAGCCAAAGTTCCAAAAGCTGGGCCTAAAATAGTGTATAAGAGATCATACAAAAGATTTTGCTATGACTCTTATGTGGATGATGTTAAAAACATTTGTTGGTCTGATATGATTAATAAGGAGCATCCAGATGCTGCACTTGATGAATTTATGAAATTGCTTCTTCCAATTATTGATAAACATGCACCTGCTAAGAAACTGACTGTTAGAACTGTTAAGGCTCCATGGATTGATGAGGAATTGAACAACTGTTTGGTTGAAAGAGATGGGGCAAAAGGAGTGGCTAATAAGTCTGGCTGCACATTTGACTGGCTGACTTACTGCAAATTGAGAAATGATGTGACTAAACTGTTATGATGATTTGTGATACAAGATTCATTAATGTGTGTAAACTCCTAAGCTGTAGGAGGGACACAGGACAAGACATGCCATGTGTTAGTGGTGTCACGAGTGAGGAATAGAAGGTCAGTGTGCCAAGATAGATTGGGGGCCACTGGTGCTAATCTTAGGATGGGTACGTGATGGAATGGCCTGGCTAGGGTGCCACACTACACCAAGGAGGTGAATGATATGGTGGTAGATGAGTGACAATCGATAATGGTTAGCAGCTGGGGAAGATAAAAGTAGATTGGAAGAGCAGTATATAAGGTGAGAGATTTTCTACGGAAGTCATTCAGATGGCAGGAGGCTATGTCCATACCCCCTGTCAGTGAATCCAATATTGTGACCATTAAATAATGACTGAATCCAATCTCCATCTGTGTAACATACTCTCTTGCATCCTGAACTTCTCAATACCAGAAACTCATCATAACCTAAACTTAACAAAAAGAAGAAGAAACTGTATTATGAAGCCAAGATCAATGATATAGAGAATGATGGAAAACAACTTTGGAGTACTTTAAATGAAATGATGGGCAGAAAGACAAATTCAACTCCATCTTTCATCAAATCAGATGGCTTATTCATCACAAAACTATTTGATGTTGCCAATTATTTTAATGATTACTTAATTGGCAAGGTGGGCAAACTTAGGCAGGAAACGCCAACAATGAACAGTGAGCCATCGTATTCATGCATAAAAAAACAAATAATGAAAGAAAAGCATTGCAAGTTTGAATTTTGTAAATTTTGGGAGAGGTGGAAAACATTTAGTTATCGATCAATAATGACAAAACTCTTGGCATTGACAACTTAGATGGAAGGCTACTGAGTATGGTAGCTGACTCTATAGCCACTCCTATCTGTCATATCTTTAATCTGAGCCTAGAGGAAAGTCTTTGTCATCAGGTCTGTAGGGAAGCCAATGTAATTACGCTACCCAAGAGTGGTAAAGCGGCCTTTACTGGTTCTAACAGCAGACCTATAAGCTTGCTGCCAGCTCTTAGCAAACTGTTGGAAAAAATTGTGTTTGACCAAATAAAATGCTATTTCTCTGTAAACAAATTAACAACAGACTTTCAGCATGCTTATAGAGAAGGGCACTCAACATGTACTGCACTGACACAAATGACTGATGATTGGTTGAAAGAAATTGATAATAAGAAGATTGTGGGAGCTGTACTGCTAGATTTCAGTGCAGCCTTTGAAATTATTGACCATAACCTGTTGTTGAAAAAACTTATGTGTTATGGCTTTTCAACCTCTGCCATATTGTGGATTCAGACCTATCAATCTAATAGTGGAAGCTTCTCTAATGTCAAACATGTAAAGTGTGGTGTACAGCAGGGCAGCTCTCTAGGCCCTCTACTCTTTTCTATTTTTACCAATGATCTGTCACTGGCATTAAACAAAGCATGTGTGTCCATGTATGCTGATGATTCAACCATATACGCATCAACAACCACAGCTAATGAAGTCACTGAAATCCTTAACAAAGAGTTGCAGTCTGTTTTGGAATGGGTGGCCAGTAATAAACTGGTCCTGAACATCTCTAAAATTAAGAGCATTGTATTTGGTACAAATCATTCCCTAAGTTCTAGACCTCAGCTGAATCTGGCAATGAATGGTGTGGCTGTTGAACAAGTTGAGGAGACTACATTTCTTGGCGTTACCTTAGATTGTAAACTGTCATGGTCAAAACATATAGATTCAATGGTTGTAAAGATGGGGAGAGGTCACCACCAGGGGTCTTTTCACAGTCTCCAAATCCAGAACAAATTCAAGAAAGCGTACAGTATTATATAGAGCCATTATTGTATGGAACCCTGTTGCATCTCATATTGCTCAAGTGAACAGCAAAACTGGTTTGAAAAAAACAGATAAAGCAACACCTCACAGCAAAACGCACCTCCCCTATTTGAACTAGACAGTTTGTGTGTATGTATTGATATGTAGTCTATGTGTGCCTTTTGTAAAAAAAAAAAAATCCAGTACCAGTCAAAAGTTTGGACACACCTACTCATTCAAGTTTTTTTTTTTTTATCCGTAGAATAAGGCTGTAACAAAATGTGGGAAAAGTCAACGGGTCTGAATACTTTCCGAATGCACTGTATATGACAGAGTGAAAAGAAGGAAGCCTTTACAGATAAAAAATATTCCAAAACATGCGTCCTGTTTGCAATAAGGCACTAAAGGAAAACAGGAACATTTTTTGCAAAACAAACTTTGTCCTAAATACAAAGCGTTATGTTTGGGGCAAATCCAACACAACACATCACTGAGTACCACTCTTCATATTTTCAAGCATGGTGGTGGCTGCACCATGTTATGGGTATCCTTGTTATCAGCAAGGACTAGGGATTATTTTTTTTGGGTGGGGGGGGGGGGGGGGGGGTAGAAAGAAACGGAATGGAGCTAATCACAAGCAAAATCCTAGAGAAAAACCTGGTTCAGTCTGCTTTCCAACAAGACACTGGGAGACAAGTCTATGGCAAGACTTGAAAATGGCTGTCTAGCAATGATCAACAACCAACTTGACAAAGCTTGAAGTATGTGGTCCTCTGTAGTTCAGCTGGTAGAGCACGGCGCTTGTAACGCCAGGGTAGTGGGTTCAATCCCCGGGACCACCCATACACAAAAATGTATGCACGCATGACTGTAAGTCGCTTTGGATAAAAGCGTCTGCTAAATGGCATATTATTATTTATTATTTAAGAAATAATAATGTGCAAATATTGTACAATCCAGGTGTGCAAAGCAGAAAGACTGCTATTTCTGTATTTCATTTTCAATACATTTGCAAACATTTCTAAAAACATGTTTTCACTTTGTCATTATGGGGTATTGTGTGTAGATGAGTGAGAAAAAAAATCAACAAAATATGGAATAAGTCAAGGGGTATGAATACTTTCTGAAGGCACTGTATCACCTGTCGTACAGCGAAAGGCTGCATGTTCCTCAAACGGTGGTTGATGTGTGGAGTGAAATAACCGGAGTAGCCTACTTGGCATGACTGAAAAATTAACCAGCAAAAACGTGGCCTCCATTCGCAAGCTGGTCTCATGGACTTGACGTCTAGCAACCCAAAGGTTGCATGTTCTAATCTCATCACGGACAACTTTAGCAACTTTGCAACTACTTATTTTCTTTTAGCTACTTTGCAACTACTTAGCATGTTAGCTAACCCTTCCCCTAACATTAACCCTTTAACCTTACTCCTAACCTTAACCCTAACCTAGCTAACGTTATCCAACTACAGTTGAAGTCGGAAGTTTACATACACTTAGGTTGGAATCATTCAAACTCGTTTTTCAACCACTCCACACATTTCTTGTTAAAAAACTATAGTTTTGGCAAGTCGGTTAGGACATCTACTTTGTGCATAACACAAGTAATTTTTGCAACAATTGTTTACAGACAGATTATTTCACTTATAATTAAATGTATCATAATTCCAGTGGGTTAGAAGTTTACATACACTAAGTTGACTGTGCCTTTAAACAGCTTGGAAAATTCCAGAAAATGATGTCATGGCTTTAGAAGCTTCTGATAGGCTAATTTGAGTCAATTGGAGGTGTACCTGTGGATGTATTTCAAGGCCTACCTTCAAACTCAGTGCCTCTTTGCTTGACATCATGGGAAAATCGAAAGAAATCAGCCAAGACCTCAGAAAAAAATGGTAGACCTCCACAAGTCTGGTTCATCCTTCTGAGCAATTTCCAAATGCCTGAAGGTACCACGTTCATCTGTACAAACAATAGTACGCAAGTATAAACACCATGGGACCATGCAGCCATCATACCGCTCAGGAAGGAGACGCGTTCTGTCTCCTAGAGATGAACGTACTTTGGTGCGAAAAGTGCAAATCAATCCCAGAACAACAGCAAAGGACCTTGTGAAGATGCTGGAGGAAACAGGTACAAAAGTATCTATATCCACAGTAAAATGAGTCCTATATCGACATAACCTGAAAGACACTCAGCAAGGAAGAAGCCACTGCTCCAAAACCGCCATAAAAAAGCCAGACTACGGTTTTGCAACTGCACATGGGGACAAAGATCGTACTTTTTGGAGAAATGTCCTCTGGTCTGATGAAACAAAAATAAAACTGTTTGGCCATAATGACCATCGTTATGTTTGGAGGAAAAAGGGGACAGCTTGCAAGCCGAAGAACCATCCCAACCGTGAAGCATGGGGGTGGCAGCATCATGCTGTGGGGGTGCTTTGCTGCAGGAGGGACTGGTGCACTTCACAAAATAGATGGCATCATGTGGAAGGAAAATTATGTGGATATATTGAAGCAACATCTCAAGACATCAGTCAGGAAGTTAAAGCTTGGTCGCAAATGGGTCTTCCAAATGGACAAAGACCCCAAGCATACTTCCAAAATTGTGGCAAAATGGCTTAAGGACAACAAAGTCAAGGTATTGGAGTGGCCATCACAAAGCCCTGACCTTAATCCTATAGAAACGTTTTGGGCAGAACTGAAAAAGCGTTTGCGAGCAAGGAGGCCTACAAACCTGACTCAGTTAAACAAGCTCTGTCAGGAGGAATGGGCCAAAATTCACCCAACTTATTGTGGGACGCTTGTGGAAGGCTACCCGAAACGTTTGACCCAAGTTAAAGAATTTAAAGGCAATGCTACCAAATACTAATTGAGTGTATGCAAACGTCTGACCCACTGGGAATGTGATGAAATAAATAAAAGCTGAAATAAATTATTCTCTCTAGTATTATTCTGACATTTCACATTCTTAAAATAAAGTGGTGATCCTAACTGACCTAAGACAGGGAATTTTTACTAGGAATAAATGTCAGGAATTGTGAAAAACTGAGTTTAAATGTATTTGGCTAAGGTGTATGTAAACTTCCGACTTCAACTGTAGCTAACGTTAGCATTAGCCATCTAGCCACTTAGCTAACATTAGTAACAACAAATTGGAATTCGTAACATATACAGAATTCCTAACATATACATATTGCAAATTCGTAACATATTGTACGTTTTGTAATGCGTAACATACTGTATCATAGGAAATGGATGATGGACATCCACAAAGAATGCATATCAAACGAAACGTAACATATCATGCTAAATGGAGTGTCAGAATAATACAAAATTCTCTGAGACCAGGTTGCCATTTGGTATTAAAGGGCATATGGATAACATGTCATTTTTCTCCTGCCTCTATTCATGCCCATTTGATAATGGGCCATTCTAAATCGAAATTAATTTTACACATTAGTAAAGACTAGATTAAATTCAGAATAGTCTGATGGGTGAAAATATGATCACTTGATGAGAGAACAGCGTGTGCAGCCTGAGGCAAGGAACAGTGCAAGCTCTTTTTTTAAAAATCGTCAATAGCCTATAATCGCATCATGCAGCCCATATATGTTTTGATTTCTAAGACATTCTAAGGTTTGTATCATTCACAACTAAAGTTGCCAAATAACTCTGAATCTAGCATATAGGACCTGTTTCAAACGATCACTTTTACGCTCAACAAGGCTACATCATATGTGCACTTAATGTGTTTATGTTAATTAACGGTCAATTACCATGAGACCGGCAGTCTTTTTTATGCCAATAACTGGCTGACAAAATGTCATGACTGCCACAGCCCTATCAGTGATGAGGTCAGGATGTGAGGAATCTGAACAGAGAGCCGGGGAGGAGGTGAGAGGGCAGCAGGCTGTCATCTCAAGACCCTAATCAGAGGCCAAACTCTCTCACCCTTTCCTTTCTCTCTTACTCTCGATCTCTCCATTGTCGTTCTGCCCCCCTCTTCTATCCTCTCTTTCTCTATCTCTCTACTTGGACTGGGTTGGGCTGTGAAAACATCTGAGTGCTGTTGTCAATCTTCCTGAAGCTACATGCTGTCAGGCAGAGTAAGAGTTCAGCTTATAGTGAGGGGCTTTACATTCCCCACTGAATCTAAATCCATTCAGCCAACCGCCTTGCATCAGCTCCTGGCAACACAAATGAAGACGTTTTACCCCTATTTACACACTAAAAGGATAGAGGAGCCGAAGCACTCTGAAGGACGGAGAGAGAGAAGGGGAGAGAGAAAAAGGGAGAGAGAAAAAGAGAAGATGATTGTCTCATTTCATTTGTGGACATGTGTTTTTTTTGTGTGTGTGAACTTGCCATGATCTGACTTTTGACTCAGATATAATGTCCTCAAAGCAAAGCCAACACAACTACATGCCAGGAGGCATCTAAAGGGAACTTTTAATTAATTATGAAAAACAAGACTGACAGGTCAGATTAAGCGCAGCGATTTTAGCAAATGGGTTTAGTTATAACAGATGCTGCTTTCTTCAACTTTATGAAAGTGTATTGATCATCCAAAACCCTTTACAGTAACAATCAGAAAGGGAATGGCACATTTCTTCCTTGAAAGGTGAAAGGTTAGGTCATATTTTATTTCGATATCAAACTATCAACTGCAAATCTACTGACAGATTTTATGCGGCTGAACTTCTGGTGCACTCAGACTCAGCAGAACTGGACAAGTAGTTGCTTAACCTTTGATCTGCTATCAGTGGCTGCCCTCCTCCTTGTCCTTCTCCTCTCTTCCCTCCTCCTTGTCCTCCTCTCTTCCCTCCTCCTTGTCCTCCTCTCTTCCCTCCTCCTTCTCCTTCTTCTTCTTCTCTTCCTCTTTCTCCTCCACCATGTTCTCCAGGTCAGGGACAGTGCTGTGCTCCATTCGATCACTTCCAGATGACGACGGAAGGCATTTGCCTTGTAGATAAATCACAGATACCCTACATTTTTATTTTTATGATTATTGCGATACCTAAGAGCTATTTCCTGGGAGGTGCATGGGACAGACGCCTTATGTGGAATGTTTGTGCAGGCTGCGGTGAGAATCCGTGGGGGCCATTTTCCAGATGGATGGAGCATTGCAGTAAAGGGTGGGGTCAGGGATGAGGACGGTGGGGGGAGACAGGGGGGTGGAGAGGTGACACAGAGTTAACCGGGAGGCGATGATTATGACAGAGCTTTGTTCCACAGGCTGACAGTAGTGAAAAATATGCGAACAGCACCTGGGCTTTGAATCACTGGTGGAGATGGGAGCTGATCGGACAATAGGAACATTTCACAATACTTTATTGATATCCTGGCAAGTCCCTACTATTGATTTGTATAACTTGGTGCGGAAACTAAGTCTGAATGGGTCTCCAGTTTGTAAACATAACCATTGAGCTTGCATTTCCTGGTCCTGAGATCAGGATTAGCGAACTTCACGAAAATAATTTGATTTGTTGACACTTTCCGAGTTGACAAATAAGTCGGGGTAAAGTTTTTAAACTTGCAATCGGCTAAAGAAATTCCCCCCTCTTTTCATTCCAGATGAATCAAGAGTGAAAAGACAGGATGTATTTAATGGCAGATTTGAAGTCTGGGCTGAAATACAGTACAATCCTGTCTAATTGGGTGCCATTCGGCAGCATACCTTCGGGGCTACGACAGACACTCTCCAAATAGCTTTATAGATTTAGGAAGATCAATCTGATCAGTAGATGCTCACTCGTCACAGATGAAAGCTCCGTATCTGCGGGGCTCCGAAGAGCTCTCACATGTGCAGGCAGCATTTTTCTGCAGGCCTGTGTTATCTCACGACCCTGTGCTAAACTCCTTTACCTCAGCTTATAAACAATGGCTCAGGTACAGATAGGACATGTCAAATACACTACCTGCTCAGTAAACTTCAGTTCACCATAATAGGGGAAATACCTTCACGTTTTTCTGATGTAATTGTCCTCTTATAGATTGGAAAGGATTTAAGCAATGCAGTGAATCAGGCCTTATAGTTCCTGATGGTACTGTATGCCTTCTCTGTTTTTAATGTTTCCTCAGATAGTACTGGACAAGCCGTCCACTGAGAAACAGACACAGAACAGGCGAGGCTGAATGGTGAGCTGATGTTCATTACCAACTAGTGTTTAGAAACACAACATGGTACTGTTTTAGGAATCCTTCACACAGCAAGCCAATGATTTAACTAAAGCTGTCTGTATTTGGTATCAGTGTGCAATAACATTAATGTTGAATTTGATTTACTTGTGAAATACTGCACCAAACACGTTAGTTAGATGTAAAATTGCGCAACTAAAACATCCTCGGCCAAAATGTCATTCATTACAAATTTCTTTAGTTGTATCTTAGATTCATTCTGGGGATTTTGAGGAAATGAAATAGGCTACAGTGTCTCATAGGGGACAAACATCATTAACCAAACGAGGAATCAGTCAGGAAACACACCTCCAAGACTGAAATCTTGTTTTCCTAATGAGCAACAGAAAAACCCAGTTGCCAGTTGGCGGGTTCAGTGGCTCTCTTTAAGATTAATGTTGGAATAATAATAGGGTATGTTTTTTGTCGGAAAGGAAAATATTTAATTTACTTTGGCAAGCTGTGGCGAATGAGTGATGGTAATTTGACACGTAGAAATACACTCATATGAAAGCCATCCAAGTCCAAGAGAAATGATCTTGAAGGACCTGAATGCCTTTATAAAGAATGGCATGGTTTTAATCAGAAATGAATGCCCTGAATCACCATAGATAATGTAGCATTACCTTCATAGCAACACAGCCTTATTATAGTGTTGCTTAATCAAATGTTTTAAACGCATCATCTTTTGGCCCTCTGTGTTTGGCCTCTCTTGCCTGCCTTAGAAGGACATGGTAGAGAACTGCAGTGGTGGTAAAACAGGGAAGGCCAACTGCGAAGTGGAGGATGGTTTCAAATGGCTAAAGAGAGGGACAAATAAAGACATTGAGGAGGAGAGATGCAGAGAGACACACAGAATGACAAAGCAAGTCTGCTAAATGAGATGGAAGGAGAGTGATGGACAGAGAGAGACAATCCTTCCAAGACAAGATGGAGCATCTGTCTGTGTGCTCCCTACCAGAGCCCAGGCTGAGTTATCCATGAATATATATCTGTATGTTGACTCTCCCTCAGTAATAATTCACACAGTTGGCTGGACAGGGACTGGGTTGGGGGGAAATAGGGAGGAGGTGGGGAGAGACTGGCAGGAGGGAGATAGCAGGAGACAGGGGGACTGTTATTATGGAGGAGTTGTTCTTTGAGCAGAATACACAGAGAGCACTGCAGAGCTAACCATTACACCACGCTCAAAAATAGAAAATCATCAATAATAATTGTTCATTTAATCTCTTTATGTTGGTTTGTTAGTGATGATGTATTTTTAAGTCATGATGAACCAACTTTTGGTATGTGTTTACCAAACTTCTGATGTAACGTGTTTTCCCCTAGATTTATGATATTGAAGTCATGTCTGTGGTGAGATTGAAAATCAGATATACACAGCAGTCTGACATTTTCATGACTTTGTCTTTATCTAAGCCAGTATTTTCCTCTTCAGGGTGCAGGGGCCCACAGATATTCAGCATGATGTTTTGGGGACAAAGCTGTGTTTTCAATCCCATGAAAAGAACAACACAGCCACAGTTTCCTTCCTTGCCCAAAATGGACCAGCTGTAGTATTTAACCTGGTTAAGGTCACTCAATACTACTACCGCATTGACGTAACACACTTTTTCAACAGCCACCATCTTTCCAACTCTAATGTGTGATCTTGGAAAATCTTGGTATGATGAGTGATACGGGGGGTTTCTCTGTAAACTCAAAACTCAAAACCTCTCCAAATGCAATTTGATGATATTTTAATGGGTGTTTTTCCTGGGGAGGTATCCATGCTTGTCCCCAGAAATGCCTTTACTGTATTTAGTGGTTTAACGTCCTCATGATCCTACATGTAAACATTAGGTGACATCATTAGCCTTACAGTGTTTTTACTGGCAACCCTGTTTACTGCAATTAGATGTGTTTTTCCCTCCACGCTATGCAGCATTTGAAGTGTTAAGTTGTTAAATAGGGCATAAATCAGCTAGGCTATATAAATGTTTTTGCTCTTCCATTGAAGAGAGATACTAGGAGATTATTTCACAGTGAATTGTTAGATACTACTGCACTGCTGGAGCTAGGAACACAAGCATTTCGCTACACCCGCAATAACATCTGCTAAATATGTGTATGTGACCAATACAATTTAATTTGATTTGCTAATGTTAGACAATAAATATCCTTGGACCTTGAAAGTCACTCAATTAAATTCAATGCTCATTCTGACCTGGAATGGAGTTTGAATGATTTGTTTGAGGGAAATACCTGATACGATATACAAGGCAAAGGAATGGGATAGTCTCAGTAAGCCCTTACATGAAATCCACATGTTTTGAATGTCAAAGAACAAAGAGAGGAGAAGCTTTGCATTGTGTTGGATGATGCTAGACTAGTTGGTGTTAGAATCAGGAAACGAAAATACACACACTTTTGGTGGTTTCTGTGTGAAATTCTAGGAATGAAATCCTGACTATTAACTGGCACTTTATAAGATTTGTATTCATGTTATTGAAATATGAATATGATGAAAAGTTAAAAACAATTATGAATATAATGAAAAGAGGCAAGTGAAACAATTCCCTTTGTTCTTTCCTGTTGAATGTATCCTATACTTGCTGTGATTTGTTACAGCCAGCTTATAGAGAACTGGATCTCAGTGAGGTCGGGATTCTTCCCGGGTCTGTTGGGTCGCACCCTGCTTACAACTAATACAGCAATAATGAATGCAGCAGTACCAATGACTAATACAACCATTGCTACTACATTTGATCCAGAGGACTGCTTTAGGTTTGGACCAACGTCAGCACAAGAACTGTTCATCGGGAGCTTCATGAAATGGGTTTCCATGGCCGAGCAGCCGCACACAAGATCACCATGCGCAATGCCAAGCGTCAGCTGGAGTGGTGTAAAGCGCGCCGCCATTGGACTCAGGAGCAGTGGAAACGCATTCTCTGGAGTGATTAATCACGCTTCACCATCTGGCAGTCCGACGGAGAACACTACCTGCCGATGCCAAGAGAACGCTACCTACCCGAATGCATAGTGCCAACTGTAAAGTTAGGTGGAGGAGGAATAATGGTCTGGGGCTGTTTTTCATGGTTCGGTCTAGGCCCCTTAGTTCCAGTGAAGGGAAATCTTAACACTACAGCATACAATGACATTCTAGACGATTCTGTGCTTTGTGGTAACAGTTTGGGGAAGGCTCTTTCCTGTTTAAGCATGACAATGCCCCTGTGCACAAAGCGAGGTCCATACAGAAATGGTTTGTCGAGATCGGCGTGGAAGAACTTGACTGGCCTACACAGAGCCCTGGCCTCAAACCCATCGAACACCTTTGGGATGAATTGGAACGCCGACTGTGAGCCAGGCCTAATCTCCCAACATCAGTGCCCGACCTAACTAATGCTCTTGTGGCTGAATGGAAGCAAGTCCCCTCAGCAATGTTCCAACATCTAGTGGAAAGCCTTCCCAGAGGAGTGGATACTATTATAGCAGCAAAGGGGGGACCAACTCCATATAAATGCCCATGATTTTGGAATGAGATGTTCGACGAACAGGTGTCCAAATACTTTTGGTCATGTAGTGTATGTATGAGATTCACACATGGTCATTCAATTGCACATGCCATCTAGAACATTTCATGGTAAATTATGATTAAAGTACTGGGCTCTGGGTGTGCAACAGGATCAATATGTCCATGATGTTAGGTACATAGATTTAATAATAGATGATTAAGTACTGTACCTGTGCCCTGACCCAAGTGCCCTGGCCCAAGTCCCCTGGTCCAAGTCCCCTGTGCTCTGGTCCAAGTCCCCTGTGCCCTGGTCCAAGTCCCCTGGTCCAAGTCCCCTGAGGCTCATTGTCGTGCCATTCATCCGCCGCCATCACCTCATGTTTCAGCATGATAATGCACGGCCCCGTGTCGCAAGGATCTGTACAAAATTCCTGGAAGCTGAAAATGTCCCAGTTCTTCCATGGCCTACATACTCATCAGACATGTCACCCATTGAGCATGTTTGGGATACTATGGATCGACATGTACGACAGCGTGTTCCAGTTCCTGCCAATATCCAGCAACTTCGCACAGCCATTGAAGAGGAGTGGGACAACATTCCACAGGCCACATCAAAAGCCTGATCAACTCTGAAGGAAATGTGTCGTGCTGCATGAGGCAAATGGTGGTCACACCAGATACTGACTGGTTTTCTGATCCAAAAACCCCTACCTTTAAAAAAAAGATGCATATCTATATTCCCAGTCATATGAAATCCATACATTAGGGCCATAATTTATTTATTTCAGCACCTTTTATTGTCTCCAGCACAAGGTGTAATGATCATGCAGTTTTTATCAGCTTCTTGATATGCCACACCTGTCAGGTGGATGGATTATCTTGACAAAGGATAAAATGCTCACTAACAGGGATGTAAACAAATTTGTGCACAAAATTTGAGAGAAATAAACTTGTATTGGCAATTTCTGGGATTATTTATTTCAGCTCATGAAAAATGGGACCAGCACTTTACATGTTGTGTTTATATTTTTGTTCAGTGTAGATTATATCACCATAATCAAGTACTGGGAGAAGTGTTGCTTGAACAATCTTCGTTGTACTTTCCAAAGTGAGGCAGGATTCATTTCTATAAAATAAACTAATCTTAATTCTCAGTTTTGTTTGGTCAGTTTTTCAATGTGTGTTTTAAAATAGAGTTTATCGTCAATCCAAATATTTATAATGGGGAACTTGCTCAATTTGGGCTCCCTTTAATGTGTACCCTCAGATGGGGTCATATTAAAAAGTCAGTACTAAGTGATCATGTCAAATGTAATCATATCATTGATAAAATATTTTTTACACTATTTTAGCTGAACAACGTACCAGTGTTAATTTTGGCAGCTATTTTAGATTTAGTTTTAGACTTAGTTTTAGTCTTAAAATAAATGTTAGTCTTAGGTCATCTGTCGTTAGTTTTAGTTATTATCAGGCGACGAAAGCTCTGGACAATTTTTGTGTAATTTTATGTCACAGACATTTTAGTCACATAATAGTCAGTGCATTTTTTTCTATTAAATAATGACTATTTACGCTACCTCTAACAGCTATCTTGTGCACATTCAGATAGCCTTGTCCAGCTAGGCCTACTATCCCCTCGTATACCTTAGCTGGCAACATTGATATTGTGGCAGATTGTAACCAATGGCAGCCATAATTAACCATATAGGCTATATGAAGCCTTGGCTACAGATACTTTTTTTACAGCTCTTATTTTATCCCCATCATAACTGTCAAGGGGGGAATTACAGTATTTTAAATATACAGTAGTTTCCTTGAAAAGGGGAGAATTTGAGCTTTCCAAAAATGCCAGAAGTATTACTGTCCTAACATTCAACAAATAGCATTCGTTTTTCCCCATAGGAATAAGCAACCGCAACTCGTATTTGCGAACCGCAGCGCGAGAGCGGCAACACTGATGAATGAATTACAGCGCACATGGGAAAATAGAGCTTCTGATGTGATCAAAGCAAAAACAGCCTACATGAAAGTAAGTGAGAGGGACAAACCGGGAACTAGACAAAACCTCCAGGGGACCATGACACAACACACCAAGAGCATCCTAAAAACCTCCCCAGGGATGTCCCCGGGACAAACCGGGAACTAGACAATACCTCCAGGGGACCATGATAATAAGTCCCAAGAACGTCCTAAAAATGACTTCGGGGACATTCCTGGGACAAACCAGAAACTAGAAAAATATCCCCAATAGAACGTTCCCTTGTGACCATGGCGAAGTCCTAAGGACTAATAAAATGAACATCCCAAAAACATCCTAAAAAGGTCCTGACATGGTCCTCAGTGATGTCCTGGGAACTTACAGGGAACTAGACAAAGGTCCCCCAGAGACCGTTCCCTTGGGTCCAACATGGA
The DNA here is from genome assembly GCF_964263955.1 of Coregonus lavaretus. Taxonomy (NCBI): domain Eukaryota; kingdom Metazoa; phylum Chordata; class Actinopteri; order Salmoniformes; family Salmonidae; genus Coregonus; species Coregonus lavaretus. The sequence continues at coordinate 39,878,950 of NC_140008.1, read as the reverse complement.
ACATTGTAAGGATGAGTGAAATTATAGTCCTGAGAATGTTCTAAAAAGGTCCTGACATGGTCCTTTGTCACATCCTGGTAACTTACAGGAAACTCGACAAATGTCCCCTAGAGAATGTTCCCTTAGGACCATCACGCAACGTTCTTAGAATGTTCTCAGAACGTCAGAGGGATAACATCGTGCTTTTGTTACGTTACAGCCTTATTCTAAAAAATATTTATCCCCTGATTGCTTAGTTTGGCTCAGCTCTAGGAAGAGTCTTGGTGGTTCCAAACTTTTTCCATTTAAGAATGATGGAGGCCACTGTGTTCTTGGGGACCTTCAATGCTACAGAAATGTTTTGGTACCCTTCCCCTGATCTGTGCCTCGACACAATCCTATCTCGGAGCTTTATGGACAATTCCTTCGACCTCATGGCTTGGTTTTTGCTCTAACATGCACTGTCAACTCTGGGACACTATACAGTGCATTCGGAAAGTATTCAGACCCCTTGACTTTTTCCACATTTTGTTACAATACAGCATCATGCTGTGGGGATGTTTTTCAGTGGCAGGGACTGGGAGACTAGTCAGGATCGAGGGAAAGATAATCCTTGAGGAAAACCTGCTCCAGAGTGCTCAGGACCTCAGACTGGGGCAAAGGTTCACCTTCCAAAAGGACAATGAACCTAAGCACACAGCCAAAACAACGCAGGAGTGGCTTCGGGACAAGTCTCTGAATGTCCTTGAGTGGCCCAGCCAGAGCCCGGACTTGAACCCGATCGAACATCTCTGGAGAGACCAGAAAATAGCTGTGCAGCAATGCTCCCCATCCAACTTGATAGTTTGAGAGGATCTGAAGAGAAGAATGGGAGAAACTCCCCAAATGCAGGTGTGCCAAGCTTGTAGCGTCATACCCAAAAATACTCAAGGCTGTAATCACTGCCAAATGTGCTTCAACAAAGTACTGAGTAAAGGGTCTGAATACTTATGTAAATGTAATATTTTTGTATTATTTTTTAAATACATTTGCAAAAATGTCTAAAAAACAGTTTTTGCTCTGTCATTATGGGGTATTGCGTATAGATTGAAGAGGGAAAAAAATGTGGGAAAAGTCAAGGGGTCTGAATACTTTCTGAATGCACTGTGTATGCCTTATCAGGAAATACAGCATACCATCCACCATCTCCACCACCCCCCCCCTCTTCAGAGGACAAAAGTAACTTTTAAAAAAACAGTTGTGTTTTTACAGCTTTTTTGTTACATACACATTTTTTCATACATGGTACTGTTATACACAGTAGTTACATAACAAATACATACTGTATTTTTTTAATATACACATTATATTTTGGATAGCTAGTACTCAGACATTAAAATAAATATAGTATTTTCAGTAATAGCTATTACCGATCATGAGCTTTTTAAGCTAGTTGCCATATCAAGTGGTGATGAAGCCAGTCAAGATGCTCTCAATGGTGCAGCTGTATAACTTTTTGAGGATCTGAGGGCCTATGCCAAATATTTTGAGCCTTTGTTGTCATGCCCTATTCACGACTGTGTTGGTGTGTTTGGACCATGATAGATTCTTAGTGATGTGCACACTGAGGAACTTGAAGCTCTCGACCCGCTCCACTTCAGCCCCATCGATGTGAATGGGGGCATGCTTGGCCCTCCATTTCCTGTAGTCCACGATCAGCTCCTTTGTCTTGCTGACGTTGAGGGAGAGTTGTTGTCCTCACACCACAGTGCCAGGTCTCTGACCTCCTCCCTATAGGCTGTCTCATCGTCATCGGTGATCAGGCCTACCACCTTTCTTTCGTCTGCAAACTTAATGATGGTGTTGGAGTCGTGCGCGGCCATACAGTCATGGGTGAACAGGGAGTACAGGAGGGGACTAAGCACGCACTCCTGAGGGGCCCCCGTGTTGAAGGTCAGCGTGACGGATGTGTTGTTACCTACCCTCACCACCTTGGGGCGGCCCGTCAGGAAGTCCAGGATCCAGTTGCAGAGTGAGGTGTTCATTCCCAGAATCCTGAGCTTAGTGATGACCTTGGAGGGCACTATGGTGTTGAACGCTGAGCTATGAAGTGAATAGTCAATGAATAGCATTCTCACGTAAATACAGCAATACGATTATTCAATGATAATGTTATCTATTTGGTTCAAGCAGATAATAAAATATGATTAATTTATGATAATTAATTGTTTTATATGCAGTGATGATTTTTTTAAAGCATGTTTAATGGTGAATCTCCATTTAAGGTGCTTTTTAGTGTGACGAGTACTGAGTATATGAAGAGGCAGGACGCAGACGCAGGAATTAACAAGGTCAAGGTTTACTAAACAATGACAAAGAGAAATAACAAAGATAGAGTAAACGACACGAAGCTAAACAATCACACACAACATCATCCAGAACAGTCCAGGGCTAAACAGGGCTGGTGATGAGATGATGAGGTGCAGGTGCGCTGGAGGTGATTAGGGTGCGTTGGGTTTCCATTCCGGTGTAGCCGAGGTGGTGTGCTCAGACCGGTGGCTCAGTAGACCGGCGAATCAGAGCGCTGGAGGGGAGCAACGGGAGGAGACGTGACATTTAGTCAAAGAATAGACTTGATCTTGGTCTGGGAAACTTGGTTCTGGTAAGTCATAAACAAGTATGAAATTGCATTCTGTTATCCATGTTCACAGCACTGCTTTGTATTGGTATCAGACCTCTGTTCCATCATGATTTTATGATTAGAGACACTTATTCATTGCTTATCGCTGAGAACAAAATCAGGGATACTGCATATCACATGTTGATAAGGTAGTTTTAAAGGGGCAATCTTCGATTCGAAAAACAACAAGTGGGCACCCTGCCACTTGTTTCCGTAAACAGCTGAGGAATGGGCCAAGAGAAATAGTAACCAATTTCAAATTCATAGACAAAGCTATGGATGCAAGGACTGGGAATCCATGAGATCAAAATCGTATGTTTTGAAGCTATAAAGTGTTTGTTTATCACTTAATTGTTTACAAACAATGGAGTAAAACAAGTTTATATTTTGGGTTATGATTCGGTAAGACAGTTGAACTAAGCTCATGGGGCATTTATAAGTTATATTATTCAAGAATCAATAGCTATACAGCATTCATTTAAAAGTCCAAAAATGGATGCACCAATCCCGGACTGCCCCTTTAAAACCTGTAGTTTTTTGTGTAATGGTACCCTCAACATTCAGCTTGAACTCTACCAGGAAGTCCACAAAATGTCTTTGTCATATTTATTTTACTCTCCCAACTGAGTTTTTTTCTGCCAAAGGCTGTGTATCTGTTGAAGGTCAAGAATATGATACTGTATATTACTATTAGAATGAAAGGCTTGTAGGGAAACTAACAATGTTGGTCAATAGATTGCAAAATAGTTGGGAAGAGATTTTTGACGTACCGATTCCATGGCAAATAGTTTATGAAATGATACGCAAAACGACGCCGGATTCAAAACTTAGAATTTTTCAATTTAAATTATTATACAAAATTATTGCAACCAATAGAATGTTTTTTATATGGGGGATACAATCTTCCCAGCTCTGCAGATTTTGCTGCGAAGAGACAGAATCATTAGATCATTTGTTTTGGTACTTGTCCATTTGTAGCTTGTTTTTGGTCACAGGTCCAGGAATGGCTGAAGGATTGCAATATTTACCTGGAGCTAACCCTGCAGATAGCACTACTGGGTGATCTGAAAAGTCATAATCAATCGATCAATAATATAATAATACTTTTAGCCCCAAAAATTTTAACAATTTACAATTTGTAGAAACAATGCGAATGGAGGGTTTCAGAGCCTTTGTGAAACATCACAGTACAGTTGAGAAATATATGGCAAGTAGAGATCCAATATGGATGGTGTTGAGAGATGGATGGGGGGTTAGTTAACAACTAATAACAACAAAATAACTAATGTAAAACATACTGTGTCCGTGATAAGTATATACAGTGGCTTGCGAAAGTATTCACCCCCCCCCCCCCCCCCTTGGCATTTTTCCTATTTTGTTGCCTTACAACCTGGAATTAAAATTGATTTTTTGGGAGTTTGTATCATTTCATTTAAACAACATGCCTACCAATTTGAAGATGCAAATATTTTTTGTTGTGAAACAAACAAGAAATAAGACCAAAAAAAAAACAGAAAACTTGAGCGTGCATAACCATTCATCCCCCAAAGTCAATACTTTGTAGAGCCACTTTTTGCAATTACAGCTGCAAGTCTATTGGGGTATGTCTCTATAAGCTTGGCACATCTAGCCACTGGGATTTATGCCCATTCTTCAAGGCAAAACTGCTCCAGCTCCTTCAAGTTGGATGGGTTCAGCTGGTGTACAGCAATCTTTAAGTCATACCACATATTCTCAATTGGATTGAGGTCTGGGCTTTGACTAGGCCATTCCAAGACATTTAAATGTTTCCCCTTAAACCACTTGAGTGTTGCTTTAGCGGTATGCTTATGGTTATTGTCCTGCTCGAAGGTGAACCTCTGTCCCAGTCTCAAATCTCTGGAAGACTGAAACAGGTTTCCCTCAAGAATTTCCCTGTATTTAGCCATCCATCATTCCTTCAATTCTGACCAGTTTCCCAGTCCCTGCCGATGAAAAACATCCCCGCAGCATGATGCTGCCACCACCATGCTTCACTGTGGGGATGGTGTTCTCAGGGTCATGAGAGGTGTTGGGTTTGCGCCAGACATAGCGTTTTCCTTGATGGCCAAAAAGCTCTGACCAGAGTACCTTCTTTCATATGTTTGGGGAGTCTCCCACATGCCTTTTGGCGAACACCAAACGTGTTTGCTTATTAATTTTTTTAAGCAATGGCTTTTTTTCTGGCCACTCTTCCGTAAAGCCCAGCTCTGTGGAGTGTACGGCTTAAAGTGGTCCTATGGACAGATACTCCAATCTCCGCTGTGGAGCTTTGCAGCTCCTTCAGGGTTATCTTTGGTCTCTTTGTTGCCTCTCTGATTAATGCCCTCCTTGCCTGGTCCGTGAGTTTTGGTGGGCGGCCCTCTCTTGGCAGGTTTGTTGTGGTGCCATATTCTTTCAAATTTTTTATAATGGATTTAATGGTGCTCCGTGGGATGTTCAAAGTTTCGGATATTTTTTTATAACCCAACCCTGATCTGTACTTCTCCACAACTTTGTCCCTGAACTGTTTGGAGAGCTCCTTGGTCTTCATGGTGCCGCTTGCTTAGTGGTGTTGCGGACTCTGGGGCCTTTCAGAACAGGTGTATACATACTGAGATCATGTGACAGATCATGTGACACTTAGATTGCACACAGGTGGACTTTATTTAACTAATTATGTGACTTCGGAAGGTAATTGGTTGCACCAGATCTTATTTAGGGGCTTCATAGCAAAGGGGGTGAATACATATGCACGCACAACTTTTCCGTAATTATTTTGTATAATTATTTGAAATAAGTTATTTTTTTCATTTCACGTCACCAATTTGGACTATTTTGTGTATGTCCATTACATGAAATCCAAATAAAAATCAAAGTTGAGGATAGAGGAAATTCAGGAGTAAAAACAAACAAAATAGATTTATTGTAAAATTGACTGTGTCCATGAAATGTATATTGTCTGTATAAACTGGAAGTAGAGGCCTGGGCGTTGTTGTTCACTGGTTTACTCCAATTAGGGGAGGGGTGGTGGGGTTTGAAAGGATTTTTAAAGGATGTGTATATATATACAGTGGGGAAAAAAAGTATTTAGTCAGCCACCAATTGTGCAAGTTCTCCCACTTAAAAAGATGAGAGAGGCCTGTAATTTTCATCATAGGTACACGTCAACTATGACAGACAAATTGAGAATAATTTTTCCAGAAAATCACATTGTAGGATTTTTAATGAATTTATTTGCAAATTATGGTGGAAAATAAGTATTTGGTCACCTACAAACAAGCAAGATTTCTGGCTCTCACAGACCTGTAACTTCTTAATGGCACCTGTTTGAACTTGTTATCAGTATAAAAGACACCTGTCCACAACCTCAAACAGTCACACTCCAAACTCCACTATGGCCAAGACCAAAGAGCTGTCAAAGGACACCAGAAACAAAATTGTAGACCTGCACCAGGCTGGGAAGACTGAATCTGCAATAGGTAAGCAGCTTGGTGTGAAGAAATCAACTGTGGGAGCAATTATTAGGAAATGGAAGACATACAAGACCACTGATAATCTCCCTCGATCTGGGGCTCCATACAAGATCTCACCCCGTGGGGTCAAAATGATCACAAGAACGGTGAGCAAAAATCACAGAAACACACGGGGGGACCTAGTGAATGACCTGCAGAGAGCTGGGACCAAAGTAACAAAGCCTACCATCAGTAACACACTACGCCGCCAGGGACTCAAATCATGCAGTGCCAGACATGTCCCCCTGCTTAAGCCAGTACATGTCCAGGCCCGTCTGAAGTTTGCTAGAGTGCATTTGGATGATCCAGAAGAGGATTGGGAGAATGTGATATGGTCAGATGACTTTTTGGTAAAAACTCAACTCGTCGTGTTTGGAGGACAAAGAATGCTGAGTTGCATCCAAAGAACACCATACCTACTGTGAAGCATGGGAGTGGAAACATCATGCTTTGGGGCTGTTTTTCTGCAAAGGGACCAGGACGACTGATCCGTGTAAAGGAAAGAATGAATGGGGCCATGTATCGTGAGATTTTGAGTGAAAACCTCCTTCCATCAGCAAGGGCATTGAAGATGAAACGTGGCTGGGTCTTTCAGCATGACAATGATCCCAAACACACCACCCGGGCAACGAAGGAGTGGCTTCGTAAGAAGCATTTCAAGGTCCTGGAGTGGCCTAGCCAGTCTCCAGATCTCAACCCCATAGAAAATCTTTGGAGGGAGTTGAAAGTCTGTGTTGCCCAGCAACAGCCCCAAAACATCACTGCTCTAGAGGAGATCTGCATGGAGGAATGGGCCAAAATACCAGCAACAGTGTGTGAAAACCTTGTGAAGACTTACAGAAAACGTTTGACCTGTGTCATTGCCAACAAAGTGTATATAACAAAGTATTGAGAAACTTTTGTTATTGACCAAATACTTATTTTCCACCATAATTTGCAAATAAATTCATAAAAAATCCTACAATGTGATTTTCTGGAATTTTTTTTCTCATTTTGTCTGTCATAGTTGAAGTGTACCTATGATGAAAATTACAGGCCTCTCTCATCTTTTTAAGTGGGAGAACTTGCACAATTGGTGGCTGACTAAATACTTTTTTCCCCCACTGTATGTGTGTATGTATGTATATGTGTATATATATATATATATATATTTGCGAGAAAAAAACCATATTGGAAGTGATGCAGACAATTACATTGATGTAAGTTACAATCTATCTGCAATTTTAAAGCTGATCTTCCCCCATTAAAAAAATACAAAAAAAAAAAAAAAATTAATAAGAAAAACAACGTTGGTCTATCAAGTAGCTTAGTGGGTAAGAGCGTTGTGCCAGTAACCGAAACGTCGCTGGTTCTAATCCCCGAGCCGACTAGGTGAAAAATCTGTCGATGTGCCCTTAAGCAAGGCACTTAACCCTAATTGCTCATGTAAGTCGCTCTGGATAAGAGCGTCTGCTAAATAATGTAATTTAATTTTAATTTAACTCTGTACTTGGAATGGAATCCCTTATGCTAGCAAGCTAGCTCATTTTAGAGTATCAAAAGTTATCTAGTTAACAAAACAATAAAAGACAACTCACCAGTTTTCCCAAAACATTTGTCCTTTCTCAATGTTATTAATTTGAGTGATGTTGCCAATTCTTGTTCCCGAATGTATTTAGTTATTTGGTCCTCAAACTTGAACTCCATGCCATTTTGAAAATGAGGCGTTTCCAGCGAAGCGGAATTCACGTCATCACACTCCTTCATCTGATTGGTCGGGTAGTCAGTCCTTCTGAGCTGGCATATGCATCATCACACTCCCTCATCTGATTGGTCGGGTAGGCGGGCCTTCTGACTTTGTGGCTGTGGTAACTAGTGATTACCTATTTATTGTTACAGTAAAGGCACTTATTATCAGTGGTGGAAAAAGTACCCAATTTTCATACTTGAGTAAAAGTAAAGATACCACAAATGTAAAAGTGAAAGTCACCCAGTAAAATACTACTTGAGTAAAAGTCTAAATGTATTTGGTTTAAAATATGCTTAAGTATCAAAAGTAAATGTAATTGCTAAATTATACTTAAGTATCAAAAGTAAAAGTATAAATCATTTCAATGTCCTTATATTAAGCAAACCAGATGGCACCAATTATTTTTTATATATTTTTTTACGGCCTCCCGGGAGAACACTCCAACACTCAGACATCTTTACAAACTAAGCATTTGTGTTTAGTGAGTCTGCCAGATCAGAGGCAGAGGGGATGACCAGAGATGTTCTTTTCAAAAGTGCGTGAATTTGACAATTTTCCTGTCCTGCTAAGCATTCAAAATGTAACGAGAACTTTTGGGTGTCAAGGAAAATGTATGGAGTAAAAATTACATTATTTTCTTTAGGAATGTAGCTCAGTTGGTAGAGCATGGCGCTTGCAACGCCAGGGTTGTGGGTTCGTTTCCCACGGGGGGCCAGTATGAAAATGTATGCACTCACTAACTGTAAGTCGCTCTGGATAAGAGCGTCTGCTAAATGACTAAAATGTAGTAAAGTAAAAGTTGTCAAAAATATAAATAGTAAAGTAAAGTACAGATACCCCCAAAAACTATTTAAGTAGTACTTTAAAGTATTTTTACTTAAGTACTTTGCGACATTTCTTATTATTTATTATGCTGACAGGGTAAATCAGCAAGGAATTTCCCTTTTACCTTGATTATTATGGTGATCATTATAATGTAATTCTAAATGGATTGGTGACTTCAGGATTGGTGACTTCAGGATTGGTGACTTCAGGATTGGTGACTTCAGGATTGGTGACCACAGGCACAAGCGGTGATGGACATGGATGAAAGGTTATAGATTTTTTAAATCTTGGATATGTAAGTAGGGTTTTTTCCCAACACTCTAGCCCACCTTCTAGATTGAGAAGTTTACTATGTTGCCCAGCAGGCTAGATAAAAACAAGTTGTATGACTTAAGCTACTGCTGTGCCAATGCAATAAAGCTATAGGCCATCAAAATATTAAACTCACAGGTAACATTCATTCAAATCACAAATTGTACATTTCAAAGTTACTTTTTGCAGTTCTCTAAATCACTTGTAAAAGGTACGTTGGTTCTCTGTTGTATTAAACAACCCTGATCATGGGTATTAAAAAGCAAAACTGTTTTTATATAACTATTTTTATCAAACATTTGTAACTTTACTTAACTTTATGTAAGGTAATTACTGTGTCAACATACACAGTTTCATGATGAGAGGCATTCTGTGGTTTATGTACCTGTAAGAGTAAACTGATCAGATATGAACATCTATACATAAGATGATAATAATATCGACCTGTATGCAACTAATACTTTACTCTGTTAAGGGGCAGTTTTCACCCTCATTTACTTGAATCATCATTTTTGTCAACTATTCATTTGGGAGTCTTTCAGAGAACAGGCTCAATATCAAATCACCTCCATTGACATCATCTGACCACCAGAGAGCAGCATGATCTCACAAACAGCAGTGTGAGGAGTCAAGTAAAACAGATAAGTATGTTCACTAAGGATTCTTAGACATCCACTGTACCTATCAATCTTGCGTAAAACATCATTTCAACATTATCTCAACATAAAGCTATATGTCTCACACATCATATAATGACTGGACCAAGGCATTTGAGTCACTTGCCAAATTTTTTCCATTACTTTAGACTTAAGCACAACAGAAGTATGGACAGTGCCTTCAGAAAGTATTCACACCCTTTGACTTTTTCCAAATGTTGTTGTGTTACAGCCTGAATTTAAAATGGATTAAATATAGATTTTTTTTGGCACTGGCCAACACACAATACCCCATAATGTCAAAGTGGAATGATGTTTTTCCTTTTTATTTTTTTACTAATTAATAAAAAATGAAAAGCTGAAATTTCTTGAGTCAATAAGTATTCAACACCTTTGTTATGGCAAGCCTAAATAAGTTCAGCAGTAGAAATGTGCTTAACATGTCACATAATAAGTTGCATGGACTCACTCTGTGTGCAATAATAGTGTTTAACATGATTTTTGAATGACTACCTCATCTCTATACCCCACACATACAATTATCTGTAAGGTCCCACAGTCGAGCAGTGAATTTCAAACACATATTAAACCACAAAGACCAGGGAGGTTTTCCAATGCCTCGCAAAGGAAGTCTAAAAATTACCTACAACACAAGGCCAAATCTACACTGGAGTTGCTTACCAAGAAGGCAGTGAATGCTCCTGAGTGGCCAAGCTGCAGCTGACTTAAATCTACTTGAAATCTATGGCAAGACCTGAAAGTGGCTGTCTAGCAATGATCAACAACCAATTCGACAGTGCTTTAAGAATTTTTTACAGAATAATGTGCAAATGTTGCACAATCCAAGTGTGGAAGGCTCTTAGAGACTTACCCAGAAAGACTCAAAGCTGTAATCACTACAAAAGGTGCTTCTACAAAGTATTGACTCAGGGGTGTGAATACTTACATAAATGAGCTAATTCTGTATTTCATTTTCAATGAATTTGCTAACATTTCTAAAAACATGTTTTCACTTTGTCATTATGGGGTATTGTGTGTAAATGGGTGAGAAAAAATCATATTTAATCCATTTTTAATTCTGTCTGTAACACAACAATGTGGAATAAGTCAAGGGGTATGAATACTTTCTGAAGGCACTGTATATATAATTACTTTTGCTTGATTATCAGACTCCATTTACATAACAAGACTGTACGAGTTCAGGACATACTTCCCATCGCACCACACCACTTACCTAAATCAATGGGAAAGTCAGTCTGAAGAAAAACCATACCCAGGCCCTGTCCACTCCTTGTCTGGTGAACTACCCCAGACACAGTGGGACCAGTACCTGCCCCCACCCACATGAAAGATTACTACAGTATTTACTATATAATTATGTAGTAAACTGTAGTATGCTGTAGAATACTATTCTATACACTGTAAATTTCCCTCGATCATGTGTAGTACTTACTATAGAATTTTGAAGTATACTGTAGAATACTATAGAACATATTATAGTGTACTACAGACCGCAAAAACACTACAGCAAATACTACAGTAATATCTGCAAAAACACTACAGTCTGCAAAAACACTACAGTAATTACTACAGTATATACTTTGCTATTTAATTTGCATATACCCTGCCCATTGACCTTCCCCATAGCCCAGTTTGTGCCACCCATAAATGAGAAACCTACATGCCAAGTATAGACCATATAATGTGTTCCTTGCAGATTATATAATGATGACTGCTGTCTTACCTACAGACAGTAGCGACCCGTTATTCAGGGCAGGTGAGGCTGAGCCCCACCTTTTGTTGCCTGTTAGCATGTTATTTTGGCATTCAAACGTGTCACATATCAGTTTGCAAACAATGTACAAAAAATTAAAAAATATTTTAGTTAATAAAGCAGCACACAAACACGGTCTTCTTTTTGTTTTCTTGAGTAAGGCAGCTCCATAATGCAGGCGTTTTAGCCTAGCTCAGTGCTTTCTGTGGTGGTGAGGCAGCCAGCGGAAAATATGGAGCGTAGAGGTTGTTAATGTTCTCTAGTTGCGCCGTGATTGGCTCAGTGTTCTGTCACTCATGGGGACACTAAGTCACCGTTAAAAATCTACAGGGAGAGCTCGAAAATTCAAGCCCCTTGGGTGCTGCAATAGATTTACATTAGAAGTTCCCATCCAAGAAGGCCCAAGGTCATTGGCCACAGATAAAATGACGTCAAATCACGTCATATCCACCGTAGCTTTGATTGGACTGATCATGACAACATCATACTTTCAAAATCTTAGCTAGCAAGCTAGACAAGCAGTCATCATCATGAATCAGGTCGACAATCTACTGGCAAATCCTGTTCAATCCTTGTCATATGAAGAGAAGTTATAGATAAAACGTATTGGTGCTCATCGGCCATTGGACATAAACATTACACAACAAGTTGGAAATTGCAAACTCAACAATGAGTGGTTTGGAAGGAATCAGTGGCTAACTGCAAGCGTTTCAAAAACAATCACTAGCCTGCTATTCAGTGGAGTGGGTGTGTGGTCCAAGTCTGGGTTTAAGGGTCTCTTTTCCAAGCTTAAAAGGATAAACATTCACATGCAACACCATGGGCCAGAAAAGTTTGAATACATTGGCCATGCTGTCAATCCAGCATGACTTCTGCCGCATTCAAAACAACTGCAAACTCGGAACTGAGAAATCTCAGATTTCAGTGAGTTCAAGACAACTGGGAACTCTGAAAATACTAGCTCCGACTGGGAAAATATGTTTTGCACAGTCATCCAACTCGGAATTCCACTCTTTCTAGAGCTACGACCTGAAGATCACTGATGTCATGATTCAACCTGCTTTTCTTCAGAGTTCCCAGTTGTCTTAAAAGCACCATAAATCCAGAGAATGCCAGACTTTGATGACGAAGTTTGATGACAAAATTTGCCCACAAGATGGACAGTCACGCCACCTTCCTGTTCAAGTGAGCACAGCATAGTTTGTACATCTCAATTGTCAGTAGAAACCACATTTGTTTAAGCAAGTCAGCCATATCAGCTATGTTTTTTTAAAGGCAGTAAATGAGGCTGAATGAACTGTTTCGCTGCCAGACAAGGCTCCGCTGATAGCCAGGTGTAGCTGTGGTAAGGATTCACTCCATGGTGCTGAAAAGAAAGCTCAGCTTTATGTAGGCCCTAACAGTTTGTGGGCACCGGTTGTCACCGTTACAGTGCAATTCATGTATTGTTTAGTGTTGTGTTGTGTTGTGTAGAGGCTTTGCTGGCATGCATCAAAAACCTTTCTTTTGAGTTTGCCCCACCAAGATTGATATGCTAAAATCGCCACTGCCTACAGATTATGGAAAATTTGCTCTTTGAGTATTTTGTCCAGTAGGTTTTCTCAAGGAGACTATAGTAAATACTACAGTAATCTCTGCAAAAAACTTTACAGTATACTACAGTCTGCAAAATTACTACATCAAATTGGCCAGTCTTACTAAGTGTTGATTTTCCAGTGTAACATTTCTAGTGTTGATTCAGGTGTAAAATTAACTATCTTTAGTGTAAAAGAACCCCAGAATTGGCTTTAATAACCAGTGTTAAACCAAAACCATGCACATCATGATCATATTTCACAGCATGCTCTATTGCAGGTTGATTTTTGGAATTGTTTGTTTCAATATCTATATTTTTGCATGTACATTGATTGATTAATTACGCTTATGCTACTCAGCTATTAATAAAACAATTCTAAACTAATCCAATCTGTTAATTTAACTTATTGCACCCGTTACTGAAATGGTTGTTCCAGTTTAGATGGTTTAGGTAGTCTCATAATCTTCAAAAGAAGAATCTTGTCCAGTAGGAGTGACATTTTTGGATAAAGTGGTCCCTTGCCTTTTGGTGGCTCCAACCTGTAGTGGACTTGTAATATTTGTTTGTGTCTCTTCTGATCAGAGGAGCAGGTGCTCTGTGCCATGCAACTTGGGTCAAGATCTGTTTTTTGCTTTGCTCTTAGTAACAGGGCACCATTGAAAGGAGTGATTTCTGTGGTAGCGTTAAGAGTGGAAATGGAGCATTTGAAGTTGAAGATTCCTGGTGTTTGTAACGCCCGCAGTTTGGTGCGTCGCAGACCCGGTGGGGAGTGTGGTGAAACAGAGGAGTCACTGTCAGTCCTTTTGAGTTTTGAGTCAGAGTGTCTACCCGACAAAGTCATGTTAGGATATATCAGTTATACAGTTAGAGCTTTTGAGCCGAATCCACTTCGTTGTTTCTGATGTGTATTTTTTATGGATTATCAGATAAAATTGAGTTAATCATGAACATATAGTTAACATTCTTTGTGGCTAACTGAAATGGGTCATTTCGCTGTGTGTGTGGGTAAAAAAGGGAATCTGACCTAGGGTCAGATTGCTCCCTTTTGTCTCTCTCCTCACACAAAGTGATAAAGAGCGGTGCCACGGTTGAACAGAGTTTAAACTAAACATGAGTGTTTTTGCAAGATAAGGGATTGATTGAGTGTATTACTATTGATTCTGAACTGAATGAAAGTCGAATGTAGCCATCACCATAGACAAAGGAGTGGGCGGAGCAATAAAAGAGCGGGAAAACTGAAGAGGACTATGTAAGATGGAGGGAGACCGTAAGGGGGGTGCCACTCTGCAGACTGGTATCGGCTTTGTTGAAACTTTAATAAAGTCATTTTCTTGATGCAACAAAAACTCTGTAAGACCTTATTTGTAATAAAGTATAGTGGTTATTTTCCACAACATTTCAGGTGCAATGTTTTTGGTCATGTCGCAGCAGTGTGTAGGATGTGGGATGTGTGCAGGAGGGCATGGGACAGAGGATTGTGTCGTTTTGGTGGATAAAGTTGTGTGTGTTAATTGTAGGGGTACTCATGTTGCTGGGGATCGGAAGTGTCCGGTGCGAGAGAGGCAGGTTGAAGTGGCCAGAGTAAGAGTAGTGCATCAGGTGTCGTATGCTGAGGCAGTGAAGAAAGTAGAGGAGGATGGGTTAAGGGTGACGGATCCTGAGAGGATTCCAGTGAATAGTAGATTTGTGCCAACACAGGGGGATAGGCCAACAAGTGATTAATGCTTCAGTAAGGTTGGCTTCTTAGCGTTCATAGCAATGGTTATCAACTGTACCTCAGAAATGGAACGTAAATCACAGAAAATAGATGTTGTGGTGGCAGCTGCAGAGATATATTTTTGTATACAAGATTTGACTTCAGAAGAGTTACAGCGTGTGTTGAAGGGTGGTGTCACTTCCTTCCAGGCCGTTGGCATGGTGCAGGAGCAGACGGGGTCAAAGTAGGGGAATGGGATAGTGGGTTTTTAATGAGGGTAGGTGGTGATCTCTAGGGCTATATTTCACTTTCTTAGAGGAACAGGACTAATGAAGAGAATTTAATGTAGTTAGGTCGTGACTGGCCTCACACTCCAGTACAGTAAATGGCAGTGTATGCACCTAAAAGTTGGATGCGATCCGCCAACCAAATTCCAAAGAAGAAGAACTTAGTCATTCTGAATGCAGGATTGGGGTGATTTTATTTTCTCTCCAAATGTTGTATATCCCCTCTGGCTGGATTCCAATAGGAATTACACATTACTTTGCAAGCCAGCATAAAGTGACTTGCAGGTCTTTGAGTTTCAGGCCACTGTATTAGGGTAAAACTATGCCCACAAGATAAGGCTTTATGGAAATGTGTTGTATTGTGTTAAAAAATGAAATTCTAATGATGATACTTGGTGACAGGACTGAAAATCATCTTCTTGTGAATGTCTGGCAGACTTGTCACTTTTTGGCATATTGCTGTCTTTCTCAGTTTGGAAGGTGTATTCTATATTTTGTGACAAAACAAAAAAACAGAACATAAGAACATAGATGGATGAATGTAACAACCATGTCTCTTAACTAACAAATACGGTCATGGGTGTTAACTCTACAATTCAATCGAAGGAAAGGCACTCTGGGAAATATGCAAATAAGGCTTTACACTAAGCAGTGTGTTAACTTATCACTGAAAAGTTTGTACTCGTATAGACACTGGACCAGTGTTATATGTAACATTCTCAGTGTTATTTAATGATTTAATACTGGATACTTTACTGTGTAGAGGAAGGCAGGCTAGGATCATCTACCTGATCTACAGTTCAACTAACTGTAACCTGCCTACTACTCTCCCTCTCTTTTCACAGCAGAACACCAGCTGCCACACACTAACGACAACACAGACATTTCAAAGCACAGCACCATCACAGCCAGCCACAAGATCTACTGTGGAGTGGGGACTTTCTCTGACTGTAGTCTGGTGGGTGGCCCAGTGAACATGAGTGGTTTTGGGTTGGAATCACAACAAAGTCTGAGAGTGGGAGTTGACCTACAGGACAGGACCGAGAACAGAGATAGAGATAGAGAGAGAGAGTGACGGTGGTGGTGTTACAGGAGACAGCCAGGAAAAGACCCAGCCCAATCCAACTGCCCAGAAAGAGAAGGCCTGAGAGGGGACAAACCATAGATAAACCTAGGGGCCTAACATAGATACAAACACTAACTCTGTGACTGTACACTGCTAGAGACAGCCAGGGAAGAAGTGGACCCGGCCCAGATACACCCAACCCAGCTCTGCCCAAAAAGAGTAGGCCTCAGAGTGACCCTAAGAGGGGCCAAACAACACTTACTCTGTGACTGTACGTTGGTAATGACACTCTGTCTGTAACATCTGAAAGGGCCGCAGCCCAGGAGATTACTAATATATCTGAATGCTCGTCTAATTTACAAATCTTCAACTGGCTTTCACCTTATTTTTTTATTGTAAAGATGACTTTTTTTAAATTGCAGCTGCAGAGTTTTAAAACTGCCTATCACTCGAATATCGTTGCTTTAAATCAGTGTGCACACAAGCACTCTCTGTCTTTCTCTTTCTCCATCAATTCCATTCAAATTGCGTCCAAAATAGATAATCCTGTTCAAGATTGATGTGGATGTCTTAGCCTACCTCTTTCATGTAAGAAATGCAATGCATTATGCCTATTAGCCATGAGGTGTAATGGATCATGATGAACGAATATCAAAACCGTCAGGCAAATTGACGTTCAATGATGAGACCCCCCATTCCCACATTTCCAACTCTCAATAGCAGAGGCAAATACAGTATCCTGCAATGCTTGCTTTTAAAACCTCTAGTTACTGCTGGTGGATAGAGCACTGTGCTCAACACCTTCATGAAGTGGTTCAAAACATCTCAGAATGATGTGTTTAAATACTTGGTGTTGCAAAGCGCTCAATTTAAACAGTGTAGCAGTTATTTATTCAGACCCATAACCATTCAATCTTTGTGAAGAGAAGAGAAAGCCATCTGCATCTTATTCTAGTCCTATAGCCTATTATTCAAGCATGTCATTACAATGACGAAACTTAGGCTATTTAATTTAACTGTTGAGAATGAGGAGGTAATACGTACGTCGCACAACATTAGGTGAAATGAGGTCAAAATGACAGCTGGGTTGGTAGTTCACAACGTCCCCCTAGCCTTTGCGGACCACCTGGGGCCTCTCCTAAAAGAATGTTTCGGAGATTCGAAGACAGCGCAGGAGTACAGGTGTGCCAGGACTAAGTCATCCTGCATTACCAATGAAGCACTCGCACCATATTTCACACAGGAGCTTGTGAAGGAGATGAAAAAAGCCCTGTATACCCTTGTTACGGATGGGTCGAATGACACTGGTATTTCACAACCTATTTGAGATTTTTCTCCTCTGCAAAAAATGTGCTTTGTGTATTTTTAAACATCTAATAACATGAACATCTGTATGATTCTAACTTGTCATTATAGGAGTGGAAAAGATGAACCCGCTTACTGTCCGGGTCTTCATGGGCAGCAAAGTTGTCCACCAGTTTTTAAATATGTGCACAACAAGTGGGAACAGATGTGGGACAGCAAGTGAGATCTTCACCAAAATTAACTCCACCATAGAGGAGCATGGCATCCCTTGGGAGAACTGCATTGGTCTCTCAGTTTACAATGCAGCTGTGAACATTGGACCACGTAATTCCATTGCCTCTAGGGTGCTCCAGAAGCATCCCAACACCTATATTCACGGTTGTCCTTGTCATGTGGCACATAACACCGCCAAACCTGCAGGAGTGGGATTTTTTAAAGTGAGTTAAGGCCTGATTTATCTTTACATGTAACTTTTTAATTTGTATCCTAATTACGTGCATTGACCGAATGTGTTATGATTGATTTATGCATTGCAGGTGTCCGGTTTTGATTTGGAGGATATGGTAGTGGTCATCGGTTACTGGTTCAAGGGTAGCACAAATCGGAAAGGATACCTGACAGGTATGCATGTTTGATACTATTAAGTGTAATACTGAAATGCTGAGCTGTAGAAAATATATGATATGGATTTAATGTCTAAAACTGAGTTTTGTGAGCTCCATGAAGCGGAGTACATGGAGGTGCTCCTGCATATCTCGGTCCGTTGGCTAAGCCTTGAACGTTGTGTGACCAGGATCCTGAGGCTCTGGCCAGCTACTACAAATCTGCTAGTATGGTCATCAATTTTCAATTTCATTATGCAGCAACTACATGGATTGTTAGTCACAAGTCTCTTAAACCTCTTGTTTTGTGTTATTTATTTATTGATTCAAGATGAAAATCAGGCCAGGTTCAAGAGACTTGTGCAGACATTCACTGACCCCATGACAGAAGTGTACCTGCTGTTCTTCCAAGCCACCGTACCAACTTTCACTTCTTTCAACTTGCTGCTTCAGAGAGAGCAGTCATCAATATTCTTGTTACATGATGAGGTGGGATTGGATTTTGCAGTTTTTTTCCATTCTGTGTTTCTTGCTGATATCTGCAGGGATCCTCTAAAACAGGTTTCACCTACTATTTTTGTAAATGTCTGTTATAGATGGTGAAATTCGTACGCAAGCTATGTTCCAAGTTTATGGTTCCAGCAGCTCTGCAGTGCCATGAGGAGCCTTGTGAAATTGCCTTTAAAGAAAAGGCAAACCATTTACCAGGTTAGTATTTGACTATTATTATGATCAAACACTGTGATATGTGATATTTAGCCTTGTACCTTATACCGATATGCTGTATCTGTGACAGGAAGAAAGTTGAACATTGGGTTCACAACCAGGGCTACACTTAACAGATTCCTCGACGAGGGTGACATCACACCACAGCAGGTGGATTCATTCCATGAAGCTGTGTTGTGTTTCCTGACAAGTGCTGTGGACTATGCACTTAAGAAGCTGCCACTGGAAGAGCCACTGATCAAGCACGCACAATTTGTAGATGTACGGCAGAGGGCTGAAAGTGACATCGAAGATGTCCTGTACTTTGTTTTTTTTCTCTAATTATTGTCTATCATCTTAGCTAAAATACCCTGTGTTTTATGATGAGGTGTGTTCACTCCTAAACTGCACATTAGATATTCTTATGTGGCTTCTCCTCAAAGATGTGTATGAACTGCTGCTGGTTGATGACTATATACCTAAAATGTAACAACTTGTAACTCTACTTTCATAAATAGGTTTCCCCATCTCCTCCCATACCATGGGCCAGAGGAGCATGACCTTCTGGGTGAGGAGTTTCTAAATTATCAGACCATGCCAATGATATCCCTGCAGGACGAAACTGAAATGGAAAGCTTCTGGGCTGAAATGGCAACCCGGAAGCATAAGGTAAACATTTTTTCCTTTTTTGTCTTTCCTTTTGGCAGGTGTGGCTTGGCTACATCTGTTGCTTAAAATTGTTGCATGCATATATGTGTCATGCATGTTACAAATTATGCATGTTTTTATCTGAACTTTGTTAATGGATCAACCTACAGTATACTTACAGTATTAATCAATCAAAAATCAAGGTATGTTTTTCCATTGTGTTTTGGTGCATTTTCCATAGGTGACAGGAGCCAAAGAATTCGAGAGGCTTGCTGCCGTCGCCAAGCTTGTCCTGGTGTTGCCCCATGCAAACGCAGATGCTGAGAGGGTGTTTTCAGTTGTGGGACTGAACAAAACCAAGAGAAGAAACAGCCTAGCATTGGATGGCACCCTGTCCTCAATAATGACCATAAAGATGGCCAATCTAGAGCCCTGCTTCAACTGGGAGCCCCCCTCCGATATCATCAAGGCCTCCAAGAAGGCCACAGGCCAGTATAACCATGCCGACAGATCATAGACAAGAGGCTCATTTGTGATGAGCCAGGTCTGCGCAGAATCGATCACCGCCCAATGCATGCTGGTTAGATTTGTGTCCGACTTGATCCCGACTTTCTCTGACGTCTTGCACACGTGGGCAACGATAACCTCATGAGATCAAGGCGGCCGCAGTTCTGAGACGGAGGCAGTGCAATTGCTTTTCACCGACTGCAGGACAAAATCTCACTCCAAGGTTTTTTGAAAAGTTGTCAGGTATTTACATTTACGTAATTTAGCAGACGCTCTTATCCAGAGCGACTTACAGTTAGTGCATACATTATTTAATTTTTTCATACTGCCCCCCCATGGGAATCGAACCCACAACCCTGGCGTTGCAAACACCATGCTCTACCAACTGAGCTACCTCCCTGCCGGCCATTCCCTCCCCTACCCTGGACGACGCTGGGCCAATTGTGCGCCGCCCCATTGGTCTCCCGGTTGCGGCCGGCTATGACAGAGCCTGGATTCGAACCAGGATCTCTAGTGGTACAGCTAGCACTGCGATGCAGTGCCTTAGACCACTGCGCCACTCGGGAGGTATGTAAAACAATTTGGCTTTTCTATACTTCCATATTTCCAAGTCCTATTCTTGAAGATCAAGGGATATAACATTCATTTGAATGACTGGAATTCTGATAGACTTTGGTTTTTAATCTAAAGATATAATTGAATCGTATTATTATATCTAGTAGAAAGCGATGGGTTAGAAGAAGCATACATAACCAACCCATAAAGTAAAACTTAACATCCATATATGGCCAGCTACATAAACTTTAACATTGATTTATTCTGCAATAGATGTTGTTCAATTGGTAACATACAATTTTGTCTTCTTACATTTTACTAGACGCTCTTATCCAGAGCGACTTACAGTTAGTGAGTGCATACATTTTCATACTGGCCCCCCGTGGGAAACGAACCCACAACCCTGGCGTTGCAAGCGCCATGCTCTACCAAATGAGCTACAGGGGACTTTAATTATTCTAATGCCTCTTAAGGCGTCTACTGTATGTGTGTGTGTGCGCCTAGTAACATTGCTGTTCTTCTATCTGTGAATGAACTAGGATGCTCTCTTTGTAAACTGGGACTCAGCTTCATCTGAGCAAGAGTCCTCCAAACTGTGTATGTGTGTAACTGTGTGTGTGTTTTTGTGTGTGTGTTCATGCATATGTGTGTATCATGTGTGTGTACAGCTGACTGTAGCTGCATGAGTCTCTGTGTGTCATTGAGTATGAGTCACTGTGTCTGCATCAGCTGATGTTGTTTTGTCCTGAAGAGAGCAACCAGGCCAGGGTGTCTCAGCGTCTACAGTCTGTTCTGACATGCATGTGTGTGTGTGTAATTGTGGTAGTTTGGTGAACCACTGTCATGTGAATTTCTATCTCTAATTCAACCTAAGCTTGAATCATTACCAGAGGTTGTAAGGCTCTGGTTTTAATCATCAATGATTCAAGGTCCATAACCACGAAGAAGGATTTTTTGTATGTTTATTCATGGAGAGCTCTGGCGCCAAACACACAAACATATGATTTTATACCTCCTGAACTTGACTCCTCCCACCTTTGTCTTTATCTAAACAGTTTCCGCCTTCCCCTTCACCCTTGAATGTTTAGTACCGCCCCCTCTGTTAGTGGGTTGACACTACATGATAATTCTAACATTTATACTGTATTTGGGGTGAAATCCTTTAGTCATTATTCTTAAAATCCAAATTAATCTAACAACCACACACTTAAGGGATGAGTGACCTTCCCTGAGAGCAGCATTAGCTCCCAGAACTAATGATGGCTATAGGCTTTAGCTCAGCAAGCTAACGTACATTGCCTTCAGAAAGTATTCACCCCCACATTTTGTTGTGTTACAGCCTGAATTCAAAATTGATTAAATAAATAAAAAATCTCACCCATCTACACGGTACCCCATAATGACAAAGTGAAAACATGTTTTTTAGAAATGTGTGCACGTATTTTATTTATTTTTATAATATGTTTATTATTTTCCAATAAAAAAAGAAGACAGAGATACGAACATTGACATTGTAGTGTTGAATGGGATGGAACATTTAGACACAAAACTTAACTCCCATACAAAAATAATATACAAAAATCCTATTAGGTAGTACATATTATAAGAAGACAGCATATAGTCATTACAAGCAGTGTCGTTAAACCAAAAATAAATATTGAGTGGAGTACAGCACAGAGTAGCAGCAGATCATCAACCCAGTTATGAAGGGGGAATAGACCATTTATCCAGTATCGGCTGCCATATTTTGTAAAACATTGGACTTCTATTGGAGTTATTGTATCGAATCTTGTGCACATTTATTGAAAATGAAATACAGAAATATCTAATTCACATAAGTATTCACATCCCTGAGTCAATACATGTTACAATCACCTTTGGCAGCGGTTACAGCTGTAAGTCTTTCTAGGTAAGTCTCTAAGAGCTTTGCACACCTGAATTATACAATATTTGCCCATTATTCTATTTCAAAATTCTTCAAGCTCTGTCAAATTGGTTGTTGATCATTGCTAGACAACCATTTTCAAGTCTTGCCATAGATTTTCAAGCAGATTTAAGTAAAAACTGTAACTTGGTCGCTCAGGAAAATTCACGGTCTTCTTGGTAAGCAACTCCAATGTAGATTTGGCCTTGTGTTTTAGGTTATTGTCCAGCTGAAAGGGGAATTCATCTCCCAGTGTCTGGTGGAAAGCAGACTGAACCTGAAAAGCTCCCTAGTCCTTGCCTATGACGAGTATACCCATAACATGATGCAGCCACTACTATGCTTGAAAATATGGAGAGTGGTACTCAGCAATGTGTTGTATTGGATATGCCCCAAACATAACACTTTGTATTCAGGACAAAAAGTTAATTGCTTTGCCACATTTTTTTAAGTATTACATTAGTGCCTTGATGCAAACAGGATGCATGTTTTGGAATATTATTTTTCTTTACAGGCTTCCTTCTTATCACTCTGTCAATTAGTTTGTATGTTATAGTATGAAAATGTATGCACTCACTAACTG
Source organism: Coregonus lavaretus (assembly GCF_964263955.1). Taxonomy (NCBI): domain Eukaryota; kingdom Metazoa; phylum Chordata; class Actinopteri; order Salmoniformes; family Salmonidae; genus Coregonus; species Coregonus lavaretus. Next base: position 39,856,050 of record NC_140008.1, on the reverse strand, counting down.
TAAGTCACTCTGGATAAGAGCATCTGCTAAATGACTAAAATGTAAATGTAAAATGTAAAATGTAAGGGGAATGTAATCTAAAAGTAACTGAATGTAATCAGATTACGTTACTGAGTTTGGGTAATCCAAAAGTTACATTACTGATTACAATTTTGGACAGGTATCTAGTAACTGTAACGGATTACATTTAGAAAGTAACCTACCCAACCATGCGTACACATCACTGACAATCTGAAATGGTCCACCAATACAGACAGTGTGCTGAAGCACACACTGGCAACAGCGCCTCTTCAACCTCAGGAGGCTGAAGAAATGAATCTTGGCCTCTTAAGACCCTCACAAACTTTTACAGATGCATCATTGAGAGCATCCTTTCGGGCTGTATCACCGCCTTGTATGGCAACTGCACCGACCGCAACCGCAGGGCTCTCCAGAGGGTTGTGCGGTCTGCTTAAAGCATCACCGAGGGCACACTACCTGCCCTCCAGGACACCTACAGCACCCGATGTCACAGGAAGGCCAAAAAGATCATCAAGGAAATCAACCACCTGAGCCACGGCCTGTTCACCCCGCTATCATCCAGAAGGCGAGGTCAGTACAGGTGCATCAAGGCTGGGACCGAGAGACAGCTTCTATCTCAAGGCCATTCGACTGTTAAATAGCCATCCCTAGCCGGCCTCCACCCAGTACCCTGCCCTGAACTTAGTCACTGTCACTAGCCGGCTACCACCCGGTTACTCAACCCTGCACCTTAGAAGCTGCTGCCCTATGTACGTAGACATGGAATCACTGGACATTTTAATAATAGAACACTGGTCACTTTAATAATGTTTACATACTGTTTTACTAATTTCATATGTATATACTGTATTCTACTGTATTCTAGTCAATGCCACTCCGACATTGTTCACCCTAATATTTATATATTTCTTAATTCCATTCTTTTACTTTTAGATTTGTGTGTATTATTGTGAATTGTTAGATACTACTGCACTGTTGGAGCTAGGAACACAAGCATTTCGCTACACCCGCAATAACATGGGCTAAATATGTGTCTGTGACCAATCAAATTTTATTTTATTTTATTCATTAAAGGCAATGCATCAGCCTACCTATTATATTTCAAAATATAAATAAAAATCGCTAGCCTATAATTGTAACTTTGTAGGCCGCATATCCTGCACCAGCATTGCGTGTTCTCTCCCAGCAGGGGTGGGCAAAATTTACTAAATACAACTACAAAATACAGATACAAAACACCCTAAAAATCGATGTATTAAAATTTAAAAATCCAACAATAAATTTGCAAGTAGCTGCCCAAACAGCTACAAGATCCTCAGTAGCTTTTGCTATGACTGTCAGAGATGGGCTGTATTTCGGTTTCATGTATTTGAAATTCGTATTTTAATTACTTCTGAATATTTTGTAATTTTAATTACACTGTAAATTGTATTTTCAAAATACAAAATACTTTTCTATAACATTTTTTTTATAGTGGTTCACATTTTGTGGCCCCCTTTCACCCTTTCACCCTGTAAAAGTCTCTGCTAAATGAACTAAATATAAATATGTTGTTGTTTAACTACCTTAGTTGAGCAAGTCACTCTGGATAAGAGTGTCTGCTAAATGACCAAAATATACATGTGATGTGAAAACGAACATATCAAAATGAACTGCAAAGCACACTGTGTATTGTTTTGGGGCTGAGCTCATTAGAATAATACTTAGCATGCTTTCCAAGTGTTCATTTTTACATTTAGTTAATTTAACAGACACTTTTATCACACCATATATGAAAAGGGGGCCACAAAATGTGAACCGCTCTAAAAAAAAAAATTGCAAGAAAATACATTGGAGTGTAGTTCAGCTTTGTGTAATTCAAATTACGAAATACTCAGAAGTAAATAAAATATGTATTTCAAATACATGTAACAGAAATACTGCCCATCTCTGTCTCCCAGCTTCATGTTTTGAACGAGGTGCGTAATTCCAGTCCATATCATACAGTATAATACAATACAGCACAGTAATACAGTCCACACTCAAAAAGATTACTGGAGCTCGTTTAATTTATTTACCCAAGAGAGCATACATCTATGGGCTTTTATGTTTTTCTGTCACGCGTAATGTGCGGTAGCCAGTTTTGGGGAATCTAGTCTGAAAATACAGTTGACCAAACTACCAATTAATTCACACTGGAAGACGTTAAGCTACACTAAAGCTACCCTTAACTAAAGTTACTTTGAAAAAGTAGTTCACTACATCCAAACTACTTTGGGATAAATAATCATATCTAAATCTGAAATATCATAGACTACAAATTGCAAGACAGATCACTCTGGAGTCAGATGGTAGCCCTTTACATGGTGGCTGATTTGGGCAATGATACACGCGTAATTGGAATGCAGTGGCTGTACAGTAACATGCTATACATGGGGTCAGAGCTCTGGCCATGCGCTTCACATGGGTTATGGGTTTTGACTGACAGCCGTTCTGAACGTGAGCACCTTGTGCGAAAAGAAGTTGCCCCCCCCATCCCTACCGCCACCCCCAAAAAAGTGAGGGAAAAGCTGTAATTTAACAGGACTCTATGTATTTCGAAAGATGAGATGATGAGTCCAAATGTGCACTTCACATTTCCATAGCATAGCACTCACGTAATATACAGTGTCAATGTTTATGAACACTATGTTTGATGTACAGTTACAAAATGACAAGGAATCATACACAGCAAATTGGCCAGTGTTGTTTTTTCAGTGTTCAGGAGTTAAATTCACTCTATTCAAGTATTAACACTCAGTTTTGTAAAAGAACCCCAGTGTTGGTGTAACAAACAGAGTTATTGTTTTACACTGTGGGGAGTAAAATAGTCCCATCAAAACATTGATTGATTGATTAATTGTATGCTACACAAAGATAAATAACATACATTTTTTTAAACTAATCCAATAGTTAGATTTATTGCACCCGTTACTGAAATGGTTGTTCCGGTTTAAATGCTTTAGGGACTCTTCTTTATCAAAGTTCCTAACCCTGATAGTCATTCTGAATGCAGGTTGCAGATGAATGAAAATTCCAGCTGTTTAACATCCTAACTCTGGTTGCATTCTGAAAGGAATTACACATCACTTTGCCAGCCAACATATTGTGGTTTGCAGGCCTAAAGTGGCCTGTAATTTGTAAACTAGGATTTTCTTAACACCAGTATTACTACGCCATCAAAGTAAAGCTTTATGATATGTCATGTCATGAAGTTACATTTTTTATGATAACATGACTATGTACTCATTTTATAGTTTAGTCATTTAGCAGACACTCTTATCCAGAGCGACTTACAGTTAGTGAGTGCATACATTCTCATACTCCTTGGGTGAAAGCAACAAGCATTTTATAGGAAAGAATTCAACCACCATGTCTCTGTCACTAACAAATACAGTTATGGGTAGTAACTCTACAATTCACTCAAAAAGAAAAGGCACCATGGGAAATATGTAAATTAGGCTTTATACCATATAGTGTTAAAACGAGACCCAAAATCACTTACTGTAACAGTGTTGTCACATAACACTAATAGGAGTTAACTCTAGATTAACACTAGTGTTGAATAGAAATAACACTGTGAGTGTTAATTACCCCGTAGTGTTAAATTTGAGTAACACTGGCAAGTATAATGCAGTGTTTCTTTATTTACACTACAAAGTGCTACATTAACACTCAAAATGTAACACTATAATCAGAGTGCTTTTTACACTTTGTATAGTGGGACCATATGTTATCTGAGGTAGTGTTAAAATTAACTTTTTAAGTGTTGATTTAACACTGCAAAATGTACTGTGTAACCTGAGTTGTTCTGAACAGAATCTTTCTTTATTTTGAAGAAAATTAGCTGCGGCACACACACCTGAATGCACCCATGACTCCTTTCTATGCGCACCAAAATTACGATCTGCCTCCCTGAATTACATTGTGAAAGCCTAATACTGCAATATCTTATTTTATAACTTAGCTAGTCATGTTGGCAATAGAACTATATTTTAAATGATGCCCACCTGACCCAGATTGCGATTTATAATGGACCTATTTTGGATTGCGTAAACACCAACCATAATTGTGTGATTGTGGGGATGCAGGGCTGTGTTCCAACCAAAACAACTACAAGGGTGCTTGCTCTAGTTCCTCAACTGCACAGCTAGGAGAGATAAAAAAAAAGCACCTTATAGTTGAAGACTCTTCTTTGAGTCAAAAAAGTGCATTAAAATTATTTAAGAACGGTGCACACTTTGGAGAGTTGTGTGGCCACTTGGAGGCACCAGTTAGTCCTCTCACTCAAACCCTTGTAAATGTTTTGTCTTATGTCGCACCTACCTCACATCTTCCAGGAATATTCTTATCAGGTTACTGAATGTGTCCAGAGTATTTTCATATTTCGTTATCAACAAATGCGGTGAAAAGTACAGTAAATGTAAAATGCATGTACAATAAACAGTGTCATGTTTGGATTCAGTCTTGTGTCAGATTAACTTTTTTGTTGGTCTAATAATTTTACCATAATCTCCAAACTGTTACCTTTCCATTGCTACCATGGTTATGAATATGCTTTTCATATTTATTCTGTAATAAACATTTTAATGTAGCCCTATCTATATAGGCCAATTCCCACGAGTGTAAAGGGTTAACAGAATGTTTAATTTAGCTTCTTGAACACAACAACTATGTTCCAAGTGAGAATTAGGAAGGTCTGACGCCAAAAAAGAATGTAAATTCTTGCCTTCATCCATATTTTATTTTATTTTTGCAAAAAAGTAGTGTGTAGTTCCAGTCGTTAGCTACACTGTTTCATGGCAAAAAAGTAACTACTAAAAACACAACCAGTTTGAGTTGAATTTAGTTCAACTACCACCAAGCTACTGCAAAATGTAGTTAAGTTACTAGTTGAAATACATGTAGGTACTTCCCAACACTGGCGGTAGCCATAGCCTATCATATGTACTGGATAAGGACACAATCATTTGAGCTTTTTTGGGCATGGCCTCAAATGTATTTAATGTAGGTCTCATCTGGTTCAGGTAGCATCAGGCTTGAATTTTCATGCCGATCAAAGCTCTAATCAAATCCAGACATACACTGAGCGTACAAAACATTTAGAACCAAAAGGTTCTTCCAGGCACCTTTACTTCTAAGGGTGTGTGACACTCATCTTTTCCCATTGAATAAAATGTATTAACATAAGCTTCGTATGTTTTGATGCTTATCTTTTTGCAAAGAACATCACAGGATGACGTTTTGAGGCTGATAATGGGCTGGCAGAACATACAGAGAGAAGGGACACTTTTGAGCAGTCTGTTAGCAGTGACAAATCTGTTTAACAGATTGCCTTGAAATTAGTCCCCTAAGATTTTAATAAGACTCCCTCCATCTTGGTTTATTAAGCCAAATGTCAATCTAAAATCCTCTTAAGTTTCTCTAGTCTAAATAAGGGACACTCAGAGTGGGATCCGCCTCACTGAAAAGTAGGTTTAAATCGAGTGTAAACTAGAAACAAGCATTATGAAGTCATAACAACTACAAAACCACAGGCTTTTATATGTGGATGTCTAAAGTCAATAAACAGGAGCAGGCTTGTTCTGTGTTAAGTCAGTACACCAGATTCTTAGGTCATACAGCAAATACACTGAGTGTACAAAACATTCTGCTCTTTCCATGACATCCCTTATTGATGTCACCTGTTAAATCCACTTCAATCAGTGTAGATGAGATCGATAGATCGGCTTGAGAAAAGTTATTTATTCTCGGGATGGAGTGTTTTTTAAACACTGGAAAAAGATTAAACCTTACACAGGGCCCTTCTGGCTCACGAACAGTAAGGTTATAACAAGGAGGTCTAATTTTAAAATCAGATTATTGATGCGTGTGTGATTGTGTGTGCTTGTTTGTGCTTGTTTGTTGCGTGTGTGTGTGTGTGTGTTGGTTTTACCATCCATGTGGGGACCAGAAGTCCTCACAAGGATAGTAAAACAAGCAAAATTGTACGCTCTTGTTGGCTGGCCCTCACTACATATTCGTCGCCAAACCCACTGGCTCCAGGTCATCTATAAATCACTGCTAGGCAAATCCCCGTCTTATCTTAGCTCACCGGTCACCATAGCAACACCCACCCGTAGTCTGCGCTCCAGCAGGTATATCTCACTGGTCATCCCCAAAGCCAACACCTCCTTTGGCCGCTATTTCTTCTAGTTCTCTGCTGCCAATGACTGGAACGAACTGCAAACATCTCTGAAGCTGGAGACTCTTATCTCCCTCACTAACTTTAAGCGCCAGTTGTCAGAGCAGCTTACCGATCACTGCACCTGTACACAGCCATTCTGAAATTAGCCCACCCAACTACCTCATCCCCATATTGTTATTTATTTTGCTAATTTGCACCCCAGTATCTCTATTTGCACATCATCTTTTGCACATCTATCATTCCAGTGTTAATACGAAATTGTAACTATTTTGCACTATAACTTACTACATTCGCACACACTGTATATGTATTTTCTGTTGTATTTTTGATTTATGTTTTGTTTACCCCATATGTAACTCTGTGTTGTTGTTTTTATCACACTGCTTTGCTTTATCTTGGCCAGGTCGCAGTTGTAAATGAGAACTTGTTCTCAACTGGTTAAATAAAGGTGAAATAAATCAAATAAAATAACACATTCGAACGAATGTCTCTATCTATCTCTTTCCCTTCCTCTTTCCTTCTCTCTCTCGCTCTCGCCCTCTCTCTCCCCCTCAGTTTCCCTTACTCTCCCTTCTTCCCTTCTTCCCTCCCTCTCTCTTTTTCTCTCATTCTCTCTCACTCCCTTCCCTCCCTCCTCCACTCTCTCACTCCCGTGCCCTCCATCTCCCTCCCTCCATTCTTTACCCTCTCTCTCCCTCTCTTTGTCCTCCAAATTCAGCAGTGATACAGATGCACCCAGAAGCAGCTGAGAAGGAAATAACATGTCCTGTCATGGCAGGTCCTTTTCTTAGACAGGAGCTTCCTTTAGGCAAAGAGGAGAAAGCCGGCTGTTTGTTTAAGTTTGGAGTTAAGAGTCGACATTCATGTTAAAGCATGCTTTTTTATTAATACATCTCCTAGTGAAGGTAGACCACAGCCCTCTCCTATTCCTTTCGCTCTATTAAGCTCCCCTCTGTCTAGCTCTCTCTATCGCGCTCTCTCTTACACACACACATGCACATAAATGCACACACATACATTCGCACACATGCATGCACACACATTCATACACTCACACAAGTAAACACCACCACCATGTTTGCTCTAGTCACTTAACACTTAGCGGGATTTAAAACCAGATAGTTGGCATTCTTTAGGTTATTACATAAACTGGAGGCAGTGTGTGCTGCGCTGCCGGTTGGGACTCGTGGCAGGAGGCGAGGCCGGGATGGGATCCATCAGGGCCCGTATTCATAAAGCATCTCAGAATAGGATCATTTTTCTAATCAAATCAAATCAGAGAAATAAATGAAAAGTAAAACACGTGATAATAAAAGTAATAATACACAATGAGTAACGATATTTTGTCTATATACACGGGGTACCAGTACCGAGTCGATGTGCAGGGGTACGAGGTAATTGAGGTAGATACAGTGAGGGAAAAAAGTATTTGATCCCCTGCTGATTTTGTACGTTTGCCCACTGACAAAGACATGATCAGTCTATAATTTTAATGGTAGGTTTATTTGAACAGTGAGAGACAGAATAACAACAAAAAAATCCAGAAAAATGCATGTCAAAAATGTTATGAATTGATTTGCATTTTAATGAAGGAAATAAGTATTTGACCCCTCTGCAAAACATGACTTAGTACTGGCAAATCCCTTGTTGGCAATCACAGAGGTCAGACGTTTCTTGTAGTTGGCCACCAAGTTTGCACACATCTCAGGAGGGATTTTGTTCCACTCCTCTTTGCAGATCTTCTCCAAGTCATTAAGGTTTCGAGGCTGACGTTTGGCAACTCGAACCATCAGCTCCCTCCACAGATTTTCTATGGGATTAACGTCTGGAGACTGGCTAGGCCACTCCAGGACCTTAATGTGCTACTTCTTGAGCCACTCCTTTGTTGCCTTGGCCGTGTGTTTTGGGTCATTGTCATGCTGGAATACCCATCCACAACCCATTTTCAATGCCCTGGCTGAGGGAAGGAGGTTCTCAACCAAGATTTGACGGTACATGGCCCCGTCCATCGTCCCTTTGATGCGGTGAAATTGTCCTGTCCCCTTAGCAGAAAAACACCCCCAAAGCATAATGTTTCCACCTCCATGTTTGATGGTGGGGATGGTGTTCTTGGGGTTATAGGCAGCATTCCTCCTCCAAACACGGCGAGTTGAGTTGATGCCAAAGAGCTCGATTTTGGTCTCATCTGACCACAACACTTTCACCCAGTTCTCCTCTGAATCATTCAGATGTTCATTGGCAAACTTCAGACGGCCCTGTATATGTGCTTTCTTGAGCAGGGGGACCTTGCGGGCGCTGCAGGATTTCAGTCCTTCACGGCATAGTGTGTTACCAATTGTTTTCTTGGTGACTATGGTCCCAGCTGCCTTGAGATCATTGACAAGATCCTCCCGTGTAGTTCTGCGCTGATTCCTCACCGTTCTCATGATCATTGCAACTCCACGAGGTGAGATCTTGCATTGAGCCCCAGGCTGAGGGAGATTGACAGTTATTTTGTGTTTCTTCCGTTTTTGGTCTTTTACCAAATAGGGTTATCTTCTGAGACTTCCTTAATAATAGAGACTGCACACCAGTTGTTGTTAACAAAGAGACACACACCACCCCCCTTGAGTTTACCTGATGCTGCTCTTCTGTCCTGCCAATGCATAGAAAAAACAGCTAGTTGTATATTATCCATGTCGAATATTGTTCAGCCAAGCTTCCGAGAACATAGGATATTACAGTTCTTCAGGTCCCGTTGATAGGATAGTCTCGAATGGAGTTTATCCAGTTTGTTCTCCAGTGATTATACATTTGCCAATAGAACAGAGGGTAGAGGCCGTTTATTTACCCGCCGCCACAGCTTCATCAGGGTGCCTGCACGTGGGCCTCTATATCGCCTTCTCTTTCTCTTCCGAGTGTTGGTGATTAGGGCCTGGTCCGGGGTGAGCAGTATGTCTGGCACATTGAAGTAGAAATCTTAATCCAAAAGTTGTTCTGATGTCCAGATAGCAGAAACATTACGTACAAGGAAAGTTTAGATCAGCGCAAACAAAAACACACAAAATAACAGAATTGGTCAGGAGCCCGTAAAATGCCTGATATACATTCCAGTGCCATTCCAGAGCCAGTTCCAGTTTAACCTTTAAAATCATAATAAATAAGAGGCGGGACCTGATCCTAAATCAGCACTCCTATTCTGAGATGCTTTGTGAATACGGGTCCTGATGCATAGACTGGGCTGGGTAGTGAGTTGGCTGCAACACCTCATCAGCCGTAGTAGAGAGTATGTGGGAGCTGGGTTAAGGGTTGAGGGAGCTAAACAATGGCGAAGCAGTTTCTCTGGACCCTCTCTTGTTAATCCTAACATTTCATGAAGCTATATACAGTGTCGCAATGCTGCCATTTTTAGACTGCTGGCTGGTGGCAATAATGTAATTACTTGTTCAGTAATTGCAGATTGTAAAATGTATTTTCGATGGAACAACATACTAAACAGATACCAATCAATTAGTATGTTAAACCTGCATGACATGAGCCATACTCGTGTGTTCTCCCAGCTTAGATAGAAAGTTGTTGTGCGTAAAACTAGTCTAGTTATGCCAAATAATACAGTCAGTCCACCCTCAAAACTCTAGCTTACAAGGGATTGTTTCATTATGCAGTGTACTATCTATATCTATATACCATATTCAGCTGCTATTTACAGTTGAAGTCGGACGTTTACACACACCTTAGCCAAATACATTTAAACTAAATTTTTCACAATTCCTGACATTTAATTCTAGTAAAAATGCCCTATTTTATGTCGGTTAGGATCACCACTTTATTTTAAGAATGTGAAATGTCAGAATAATAGTAGAGAGAATTATTTATTTAAGCTTTTATTTCTTCACATTCCCAGTGGGTCAGAAGTTTGCATACACTCAATTAGTATTTGGTAGCATTGCCTTTAAATTGTTTAACTTGGGTCAAATGTTTCGGGTAGCCTTCCACAAGCTTCCCATAATAAGTTGGGTGAATTTTGGCCCATTCCTCCTGATAGAGCTGGTGTAACTGAGTCAGGTTTGTAGGCCTCCTTGCTCGCACAAGCTTTTTCAGTTCTGCCCACACATTTTTTATAGGTTTGAGGTCAGGGCTTTGTGATGGCCACTCCAATACCTTGACTTTGTTGTCCTTAAGCCATTTTGCCACAACTTTGGAAGTATGCTTGGGGTCATTTTCCATTTGGAAGACCCATTTGCGACCAAGCTTTAACTTCCTGACTGATGTCTTGAGATGTTGCTTCAATATATCCACATAATCTTTCTTCCTCATGATGCCATCTACAGTGGGGAGAACAAGTATTTGATACACTGCCGATTAAGCAGGTTTTCCTACTTATAAAGCATGTAGAGGTCTGTAATTTTTTATCATAGGTACACTTCAACTGTGAGAGACGGAATCTAAAACAAAAATCCAGAATATCACATTGTATGATTTTTAAGTAATTAATTTGCATTTTATTGCATGACATAAGTATTTGATACATCAGAAAAGCAGAACTTAATATTTGGTACAGAAACCTTTGTTTGCAATTACAGAGATCATACGTTTCCTGTAGGTCTTGACCAGGTTTGCACACACTGCAGCAGGGATTTTGGCCCAATCCTCGATACAGACTTTCTCCAGATCCTTCAGGTTTCGGGGCTGTCGCTGGGCAATACAGACTTTCAGCTCCCTCCAAAGATTTTCTATTGGGTTCAGGTCTGGAGACTGGCTAGGCCACTCCAGGACCTTGAGATGCTTCTTACGGAGCCACTCCTTAGTTGCCCTGGCTGTGTGTTTCGGGTCGTTGTCATGCTGGAAGACCCAGCCACGACCCATCTTCAATGCTCTTACTGAGGGAAGGAGGTTGTTGACCAAGATCTCGCGATACATGGCCCCATCCATCCTCCCCTCAATACGGTGCAGTCGTCCTGTCCCCTTTGCAGAAAAGCATCCCCAAAGAATGATGTTTCCACCTCCATGCTTCACGGTTGGGATGGTGTTCTTGGGGTTGTACTCATCCTTCTTATTCCTCCAAACTTGGCGAGTGGAGTTTAGACCAAAAAGCTATATTTTTGTCTCATCAGACCACATGACCTTCTCCCATTCCTCCTCTGGATCATCCAGATGGTCATTGGCAAACTTCAGACGGGCCTGGACATGCGCTGGCTTGAGCAGGGGGACCTTGCGTGCGCTGCAGGATTTTAATCCATGACGGCGTAGTGTGTTACTAATGGTTTTCTTTGAGACTGTGGTCCCAGCTCTCTTCAGGTCATTGACCAGGTCCTGCCGTGTAGTTCTGGGCTGATCCCTCACCTTCCTCATGATCATTGATGTCCCACGAGGTGAGATCTTGCATGGAGCCCCAGACCAAGGGTGATTGACCGTCATCTTGAACTTCTTCCATTTTCTAATAATTGCGCCAACAGTTGTTGCCTTCTCACCAAGCTGCTTGCCTATTGTCCTGTAGCCCATCCAAGCCTTGTGCAGGTCTATAATTTTATCCCTGATGTCCTTACACAGCTCTCTGGTCTTGGCCATTGTGGAGAGGTTGGAGTCTGTTTGATTGAATGTGTTGACAGGTGTCTTTTATACAGGTAACAAGTTCAAACAGGTGCAGTTAATACAGGTAATGAGTGGAGAACAGGAGGGCTTCTTAAAGAAAAACTAACAGGTCTGTGAGAGCCGGAATTCTTACTGGTTGGTAGGTGATCAAATACTTATGTCATGCAATAAAATGCAAATTAATTACTTAAAAATCATACAATGAGATTTTTACATGCTTTGTAAGTAGGAAAACCTGCAAAATCGGCAGTGTATCAAATACTTGTTCTCCCCACTGTATTTTGTGAAGTGCACCAGTCCCTCCTGCAGCAAAGCACCCCCACAGCATGATGCTGCCACACCCGTGCTTCACGGATGTGATGGTGTTTTTCGGCTTGCAAGCGTTCCCCTTTTTCCTCCAAACATAATGATGGTCATTATGGCCAAACAGTTCTAGAGGATATTTCTCCAAAAAGTGAAATCTTTGTCCCCATGTGCAGTTGCAAACCGTAGTCTGGCTTTTTTATGGCGGTTTTGGAGCAGTATCTTCTTCCTTACTGAGCGGCCTTTCAGGTTATGTCGATATAGGACTAGTTTTACTGTGGATATAGATACTTTTGTACCTGTTTCCTCCAGCATCTTCACAAGGTCCTTTTGCTTTTGTTCTGGGATTGATTTGCACTCATCGCACCAAAGTACGTTCATCTCTAGGAGACAGAACGCGTCTCCTTCCTGAGCGGTATAACGGCTGTGTGGTCCCATGGTGTTTATACTTGCGTACTATTGTTTGTACAGATGAACGTGGTACCTTCAGGCATTTGGAAATTGCTCCCAAGGATGAACCAGACTTGTGGAGGTCTACACATTTTCTATTCTGAGGTCTTGGCTGATTTATTTTGATTTTCCCATGATGTCAAGCAAAGAGGCACTGAATACATCCACAGGTACACCTCCAATTGACTCAAATGATGTCAATTAGCCTATCAGAAGCTTCTAAATCCATGGCATCATTTTCTGGAATTTTCCTAGCTGTTTAAAGGCACAGTCAACATCTGACCCATTGGAATTGTGAAACAGTGAATTATAAGTGAAATAATCTGTCTGTAAACAATTGTTGTAAAAATTACTTGTGTCATGCACAAAGTAGATGTCCTAACCGACTTGCCAAAACGATAGTTTGTTAACAAGAAATTTGACTCCAACCTAAGTGTATGTAAACTTCCGACTTCAACTGTAGCTGCTCTTCATAAACTTTTTATAAAACTAACATGAAATTGCCTAACAATGAGGAAAAATTAGTCAGTTTGAGGATAGATTCAGCCACTATTTATTGTTGAACTCAGCAGGTTTTGTCTGGCTAATAGCCTACAGAAATGGGCTGCAATATTCTGGGTAAATTAAATTAAATCATTTAAAATCCAATTTGAGAGACTCCCATGGTCTCCTGAAGTTCTCCTTTTTTGTATGCATATGTTTTCACCACGGCCTGTAGGTCCAGGTTTGTTGCCTGACGGTTTTCTAAACTGGGTATTACCAACCCAGACAGTCTTTCCTGAGACATTTGGCATTATATGTCCATTGCGCTGCACACAATTTTAACTTAGTCTTGAATGATGCATGCCAAGATATACCAGAGATAAGGGACTGTTTATATTGCAACCACACCACTCAAACGCCGGTTCACCAGTATGAACAAAATCGCAAACTACTTTTTTTGTTCAAGTCCTCAGGAACTGTTGTCCGATAAGGATGATCATCTGTTTGCATCTGCCAATTTATTGGTTGTCCAGTATCCAGATGACCTGTCGCCAGAGCTTCCTATACAGTTAATCTCTTTCCGTAACGTGTTGAGGCCGGCAATTAAGGAGAATGAGATGTTAAAGATGTTGCAGAACTGCTGTATTTGAAGCACGACTCACTTCTGCCCAGTTGCCCTGATGTTGTTATGGCAATCAAGCTGTTTTTACCATCCCTGTAACTGTTGCTTCTGCGGAGAGATCGTTTTCTAAACTAAAACTCATAAAGTACTAGGCCTAGCTGAGAAGAATTAGGCTCTCAGTCGGATGTGTGCTTTTGAACACCTGAGTAAGCTCCACTCATTGCCCTGGTGCCATCGTAGCCTTGACCACAGTGTTTGTTCACCGATATCCCATTATACCTTCAATCAGTTAAAGGTTTAATTTTTCAAGGCCTGAGGCACTTTTTCAGTCACATTCCTGAAGCCCAAGAAACCAACACTTAGCTTCCCAGTACAGGTTCATGAATGACTTGGATGGTTGGATGGTTACTGTCAAAACAATTTATTAAATAAAAAATATACATCGATGACAGGCACATGGGCCCCCAGAGCTCATGCCCCCCCACCCTGCGGGGACTGTGGGGGTGTCCAGTACGCCAGTTGGGCAAATTCTACTTTTTTGGGGAGGCAGAGCTCCATGGTATCCAGCAGAGCGGAGGGCTGAGGTTCAAAAACACTTACCCTATCCTTTCTTAATAAGCTTTGCCTTCCCCCAACTCACTTTCCAGACAGGTTGTCAAGTCAAATGACCAATCACCGACTAAAAAGACATCCCTATATGGGTTTTCTGTCAATTTATTGATAATTTTGTCTTGCAAATATACACTGAGTGTACAAAAAATTAGGAACACCTTCCTAATATTGAATTGCACCCCCCTTTGCCCTCAGAACAGCCTCAATTCTTTGGGGCATGGACTCTACAAGGCATCGAAAGCGTTCCACAGGGAAGCTGGCCCATGTTGACTCCAATGCTTCCCACAGTTATGTCAAATTGGCAGGATGTCTTTTGGGTGGTGGGCCATTATAGATACACACAGGAAACAGTTGAGCGTGAAAAACCCCACTAGCGTTACAGTTCTTGACACACTCAAACCGGTACACCTGGCACCTACTATCGTACCCCGTTCACAGTCACTTAAATATGTTTTTTGCCCATTCACCCCCTGAATGGCACACATATACAATACATGTCTCAATTGTCTCAAGGCTTAAAAATCCTTCCTTAATCTGTCTCCTCCCCTCCATCTACACTGATTGAAGTGGATTTAACAGGTGACATGAATAAGGGATCATAGCTTTCACCTGGATTCACCTGGTCAGTCTATGTGACGGAAAGAGCAGCATGTTTTGTATACTCAGCGTATTTTCTGTATGACCTAAGAATCTGGTGTACTGACTTAACACAGAACAAGCCTGCTCCTTTTTATTGACTTTAGACATCCACATATAAAACCTGTGGTTTTGTAGTTGTTATGACTTCATAATGCTTGTTTCTAGTGTACACTCGATTGAAACCTACTTTTCAGTGAGGCGGATGTCACACCTACCCCTGCTCCCTCCCTCCGGCGCTCAACGTTGCCGGTCTACTAACCATTGCGCACACCTGGCAACCATCATTGCGCACACCTGCTCCCCATCGTTAAGCACACCTGGACTTCCTCACCAACCTGATTACTCTCCCTTCATATAGCCCCCTGTGGCCTCAGTCATCAGGCAGTATTGGTTTAGGTTATGTTCAATACGTGTCACCGGTTTTGTATTTTCGTCATGTTTATTATTAAACTCACCTGCTTCCTGTCTCCCTGCGTATACGTTACAGAATACTGCCTGAACGGATGGGCATTGGAGTGGGCTACGGCCATCTGAGAGAGAGGAGAGGAGGAGCTGGCTTCCTATGAGATGTTCATGGCTCTGTTCAGGGCGGTCTTCGACCATCCTCCAGACGGCAGAGAGGGATGCGAGCGACTTTTCCAACTCCGGCAGGGTGCCCAGACAGCTGCGGAGTACGCCCTCACCTTTCGGACTGTGGCCGCCTCCAGCGGATGGAATGAGTCGGCGCTCCGCACTCTATTCCGCGGTGGACTGCATGATGAGGTCCAGACGGAGTTGACATGTTGGGATGACAACATCTCCTTGGACGCTCTCATCGTGATGGCCATCCATCTGGATAACCTTCTTCAGGAGCACCGGTGTCCACCTCGCCACTTACCTCCCTCCTTTGGTTGTCCTGAGGCAGAGCCTGATCCCATGGAGGTAGGGGCCACACACCTCTCCGCGGCAGAGTGGCGTCGCAAGAGACAGCTGTGGCTCTGTCCCTATTGCGGCCAGGAGGGGCACTAGCTTCAGTGGTGTCTGGTGCGTCCCAACCCGGAGTCCACTAGAGCAGAGGGGCGGCCCCGTGACCTTCCGTCTCCCAGGGTAGGCGTGAGTATTCCATTATCATAGTTTTCCGCCAAACCCTTTCTGGTTCCCATTTAACTGGCTGGCTGTCCCTCAAGTGTTGTCTCTACAGCTCTAGTGGACTCCGGTGCCGCAGGAAATTTATCAACCAGGCCCTCGCCTCCTCCCTGAACTTAAATTCATACCTTTTCCTGTCCAAGCCCTGGATATGCGACCATTGGGATCCGGCACAATTACGCACGTCACAGCACCACTCACCCTCACCGTGGGACCCAAGCACCAGCAAAGCCTTTCCTTCCTCATCACCGGACCCGTACACAAAGTCATCCGTACACAATGTTTCTGAACATTTCCCCAATTCACGTCGCGGGTCTGGAAAGCCTTTATGGAGAAGCTGGGTACCGTTCTCAGTCCAACAGGCAGGTGGAGAGGACCAACCAGGAGCTGGGGAGGTTCCTAAGGAGTCACTGCCAGGACCAGCAGTGGGAGTGGACCCGGTTCCTTCCCTGGGCGGACTAGGCCTAGAACTCACTAAGTCACTCCTCCACCAGGCTGACTCCCTTCCAGTGCGTCCTGGGATATCAGCCGGCCCTGGCTCCGTGGACTCCGAGCCACACTGAGGCCCCTGCAGCGGACCGCAGTGAGGAAGCTGAGCCCCCGGTTTGCGCACACCTGCTCCCCATCGTTAAGCACATCTGGACTTCATCACAACCCTGATTACCCTCAGTCAGTATTGGTTTTGGTTATGTTCAGTACGCTGCTCCTGTTTTATATTTCTTCATTTTACATTTACATTTTAGTCATTTAGCAGACGCTCTTATCCAGAGCGACTTACAGGAGCAATTAGGGTTAAGTGCCTTGCTCAAGGGCACATTAACGTCATTTAGCAGACGCTCTTAGCCAGAGCGACTCACAAATTGGTGCGTTCACCCTATAGCCAGTGGGATAACCACTTTACAATTTGGGGCGGGGGGGCGGGGGGGGGGGGGGGGGGGGGGGGGGGGGGGTTAGAAGGAATACTTTATCCTATCCCAGGTATTCCTTAAAGAGGTGGGGTTTCAAATGTCTCCGGAAGGTGGTGAGTGACTCCGCTGTCCTGGTGTCGTGAGGGAGCTTGTTCCACCATTGGAGTGCCAGAGCAGCGAACAGTTTTGACTGGGCTGAGCGGGAGCTATGCTTCCGCAGAGGAAGGGGAGCCAGCAGGCCAGAGGTGGATGAACGCAATGCCCTCGTTTGGGTGTAGGGACTGATCAGAGCCTGAAGGTACAGAGGTGCCGTTCCCCTCACTGCTCCATAGGCAAGCACCATGGTCTTGTAGCGGATGCGAGCTTCAACTGGAAGCCAGTGGAGTGTGCGGAGGAGGGGGGTGACGTGAGAGAACTTGGGAAGGTTGAACACCAGACGGGCTGCGGCATTCTGGATGAGTTGTAGGGGTTTAATGGCACAGGCAGGGAGGCCAGCCAACAGCGAGTTGCAGTAGTCCAAACTTCATGTTTATTATTATTATTAAACTCACCTTCTGCACCTGCTTCTTGACTCCTTGCGTATACGTTACAGCGGATCCCACTCTGAGTGTCCCTTATTAAACCAGAGAAACTTAAGAGGATCTTAGATTGACATTTAGCTCGAAGAGGTGCAAAAATAAATAAAGATGAAACGAGTCCTATTAAGATCTTAGAGGACAAAATTCAAGGCAATCTGTTAAACAGATTTGTCACTGCTAACAGACTGCTCAAAAGTGTCCCTTCTCTCTGTATGTTCTGCCAGCCCATTATCAGCCTCAAAACGTCATCCTGTGATGTTTTTTGCAAAAAGATAAGCATCACAAAATATGAAGCGTATGTCAATACATTGCAGTCAATGGGAAAAGATGAGTGTCACACAATCTTAGAAGTAAAGGTGCCTGGAAGAACTTTTGGGTTGCCACACCAGTGGAACCTCTCCAGTTGAAAAAGGTTCCTTGGAACCCGTCTGGAAAGGGTCTTTGAGGAACCCCTGTGTAAAGGTTAAAGGAACCTTGTTGTGACTAGCCGCTAATGTCCTCCAATTCCTATACATTCCTGTTCCCTGAAAGCCTCCCTGTCTACCCCCCCAAAGGAGTGGACACGGTACAGAATATCTTCCAATATGCCATCAGTAAACTCATCACCTAGATCCTGTCGCATAAAGTTTTAATATTTGTGAATTTTATCCTAGCTATAAGAAATAATACCTTTTACAGTTGGGGATGGTGTAAAATTGTGTCAGTGGGAGGGCCCACAGGAAGAGTGGGGAATTGAGATGTCATGTCACGGACAAAGCTGCGGACTTGTAAATATCTAAAGAAACGACTATTCAGAAGGTGGAATTTATCTGAGAGTTGTTGGAACGATGCAAACGTACCGTCAATATACAAATCATTGAACGATTTGATGCCAAGGCTGAACCAAATGGAGAAGGCTCCATCTACTAGGAATGGATGGAAAACGTGATTTCCGAGAAGAGGGGCCCTTAATGAATAGGTTTGCAAACCAAAGTGACGTCTAAACTGGTTCCAGATCTTGAGAGTGGTTAAAAAAAAAAATGTTTTGGTATAACCTGAAGTAGCAGAGTGAATAGGGAAATGTGCCAATGCAGCCAGTGAGGATGGCATACATGAGGAAGATTCTATCTTCAACCATGCTGGAATGATATGTGGGGTATCTGCACGGATCCAGTACTGAATTACACGGAAGTTGGCAGCTCAATAGTAGAACTGTAAATTAGGTAGGGCCATGTCCCCTAAGGCTTTAGGCCTCGAAAGGCTATTTTACATGGGAATCAGATTGACTTTTCAGGATCTTAATTAATATATTGTAGAGGTGTCAGCCTATCAGATTGGAGGCGTGGCTTATTGGAGGCGTTGCTTTCAGCAAGTTATTTTTGGTCACGCGTTACCGTAAATGTAATTCCTGTTCATCATAATAATATAATATGCCATTTAGCAGACGCATTCATCTAAAGCGACTTACAGTCATGTGTGCATACATTTTTACGTATGGGTGGTCCCGGGGATCGAACCCACTACCCTGGCGTTACAAGTGCCATGCTCTACCAATTGAGCTACAGAGGACCACATCATGTTAAATTTGTACACTGCAAATTAAAATATTCCTTCAATATTCATGCATATTATATATTATAATATAATATTAACATTGCTGATCACATAAAGTGGTAACTTTCATAACTTTGGGATTTGCATAGGCTCTTGAGGAACTCATACGCCTCTGTCAGCCTTGTTGAAGCTACAAAACTGTTAGTGATCAATCTTAACATGTGATGACAATACAACAGAACAGATGATGACAATACAATGAACAGGAATGACATTTACTTTAACAGCTGGCCCAAAAACATCTGTCTGAAAACCACGCCCCTACTAAGCCACGCCTCCACTCCAGGATTCCTCCAGGAACCCATTGCCTCATTGAACCAGTAACCCTATCCTGCAGTCAAATGACCTAGTGGATCATGGGTGTAATGTTATTAATATTTTCAGAACTTCATAATTAATAAACCTTATTTTAAAAAACAAGCCGAAAATCCGGTGTTTCTATGTGAAACGGTTTTGTTATTTCAGTCTTCTGTGATGAATATCAAGTATAATATTCGGATGCAAACTCAAAATTACATTTATATACATTTAAATTCTATATCTGACAAGAAACACTCTCTGTGACCCTGATTTAGCCCACTGCTGTAAAAGGTTAAAGGTTCCTCCAAGAACCCCTCAACTAACCTTAGGTGCAAAAATGAACCATTGGCGGATGCTTTAGTCCAGGTCTGGGAGGAGATCCCTCAGGAGACCATCCGCCACCTCATCAGGAGCATGCCCAGGCATTGTAGGGAGGTCATACAGGCACGTGGAGGCCACACACACTACTGAGCCTAACTTTGACTTGTTTTAAGGACATTACATCAAAGTTGGATCAGCCTGTAGTGTGGTTTTCCGCTTTAATTTTGAGTGTGACTCCAAATCCAGACCTCCATGGGTTAATAAATTTGATTTCCATTGATAATTTTTGTGTGATTTTGTTGTCAGCACATTCAACTATGTAAAGAAAAAAGTATTTAATAAGATTATTTCATTCATTCAGATCTAGGATGTGTTATTTTAGTGTTCCCTTAATTTTTTTGAGCAGTGTATATACATAAATACACACACACACATACATACATACATACATATATACATATATATACATACATACATATATATACATACATACACATACATACACATATACATATCCTTTAAAAAAAGATATTTCCCTTTATTACTTTCCAACCCCACCACCCCTTCCCTAATTGGAGTAAACTGGTGAACAACAATGCTTAGGCCTCTACTTCCAGCTTATACATACTATCTACATTTTATGGACACAGTCAATTTTACAATAATTATATTTCGGGTTTTTTTACTCCTGAACTTCCTCTACCCTCAACCTCTCCGATCATTTTCATGATGTCCATCCGGTTTGCTTCTATATGCCATATCTTTCTAACTGTGGTCTTTCACAAAAGCTCTCTACCTATAACCTATATACTTATTATGGACACAGTATGCTTTACATTATTAGTTATCTTGTTGTTATTAGTTGTTGTTAGTTGTTATTAGTCCCATCCTTCAACTCCATTCAACACCACCCATCTATCTCTTAACACCATCCATATTGGATTTCTATTTGCCATATATTTTTCAACTGTACTGTGATGTTTTACAAAAGTTCTGAACCTTTCTATTCTCATTGTTTCTACAGATTGTAAATTGAAAATAAACATTTTTGCTAAATGTATTATTATATTATTGATCGATTGACTATGATGTTTCAGATCACCCAGTAATGCTATCTGCAGGGTTAGCTCCAGGTAAATATTGCAATCCTTTAGCCATTCCTGGACCTGAGTCCAAAAACAAACTACAAATGGACAGTACCAAAACAAATGATCTAATGATTCTGTCTCTTCGCAGCAAAATCTGCAGAGATGGGAGGATTGTATCCCACATATAAATAACATTCTGTTGGTAGCAAGAATTTTATACAATAATTTAAATTGAAAAATTATAAGTTTTGAATCCGGCGCATTTTGCGTATCAGTTCATAAACACTATGCCATGGAATCGGTACGTCAAAAATCTCTTCCCAACTATTTTGCAATCTACATGGGACGGCTGTCCATCCTCTGGTCCTTAAATGAAACTGGTATACTTTTTTTATTTATCACAGTTTTCTTTAACCAATTATGTTCTTTAATGCAAGGCCGACAGACAAGTTCCTTACTTTTTCCCCCTTCCACTTTCCTTTTCCATTTTTGTGGTAATGCTGCAATTATTTTGTTGTAATTTTGGGTAGAGCAGACATTTCCATATGTTTTTGTTAGCTGCATGTGCGACATAACTCCACCAGTCCTACCGATGATATCATTTACGAAGATTATACCTTAAAAAAAAAAGTTTTTTAAATGTTTTTTTATCAATTAGTATATTTGAGTTTAACCACAATATTTGTTGCATTATTTGTTGTGTCATTTCTGGAGGATTAAATTGAAATTGCAACCAACTTTCTATGGCTTGTTTTAGAAATAGTGATATTTGGTTTTCAAATAACTGAAAGCGAGAGGTTGTAATCTGAATAAAGGGAAAAAGGCCATTCTTGAACATTGGGTGAGACAATCGTACTAATTTGCTAGAGAACCAGTTCAGATTTAAGTATACCTTTTGTACTGAGCTACAGGCCTCCTCAAGTTGTGGATTTAAAAGAAAACATGAATCATCAGCGTACAATGACACCTTTGTTTTTAAACCCTGGATTTCTAATCCCTTGATATTATTGTTGGATCTGATTTTAATAGCTAACATCTCGATGACCATAATAAATAGATATCTATAGTGGACAACCTTGTTTCACTCCTCTAAACTTTTTTAGAAATAGCCATTATTTACTATTTTACACCTAGGGTTACTATACATGATTTTAACCCAATTTATAAGAGATTGTCCAAACTTGAAATGCTCCAGGCATTCATATATAAATCCCAGTCATACTTTATCAAATGCCTTTTCGAAGTCTGCTGTGAATAGCAGGCCTGGTTTCCCAGATTTTTCATAGTGTTCTATTGTTTCCAGTACTTGCCTTATATTATCTCCAATGTATAGTCCATGTAATAAACCTGTCTGATTAGCTAACTAGGTTAGCAACAACCCTGACAGTGAGCATCTTGTTATGTTGGGTTACAGAGTGCAACTAGCTTCAAAACGTTTTTTATTTACTTTTAGTTAGCTAGCTAGCTAGGCTATGTAGCCCAATGAATCTCACCCAATTATCTACAACTGATTTATCTTAGTTAAAATAGATTTAATTAGCGAAATTGTTAACAAATTAGCACAATAGCATACTTGCTATGATATCTTGCTCACTACAGTAGCTAGCAACCGACAGAGCAACCTTAAGTGAGCAGCATACCGCATAGTGTAGGAGAGTTGGCAAGCAAATTAGGAAACTAAACAGGCTAGCTAGCTAGAAATCGGACTAACTAGCTAGCTAGTACTCTCTGAAATCTCCGACCTATGTTGGAACATTGGTAATATTGTGAAGACAACCTGTCTGTCTCTAGAGACTAGCTAGCTAAGCAAGCTAACGCACCACACCTGCCAATCGTCATCCTGTGAAGTGTTTCTTCAGGTTCAAAGTCAAGTCTCTGGATGTCGACAGCAGCTTTACCGTGGGCAAACATAGATTGCATTGAACTGTTACATTCCTGCCCTTTTCTTCTTTGAACACAAATTGTTATTTGAAACTCCATCCAAAAAATTTACTGCGTTGGCGCGCCAAACCTTTTTATTTTGTGACCGTGTATGTTGCTCAAGGGGGACGATCAAAATAGCACTTTTTCAGTTAATGACTGACGTTAATATGAAAGGTAATTAAGAAAACAGGCAATTGTTTCATGGACATTCTTTTTTTCTGCAAACATCCCTTCTAAATTTGAAAGTAATCCTAGAAGTATTATTATTATTTTAGAACAAATTCTTATTTACAATGACGGCCTACCATAATTATCTACTTTTTCTAAAGTATCGGTAATCTGATTACAATATTTTTGCTGGTAATGTAACTGATTACAGTTACAGTTTTTTTGTAATCCATTACATGTAACGGATTATATGTAATCTGTTACTCCCCAACCCTGCATAAGGGTCATATGATTTGCTACTTATCTTTTAGCAAAAATGTCACAGGATGACATTTTCCTATGCTACTGTGATGGACATTTTTATGTTGGTGCTTTCCTATTCTATACATTTCTATATTTTATTAATGTGCTGTTCTAATAACCAATTTCTGTGTTCATGCAAGTGACTGATCGAATGAATCCTCACTTTATCTGCAATTTGGCAGTATGCCCAGACCTTGTTTTGATAACGTGAGGAGAAAGATACAGTGGGGAAAAAAAGTATTTAGTCAGCCACCAATTGTGCAAGTTCTCCCACTTAAAAAGATGAGAGAGGCCTGTAATTTTCATCATAGGTACACGTCAACTATGACAGACAAATTGAGAAAAAAAAATCCAGAAAATCACATTGTAGGATTTTTAATGAATTTATTTGCAAATTATGGTGGAAAATAAGTATTTGGTCACCTACAAACAAGCAAGATTTCTGGCTCTCACAGACCTGTAACTTCTTCTTTAAGAGGCTCCTCTGTCCTCCACTCGTTACCGGTATTAATGGCACCTGTTTGAGCTTGTTATCAGTATAAAAGACACCTGTCCACAACCTCAAACAGTCACACTCCAAACTCCACTATGGCCAAGACCAAAGAGCTGTCAAAGGGCACCAGAAACAAAATTGTAGACCTGCACCAGGCTGGGAAGACTGAATCTGCAATAGGTAAGCAGCTTGGTTTGAAGAAATCAACTGTGGGAGCAATTATTAGGAAATGGAAGACATACAAGACCACTGATAATCTCCCTCGATCTGGGGCTCCACGCAAGATCTCACCCCGTGGGGTCAAAATGATCACAAGAACGGTGAGCAAATATCCCAGAACCACACGGGGGGACGTAGTGAATGACCTGCAGAGAGCTGGGACCAAAGTAACAAAGCCTACAATCAGTAACACACTACGCCGCTAGGGACTCAAATCCTGCAGTGCAAGACATTTCCCCCTGCTTAAGCCAGTACATGTCCAGGCCCGTCTGAAGTTTGCTAGAGTGCATTTGGATGATCCAGAAGATCATTGGGAGAATGTCATATGGTCAGATGAAACCAAAATATAACTTTTTGGTAAAAACTCAACTCATCGTGTTTGGAGGACAAAGAATGCTGAGTTGCATCCAAAGAACACCATACCTACTGTGAAGCATGGGGGTGGAAACATCATGCTTTGGGGCTGTTTTTCTGCAAAGGGACCAGGACGACTGATCCGTGTAAAGGAAAGAATGAATGGGGCCATGTATCGTGAGATTTTGAGTGAAAATCTCCTTCCATCAGCAAGGGCATTGAAGATGAAACGTGGCTGGGTCTTTCAGCATGACAATGATCCCAAACACACCGCCCGGGCAACGAAGGAGTTGCTTCGTAAGAAGCATTTCAAGGTCCTGGAGTGGCCTAGCTAGTCTCCAGATCTCAACCCCATAGAAAATCTTTGGAGGGAGTTGAAAGTCCGTGTTGCCCAGCGACAGCCCCAAAACATCACTACTCTAGAGGAGATCTGCATGGAGGAATGGGCCAAAATACCAGCAACAGTGTGTGAAAACCTTGTGAAGACTTACAGAAAACGTTTGACCTGTGTCATTGCCAACAAAGGGTATATAACAAAGTATTGAGAAACTTTTGTTATTGACCAAATACTTATTTTCCACCATAATTTGCAAATAAATTCATAAAAAGTCCTACAATGTGATTTTCTGGATTTTTTTTCCTCATTTTGTCTGTCATAGTTGACGTGTACCTATGATGAAAATTACAGGCCTCTCTCATCTTTTTAAGTGGGAGAACATGCACAATTGGTGGCTGACTAAATACTTTTTTTCCCCACTGTATCACAGTTTCAAGGTCTCAGCTTAGAGAGAAGAAGCCTTGTGAGGTATTGGTCTGTCACATGTTATGAACCAGTATTGTTCAGTCACATGGATGAAACAAAACGGTAATGATGAATTAATTATGCTAAATCATGCAAATATAACTTGTCTGTGTATAGCCGTATATAAGACAACTGCTGGGACTGCCCCAGGGGGCTTCTGACAAACATGTGTACTATGGTGCATTGAGTTGGTTGGAAACTCTCCAGCGCGCTGACAAATAAACTATAATTCATTTAAGATTGACTTCGAGAGTCCCTGTCTGTAAGAATTTCCACAACAATTTGGTGTCACAAACATAATCTGTGATTCCACCTGTGGAGCATCCCAGTGAAGGTCTGCGAGGGAGACGCCGGCGCCGCATTGCCTAGTGGGAAAGATTCAGGGAAATTCCCGTCTGATCAAAGACGACGTGGACCTGCCCAGACCAGACTTTTACTGAGAGCTACCCGGGCAAAGATACCTGATCCGCGAACCTCTGAGGGACATATCTTCCGAATTTCAGTAAGTCAATTTAAATGAATCTGTATTAAAAAATGAAGTGAGTAACACATAAAAAGGTACCCATTGTCTTACAGAGAAGACTATTCACTAGTTTTAGGAGAAAACTAGAGCGAGGGCGTAACGGTACCATGGAAAGCCCCGCTGACAGCTGTCTGTAGGCATTTATAAGATAAATATCTACGTGGTATGCAGCCACTACAAAATAACACGAGGTATGTCTGAATATGGGGTGTTATTATATACAGTACCAGTCAAAAGTTTGGACACACCTACTCATTCAAGGGTTTTTCTTTATTTTTACTATTTTCTACATTGCATAATAATAGTGAAGACATCAGAACTATGAAATAACACATATGGAATCATGTAGTAACCAAAAAAGTGTTAAACAAATTAAAATATATGTTATATTTGAGATTCTTCAAATAGCCACCCTTTGCCTTGATGACAGCTTTGCACACTCTTGGCATTTTCTCAACCAGCTTCACCTTGAATGCTTTTCCAACAGTCTTGAAGGAGTTCCCACATATGCTTAGCACTTAGTCTCACAAAGAGACAGCGGTTGGAACCAGAAATCTCCAATTTGGACTCCAGACCAAATAACACATTTTTACCGGTCTAATGTCCATTGCTCGTGTTTCTTCGCCCAAGCAGGTCTCTTCTTATTATTGGTGTCCTTTAGTAGTGGTTTCTTTGCAGCAATTCGACCATGAAGGCCTGATTCACGCAGTCTCCTCTGAACAGTTGATGTTGAGATGTGTCTGTTACTTGAACTCTGTGAAGCATTTATTTGGGCTGCAGTTTCTGAGGCTGATAACTCTAATGAACTTATCCTCTGCAGCAGAGGTAACTCTGGGTCTTTCTTTCCTGTGGCGGTCCTTATGAGAGCCAGTTTCATCATAGCGCTTGATGGTTTTTGTGACTGCACTTGAAGAAACGTTCAAAGTTATTGAAATGTTCCGTAATGACTGACCTTAATGTCTATCTTCTGTACTCCCCCCCCCCCCCCCCAGTAGGGGGGTACTGAACCAAACAGAAGATTGGGCAAAATGGACAGATGGAGATTTCCCAGCTGACGGGACACTGAGCACTGATAAACTGGAGTCAGTGAGAAGCCAACTTGAGAGAAAAGAGAGACAGAACAATAAAGTGAAAGTGAAGTGGGACGATTTAAAAAAAATGGGAGAGGGAAGCAGAAAAGGCAAAAGATAAAGCTCTAAGAAGACTGATGGTGAGACCAGTGGAACTACCAGAGAAGAAAGAGGAGGATGAAGAGAAAAATAAAAATAAAAGCCTGGCTGGCCCAGCGGACGGAGTTGGTGGCCTCCCACCACTTCACAACCCATTTGGGGGTGGCCAGGTGCCCGGTGGAGGAGCGGGATATTTAGGAAGAGCTGCAGAGGAAGCTGGAACGGAAAATAAAAGGCTACCTGCAAAAACAACAGGAACGGAAAATAGAAGGCTACCTGCAAAAACAACAGGAACGGAAGAGAGAGAGAGTGAAGAAGAAGCACTAGAGGACCTCAGAGGAGAACTGGAGAAATGTAAGAGACAAAAGAGAAGAGAGAATGTAGAAATACTAGACGCAAATTAAGGAGCACAAGCAGCAGGAAGAAGAAAGTAGCCAAGACGAAGAAGATGAATCAAGCAGCAGTGAAGACAGCATTGAGAAAAAAACTGAAAAGATACGAGAAAGAAGAAAAATCCTCCCCCGTGAATGTATCCAATAATGCGCTACCCCAACCCCAATGGTGGTGGCATGTTGGAAATGGACCGTGGGATGTTGACAAAATTAAAGCGATAATGGGTGATGTCACTGACCCAGCAAAAGATGCTGTGAAGTTTGAAGAAGAGGTAAAGGCAATCATTTCCATGTACAACCCCACCACCAGAGAAATTGAAGAAATACTCTGCCGCTGTTTAAAATTTAAATGGAAGGACTATAAACATATGTGGGATCGCGATGTACTAGTGACTGGGCCCACTTTGAGGATAACACAGTGCCACCGACGTGGCCCATTACCAAGGACTGTGGGCTCTCCTTCTCCGTGGCCGACGTGAGTAAAACGTTTAAAAGTGTTAACCCTAGCAAGGCTGCCGGCCCAGAAGGTCCTCGGAGCAAGCGCAGACCAGCTGGCTGGTGTGTTTACGGGCATATTAAATATTTCCCTATCCCAGTCTGCTGTCCCCACATGCTTCAAGATGGCCACCATTGTTCCTGTACCCAAGAAAGCAACGGTAACTGAACTAAACGACTATCGCCCCGTAGCACTCACCTCTGTCATCATGAAGTGCTTTGAGAGACTAGTCAAGGATCATATCACCTCTACCTTACCTGCCACCCTAAACCCACTTAAATTTGCTTACCGCCCCCATAGATCCACAGATGATGCAATCACCATCACTCTGCACACTGCCCTATCCCATCTGGACAAGAGGAATACCTATGTAAGAATGCTGGTCATTGACTATAGCTCAGCATTCAACACCGTAGTACCTTCCAAGCTCATCATTAAGCTCGGGGCCCTGGATCTGAACCCCTGTGCAACTGGGTCCTAGACTTCCTGACGGGCCGCCCCCAGGTGGTGAAGGTAGGAAACAACATCTCCACTTCGCTGATCCTAAACATTGGGGCCCCACAAGGGTATGTGCTCAGCCCACTCCTGTACTACCTGTTCACCCATGACTGCGTGGCCAAGCACGCCTCCAACTCAATCATCAAGTTTGCAGACGATACAACAGTAGTAGGCTTGATTACCAACAATGACGAGACAGCCTACAGGAAGGAGGTGAGGACTCTGGGAGTGTGGTGCCAGGAAAATAACCTCTCACTCAATGTCAACAAAACAAAGGAGATGATCGTGAACTTCAGGAAACAGCAGAGGGTGCACCCCCCATCCACATCGACGGGACCGCAGTTGAGAAGGTGTAAAGCTTCAAGTTCCTTGGCGTACACATCACTGACAAACTGAAATGGACCACCCACACAGACAGTGTGGTGAAGAATGCTCAACAGAGTCTCTTCAACCTCAGGAGGCTAAATAAATTTGGCTTGGCACCTAAAACCCTCACAAACTTTTACAGATGCACAATTGAGAGCATCCTGTCGGGCTGTATCACCACCTAGTACGGCAACTGCACCGCCCGCAACCGCAAGGCTCTCCAGAGGGTGGTGCGGTCTGCCCAACGCATTACCTGGGGCAAACTACCCGCCCGCCAGGACACCTACAGCACCTGATGTCAGAGGAAGGCCAAAAAGATCATCAAGGACATCAACCATCCGAGCCACTGCCTGTTCACCCTGCTATCATCCAGAAGGTGAGGTCAGTACAGGTGCATCAAAGCTGGGACCGAGAGACTGAAAAACAGCTTCTATCTCAAGGCCATCAGACTGTTAAACAGCCATCACTAGCACATTAGAGGCTGCTACCTATAGACATAGACTAGAAATCGCTGGCCACTTTAAGAAATGGAACACTAGCCACTTTAATAATGTTTACATATCTCGCATTACTCATCTTATATGTATATACTGTATTCTATACTATTCTTAGTCCATGCCGCTCTGACATCACTCGTCCATATATGTATATATTCTTAATTCATTCCTTACTTAGATTTGTGTGTATTGGGTATATTTTGTGAAATTGTTAGATATCACTTGTTAGATATTACTGCACTGTCGGCGCTAGAAGCACAAGCATTTCGCTACACCCGCAATAACATCTGCTAAACACGTGTATGTGACAAATACAATTTGATATAATTTGATTTGACTGTGGTCTGGACAGATGAGGCTGAGACGGCGGTGGTAAAATTGACATAAACTCTGATGTGAGGCACTTGCCTGGGCCTGCCAGACCATATGAAACCTTTTCATCTGTCTCTTTCTGAGACGGGTGGGTTTATGTCAGCAGTTTTGACACAGTATCATGGTGTGGGATATAGACCTGTGGGTTATTATTCTAAATGATTGGATAGTTTGATCAGGGGAATGGTTTCCTGTTTGAGATTGGTAGCGGCTGCTACTGAGGCTGTTTTGGCATGTTCTGAAATTGTGGCTATGTCTCCCCTAACCGTCCATGTGCCCCATGCTGTGCACGCAATTATTACACAGGCAAGAACGGCTCATTTGACGCCTGCGAGACTGCTAGACTATCAGAACATTCTATTGACAATGTCCCATGTTACTCTGAAACGATGTACAATTCTTAACCCTGCAAATCTTCTCCCCACAGCAGAGGCCGGTGAAGACCATGATTGTGACTTAGCTATTGAAATTGACTGTAGGTTGGACTTGAGAGACACCCTATTAGAGAATATGGATTTTGAGTTTTTTGTAGATTGGTCTGCTCAGCGTAATGCTAAAGGAGAGCCTTTAGTTGGTTATGCTGTTGTGACTAGTTTAGAGATGGTGGAGAGTGCAAGGCTCCCATCGCACTTGTCTGCTCAAGCAGCAGAATTATTTGGTTTGACTGGAGCTTGTATTTTGACTAAAGATAGCTCTGTTAACATATACACCGACAGTAGATATGTGTTTGGTGTAGTGCATGATTTTGGAACATTGTGGAAGAATAGATGGTTTGGACTTCCTCTTGAAAACAAATTGCTCACAGTAAGCTTGTGTCCTCTCTGTTGGAGGCTGTTCAACTCCTCTCGTTAATGTTGGTGATAAAATGTCAGGTCCATACTCCCTCTAAAGATAAAGTTTCTCTGGGCAATGCCAAGGCTGACTGTGCAGCTAAACAGGCTGCATCCTCTTCTGTTTCCCCCCTCCTACAGATGGCAGTAGTTCCAGCTCCCACCAACTTTTTCTCTGTTAATGATATCGATGCTTTACAGGCCATGGCTGATGTTTCAGAAAAACGCAAGTGGGCCGGGTGCTGCCATAAGGACGACTCGGGTGTATGGATTGATGAATGGAGCAGACCTGCCATGCCCCGTTGTACATTCCATTTCCTCGCAAAATTGTCGTCAAAAGGAGGGATGGTGGATCTTGTGAATAAATATTGGTGTACAGTAGGTTTTACTGTGTTTGCAGAAGGTTTCTGCAAGTAATGTTTGATTTGTATGACTAACAATGTTGGACACGGCATTTCAATGTCCCCCGCATCCCATCCAAGGCCTGAAGGACCCTTTGAGCACTTAATGATGGATTTCATTGAGCTGACCTCTTGTGAGGGGAATTAGTATTGTTTGGTGATTGTTGACATGTTTTCTAAATGGATTGAAGCTTTCCCTTGCAGGAGAGCCACAGCGGCTGTTGTGGCGAAAGCACTCGTGAGAGAGATCATACCCAGGTGGGGTCTGCCATCAAAAATATCTTCTGACAATGGTCGACATTTTGTAAATGAGATTGTTCAATCCCTGTCAGAGGCTTCGCAGATTGATTTTAACCTTTATTTAACCAGGTAAGCCAGTTGAGAACAAGTTCTCATTTACAACTGCGACCTGGCCAAGATAAAGCAAAGCAGTGCGATAAAAACAACAACACAGAGTTACATATGGGGTAAAGAAACATAAAGTCAAAAAGTACACCAGAAAATATATATACAGTGTGTGCAAATGTAGCAAGTTATGGAGGTAAGGCAATAAATAGGCTATAGTGCAAAATAATTACAATTAGTATTAACACTGGAATGCTAGATGTGCAAGAGATTATGTGCAAATAGAGATACTGGGGTGCAAAAGAGCAAAATAAATAACAATATAGGGATGAGGTAGTTGGGTGGGCTAATTTCAGATGGGCTGTGTACAGGTGCAGTGATCGGTAAGGTGCTCTGACAACTGATGCTTAAAGTTAGTGAGGGAGAGTCTCCAGCTTCAGAGATTTTTGCAATTCGTTCCAGTCATTGGCAGCAGAGAACTGGAAGGAATGACGGCCAAAGGAGGTGTTGGCTTTGGGGATGACCAGTGAGATATACCTGCTGGAGCGCAGACTATGCGTGGGTGCTGCTATGGTGACCAATGAGCTAAGATAAGGCGGGGATTTGCCTAGCAATGATTTATAGATGGCCTGGAGCCAGTGGGTTTGACGACGAACATGTAGTTGGACCAGCCAACAAGAGCGTACAGGTCACAGTGGTGGGTAGTGTATGGGGCTTTGGAGACAAAATGGATGGCACTGTGATAGACTACATCCAATTTGCTGAGTAGAGTGTTGGAGGCTATTTTGTAAATGACATCACCGAAGTCAAGGATCGGTAGGATAGTCAGTTTTACGAGGGCATGTTTGGCAGCATGAGTGAAGGAGGCTTTGTTGCGAAATAGGAAGCCGATTCTAGATGTAACTTTGGATTGGAGATTCTTAATGTGAGTCTGGAAGGAGAGTTTACAGTCTAACCAGACACCTAGGTATTTGTAGTTGTCCACATACTCTAGGTCAGACCCGTCGTGAGTAGTGATTCTAGTCGGGTGGGCGGGTGCCAGCAGCGTTCGATTGAAGAGCATGCATTTAGTTTTACTAGTGTTTTAGAGCAGTTGGAGGCTACTGAAGGAGTATTGTATGGCATTGAAGCTCGTTTGGAGGTTTGTTAACACAGTGTCCAATGAAGGGCCAGATGTATACAAAATGGTGTCGTCTGCGTAGAGGTGGATCTGAGAGTCACCAGCAGCAAGAACGACATCATTGATATACACGGAGAAAAGAGTCGGCCCAAGAATTTAACCCTGTGGCACCCCCATAGAGACTGCCATAGGTCCAGACAACAGGCCCTCCTATTTGACACATTGAACTCTATCTGAGAAGTAGTTGGTGAACCAGGCAAGGCAGTCATTTGAGAAACCAAGGCTATTTAGTCTGCCAATAAGAATGCGGTGGTTGACAGAGTCGAAAGCCTTGGCCAGGTCGATGAAGACGGCTGCACAGTACTGTCTATTATCGATCGTGGTTATAATATCGTTTAGGACCTTGAGCGTGGCTGAAGTGCACCCATGACCACCTCGGAAACCGGATTGCATAGCGGAGAAGGTACGGTGGGATTTGAAATGGTCGGTGATCTGTTTGTTAACTTGGCTTTCAAATACTTTCGAAAGTTAGGGCAGGATGGATATAGGTCTGTAACAGTTTGGATCTAGAGTGTCACCCTCTTTGAAGAGGAGGATGACCGCGGCAGCTTTCCAATCTCTGGGGATCTCAGACGTTACGAAAGAGAGGTTGAACAGGCTAGTAATAGGGGTTGCGACAATTTTGGCTGCTAGTTTTAGAAAGAAAGGGTCCAGATTGTCTAGCCCAGCTGATTTGTAGGGGTCCAGATTTTGCAGCTCTCTCAGAACATCAGCTGTCTGAATTTGTATAAAGGAGAAGCGCGGGGGGGGGGGGGGGGGGGGGGGGGCATGGGCAAGTTGCAGCGTAGGGTGCAGAGTTGGTGGCCGGGGTAGTGGTAGCCAGGTGGAAAGCATGGCCAGCCGTAGCAAAATGCTTGTTGAAATTCTCGATTATTGTAGATTTATCGGTGGTGATAGTGTTTCCTAGCCTCAGTGCAGTGGGCAGCTGGGAGGAAGTGCTCTTATTCTCCATGGACTTTACAGTGTCCCAAAACTTTTTGGAGTTAGTGCTACAGGATGCACATTTCTGTTTGAAAAAGTTAGCCTTTGCTTTCCTGACTGCTTGTGTATATTGGTTCCTAACTTCCCTGAAAAGTTGCATATCGCGGGGGCTATTTGATGCTAATGCAGTTCGCCACAGGATGTTTTTGTGCTGGTCAAGGGCAGTCAAGTCTGAGGAGAACCAGGGGCTATATCTGTTCTTAGTTCTGTATTTTTTGAATGGGCCATGTTTATTTAAGATGGAGAGAAAATTACTTTTAAAGAACAACCAGGCATCCTCTACTGACGGAATCTATATCCATCCAGGATACATGGGCCAGGTCAATTAGGAAGGCCTGCTCGCTAAAGTGTTTTAGGGAGCGTTTGACAGTGATGAGGGGTGGTCGTTTGACCGCGGACCCGTTACGGACGCAGGCAATAAGGCAGTGATCGCTGAGATCCTGGTTGAAGACAGCGGAGGTGTATTTAGAGGGTAAGTTAGTCAGGATGATATCTATGAGGGTACCCATGTTTACGGATTTAGGGTTGTACCTGGTAGGTTCGTTGATAATTTGTGTGAGATTGAGGGCATATAGTTTGGATTGTAGGATGGCCGGGGTGTTAAGCAATACCCAATTCAGGTCACCAAGCAGTACGAACTCTGAGGATAAATGGGGGGCAATCAATTCACATATGGTGTCCAGGGCACAGCTGGGGGCTGAGGGGGGTCTGTAGCAAGCGGCAACAGTGAGAGACTTATTTCTGGAAAGGTGGATATTTAGAAGTAGAAGCTCAAACTGTTTGGGCACAGACCTGGATAGTATGATAGAGCTCTGCAGGCTATCTCTACAGTAGATTGCAACTCCATCCCCTTTGGCAGTTCTATCTAGATAGAAAATGTTATAGTTGGGGATGGAAATTTCAGCATTTTTGGTGGCCTTCCTAAGCCAGGATTCAGACACTGCTAGAACATCAGGGTTGGCGGAGTGTGCTAACGCAGTGAAAAACTCAAATGTAGGAAGGAGACTTCTGATATTAACATGCAAGAAACCAAGGTTTTTACGGTTACAGAAGTCAACAAATGATAGCGCCTGGGGAGTAGGAGTGATACTGAGGGCTCAGGGCCTGGGTTAGCCTCTACATCACCAGAGGAACAGAGGAGGACTAGAATAAGGATACGGCTAAAGGCTTTAAGAACTGGTCTTCTAGTGCGTTGGGTACATAGAATAAAGGGGGCAGATTTCCGGGCGTTGTAGAAAAGATTCAGGGCATTATGTACAGACAAGGATATGGAAGGATATGAGTAAAGTGGAGGTAAACCTAATCGTTGGGTAACAATGAAAGAGATAGCATCACTGGAGGCACCGATTGAGTCGGTCTCCGTGTGTATGGGGGGTGGGAAAAAGGAGCTATCTAAGGCAGGTTTAGCTGGGCTGGGGATCTACAGTGAAATAGTACAATTAGAAATAACCGAAACAGCAATAAGCAAACCATATTGACATGGGAGAGAGGCATAAAGCAATCACAGGTGTAATTTGAGAGAGCTAAGACAACAGCTAGTAATGGCGACACAGTTTGGGCTGAGGCTAAACATAAACAGGATGCGGTACCGTAAAAAGGAACAGTCCAGCAGGCATCAGCTGTATAGCTGAGTTATCATAAGGTCCGGTGAACAGCAATAGGATAGTTCTGAGGTAGTTCGGGGGCTTCTAAAGCACTAGCGAGCAAGAGGCCATGGCTAGCGTGTGCTAGCGGGCCGGGGCTAGCAGATGGAATCTTCGTGGTCGATGTCGTAACGGGAAGCCTGTTGTAACCCCATCAGACGATTTCGTCGGCAGACCAGTCGTGTAGGATCGGCGGGGCTCCGTGTCAACACTAGGTGGTCCCGTCCGGTTGACAGAGAGGTAGATAGCCGGGAGATGGGCCTAGCTCAGGATGATTAGCCAAACCACAACGTCCATTTTGTTGCAGCTAGCTGGTAGCAATGAATCCGGAGTTAAAGGTCCAGTGATTCAGTGATTACGGCAGAAAAACTGATATGTTCTGGATCGATAACGCGCTGTGCAGGCAGTGCAGACTGGCCGAATAATAGTCCAGGCTAGAGCTGGCTGGTAGGTGGTGCAGGCCACGGACAATGGTGAAAAACCGCTAACGGTAGCTAATAGCAAGTAGCTAGTTAGCTGGCTACTCCCGTCCGGTAGACTGAGAGGTAGATAGCCGGGATATGGGCCTGGCTCTAGTCTAGCTCGAGGCTAACTGGTGCTTGCATCGGGGGCAGTGGTGATTAGCCAAACAGCAACATCCATTCGGTTGCGGCTAGCTAGTTGCGATCCGGTGATTAATGTCCAGTGATTAAATTATTCCGGCAGAAAAATCCAATGTTCTGGGTGAAATACCGCTAACTGTGGCTAATAGCAAGTAGCTAGTTAGCTGGCTAGCTAGTTTCAACTGGAGATTCTAGATAAAAGGTAAGTCAATAATAGAATCCGTTCCACATTGAGTGAGGCGGGTTTCAGGAAAGTATATTTTGTTGAAGGATGAAAAGTCTGATAGGGAAATATGTACGAAAAATACAAAAAAAACTGGGTATTTACAGGCTATTTACAGACATACGACAAAAACAGGACTGCACTACTACGCCATCTTGGAAGTAAGAATTTGATTGGTGAAACAAGCCTGACATGGGTGAAAGTGCTTCCATTGGCACTGATGAGTATGAGAGGCAGATCCCATACAGTCACTGGTCCCTCTCCACATGAGGTACTGACTAGCCATCCCATGAGGATGACAAATGCGCCTTTTCCCCAGAACAGGTTGTCCCTGCAAGGAAGACATGGTTAAGTATTGTGTCACCCTTAACAGTGTTCTTAAGACTCTTTTTCCCCGGGTGAAGGCTTCTTTGCCATATCTAGCAGGTGGAGCTGAACACTGTTTGAACCCAGGTGATTTCGTGGTGGTGAAAGACTTCAGGAGAAAGAATTGGAAGGACCCCGTTAGAGAGGCCTGTGCCAAGTTCTTGTGACGACCCCCACTGCGGTGAAGGTTGCTGAGAGAGATACCTGGATCCACGTGTCGAACTGCAGACGAGTTCCTGATCCAGAAGACGATGGCCCTCCTCTGCATTAGCACAGGAGTGCTAATGAGAACAGTAGTTTGTCCCCTTGTGGAAAACCTGACAGAGGATAGAAGGAGCCCTGGGCGAAAGGGGCCAACGCTGTTCCGGATCAGTGACCCAGAAGCAGATGGTCATCGTCGAAAGAGAGCCCTGCTGGGCCCTCACAATAATGAGGACAATGGTTAATATGGAAACAATGGTTAACATTGAGAGATTTATTCACCTCTGAATCTACACATCCCTTGTGTATGTGTGTGTATTTTTGATACTCCCTCCAATTAATAGAAGTATAACCTTTATTATGATTATAGTATTACCATACTTATTGGATTGTACAACCCAGAATGAAGGGTTTGAAATGATGAAGTTTCTGGTTTTTAGGTGTTGATTTCGCTTAAATTTTTAAAAACATTTTGGTCATTTAGCAGACGCTCTTATCCAGAGCGACTTACAGTTAGTGAGTGCATACATTTTTCATATTACAACTGTATCAGGCCAATCCTTCTCCTGGAGGTATGCTGCGAGGGATTGTAGTTTTTGGCCTTGGTGTTCCTATAAAAGATCCTTTCCAACCCCAAGGACTGCCAGGTTGCTTCTCTCTTCCATATTTTCCATGGTGTGTGTGTGTGTGTGTGTGTGTGTGTGTGTGTGTGTGTGTGTGCACAGCAAAATCAAT
Source organism: Coregonus lavaretus (assembly GCF_964263955.1). Classification (NCBI taxonomy): domain Eukaryota; kingdom Metazoa; phylum Chordata; class Actinopteri; order Salmoniformes; family Salmonidae; genus Coregonus; species Coregonus lavaretus. The sequence goes on along the minus strand of NC_140008.1, from coordinate 39,819,149 downwards.
GGTGTACATTTAACTCTGAAAGTGTAAAATGTACCCTATTGTCAGTGAACCTATGACTCCCACTGTCCTGGTGTTAAAATAACATGGTGTTAAAATAACACTTTTGAAAGTGTTAAATATTTAACTCTGAAAGTGTAAAATGTACACTATTTTCAGTCCCACTGTACTGGTGTTAAAATAACACTTTTGAAAGTGGGGGGTCTCAGGAGTCTCAGGAGTGGACACGGTCTGTTGATCAAAGCGGTAATCCCTGCTTCCCCCTCCCTCTCTAACTCCCTCTTTCTTCAATCCTCTCCCTGACGACCGCTAATGATCGCCTGCACTTTACACTAACACTGAAATAACCATCCAATAACCATCAAGAAAACCTTTTAATCTTTGTCAACTAATCATCTACTACAAAATCAAATCAAATCAAATCACATTTTATTGGTCACATGCGCCGAATACAACAGGTGCAGACATTACAGTGAAATGCTTACTTACAGCCCTTAACCAACAGTGCATTTATTTTAAACAAAAAAAGTAAGAATAAAACAACAACAAAAAAAAGTGTTGAGAAAAAAAGAGCAGAAGTAAAATAAAGTGACAGTAGGGAGGCTATATATACAGGGGGGTACCGTTGCAGAGTCAATGTGCGGGGGCACCGGCTAGTTGAGGTAGTTGAGGTAATATGTACATGTGGGTAGAGTTAAAGTGACTATGCATAAATACTTAACAGAGTAGCAGCAGCGTAAAAAGGATGGGGTGGGGGGGCAGTGCAAATAGTCCGGGTAGCCATGATTAGCTGTTCAGGAGTCTTATGGCTTGGGGGTAGAAGCTGTTGAGAAGTCTTTTGGACCTAGACTTGGCACTCCGGTACCGCTTGCCGTGCGGTAGCAGAGAGAACAGTCTATGACTAGGGTGGCTGGAGTCTTTGACAATTTTGAGGGCCTTCCTCTGACACCGCCTGGTATAGAGGTCCTGGATGGCAGGAAGCTTTGCCCCAGTGATGTACTGGGCCGTACGCACTACCCTCTGTAGTGCCTTGCGGTCAGAGGCCAAGCAGTTGCCATACCAGGCGGTGATGCAACCAGTCAGGATGCTCTCGATGGTGCAGCTGTAGAATTTTTTGAGGATCTGAGGACCCATGCCAAATCTTTTTAGTCTCCTGAGGGGGAATAGGCTTTGTCGTGCCCTCTTCACGACTGTCTTGGTGTGTTTGGACCATGATAGTTCGTTGGTGATGTGGACACCAAGGAACTTGAAGCTCTCAACCTGTTCCACTACAGCCCCGTCGATGAGAATGGGGGCGTGAAGACAGTGTTGTGTTTCCCAATGCAGCCCATCATACTGTATAACACATCTTACACTCTTAGAGAAAAAGGTGCTAAGTAGAACCATATAGGGTTCTTCGTTTTGTCCCCATAGGAGAACCCTTTTTGGTGCTAGGTAGAGCCCTTTGCAGAGGGTTCTATCTAGAACCCTCTTTATATATGGTTCTACCTAGAACCCTCTATGAAGTGTTCTGCCTAAAACCCTCTATGAAGGATTCTACCAATAACCATTTTATCATCTAAAGGTACTTCCTACAACCATCTATGAAGGGTTCTTTCTAGAACCCTTTATGAACAGGTGGAACCAACCAGCCTTTAACACTATTATTTATGACAATACATTACATACATCATAAGTACTTTATTTGAGGGCCTAGTTACTGTACAGTATACCCTAACACAGTTGCGTTAGGAATCTCCTGGTTTTCAGGCCACATCAGGCCTGCAAGTCACATTATTCTGCCTTGCAAAGTTATGTATTATTCCTATTGGAATCCAGCCAGTGTTAGCCGATCCAAAGAGTGGAATTGTTAATCACCCACAACCTGCATTCAGAATGACTGCCGGGGTATGGAAAGTTGGATATTGAGACTACCTCAATCATCTAAACTGGAACAACCGTCTCAGCAACGGGTGTAATAAATCAAATTACTAGCAGATTGGATTAGTTTAGAAAACGGTATGTTATTTATCTTAATGATGCATAAAAGTTCTCAACCAATCAATGTACAAGCAAAAACACTGATATTACAGTAAAACAAAAATCCTGAAAAACAATAGAGCATGCTGGGACATATTATGTATGGTTCTATACTGAACAAAAATAGAAACGCAACACGCAACAATTTTACTCAGTTACAGTTCAAATAAGGGAATCAGTCAATTTAATAAATTCATTAGGCCCTAATCTATGTATTTCACATGACTGAGAATACAGATATGCATCTGTTGGCAACAGATACCTTTAAAAAAAACAAAAAAACATATTCTTTGCATAGAGTTGATCAGGCTGTTGATTGTGGCCTGTGGAATGTTGTAACACTCCTCATCAATGGCTGTGCGAAGTTGCTGGATATTGGCGGGAACTGGAACACACTATCGTACACATCAATCCAGAGCATCCGAAACATGCTTAATGGGTGACATGTCTGGTGAGTATGCAGGCCAATGGGACATTTTCAGCTTCAAGGAATTGTGTACAGATCCTTGCGACATGCTGAAACATGAGGTGATGGCGGCAGATGAATGGCACAACAATGGGCCTCAGGATCTCGTCATGGTATCTCGTCCATTCAAATTGCCATCGATAAAATGCAATTGTGTTCATTGTCCGTAGCTTATGCCTGCCCATACCATAACCCCACCGTTAATAAAAAACGAATTTTCCCATCTCAAAGAAATACTGTAGTAAGTGCCTATTAAGTGCCACATAAGTAAGAGGGTTGACTAATTCATCTTAATCAGCCATAAATCCCCTTGTGACAGGGGGAATGGAAGCTTGTTGTGTGCAACAGGGAGGGGCAATTGAATGCAAGCTTCACCATTTTTTTTATTGCTAAAACATTTCTAGCCTGTCTATATATGGGTAACAGGGTTGACGTGTTATACTCGACCAGCTCAGTTTTCCACCAGAAAAGAGTAGAACCAGCTCACCTGCTTATACACTATGATTTGACTATTAGATATTTCACCATATTAAAATGAGAGCTCAGTTCACGTAACAGGATTGACCTTAAAATGAGGGACAGGGTTTCATTTACCTTAAAATTAATCATTAATCCCATGAAATAAATAATCATCTTCAGAAATGACTTTGTCAAAGCAAAACATTTCCTAGGGATTTACAATGATGGTGAGAACTGAGGATGCTTAGTGGATCATATCAAAATTCTGAATTTTGGCACTTTAGCAAGTCATTATTCATATGAAAAAATCTGATTTAAATAATTGTACATGTGATCTATATTAAAGGGCACTTCATTTAATATAACAGGCTTTTACAATTCAATATTTGCACACAATTTCTACTTAAAATATCAGAGGGATGCAAAAGGCACTCATTTCGTGGAACGACCCAGCTACCTGTGCTGAAATGTGTGCTAGCAGTAGCATAACAGAGGTTTGAGCAGGGAAGGGGGAGAACATGAAACGTTCTAAGATATTTACAGTGCCTTCAGAAAGTACTCATACGCCTTGACTTATTCCACATTTTGTTGTGTTACAGCCTGAATTCAAAATGTATTATAATTTTGTGCAAATGTATTGAAATTTAAATACAGAAATATCTCATTTACATAATTATTCACACACCTGAGTCAATACTTTGTAGAAGCACCTTTGGCAGTGATTACAGCTGTGAGTCTTTCTGGGTACGTTTCCAAGAGCTTTCCACACCTGGATTGAGCAACACTTTCCCATTATTCTTTAACCTCTATGGGATTGGTGTCCCGTATATGGGACGGTTGAGCTAACGTGCGCTAATGTGATTAGCATGACTGTTGTAAGTAACATAAACTTTCCAGGACATAGACATGTCTTATATGGGCAGAAAGCTTAAATTATTGTTAATCTAACTGCACAGTCCAATTTACAGTAGCTATTACAGTGAAACAATACCATGATATTGTTTGAGGAGAGTGCACAATAACAAAAAACTTATCAGGCAACTGGTTTGATACATTCACCTCTGAAGTTAAATAATGCACTTACATTCAGCAATCTTGCTCTGATTTGTCATCCTAAGGGTCCCAGAGATAAAATGTAGCATAGTTTTGTTTGATAAAATCAATTTTTATATTCAAATGTAGGAACTGGGTTCTACAGTTTGAACCCCTGCTGTCTCTGGCTCCACGCCCACTCCGCCCGGCCATCTAGATGTGTGAAAGTTAGTGTATAAGCTAATGATCCATCATGTATGACATTCGTGGGAGTGAGTAAAGGTACATGTTGTATTACCATGTCATTTTTGTATGATCTCTATAGTTATGTGCTTGAAAATGTATCAATTGACCAATTCGGCACATTTTGGCAGACTTGATACAAAATAGCCCAGTATTGCAATGGTTCACTGGATCAATCTGAAATTTTGCACGCACACTGCTGCCAAGTGTCACAATTTAAATTGCGCCTAAACTTCAATATTACAGTTGAAGTTGGAAGTTTACATACACCTTAGCCAAATACATTTAAACTCAGATTTTCACAATTCCTGACATTGAATCCTAGTAAAAATTCCCTGTCTTAGGTCAGTTAGGATCACCACTTTTTTTTTAAGAATGTGAAATGTCAGAATAATAGTAGAGAGAATGACTTATTTCAGCTTTTATTTCTTTCATCACATTCCCAGTGGGTCAGACGTTTACATACACTCAATTAGTATTTGGTAGCAAATTGTTTAACTTGGGTCAAACGTTTCGGGTAGCCTTCCACAAGCTTCCCACAATAAGTTGGGTGAATTTTGGCCCATTCCTCCTGACAGAGCTGGTGTAACTGAGTCAAGTTTGTAGGCCTCCTTGCTCGCACACGCTTTTTCAGTTCTGCCCACAAATGTTCTATAGGTTTGAGGTCAGGGATTTGTGATGGCCACTCCAATACCTTGACTTTGTTGTCCTTAAGCCATTTTGCCACAACTTTGGAAGTATGCTTGGGGTCATTGTCCATTTAGAAGACCCAATTGCGACCAAGTTTTAACTTCCTGACTGATGTCTTGAGATGTTGCTTCAATATATCCACATAATTTTCCTTCCTCATGATGTCATCTATTTTGTGAAGTGCACCAGTCCCTCCTGCAGCAAAGCACACCCACAGCATGTTGCTGCCACCCCTTTGCTTCACGGTTGGGATGGTGTTCTTCGGCTTGCAAGCTATCCCCTTTTCCTCCATACATAATGATGGTCATTATGATGGCCATTTTGTTTCATCAGACCAGAGGACATTTCTCTAAAAAGTAAGATCTTTGTCCCCATGTGCAGTTTCAAACCGTAGTCTGGCTTTTTTATGGCGGTTTTGGAGCAGTGGCTTCTTCCTTGCTGAGCGGCCTTTCAGGTTATGTCGATATAGGACTCGTTTTACTGTGGATATAGATACATTTGTACCTGTTTCCTCCAGCATCTTCACAAGGTCCTTTGCTGTTGTTCTGGGATTGATTTGCACTTTTCGCACCAAAGTAGTTCATCTCTAGGAGACAGAACGCGTCTCCATCCTGAGCGGTATGACGGCTGTGTGGTCCCATGGTGTTTATACTTGCGTACTATTGTTTGTACAGATGAACGTGGTACCTTCAGGCATTTGGAAATTGCTCCCAAGGATGAATCAGACTTGTGGAGGTCTACAATTTTTTTTTCTGAGGTCTTGGCTGATTTCTTTTGATTTTCCCATGATGTCAAGCAAAGAGGCACCTAGTTTGAAGGTAGGCCTTGAAATACATCCACAGGTACACCTCAAATGATGTCAATTAGCCTATCAGAAGCTTCTAAAGCCATGACATCATTTTCTGGAATTTTCCAAGCTGTTTAAATGCACTGTCAACTTAGTGTTTGTAATCTTCTGACCCACTGGAATTGTGATACAGTGAATTATAAGTGAAGTAATCTAGTCTGTAAACAATTGTTGGAAAAAGTACTTGTGTCATGCACAAAGTAGATGTCCTAACCTACTTGCCAAAATTATAGTTTGTTAACAAGAAATTTGTGGAGTGGTTGAAAAACAAGTTTTAATGATTCCAACCTAAGTGTATGTACATTTTTTACTTCAGCTGTATATTGTGGCCTTTCTCTTGTATTTTAAAGATGATGGAACAAAACAAACAAAAAAACGCATGTTTTTTTGGTTGTATTATCTTTTACCAGATCTAATGTGTTATATTGTCCTACATTCATTTTACATTTCCACAAACTTCAAAGTGTTTCCATTCCTGTAGCTCAGTTGGTAGAGCATGGCGCTTGCAATGCCAGGGTTGTGGGTTTGATTCCCACGGGGGGGCAGTATGAAAAATGTATGCACTCACTAACTGTAAGTCACTCTGGATAAGAGCGTCTGCTAAATGACTAAAATGTAAATGTTATCAAGAATATGCATATCCTTGCTTCAGGTCCTGATCTACAGGCAGTTAGATTTCATTACGTCATATAAGGCGAAAATTGAAAAAAAGGGTCAGATCCTTAAGAGGTTAAAATATTATTCTAGATCTGTCAAATTGGTTGTTGATCATTACTAGACAACCATTTTCAAGTCTTGCCATAGAATTTCAAGTAGATTTAAGTCAAAACTGTAGCTCAGCCACTCAGGAACATTCACTTTCTTCTTGGTAAGCAACTCCAGTGCAGTTTTGGCCTTGTATTTTAGGTTATTGTCCATCTGAAAGGTCAATTTATCTCCCAGTGTCAGGTGGAAAGCAGACTGAACCAGGTTTTCCTCTAGCTCTAGTTTGTTTCTTTTCATCCTGAAAAACTCCCCAGTCCTTAACGATTACAAGCATACCCATAACATAATGCAGCCACCATTATTTGAAAATGTATTTGAAAATATGGAGAGTGGTACTCGGTGATGTGTTGTATTGATACACCATCCAAAGTGTAATTAATAACTTCACCATATTCAATGTCTGCTTTTTTATTTTTACCAATCTACCAATAGGTGCCTTTCTTTGCGAGGCATTGGAAAACCTCCCTGGTTTTTGTGGTTGAATCTGTGTTTGAAATTCTTTGCTCGACTGAGGGACCTTACAGATAATTGTATGTGTGGGGTTTAGAGTAATCATTCAAAAGTCATGTTAAACACTATTATTGCACACAGAGTCCATGCAACTTATTCTGACTTGTTAAGCAAATATTTACTCCTGAACTCATTTAGATTTTCCATAACAAAGGGGTTGAATTCTTATTGACTCAAGACATTTTAGATTTTAATTTTAATTTAATTAGTGCAAAATTTGAAAAACATAAGTCCACTTTGACATTATGGGGTATTGTGTGTTGGCCACTGACCAAAAAAATCTCAATTTAATCAATAAAAAATTCAGACTGTAACACAACAAAATGTGGAAAAAGTCAAGGGGTGTGAATACTTTCTGAAGGCAGTGTATGTACACTCTAAGAATTAAGGAACTCTGGAGATTCTCAAGGAACCCTGAAGTTGCAGTCAATGAGTTCATATATGCACCTTTGGTTAGTTGAGAGTTCTTGTAGGAACCTTTAATGTTTCAATGTAGCAAAGGGTTCCTGGAGAAACCTTTTTGCTAGTGTCTGCGGAGCACTTTGAATTCATTTCGATGTTGGATTTGTTGCACTGACAGACTCAGCAGAAGAAGAAAATTCTTTTTTTCAGCAATGGCTTAATGGGATAGCTAGCAACTTGCAAACCATTTACCAATTCCATATGAGTACTAATTTAAAAGCAATGTTGAATAATACAACATTTGCTGTCAAGACAATTATATCATGACTGTAGCCTCCTGTTTTAATTACAAAAAGTTCTGGTGATGATAATGACGTTTGTTTATGATGAATATTATTAGGTGTTGGCTTAGCTCGCTAGTTAGCTACAGTATCTGAAGAGTTTAATTCCAAAATGATATATATCAATTTTCAGAGATTTTGGCAAATTTGTTTTGTTTTGGTTTAAACAACTTTTGTGTTCTCCCCCATTTAATAATGACATGGGGTTTTTAAATGATAGAAATGTATTTGTTTGAAATCTATCACTAGATGGTTTCATTTCAGAGAGACAAACAATCATGTTTTGTTGCAAAACGCTCTATATCTGCCTAACTCTCAAATAAAAAAGTAGCATTGCAAGGTTTTACACAGTCAAAATAACTATGCAAATGAATCATTTGTGACATCAATATGCAGTACCAGTCAAAAGTTTGGACACACCTACTCATTCAAGTGTTTTTCTTTATTTTTACATTTTTTTTACATTGTAGAATAACAGGAAAGACATCAAAACTATAAAATAACACATATGGAATCACGTAGTAACCAAAAAAGTGTTAAACAAATCAAAATATATTATATATTTGAGATTCTTCATTGTAGCCACCCTTTGCCTTGATGACAGCTTTGCACACTCTTGGCATTTTCTCAACCATATTCATGAGGTAGTCACCTGGAATGCATTTCAATTAACAGGTGTGCCTTGTTAAAAGTTAATTTGTAGCATTTCTTTCCTTCTTAATGCGTTTAAGCCAATCAGTTGTGTTGTGACAAGGTAGGGGGGTATACAGAAGATAGCCCTATTTGGTAAAAGACCAAGTCCATATTATGGACAGAACAGCTCAAATAACCAAAGAGAAACGACAGTCCATCATTACTTTAAGACATGAAGGTCAGTCAATACAGAACATTTCAAGAACTTTGAAAGCTTCTTCAAGTGCAGTCGCAAAAACCATCAAGCGCTATGATGAAACTGGCTCTCATGAGGACCGCCACAGGAAAGGAAGACCCAGAGTTACCTCTACTGCAGAGGATAAGTTCATTAGAGTTACCAGCCTTAGAAATTGCAGCCCAAATAAATGCTTCACAGAGTTCATGTAACAGACACATCTCAACATCAACTGTTCAGAGGGGACTGTGTGAATCAGACCTTTATGGTCGAATTGCTGCAAAGAAACCACTACTAAAGAACACCATTAATAAGAAGAGACCTGCTTGGGCCAAGAAACATTAGCAATGGACATTAGACCGGTGGAAATTTGTCCTTTGGTCTAGAGTCCAAATTGGAGATTTTTGGTTCCAACTGCCATGTCTTTGTGAGACGCGGTGTGGGTGAACCAATGATCTCCTCATGTGTATTTCCCACCGTAAAGCATGGAGGAGGAGGTGTTATGGTGTGGGGGTGCTTTTCTGGTGACACTGTCTGTGATTTATTTAGAATTCAAGGCACACTTAACCAGCATGGCTACAACAGCATTCTGCAGCGATATGCCATCCCATCTGGTTTGGGCTTAGTGGGACTATCATTTTGTTTTTCAACAGGACAATGACTCAACACACCTCCAGGCTATGTAAGGGCTATTTTACCAAGGAGGAGAGTGATGGAGTGCTGTATCAGATGACCTCGCCTCCATAATCCCCCGACCTCAACCCAATTGAGATTGTTTGGGATGAGTCGGACCGCGGAGTGAAGGAAAAGCAGCCAACAAGTGCTCAGCATACAGTGGCTTGAGAAAGTATTCACCCCCCTTGGCATTTTTATTATTTTGTTGCCTTACAACCTGCAATTAAATTTGATTTTTGGGGGGTTTGTATCATTTGATTTACACAACATGCCTAACACTTTGAAGATGCTAAATATTTTTTCTTGTGAAACAAACAAGAAATAAGACCAAAAAAAAGAAAACTTGAGCGTGCGTAACTATAAAAGTCAATACTTTGTAGTGCCACCTTTTGCAGCAATTACAGCTGCAAGTCTCTTGGGGTATGTCTCTATAAGCTTGGCACATCTAGCCACTGGGATTTTTGCCCATTCTTAAAGGTAAAACTGTTCCAGTTCCTTCAAGTTGGATGGGTTCCGCTGGTGTACAGCAAACTTTAAGTCATACCACAGATTCTCAATTGGATTGAGGTCTGGGCTTTGACTAGGTCATTCCAAGACATTTAAATGTTTCCCTTTAAACCACTAGAGTGTTGCTTTAGCAGTATGCTTAGGGTCATTGTCCTGCTGGAAGGTGAACCTCCGTCCCAGTCTAAAATCTCTGGAAGACTGAAATAGGTTTCACTCAAGGATTTCCCTGTATTTAGCGCCATTCATCATTCCTTCAATTCTGACCAGGTTTTCAGTCCCTGCTGATGAAAAACATCCCCACAGCATGATGCTGCCACCACCATGATTCACTGTGGGGATGGTGTTCTCGGGGTGATGAGAGATGTTGGGTTTGCGCCAGACATATAATTTTCCTTGATGGCCAAAAAGCTCAGTTTTAGTCTCATCTGACTAAAATGTACCTTCTTCCATATGTTTTGGGAGTCTCCCACATGCCTTTTGGCGAACACCAAATGTGTTTGCTCATTTTTTTTCTTTAAGCAACAGCTTTTCTCTGGCCACTCTTCCGTAAAGCCCAGCTCTGTGGGGTGTACAGCTTAAAGTCGTCCTATGGACAGATACTCCAATCTCCGCTGTGGAGTTTTGCAGCTCCTTCAGGGTTATCTTTGGTCTCTTTCTTGCCTCTCTGATTAATGCCCTCCTTGCCTGGTCCGTGAGTTTTAGTGGGCGGCCTTCTCTTGGCAGGTTTGTTGTGGTGCAATATTTTTTCCATTTTTTAATAATGGATTTAATGGTGCTCCGTGGGAAGTTCAAAGTTTAGGGGATTTTTTTATAACCCAACCCTGATCTGTACTTCTCCACAACTTTGTCCCTGACCTGTTTGGAGAGCTCCTTGGTCTTCATGGTGCCGTTTGCTTGGCGGTGCCCCTTGCTTCGTGGTTTTGCAGACTCTGGGGCCTTTCAGAACAGGTGTATATGTACTGAGATCATGTGACACTTAGATTACACACAGGTGGACTTTATTTAACTAATTATGTGACTTCTGAAGGTAATTGGTTGCACCAGATCTTATTTAGGAGCTTCATAGCAAAGGGGGTGAATACTTATGCACGCACCACTTTTCAGTTATTTATTTTTTATACTTTTTTGAAAAAAGTTATTTTTTTTAATTTTACTTCACCAATTTGGTCTATTTTGTGTATGTCCATTACATGAAATCCAAATAAATATCCATTTAAATTACAGGTTGTAATGCAACAAAATAGGAAAAACGCCAAGGGGATGAATACTTTTGCAAGGCACTGTATGTGGAACTCCTTCAAGACTGTTGGAAAAGCATTCCAGGTGAAGCTGGTTGAGAAAATTCCAAGAGTGTGCAAAGCTGTCATCTTGGCAAAGGGTGGCCATTTGAAAAATCTCAAATATAAAATATATTTTGATTTGTTCAACACTTTTTTGATTACTACATTATTCCATATGTGTTATTTCATAGATTTTATTCTACAGTGTAGAAAATAGTAAAAATAAAGAAAAATCCTTGAATGAGAAGGCGTGTCCAAACTTTTGACTGGTACTGTATATATATATATATATATATATATATATATATAGTTGAAGTCGGAAGTTTACATACACTTACGTTGGAATCATTCAAACTCGTTTTTCAACCACTCCACAAATTTCTTCTTAACAAACTATAGTGTTGGCAAGTGGGTTAGGACATCTACTTTGTGCATGACACAAGTAATTTTTCCAACAATTGTTTACAGACAGATAATTTCACTTATAATTCACTGTATCACAATTCCAGTGGGTCAGAAGTTTACATACACTAAGTTGACTGTGCCTTTAAACAGCTTGGAAAATTCCAGAAAATGATGTCATGGCTTTAGAAGCTTCTGATAGGCTAATTGATATCATTTGAGTCATTTGTAGGTGTACCTGTGGATGTATTTCAAGGCCTACCTTCAAACTCAGTGCCTCTTTGCCTGACATCATGGGAAAATGAAAATAAATCAGCCAAGACCTCAGAAAAAAAATTTGTAGACCTCCACAAGTCTGGTTCATTTTTGGGAGCAATTCCCAAATGCCTGAAGGTACCATGTTCATCTGTACAAACAATAGTACACAAGAATAAAAACACCATGGGACCACGCAGCCATCATACCTCTCAGGAAGGAGACGCGTTCTGTCTCCTAGAGATGAACATACTTTGGTGCGAAAAGTGCAAATCAATCCCAGAACAACAGCAAAGGACCTTGTGAAGATGTTGGAGGAAACAGGTGCAAAAGTATCTATATCCACAGTAAAATGAGTCCTATATCGACATAACCGGAAAGGCCGCTAAGTAAGGAAGAAGCCACTGCTCCAAAACTGCCATAAAAAAGACAGACTACGGTTTGCAACTGTACATGGGGACAAAGATCGTACTTTTTGGAGAAATGTCCTCTGGTCTGACGAAACAAATATATAACTGTTTGGCCATAATGACCATCGTTATGTTTGGAGGAAAAAGGGGGTTGCTTGCAAGCCGAAGAACACCATCCCAACCATGAAGCACGGGGGTGGCAGCATCATGCTGTGGGGGTGCTTTGCTGCAGGAGGGACTGGTGCACTTCACAAAATAGATGGAATCATGAGGAAGGAAATATATGTGGATATATTGAAGCAACATCTCAAGACATCAGTCAGGAAGTTAAAGCTTGGTCGCAAATTGGTCTTCGAAATCGACAATGACCCTAAGCATACTTCCGAAGTTGTGGCAAAATGGCTTAAGGACAACAAAGTCAAGGTATTGGAGTGGCCATCATAAAGCCCTGACCTCAATCCTATAGAAAATGTGTGGGCAGAACTGAAAAAAGCATGTGCGAGCAAGGAGGCCTACAAACCTGACTCAGTTACACCAGCTCTGTCAGGAGGAATGGGCCAAAATTCACCCAACTTATTGTGGGAAGCTTGTGGAAGGCTACCCGAAAACGTTTGACCCAAGTTAAACAATTTGCTACCAAATACTAATTGAGTGTATGTAAACTTCTGACCCACTGGGAATGTGATGAAAGAAATAAAAGCTGAAATAAATCATTCTCTCTACTATTATTCTGACATTTCACATTCTTAAAATAAAGTGGCGATCCTAACTGACCTAAAACAGGGAATATTTACTAGGATTAAATGTCAGGAATTGTGAAAAACTTACTTTAAATGTATTTGGCTAAGGTGTATGTAAACTTCCGACTTCAACTGTAATATTGAAGTTTAGGCGCAATTTAAATTTTGACACTAGATGGCAGCAGTGTGCGTGCAAAATTTCAGATTGATCCAGTGAACCATTGCAATACTGGACTATTTTGTATCAAGTCTGCCCAAATGTGCAGAATTGGTCAATTGATACATTTTCAAGTACATAACTATAGAGATCATACAAAAATGATATGGTAATACAACATGTACCTTTACTCACTCCCACGAATGTCATACATGATGGATCATTAGCTTATACACTAACTTTCACACATCTAGTTGGCCGGGCGGAGTGGGCGTGGAGCCAGAGACAGCAGGGGTTCAAACTGTAGAACCCAGTTCCTACATTTGAATATAAAAATTGATTTTATCAACTGTATATATATATATATATATATATATATATATATATATATATATATATATATATATAAGTATTTAGTCAGCCACCAATTGTGCAAGTTCTCCCACTTTAAAAGATGAGAGAGGCCTGTAATTTATACTTATACTTATTTTCCACCATAATTTGCAAATAAATTCATTAAAAATCCTACAATGTGATTTTCTGGATTATTTTTTTCTCAATCTGTCTGTCATAGTTGACGTGTACCTATGATGAAAATTACAGGCCTCTCTCATCTTTTTAAGTGGGAGAACTTGCACAATTGGTGGCTGACTAAATACTTTTTTTCTCCACTGTATGTTGTTTGGTCCTCCCACTACGACTCGGGAAAGCATGCAGTTTATTAGGCTACAGATAAAATAAAATATGATGAACTTTACAGGATGGTGAAAGTGCACAGTGATGAGCTTGATGCTCCTTTCCAATACATTTTTGAAGGTATTTTTCTGGTGACATAATTATCAATGCTTGGTTGCCGTTTCACAAATCAAAATAATCTCACTCTTTTGTCCATAATAATCTCATCATGTAGGCTATACCCGCACTGTATCTGCGACCATTGAGTGAAAATGGTCCATATCAGGGGATATGTTTACATGACACGTTTTCACATTCTAGAGAATACAGACCATTTCCAAAGTATATTTTGAGTATGTGGACACCCCTTCAAATTAGGGGATTCGGCTATTTCAGCCACACCCGTTGCTGAAAGGTGTATAAAATCGAGCACACAGCCATACAATCTCCATAGACAAATATCGTCAAATTGCTGCCTTGCTAGAGCTGCCACGATCAACTGTAAGGGCTGTTATTATGAAGTGGAAACGTCTAGGTGCAACAATGGCTCAGCCGGGAAGTGGTAGTCCACACAAGCTCACAGAACAGGACTGAGGAGTACTGAAGCGTGTAGCCTGTAAAAATTGTCTGTCCTCGGTTGCAACACTCACTACGGAGTTCCAAACTGCTTATGAAAGCAACGTCAGCTTCATGAAATGGGTTTCCATGGCCGAGCAGCTGCACACAAGCCTATGCGCAATGCCAAGCGTCGACTGCAGTGGTGAAAAGCTTGGTGTGGAAGAACTTGACGGACCTGCACAGAGCCCTGACTTCAACCCCATCAAACACCTTTGGAATGAATTGGAACGCTGACTGTGAGCCATGCCTAATCGCCCAACATCAGTGCCCAACCTCACTAATGCTCTTGTGGCTGAATGGAAGCAAGTCCCCGCAGCAGTGTTCCAACATCTAGTGAAAAGCCTTCCCTTAAGAGTGGAGACTGTTATAGCAGCAAAGAAGGGACCAACTCCATATTAATGCCCATGATTTTGGAATGAGATGTTCGATGAGCAGGTGTCCACATATTTTTGGTCATGTAGTGTATATTGATTCCAGATATGCTTCTCTTGGCTGACGTCCATATCCAGATCTTGATATGCATAAATCATTTTTGGATTCCCTACGGATATCAGACATGGTATGGCCAGATATTGACTCAATAGGCATCCTGAGATAGGCCTATGTGGACATCTTCTTTTCTCTATATGATGACAAATACTGACAGTAGGCTTACACAGTATATTTTCTCAGCACATACAATGCATATGCTCTTGACTGAGGTCCATACCAGGATCTTGATATGCTAAATAAGGACAATTTCAGATGCTTATTTGAGTTTTGAGGACATGCTCAATAATATATATATATTTTTTTTTTACTAAAGTGAGCTAGCTAATTTGAGATGTTTTATTTATCTTAGTAACTAGAATCAAGAACGTTAGCCAATTTGCCCAGCACCCAGTAGGGATAGCTAGCTAGCTAGGCTTGATAGGGGGGTAAAAGCTAACTGGTAGCCTAGCTAGCTAACAAATAACAACATTGCCTTCACTTGAGGGATTTACCCCTATCAAGCGTCAAGATGACAGCTAACATTTAAAAACGTTTAGCCATATTTTATATTGCTGGTTAATATACACTGAATATACAAAACATGCTGCTCTTTCCATGACATAGGTACCAGGTGAATCCAGGTAAAAGCTATGATCCCTTATTGATGTCACTTGTTAAATCCCCTTCAATCAGTGCAGATGAAGGAGAGGATACAGGTTAAAGAAGGATTTTTTAACCTTGAGACAATTGAGACATGGATTGTGTGTGTGTGCCATTCAGAGGGTGAATTGGCAAGACCTTTGAATAAGGTATGGTAGTAGGCGCCAGGTGCACCGGTTTGTGTCAAGAACTACAATGCTGCTGGGCTTTTCACACTGAACAGTTTCCCATGTGTATCAAGAATGGTCCAACACCCAAAGGACATCCAACCAACGTGACACAACTGTGGGAAGCATTGGAGTCAACATGGGCCAGCATCCCTGTGGAACGCTTTTGACACCTTGTAGAGTCCATGCCCCAACGAATTAAGGCTGTTCTTAGGGCAAAAGGGGTGGGTGCAACTCAATATTAGGAAGGTGTAATCGCTCCTCTTTCACCCCAGCTGCCAAACTAACCCTGATTTAGATGACCATCCTACCCATGCTAGATTACGGAGACATAATTGATAGATCGGCAGGTAAGAGGCTCTCGAGCGTCTAGATGTTCTTTACCATTCAGCCATCAGATTTGCCACCAATGCTCCTTATAGGACACATCACAGCACTCTATACTCTCTGTATACCCGTCGCAAGACCCACTGGTTGATTCTTATTTATAAAACCCTCTTAGGCCTCACTCCCCCCTATCTGAGATACCTACTGCAGGCCTCATCCTCCACATACAACACCCGTTCTGCCAGTCACATTCTGTTAAAGGTCCCCAAAACACACACATCTCTGGGTCGGTCCTCTTTTCAGTTCGTTGCAGCTAGCAACTGGACAGTTTTATCTCCAGTTATTCATTCAAAGACTCAATCATGGACACTCTTACTGACAGTTGTGGCTGCTTCGCGTGATGTATTGTTGCCCTTTGTGTGTTGTCTGTCCCCAATAATGTTTGTACCACGTTTTGTGCTGCTACCATGTTGTGCTGCTGCCATGTTGTGTTGCTACCATGTTGTAGTCATGTTGTTTTGCTATCATGTGTTGCTGCCATGCTATGTTGTTGTCTTAGGTCTATCTTTATGTAGTGTTGTGGTGTCTCTCTTGTCGTGATGTGTGTTTTGTCCTATATATATATATATATTATTTTTTTATCCCAGCCCCCGTCCCCGCAGGAGGCCTTTTGCCTTTTGATAGGCCATCATTGTAAATAAGAATTTGTTCTTAACTGACTTGCCATCTTAAATAAAGGCTAAATAAAATAAAATACAATAATAAAAAGGTGTTCCTACTGTTTGTTATACTCAGTGTAAGCTAGCTAGCTAACTAACTTAGCTAGCTAGCTAACTAGCAACTTGGCTAGCTAGCATGTTCCAGTTAGTTTTCTCGTCATATATGAAGCAGGTAGAGTAGCTACCTTGTGGTATGGTTATGTGAAATTACAATATTTTCTTGCAATATCGACACAATTTTGATTCATGATTTATGCATTGACAGTTTGGTGTGGACCACAGACCAACACTATCACCACGTTGGTTCTGGACTACGAGGGACTGCCGCTGATGACCCAGTCTGCACCCATCACCTATAACAAACAGGGCAGGTAGGGGTATTGAGGGTGTGCAACTTTTATTTTCTGTTTAATAAGTCAAATCCATTTTTAGCCAAGGTTGGCCTACATTTGCATCTTTACAGAAAACGTGCTGTGATTGGAGCTCTGGATTTGCTATGCTGCATTTTTTAAACAGAAATAGCAGAGATGTGCTTTGTAAATACTAATTTGGATTAAATATGACAATGTTTGCCTTTCCGTGCCTTGTATAGCCTTCTACTGAATATGGTGCAAATGTATGCTCAGATATGTCACCTTCATGTGAAGAAGCACGATCACTTTCAGCGACGGAACAGGTAAAATAATTTGTCCGCTGGACATTTCATGAGTTGGATTTGGCCAATTTTCCATCAGACATATGAGGATGAATATTACATATCATATAAGGATATCTATTGAAATTATGATTCTTTCAGAAATACGGATACATACAGTGGGGAAAAAAAGTATTTAGTCAGCCACCAATTGTGCAAGTTCTCCCTCTTAAAAAGATGAGAGAGGCCTGTAATTTCCATCATAGGTACACGTCAACTATGACAGACAAATTGAGAAAAGAAAATCCAGAAAATCACATTGTAGGATTTTTAATGAATTTATTTGCAAATGATGGTGGAAAATAAGTATTTGGTCACCTACAAACAAGCAAGATTTCTGGCTCTCACAGACCTGTAACTTCTTCTTTAAGAGGCTCCTCTGTCCTCCACTCGTTACCTGTATTAATGGCACCTGTTTGAACTTGTTATCAGTATAAAAGACACCTGTCCACAACCTCAAACAGTCACACTCCAAACTCCACTATGGCCAAGACCAAAGAGCTGTCAAAGGACACTAGAAACTAAATTGTAGACCTGCACCAGGCTGGGAAGACTGAATCTGCAATAGGTAAGCAGCTTGGTTTGAAGAAATCAACTGTGGGAGCAATTATTAGGAAATGGAAGAAATACAAGACCACTGATAATCTCCCTCGATCTGGGGCTCCATGCAAGATCTCACCCCGTGGGGTCAAAATGATCACAAGAACGGTGAGCAAAAATCCCAGAACCACACAGGGGGACCTAGTGAATGACCTGCAGAGAGCTGGGACCAAAGTAACAAAGCCTACCATCAGTAACACACTACGCCGCCAGGGACTCAAATCCTGCAGTGACAGACGTGTCCCCCTGCTTAAGCCAGTACATGTCCAGGCCCGTCTGAAGTTTGTTAGAGTGCATTTGGATGACCAGAAGAGGATTGGGAGAATGTCATATGGTCAGATGAAACCAAAATATAACTTTTTGGTAAAAACTCAACTCGTCGTGTTTGGAGGACAAAGAATGCTGAGTTGCATCCAAAGAACACCATACCTACTGTGAAGCATGGGGGTGGAAACATTATGCTTTGGGGCTGTTTTTCTGCAAAGTGACCAGGACGACTGATCCGTGTAAAGGAAAGAATGAATGGGGCCATGTATCGTGAGATTTTGAGTGAAAACCTCCTTCCATCAGCAAGGGCATTGAAGATGAAACGTGGCTGGGTCTTTCAGCATGACAATGATCCCAAACACACCGCCCGGGCAACGAAGGAGTGGCTTCGTAAGAAGCATTTCAAGGTCCTGGAGTGGCCTAGCCAGTCTCCAGATCTCAACCTCATAGAAAATCTTTTGAGGGAGTTGAAAGTCTGTGTTGCCCAGCGACAGCCCCAAAACATCACTCCTCTAGAGGAGATCTGCATGCAGGTATGGGCGAAAATACCAGCAACAGTGTGTGAAAACCTTGTGAAGACTTACAGAAAACGTTTGACCTGTGTCATTGCCAACAAAGGGTATATAACAAAGTATTGAGAAACTTTTGTCATTGACCAAATACTTATTTTCCACCATAATTTGCAAACAAATTCATTAAAAATCCTACAATGTGATTTTCTGGATTTTTTTTCTCATTTTGTCTGTCATAGTTGACGTGTACCTATGATGAAAATTACAGGCCTCTCTCATCTTTTTAAGTGGTAGAACTTGCACAATTGGTGGCTGACTAAATACTTTTTTCCCCACTGTAAATGATCAGGTAATGACTACAGATATGATTTCTGACAAATATGTGGATATGTGCCCCACCAGCCTCGAGGAAAGAGGCACCTTGATCTTGCTTGCTGGATATAAAATGGGCTACAGCATTCACACATTGAACTGGAGGGGAAGTTTGATTGATGACAGCTTCTCTCGTGTGATGTGATCACATTGGCTGGTGGTAAAAATGCAGTAAAGGGGAATCCTCTGTTCTCCTCGTGTCCAATGTTTATGTTTACAATTAAATGTGTTACGTCAAAATCCTAAATGTTAGAATGTTTCCAATAACATTTATGAATTAAGTTAGAACGTTTTCCTATCAGTGTAATTTGCATAAACATTGTGATTGGATGATAGCTTTAAGGGTTATCAAATCCTCAGATCCCCTCGAGCTCATTAATGATAGAATGTTCATATTTGAACATTGCCGAAAGGCCAGTCTCTTTGGCAAATAACAGGAGTAGTGTAATACTTTATGATGCCTTGTTCACACATTTTACATTTATATTTTCGTCATTTAGCAGACGCTCTTATCCAGAGCGACTTACAAATTGGTGCATTCACCTTATGATAGCCAGTGGGACAACCACTTTACAATATATATATATATATATATTTTTTTTTTCTTTGGGGTAGGGTGGGGTAAGGTGGGGTTAGAAGGATTACTTTATCCTATCCCAGGTATTCCTTAAAGAGGTGGGGTTTCAAGTGTCTCCGGAAGGTGGTGAGTGACTCCGCTGTCCTGGCGTCGTGAGGGAGCTTGTTCCACCATTGGGGTGCCAGAGCAGCGAACAGTTTTGACTGGGCTGAGCGGGAACTGTGCTTCCGCAGAGGTAGGGGGGCCAGCAGGCCAGAGGTGGATGAACGCAATGCCCTCGTTTGGGTGTAGGGACTGATCAGAGCCTGAATGCTCAAATCCGTTTTGGAATACTGACTGTCCAAACAGCAAGTTACAACTGACCAAATCTGATTTTTGTGTGTTCAGGCAGCAGTCATTTGCTGATATAGCTATGCTAGTTGTCATAGTAATGACAGGTGTGTGCGCAGTGGTGTAGGCTGATTGGTGGTGGTACTTATGCTTCCTGTCACTCAGAAGTAATGTAGCATGGTAAGGTGACAACAATGCCTGCCATGGATGTTTCCCAGTTCCTTTGAATGTTCAAAATCCTGGTGGAAGAACACTTTTAAAGCCTTAAAGGATAAGATGATCCAACTTTCAAAACTAGTCATTTTTGGCTAGCTACAGCAGTCAGCTAGCTAGCTTTGTATCTGTTTAGCTTTCTAGCACATTCACTAATTTGTTTGTAAACAATTAACAAGCTAGTTAGCTACCGCATGCCCTTGTCAAACTGTCAAGCAACAAGATCAACCAAATAACCGATTTGATGGCAAATAAATCAGATTTGACCGTTCAGACACAAGTCGCATGGCCAGGAATCAGATTTGTATCTGACTTCAAACCACCTAGGAAGGTGGCTTGAAATAACAGATTCCATGTGCTTTTCGGCTGTTCAGACTGCAGGAAAAAGAACAAATCCAAATAGGATATGCCAAAAAAATTGATTTGAGACACTTCAAAATCAAATCAAAATCAAATCAAATGTATTGGTCACATACACATGGTTAGCAGATGTTGTTGCGAGTGTAGCGAAATGCTTGTGCTTCTAGTTCCGACAGTGCAGCAATATCTAGCAAGTAATATCTAACAGTTCCACAACAAATACCTAATACACACAAATCTAAGTAATGGAATGGAATAAGAATATATAAATATATGGATGAGCAATGTCATTATCAGAGTGGCATAGGCTAAGATGCAACAGATAGCATAGAATAAAGTATATATATATGAGATGAGTAATGCAAAATATGTAAACATTATTAAAGTGGCATTATTAAAGTGACAAGTGTTCCATTTATTAATGTGGCCAGTGATTTTCAAGTCTGTATGTAGGCAGCAGCCTCTCTGTGCTAGTGATGGCTGTTTAACAGTCTGATGGCCTTGAGATAGAAGCTGTTTTTCAGTCTCCCGATCCCAGCTTTGATGCACCTGTACTGACCTCGCCTTCTGGATGATAGCGGGGTGAACAAGCAGTGGCTCGGGTGGTAGTCCTTGATGGTCTTTCTGGCCTTCCTGTGACATTGGGTGCTGTAGGTGTCCTGGAGGGCAGGTAGTTTGACCCCGGTGATGCGTTGTGCAGACCGCACCACCCTCTGGAGAGCCTTGCGGTTGCGAGCGGTGCAGTGGCTGTACCAGGCGGTGATACAGCCAGACAGGATGCTCTCAATTGTGCATCTGTAAAAGTTTGTGAGGGTTTTAGGTGACAGGCCACAGGCCACATTTCTTCAGCCTCCTGAGGTTGAAGAGACACTGTTGCTCCTTCTTCACCACACTGTCTGTGTGGGGTGGACCATTTCAGTTTGTCAGTGATATGTACGCCGAGGAACTTAAAACTTTCCACCTTCTCCCCTGCTGTCCCGTCTATGTGGATAGGGGGGTACTCCCACTGCTGTTTCCTTAAGTCCACGATCATCTCCTTTGTTTTGTTGACGTTGAGTGAGAGGTTATTTTCCTGACACCACACTCCGAGAGCCCTCACCTCCTCCCTGTAGGCTGTCTCATCGTTGTTGGTAATCAAGCCTACTACTGTTGTATCGTCTGCAAACTTGATGATTGTGTTGGAGGTGTGCATGGCTACGCAGTCATGGGTGAACAGGGAGTACAGGAGTGGGCTGAGCACACACCCTTGTGGGACCCCAGTGTTGAGGATCAGCGAAGTGGAGATGTTTCCTACCTTCACCACCTGGGGGCGGCCCGTCAGGATGTTCTGGACCCAATTGCACAGGGCGGGGTTGAGACCCAGGGCCTCAAGCTTAATGATGAGCTTGGAAGGTACTATGGTGTTGAATGCTGAGCTATAGTCAATGAACAGCATTCTTACATAGGTATTTTTCTTGTCCAGATGGGATAGGGCAATGTGCAGTGTGATGGCGATTGCATCGTCTGTGGACCTATTGGGGTTGTAAGCAAATTGAAGTGGGTCTAGGGTGACAGGTAGGGTGGAGGTGATATGATCCTTGACTAGTCTTTCAAAGCACTTCATGATGACAGAAGTGAGTGCTACGGGGCGATAGTCAAACTACCAATGCGAACCAGGCTTAATTACTGAACAAAGACGGCAACCAGGCTAACAAAACTCCTCCCACTTCCCTCCTACCCTGGAGGGGAGCTTGACACCTATTGGTCGCCACACACCTCATTCAATGTAATCAACCAGATCACGTCCACCTGAAAGAGGCTGGGCTACGCCTTTAAATGCCTCCACCTGCAATCATTAGCCTCTTTCAAACCAAACCAGCGTGGAACCATAGAGATGTGTTACTGACAGTGAATATTGTCAGCATGTGGTGTGTTGACAAAATTATATCCCTTTAGTATGTATATATTGGGGAAGGGGATGCCAAGTTAGTTGCACAACTAAATGCATTCAACTGAAATGTGTCTTCTGCATTTCACCCAACCCTTCTGAATCAGAGAGGTGTGGGGGGCTGCCTTAATCAACATCATCGGCACCCAGAGAGCAGTTGATGTGCGGGTTAACTGCTTTGCTGGCTCGGGGATTCAAACAAACAACCTTTCGGTTACTATCCCAATACGCTAACTGCTAGGCTACCTGCCGTTTGTATTTACTCTGTATATTAACTATTAGTACTGTGTGATTTAGATTGCTATATTCAAAGCCCATTTTTGTTGCCGCATAGACTGCTATTTATGTAGCACTTAGTGCCTCAGTTCGTGTATATACAGTGCATTCGGAAAATCAGACCCCTTGACCTTTTCCACATTGTTACGTTACAGCCTTATTCGAAAAAAATTTAAATTGGGTTTTTTCCACATCCATCTCTATACAATACCCCATAATGACAAAGCAAATACAGGTTTTTAGAAATTTTAGCAAATTTATTTTTAAGAAATACTGACATTTACATACATATTCAGACCCTTTACTCAGTACTTTGTTGAAGCACCTTTGGCAGCAATTACAGCCCTGAGTCTTCTTGGGTATGACGCTACAAGCTTGGCACACCTGTATTTGGGGAGTTTCTCCCATTCTTCTCTGCAGATCCTCAAGCTCTGTCAGGTTGGATGGGGAGTGTCGCTGCACAGCTATTTTCATGTCTCTCCAGAGATATTTGATCGAGTTGAAGTCCGGCCTCTGGCTGGGCCACTCAAGGACATTCAGAGACTTGTTCCGAAGCCACTCCTGTGTTGTCTCGGCTGTGTGCTTACGGTCGTTGTCCTGTTGGAAAGTGAACCTTCACCCCTGTCTGAGGTCCTGAGCGCTATGGAGCAGGTTTTGATCAAGGATCTCTCTGTACTTTGCTCCGTTCATCTTTCCCTCGATCCTGACTAGTCAGTCCCTGAAAAACATCCCCAGGGCATGATGTTGCCACCACCATGCTTCACCGTAGGGATGGTGCCAGGTTTCCTCCACACTTGTCATTTAGGCCAAAGAGTTCAATCTTGGTTTCATCAGACCAGAGAATGTTTTTTCTCATGGTCTGAGAGACCTTTAGGTGCCGTTTGGCAAACTCCAAGTGGGCTGTCATGTGCCTTTACTGAGGAGTGGCTTCCGTCTGGCCACTCTACCATAAAGGCCAGATTGGTGGAGAGCTGCAGAGATGGTTGTCCTTCTGGAAGGTTCTCCCATCTCCACAGATGAACTCTTGAGCTCTGTCAGTGACCATCAGGTTCTTGGTCACTTCCCTGACCAAGGCCCTTCTTCCACTGATTGCTCAGTTTGGCCGGGCGGCCAGCTCTAGGAAGAGTCTTGGCAGTTCCAAACTTCTTTCATTCAAGAATGATTGAGGCCACTGTGTTCTTGGGGACCTTCAATGCTGCAGACATTTTTTGGTACCCTTCCCCAGATCTGTGCCTCGACACAATCCTGTCTCGGAGCTCTACGGACAATTCCTTCGACCTCATGGCTTGGTTTTTGCTCTGACATGCGCGGTCAACTGTGGGACCTTATATAGACAGGTGTGTGTCTTTCCAAATCATGTCCAATACATTGGAGTCCACCTGTGTTAAATTCAATCAAGTTATAGAAACCGCTCAAGGATGGTCAATGAAAAGTGGATGCACCTGAGCTCAATTCCGAGTCACATACCAAAGGGTCTGAATACTTATGTAAATAAGGTATTTATTTTTTTGCAAATATTTCTAAACCTGTTTTCGCTATGTCATTATAGTGTATTGTGTGTAGATTGATGAGGAACAAAATGTATTTAATCCATTTTAGAATAAGGCTAACGTAACAAAATGTGGAAAAAGGGAAGGGGTCTGAATACTTTCAGAATGCACTGTATATACATGTACCTTTTTATTGCGCCTATGCAACTGCTTTATACTAGCATTGTCTTGTTTCTGTTTGTACCTTTGTATAACCATCTGTTACCTGTTACACTCTGAAGCTATCATGTTTCAGGAGAAGACCCAGATGCAGACAGTGTCGAAGTAACACAAGTTTATTACAAAAACAGGGGGCAGGCAAACAACAGGTCAAGGGCAGGCAGAGGTCAGTAATCCAGATCAGAGTCCAAAAGGTACAGAATGGCAGGCAGTCTCAGGGTCAGGGCAGACAGAGGTCAATAATCCAGGTTGGTATGACAAGGTACAGAATGGCAGGCAGGCTCAGGGCAGGCAGAATGGTCAAAACCGGGGAAACTAGACAACAGGAACTTGAAAAAGACAGGCGCAAGGGGGAAACCACTGGTAGGCTTGACGAAACAAACTGGTAACAGACAAACAGAGAACACAGGTATAAATACACTGGGGAAAATGGGCGACACCTGGACGGGGGTGGAGACAATCACAAGACAGGTGAAACAGATCAGGGTGTGACAGAAGCCTAAAAGGTCAAAAGGCTATACCCTCTCCCTCGTGTTCGCAACTCTCATCCACCCACCAACAGAATATATATTTTTCAGGTGGCCAAATATAAATATCTGAAAGCCAATAAGCCACGCCTCCAAACTTCTGATAGCCTTCCACCACATTTTTACATTACATTTTAGTCATTTAGCAGACACTCTTATCCAGAGCGACTTACAATTAGTGAGTGCATACATTTTTTTTTTCATACTTGTCCCCTGTGGGAAACGAACCCACAACCCTGGCTTTGCAAATGCCATGCTCTACCAACTGAGCTACACGGGACCTGGTTATGATATATTCCAAAAAAAGTTCAAAATTGAACCCCTCCCATCACAAAAAGATTTTATAATAACCTTTTCAGAGTGGTTCCTCGAGGGTTTCAACAAAATTCACCCCTACACTTTGTTTTCCTTTCTCTCTCTCACCTATTATTTGGTTCACTATGTTTCTTGGAACAAGGGGACAAGAGTGCAGCACAGACAGACGGACATAGCATTGCGAAAGAGGAGGTATCAAATCCCTAGCTGTCGCTATGCTGTAAATATGTGAAGCAGAATTAGAGGGGACCCGAGTGACCACAGACCGCCTCTCTCTGGCATGACGCCATGGTTATTTACCCCTGAAACTCCTCTACTGACAGCACTAACTCCACACAGCACACACTGGGAAGTTTCCATCCAAAGGGACTCTATGTGACATGTTTTCCAGTGCATCATTACATGGACATCCTGACAAAACCATACAAATTGCATCGGCGTGCATCAGCCTAGTAAATAACCATGTTTAAGTGCATTCCTCCAATTAGGTTCCCATGATGGCTCTTAACAAAATGAGTGTACACCCAATGATAGACTCCTCAGGAGGATGTGGGGCAAACATAATGGCTAATGGGCTGGATGTGTTTTGGACTGTTTCATACTGCCACAGGCTACTCTGTCTGAAATTGTTCACAGATGTTGTTGCATGATCACGTTCTGGATGAACATTCATTTTCCACCTTGAGGAATCTAGTTTGTCTCTGTGTGTGACTGTTTTTGTGGTTGGAATGTGTCTATGTTTACAGTTTATGTGTGTGTGCTGTATTTGTGTGGATCAGTTCAGATTATTCATGATATGCCAGCTGTTAGTTATTTTCTTTGATGGTGTCAAGGAAAGCTCATAATGAGAAGCAATTAAAATATTTATATTCTAATGGTATTTCCTCAAGATGCACTGGCCTCACCATATCATTCTTCACAGGACATGTGCTTATTGTACATTACAACCCTGGTATTACTGGCCTAACCATGTCCTGCTTGACCAGCCTATTGTTTGGGTTTATGTCAAGCCAGTCTTCACTGGAGCAGATCCAAAATCTCTCCCTCTCTCTACCTCCTTCCTCTTCACTCTCCCTCCCCATTCTTTCACCCTCTCCACTCTCTCACTCTTACTCTTTCTAGACTGGGTCAGGGTTTTGCCCCCAGAAAGTATTCACACACCTTTACTTTTTACACATTTTGTTGTGTTACAGCCTGAATTTAAAATTGATTAAATTTAGATGTTGTCACTGGCCTACACACAATACCCCATAATGTCAGAGTGGAATTATGTTTTTCATTTTTTACTAATAAAATAAAAAGCTAAAATGTCTTGAGTCAATAAGCATTCAACCCCTTTGTTATGTAAAATCTAAATAAATTCAGGATTAAAAATGTGCTTAACAAGTCACGCAATAAGTTGCATGGACTCACACTGTGCGCAATAATAGTGTTTACCATGATATTTGAAAGATTACCTCATCTCTGTACCCCACAAATACAATTATCTGTAAGGTCCCGCAGTCGAGCAGTGAATTTCAAATACAGATCCAACCACGAAGACCAGGGAGGTTTTCCAATGCCTCGCAAAGAAGGGCACCTATTGCTAGATGGGTAAAAATAAATGCAGACATTGAATATCCCTTTGAGCATGATGAAGTTATTAAATACACTTCGGATGGTGTATCAATACACAGTCACTACAAAGATACAGGCTTCCTTCTTAACTCAGTTGCTGGAGAGGAAGAAAACCGCTCAGAGATTTCACCATGAGGTCAATGGAGACTTTAAAAAAAAAAAATGGCACATGAGGTGATAGAGTTTCTGTGTGGTGTTGTGTTGCTAGGGATTGAGTCTGACTCTTTAACCTGTGTTCCAACAGGACAGGTGGCAGAGCCATGCTATTTCCTATTTTAGCCCATGTCACTGACACCAGCCATGCAGCCAGGTCTGCTGCCTTGACGGGCACAGTAACCAGGGGGCTTATAGTTGGGGTGACAGACAACGGACCAAAGGTGCTTGACTCTACCCCCTGTCAAACACTTAAAGCGATTGAACGGGATCTTTCTCACAACAAATGTGTAATGATTCGTAACCTATCACATGAATTGCAAAATCATACTAATTTTTTAGGACGTAACATATATGAAATGGATGACATAGTACACAATGTTGCACAATTTTCAAGGACCTGTTTTGGCTTGACTATTGTCAAAACTACTTGCTGAAATTATACAAAACCTTTTATAATGCATCTTTAAGTGACACTATGGGACATAAGACAGGACATGTAACATATACTCTGAGCCTGAGGGTAATGTCAGACAGTAGTTCAGCAATTAGCTCAAGCTTCAGGCTGATGCCTGACGTTTGCAAAGGGATGCCACAGATACAGTGGGGAAAAAAAGTATTGAGTCAGCCACCAATTGTGCAAGTTCTCCCACTTAAAAAGATGAGAGAGGCCTGTAATTTTCATCATAGGTACACGTCAACTATGACAGACAAAATGAGAAAATAAAATCCAGAAAATCACATTGTAGGATTTTTAATGAATTTATTTGCAAATTATGGTGGAAAATTTGTATTTGGTCAATAACAAAAGTTTCTCAATACTTTGTTATATACCCTTTGTTGGCAATGACACAGGTCAAACATTTTCTGTAAGTCTTCACAAGGTTTTCACACACTGTTGCTGGTATTTTGGCCCATTCCTCCATGCAGATCACATTGTAGGATTTGTTATGAATTTATTTGCAAATTATGGTGGAAAATAAGTATTTGGTCACCTACAAACAAGCAAGATTTCTGGCTCTCACAGACCTGTAACTTCTTCTTTAAGAGGCTCCTCTGTCCTCCACTCGTTACCTGTATTAATGGCACCTGTTTGAACTTGTTATCAGTATAAAAGTATAAAAGACACCTGTCCACAACCTCAAACAGTCACACTCACACTCCAAACTCCACTATGGCCAAGACCAAAGAGCTGTCAAAGGACACCAGAAACAAAATTGTAGACCTGCACCAGGCTGGGAAGACTGAATCTGCAATAGCTAAGCAGCTTGGTTTGAAGAAATCAACTGTGGGAGCAATTATTAGGAAATGGAAGACATACAAGACCACTGATAATCTCCATCGATCTGGGGCTCCACGCAAGATCTCACCCCGTGGTGGGGTCAAAATGATCACAAGAACGGTGAGCAAAAATCCCAGAACCACACGGGGGGAACTAGTGAATGACCTGCAGAGAGCTGGGACCAAAGTAACAAAGCCTACCATCAGTAACACACTACGCCGCCAGGGACTCAAATCCTGCAGTGCCAGATGTGTCCCCCTGCTTAAGCCAGTACATGTCCAGGCCCGTCTGAAGTTTGCTAGAGTGCATTTGGATGATCCAGAAGAGGATTGGGAGAATGTCATATGGTCAGATGAAACCAAAATATAACTTTTTGGTAAAAACTCAACTCGTCGTGTTTGGAGGACAAAGAATGCTGAGTTGCATCCAAAGAACACCATACCTACTGTGAAGCATGGGGGTGGAAACATCATGCTTTGGGGCTGTTTTTCTGCAAAGGGACCAGGACGACTGATCCGTGTAAAGGAAAGAATGAATGGGGCCATGTATCGTGAGATTTTGAGTGAAAACCTCCTTCCATCAGCAAAGGCATTGAAGATGAAACGTGGCTGGGTCTTTCAGCATGACAATGATCCCAAACACACCGCCCGGGCAATGAAGGAGTGGCTTCGTAAGAAGCATTTCAAGGTCCTGGAGTGGCCTAGCCAGTCTCCAGATCTCAACCCCATAGAAAATCTTTGGAGGGAGTTGAAAGTCTGTGTTGCCCAGCGACAGCCCCAAAACATCACTGCTCTAGAAGAGATCTGCATGGAGGAATGGGCCAAAATACCAGCAACAGTGTGTGAAAACCTTGTGAAGACTTACAGAAAACGTTTGACCTGTGTCATTGCCAACAAAGGGTATATAACAAAGTATTGAGAAACT
Organism: Coregonus lavaretus; assembly: GCF_964263955.1. Taxonomy (NCBI): domain Eukaryota; kingdom Metazoa; phylum Chordata; class Actinopteri; order Salmoniformes; family Salmonidae; genus Coregonus; species Coregonus lavaretus. Next base: position 39,789,792 of record NC_140008.1, on the reverse strand, counting down.
TTAGTTATTTACCAAATACTTATTTTCCACCATAATTTGCAAATAAATTCATAAAAAATCCTACAATGTGATTTTCTGGAGAAAAAAATTCTCATTTTCTCTGTCATAGTTGACGTGTAGCTATGATGAAAATTACAGGCCTCTCTCATCTTTTTAAGTGGGAGAACTTGCACAAATGGTGGCTGACTAAATACTTTTTTTCCCCACTGTATTAACTGGCAGTGTTCGCATATTAGTAATTGCTTCTGTCATTTTGATCCCCTAATAAGTATTTAAATATATTTTAGTAACTATTTATGATCCATAAAGCCAGAGTTAAGGGCTATTATTCTTCTGCATTGCCTCTGATTATAGTGACGCACTTAAACATTATTAACGACTTTCCATTGCATGGTAAAAATGTATCTATGATGATGAACATGTTTCACTGTTATAATTTTGCCAAAGATGACGTTTGCAGTTTGTTTCTTCTTTTCCCTTTTCTCTCCCTCTCTTTTCTCTTCCTGGATGTTGTCATGGTAACCAGGCAGCATGTGCAGCAGGCCTCCTCCTGTAGCTGCAATAAATGTTTACCCCCTCTGAGACTGTTAGCAATTTTCTGAGCAGTTGTTTCTAATCTTCAGCACAACAAAAAGTTTTGCATTTATTCTCTAAATGATAAATGTCTGCTTTCCTTTGCTGGCTGTTAGAAGTCTAGAGTGGACGCACTTGGGCTTCACTTAGCAACAGGCCTGACTTCAGTTTCACTTACAAGTAGAAAGAGGAGGAGAAGTCAACCTGAAAGGTAAAGCAGTACAACGGGCTAGCAGACGTGATAGATACGCTCCACTTTAAGTGCGGGAGAGGCAGTGGCACGCTTGTGTGAACTCTCCCTTGGGGTGGGGCTTCCGCCAATGAAAGAGGGGCCTGTAGTGATGCTCCACCCCCCTTCCCCTTCTGGCCAGATGGGCAGTATTGAAATACGTATTTGAATTACTTCTGAGTATTTTGTCATTTGAATTACACTGAGCTGAACTTTAATTTGTATTTTCAAAATACAAAATACTTTTATATACCTTTTTCTTAATAGCGGTTCATATTTTGGTGCTCCCCTTTTACCCTGCATTGGTATCAGAAGTCTGATAGCACTATGGCGTGATAAAGGTGTCTGTTAATTAAATGAAATATAAATGTACATGTAAAAATGAACAATTGGAAAGCATGCTGAGTATCATTCTAATGAGCGCCGCCCCGAAACAATAGTGTGCTTTGCAGTTCATTTTGGTATGTTCATTTTCATATATACATTCACATTTTGATCATTTAGCAGACACACTTATCTAGAGTGACTTGCTCAACTAAGGTAGTTAAACAACATACAGTATCGTCATAGCAAGTAAACATTTTTTTAACCGTTACTGAGAATGTTGTTGCTGTTCGGGCCGGCTACTTACAAATGTATTTTAAAATACAAGAATACATGTATTCAATTAAAATAATAAAAGTATATTTTGTTGTTTATTTTGATGCGTTGATCTTTATGGTATTTTGTAATTGTGTTTTTGCCATCCCTGCCTACTGAACTTAACTGCTGTCTCCTATTGTCATGCTGATGCCCCCCTGATCTGTCCTGACAGCTAACCATGTCACTACAATCCAATCCAATCAATCCAGACCAGATCACGACCACTCACTCAAAGTACCTGCAGTAATAATACAATTATATTCTATTTCTCAATAAATTTTTATAGTGGGAGTAGACTCTCTTTGGAGTTTGACTCTCAATATGCCTCGATGTGATGCGATTTAGTTGAACATTTTATTCTGCACAAATCATATATTATGAAGGTCCTACCAAAGCAAAGTCAAATTTCCCAGCATGCTCTAAGCAACACCTCACGGCATAACGCCTCTCCCCTATTTGACCTAGATATTTTGTGTATGTATTGATATGTATGCTATGTTTGCCCTTGTGTGGTGTTCATGTTTTTGTTATTCACTCAATGTTCGCAGGTCTGATGGACCCACAACATTATTGGGTTTTTAAATCAATACAGCCATAACAATTTATGTAAGAATGCTTAATACTTAGATGTTGACTTATATCAATTACAAGTAATATAGACAGCATACATGGTTAATATTTGCCATTTACCTCTGCTAGGGTCATATTTATCAATAAAAGTGCTATTTTTTAAATTTTTATAATCAAGACATAATAAATCATGTTTATCTTGAACAAATATAAATTAAACGGTTTTCCTCACTATTTATGTTTATTGCTTTGAACTGAACAAATTGGAAGGTCAAATTTTACATACAGTATTTTACGGAAATGATAAATGAGCCCCATTGAACACAAATTAAGGCCGGTCTACACACCACATGAGGGACAGAGTTTTACTGTGTGTGTTGCAAATGTATTTCTTGCACTTGCTGCATGTCTACTGTGTCTTCCTGTCCTTCTTGGTTCCACACACATCGCAGCGCTTCTTCTTGTTGCTACCGGCTGCAATCTAGAATGATGATAAAACTTAGTTCAGGAATTTACTAACATCTCACTCACTAACTCACATACATATATATATATATATATATATATATATATATATATATTAGTTACAACATCACTCACACTTACTTCCAGTATTGGAGTTGTTAGTTCTGTGGGTCGGGCGGATGGGGCACCAGCATCCTCCTGCTGAATCCTCCTCACGATGGTTGCAGAAGTTGAGGTCCTTGGGATATCAAATCAAATTTTATTTGCCACATGCGCCGAATACAACAGGTGTAGACATTACCGTGAAATATTTACTTACAGCCCTTAACCAAGAATGCATTTATTTTTTTATAAAAAAGTAAATTAAAACAACAACAACAAAAAAGTGTTGAGAAAAATGAGCTGAAGTAAAATAAAATAACAGTAGGGAGGCTATATACAGGGGGGTACCGGTGCAGAGTCAATGTGCGGGGGCACTGGCTAGTTGAGGTAGTTGAGGTAATATGTACATGTGGGTAGAGTTAAAGTGACTATGCATAAATAATTAACAGGATATGTTGCCTCCTCTGGATTTGAGGTCTTATCAATGCCTTGCCCAGCTCCTCGAGAAAGAACCGTCTCCTCTGGAGCATCCCTCTGATCCAATCTGGGTTCAACGCCATCCAGATGACAAACGCGTTGTACGCCGAGATGTCTAAGATGTTGGAGAATATCACAAGAGGCCAGCGTAGGGTTCTTCTTTTGCAGCTATACCCAGTCACCAGCTTGTCTAAAGTGTCCATCCCTCCTTTTGTGGCATTGTAATCCATTATGATTTCTGGTTTTTTATGTTCCTGGCCACAGCTTCTCTTATCCCTATGCAGCGTTCTCATGAGTACCACATTTCTGCCTTTGTTTCATGTTCATAACCTCCCGAGTGGCGCAGTGGTCTAAGGCACTGCATTGCAGTGCTAGCTGTGCCACTAGAGATCCTGGTTCAAATCCAGGCTCTGCTGTAGCCGGCCGCAACCGGGAGACCAATGGGGTGGCGCACAATTGGCCCAGTGTCGTCCAGAGTAGGGGAGGGAATGGCCAGCAGGGAGGTAGCTCAGTTGGTAGAGGGTTGTGGGTTCGATTCCCACGGGGGGCCAGTATAAAAAAAAAATATATGCACTAACTGTAAGTCGCTCTGGATAAGAGTGTCTGCTAAATAATGTAAATGTTCTGGGTGGACCCCAGGAAGAGTAGCTGTGGCTTTTGTAATGGGGATCCTAATAAAATACCAGACTTACAGTACAAAGACAGATGACCTCAGTGGATGACAGACATAACTAAGAGTTATGGGAAGGAGGCAGCAGCATGACAGACTCTTAACACCTTTTATTTCATTTTAGGGCATGTTGACTGCTTAAGGACTGTCTGAGACCAGGCTGGATTGCAGTTAGGAGCCGTCTCAATCATTAAGTCCATTTTGGGCAATGCTGAGCAAGTGTTTTCTCCCTGACTACCATGGCTGCATTAGCGCTGATTGCGCTGATGGCGCTGATATCACCACCACCACCACCACCACCAACAAGTTTAGTTTAGAATTGTTTTTTAAAATCTTTGTGTAGCATAACATTGATTAATTGATTGATTAATCAATGTATATGCAAAAACATAGATAATGAAACAAACAATTTAAAAAATCTAACTGCAATAGAGCATGCTGGGTAATTTGATAATGATGGGTGTGGTTTGGCAGACCAGCTTGACCAGCTAAAGACCATGCTGGACCAGCATACACACAAAGCGTCCTTTGTGAGGGTGAAATGTGTAAACATTCTTTTTTTTTGTTGCATATCAGGAAGAATTCTTTATTGCTGTGAGGGTTATGAAGGTAGTCCCCTGTAGCTCAGATGGTAGAGCATGGCGTTAGCAACGCCAGGGTTGTGGGTTCGTTTTCCACGTGGGCCAGTATGAAAATGTATGCACTCACTAACTGTAAGTCGCTCTGGATAAGAGCGTCTGCTAAATGACGTAAATGTAATGTAGAACCATCCTGTAATTTCCTTATCCACAATGTTTTCCTTTTATGCCATAAAATGCTACACTGTTAAAAGGTTCCTGTAATTTTATGGTACACTACAGGCTACTGGTTGTGGTGAAAGTAAGGGAAACAACAAATTACTGAATTGTTCAGCTGAATTAAGGTCTTATTGCTGTAAAAGGACACTATACTGCTGAATGCTGGTTACTTCAGACTACAGTATAGCTCACTTGGGATTTCAACTCACAACCTCTTGTTTGCTAATTACCTGAATTTCCTGGTATGCCACCAGGTCTGTGGGCATGACAGCAATTGGCCACAGATTTAATGGCAAGAATACATTTCTGCACTTTGCTAAAAGTTGCCCAGAATCAAGTCAATAACACCAACATAAGAATAGCAGTGCTTAGGAACCTGGGACCTAATTTATTAACCTTGAGTAAATCTGCACAAAATATTGAGATTTATAATCTTGGCGCATGCCATACATACACGTTTCCCGTTATATATCAGACCCTCCATTCACCTTTTATGGTGACAATAACACCCTTTATTTGCTGTAGGCCTATAACTTGAAACAATTGGCATTAGGCCATGGCATGCAAAATACCAATTGTTGTTTAATACTTAGTTTATCAACAGTTTATGGTCCTGACTTAGTATAGGCTCTGAGATTAAATAGGCAATGATGTCTCGCTCCTATCGCAGAGCATTACTGTAGGCTACCCATACTGTCAAAATATTTACATAAGCTACCGGTCTATTTACTGTGTCAGCAGGATGTTTGAATCTTTGGCAGTAATTGATGCTGTATCTGGAAAAAGACTGTCAGTTTCTGAAAAAGAAAACAATGGTAAATGGTTGTGGACCTGTCAGCAGAACATTTTAATTCAACCATTTTTTGCATAAACATTTTCCCCAACCTAAATATGATGGACTTCTCGTGAATTCTGAAATAATGTCTAAGGCAGGCTACAAAAAAATAATGCAATTATAATACTTACAGTAGCTTACTAAGGCTTACTTCAATGTAAAATATAAACTGTTCACCTGTTAAATTAGACTGTATATCGCTATGATAAACCACACTGCCTATGATATTGCAAAACCTGAAATACATATCAATATCTACCTATTTACTAGGCTACTAGGTCCAATTAAATGAGGGATGCGGATGATAATTTGTTGTAGCCTATGGGCCATTGGGAATATGAACCCATCACGGCCAGACATTTTTTAAAATTGATTTTCTGATTGATGGCTGCATTCTTGTTCAATGTTTTATTTTATTTTATATATATCCCTGATTTGCTCAAAGTACTTACTTGCCAGCTATGCAATACAATATTTCAACCACGAGCAGATATCCGTACGCAAGTTTGCGGGGAGGTGAGCACATTCTCACGTCAAGCTACATTTTTATAATTGCGGGGAGCCCAGCCAACAGTGAGATGCAGTAGTTCAGACGGGAGATGACAAGTGCCTGGATTAGAACCTGTGCCATTTCCTGTGTGAGGTAGGGATCGTACTCTACGGATGTTGTAGAGTATGAACATGCAGGAGCGAGTCACTGCTTTTATGTTTGCAGAGAACTACAGAGTGTTGTCCAGGGTCACGCCAAGGTTCTTTGCACTCTGGGAGGGAGACACTGTGGAGTTGTCAACCGTGATGGAGAGGTCTTTGCGGACAGGCCTTCCCGGGAGGAGGAGCGCTTGCGGGGGGATGTAGTTGAGTGTCATCCGCATAGCAATGATAAGAGGGACCATGTGAGGATATGACAGAGCCAAGTGACTTGGTGTATAGAGAGAAGAGAAGAGGGCCTAAAACCGAGCCCTGGAGGACAACAGTAGTGAGAGTACGTGGTGCAGACACAGATCTTCTCCACGTCAATTGGTAGGGTACAGTGCTATTCCCTGGGGTACAAAAAGGTCAAAGTTACACATAAGGTACCTTCAGAGGTAGGGCTACACATAGGAACTTACATAGTACATGTGCTGATAATCTATACTGAACAAAAATATATGCAACATGCAACAATTTCATCGATTTTACTGAGTTACAGTTCATATTTGGAAATCAGTCAATTTAAGTAAATTAATTAATCTATGGATTTCACGATTGGGCAGGGGCGCAACCATGGGGAGCCAGGCCCAGCCAATCAGAATGAGCTTTTCTGCAAAAAAGGGCTTTATTACAGACAAAAATACACCTCAGTTTCATCAGCTGTCCTGGGCTAGCGTAGTTACACGTGGTCTGCGGTTATGAAGCCGGTTGGATGTACTGCCAAATTCTCTAAAATGACGTTGGAGGCGGCTTATGGTAGAGAAATTAACATTCAATTCTCTGGCAACAGCTCTGGTGGACATTCCTACAGTCAGCATGAGAATTGCATACTCCCTCAAACTTGGGACATCTGTGGTATTGTGTTGTATTACAAAACGGCACATTTTACAGTAACCTTTTATTGTCCCCAGCACAAGGTGCACCTGTGTAATGATCATGCTGTTTAATCAGCTTCGTGATATGCCACACCTGTCAGGTGGATGGATTATCTTGCAAATGAGAAATGCTCACTAACAGGGATGTAAACAAATGTGTGCACAACATTTTAGAGAATAAGCTTTTTGTGCGTATGGAACATTTCTGGGATCTTTTATTTCAGCTTATGGGCATTTTTTGTAAGCACATGTGATATTAAAGAGCTGCACAGTTAAGAGGTTACTGTGCATTTCACAGTAACTTAATGGAAGTTAATTGCCTGGATGTTGCTGTGAATTTAGTGTTACCTAATTAACAACCAGCTGTCATTAAGTTATTTTAAAATTCAGTTACTTAATAGTCACTAACTGTTAGTAACTAATTGGTAACTAACTAACTTGCAGCTTAACTGGCAACCAGATGTCAGTAAGTTATTGTAAAAAGCACAGTAACTAACTTAATTGCTACTAGCGATACAACGCTTCCTGAAGCATTGTTATTATTTTTTAAAAATCTGTTTTCTCCCAAATTGGTAGTTACAGTCTTGTCTCATCGCAGCAACTCCCCTACGGACTCAGGAGAGGCGAAGGTCGAGAGCCATTCGTCCTCCGAAACATAACCCTGCCAAGCCACACTGCTTCGTGACACACTGCTCGCTTAATCCGGAAACCAGCTGCACCAACGTGTCAGAGGAAACACCGTCCAACTGACGACCGAAGTCAGCTTGCAGGCTCGCCACAAGGAGTCGTTAGAGCACGATGGGACAAGGATATCCTGGCCGGCCAAACCCTCCCCTAACCCAGACGACGCTGGGCCAATTGTGCACAGCCTCATTGGTCTCCCGGTCACGGCCGGCTGTGGCACAGCCTGGGAGCGAACCCAGGACTGCGATGCAGTGCTTTAGACCGCTGCACCGCATGGAGGTTTTCAAGCCAATTGTATCAAATAGGTTCATTACTCGAGGATTTGATCAACAAAGTGAACGCTAGTGGCACTTGCTGGTGAAAATAATTGAAAGTAGCCAAATTATTATAGATGACGTCCCACACTCTGTAGAGTGCGCAGCGTAGCCTTTTTGTCTTCTACCAAACCAATACCAAACCAATCAGGTGGTTGTTTGGTGAAACGATGCTTCGAAAGTCATTGATCACGTGCTTCTGATAAAGTGACACAGGCATCGGCACATTACTTCGAAGTCCATTGTTTTGTGATTTCGGCGCATGCCTCGGAGCTCCGGTATCAAATGTAACCTCACTACTAGCTGCCAGTAGCTCACTGTACCGTCACACCTACTAAGCATTCTTTGTGGTGAGCACACTTGGGACCCAGCCTCACCTGGCCTCAACCTCTTGGTTGGCAGCAAACAGACCTTCCTGCCACACCATCAGGTCAGTGAGCGTGACAGAGATCAACCACAGTAAGTTACTGTGAATTTTACTATAACTGCTTGCAGCAAGCTGACAGTAATTATTGAAAATGTAACATGAACTTCCCGATGACCAACTGCCATTAAAGCTGCAATATGTAACTTTTTGGGTGATGCGACCAAATTCACATAGAAATGCGTTACAGATTTGTAATTCTTGTTGAAAGCAAGTCTAAGAGGTGGTAGAGCTGTTCTGTGTGCGCTATTTCTATGCTTCCCAGTCTTAATTTTAGGTTTGCGTCTTACTTTCAGTTTTGTACACCAGTTCAAAACTCTGACGCAGTTGTCATGTCAACACATCCGTCAGTGCTGCTGTGAACCGCATCACAAGAGACATGACAAATGGGAGTTGTATAAAATGTCTTTACATCATTGATGCAATTTCAATGTTGATTTGTGTATCACCAAATTAGCTTGATATGATTTTACTCCAAGACTGCTCACTGCATCCAAGTTTCGAGCTCATGAATATAAGGTATTTAGCCATGAGAGTAAGTACTTTTTCAAAAATGTTGAGCATTTCTATCCCCCCAAAAAATATTATGGGTGCTATTTTAGTCACTCAAAAAGCTATTTTACATGAGAATCATAATGACTGTTCGGGACCTTTTTAAGTTACTGGAAAATGCACAGTAATCGCTTAACACTGCAGCTCTTGATTGCGACACGCTCTTAAGAAGATTGTAGAACTGGGAGTAGACAAATGAGGTGCTCATCCTTTGTCAACATAATGATAAAACCACTTATACTGCTACAACACTTCAACTAATTGTTGGCACAAATTCAACATTTTAGACCTGCCTCTCAAATATGCTAGTGGACCCGCCAGCAGATTGCTCCTACCTACATTTCAAAGTGCAGTGAAAGTTAGATAAATAAGTCATATTACAACAATAACACCTTAATTCAACTGTAAAAATACTGTATTTTTACTGCAACTCAGTAGCCGATAACTTACTGTCAAATTACAGGTAATTTTTTATAGTGTGTATATAAGCACATCTGAGGTATCCTATAAGTATAACTGTAGAACCAGTCATTGGTTCTACCTGGACCAGAGGGTTCTTCATGAGAGGGTTTTAAATGGAACTCAAAAGGGTTCCTCTACAGCAGCGTTTCCCAAACTCGGTCCTCAGGATCCCAAGGGCTGCACGTTTTGCTTTTTGCCCTACCACTGCACAGTTGATTAAAATTATCAAAGCTTCATGATTAGTTGGTTATTTTAATCAGCTGTGTAGTGTTAGGGGAAAACCCAAAACGTGCACCCCTTGGGGTCCTGAGAACCGAGTTTGGGAAACGCTGCCCTACAGGGACAAATCAAAGGGTTCTACTTGGTAGAGCGTGGCATTAGCAACGCCAGGGTTGTGGGTTCGTTTCCCACGGGGGGCCAGTATGAAAATGTATGCACTCACTAACTGTAAGTCGCTCTGGATAAGAGCGTCTGCTAAATGACTAAAAATGTAAATGGAGATCAGAGGTTATTTTTAATGAGTGCTAGTGTGCACCAACTACAGTACCTTAACTATATAAAACATTTATGAATTTATGAATTCTTGCTTTTTAGCCTTTTTACATTTTAACCCCCTAGAGTCAATGCCCGCGTGAAAATCAAATTAGCATAATATAAAAATCCCCAGCAAAATCTGTCTGTTTAAGCTAAATATATATATTTTTTTGCATGGACTGCGTCTCAATCCACCACATCCACCAATGTCGGCCTTCCGGATCTGCGGTGGAAGGTTGCTGAGCTACAGCAGTGTTTGTCAGACCAGGATACATCCTGAAAATCAGTCTTCTCACGAAAGGGTTTGGCCTACAAACTAATGTGACCACTCTATGGAAAGATGAGACACATTTATGTCTGTAGCATCCAAACAATTTGGCTACACACTAATATGACCCCTCTATGGAAAGGTCTCACAAGACTTGTCTGAAGGTGGCCCGGTACCAGTTAAAAAAACGAATGGAAGTATACAGTATCTGGAGGTAGTTTGGTGCCAAAAAAGGGGTTAAATATGGGTAAAAAATTAATTAGAATAATTTCCTGATATTTCTTATATCTCTCAGATATAGGACAGATACTTTAAAACAAACTTCCTTTTGATTTATTTTTTGACTGTCTGTTTTTGCATGTATGAGACTGTTATTCAATCTGTTTCTATGGGCTAATAGCAGTAAGGTAGTCAAATATAATTCATTTATATATATATATATATATATATATATATATATATATATATTCAACTGAAAGGCAAGGGGGGTGAATGCTTTCACAAGCCACTGTACCAACCTTACCTTGTCACAACACAACTGATAGGCTCAAACGCATTAAGAAGGAAAGATATTCCACAAATTAACTTTTAAGAAGGCACACCTGCTAATTGAAATGCATTCCAGGTGACTACCTCATGAAGGTGGTTGAGAGAATGCCAAGAGTGTACAAAGCTGTCATCAAGGCAAAGGGTGGCTACTTTGAAGAATCTCAAATATAAAATATATATTGATTTGTTTCACACTTTTTTGATTACTACATAATTCCATATGTGTTATTTCATAGTTTTGATGTCTTCACTATTATTCTGCAATGTAGAAAATAGTAAAAATAAAGAAAAACCCTTGAATGAGTAGGTGTGTCCAAACTTTTGACTGGTACTGTATATATATTAGTTTGGGGACAGATCAAAACACATATACATTCATGGACATTTAGCTAGCTAGCTTGCTGTTGCTAGATATTTTGTCCTGGGATATAAACATTGGGTTGTTATTTTACCTGAAATGTACAAGGTCCTTATTTTCCGCTGGATATTTGTATAATGTTGACTGATTTTTGAGTCAAACAAAATCGTGTGTTCTCTATTCTGACAATTAATCCACAGATAAAAGGAGAAGCTAGTTAGTTTCTAGTAATCTCTCCTTGTTCAGTCGGTGTGGTCAATATGTTAGACTTTATTCAAACACAAAAGAAGAAGACGCCATAATGGCACAGATACAAAGATGAGACATCTTTCCATCTCTATGACTAAAACCCTCTTCTCTGTCTTTTCCTCAGAACTTTCATGATCTACTTACATCCTTCCAGCGCTCACTGATGATTGGCAATACTCCATATAAGCTTTAGCACCCTATTAGAGTTTGTATGATGCTCAAATGCGAAGGTGATAAGTATATTCAGATGAAGAAATCTATCTATCTCTGGACTCCCTGTACCGTTTGGTATCCAGCAGGTGTACCAATAGACCTACTATACAAAATTATCTCCTCAGAAATACAGGGCATGTTTTCAGTTAAAATGTGGCAGAGAAAGGATGGCTGTAAAAGAGTGAAATTTTCCTGGGTAGGTCCATGTTGACCCTGTTTCTGTTGGAGAACATACGTTTTACCTCTCTCCTCCTCGGTAACAGAGAGAAGGTCATCATTGAGGGTTTGGGGTGGGGGCCTCATTTAACACTACGCGATAGCAGGGCAAACCCACCAGGGAAAAGCACAGGAGGAAAATAAAATGTGGGAAAATTATTTCCAATTGAAATGGAAACGTACACAGAGCAAAACGTTTTAATTTACTGACAGAATTGATTTCCCCTTCTTTCACTCAGCCCCCAAACCCCCCACCCCCTTCCTAGTTTTTTTTTTCTCAGGTAGACTACAGTTAACAGCAAGCACAGACACATACAATGCTCTGTTCCCTGCTCTGTGTTTTCCAGAACTGCTAATTGAGCATGTTCAGGAAACCATAAATGTTCTACACCCTGTCACGCCCTGGCTCTGGGGACTCTGAAATGTTGAGCCAGGGTGTGGATTTTCTATGTTTAGTTTCACGGGGTAGCTTCTATGTTGTGTTTTCTATGTTTTGGGTTTTGTTCTAGATCATATAGATCTATGTTGGTCAGGGTGGTTCCCAATCAGAGGCAGCTGTTGCTCGTTGTCTCTGATTGGGAGCCATACTTAGGTAGGCTGTTTTCAGCCATTCTTTGTGGGATCTTGTTCTGATTTGGTTTGTGTTATACCGTAGATGTCACGTTATCGTTGTTGTTTTGATCGTGTGATCATTCTAAATAAATAATATGTTCATCTTCAACGCTGCGCCTTGGTCCGCTTCATCATGTGTCAACGATCGTGACAGAAGATCCCACCTTGACTGGATCAAGCAGTGTGACGAGGAGAGAGGATGGACGTGGGAGGAGATGAGTGCGAGTCTGGCAAGAGGGATGGAGGCCTTGGCCACGGGTAGGAGTGAAGCCCATAAATTTTTTAGGGGGGGGCTAACGCCGTGGACGACGGGGCAGCAGGAGGACGCCAGGTTACGGGAGTCACTGGTCACCAGGGGGAAGGAGGTTGTAGAGGCACGGCGAGAGGTACTGGCGTGTGTTGCCAGTCCGGTCCGGCCTGTTCCTGATCCCCACGTAGGGCCAGTGGTGTGTGTTCCCAGTACGGTCCGGCCTGTTCCTGCCACTCGCACCAAGTCAGTGGTGCGTTTCGTCAGCCCGGCGCGGCCCGTTCCTGCTCCCCGCACCAAGTCAGTGGTGCGCTTCGTCAGCCCGGCTCGGCCCGTTCCTGCTCCCCGCACCAAGTCAGGGGTGCGCTTCGACAGCCCGGCTCGGCCCGCTCCTGCTCCCCACACCAAGCCAGTGGTGTGCGTCGTCAGTCCGGCTCGGCCCGTTCCTGCTCCCCGCACCAAGTCAGGGGTGCGCTTCGACAGCCCGGCTCGGCCCGCTCCTGCTCCCCGCACCAAGTCAGGGGTGCGCTTCGACAGCCCGGCTCGGCCCGCTCCTGCTCCCCACACCAAGCCAGTGGTGTGCGTCGTCAGTCCGGCACGGCCCGTGCCTGTTCCCCGCACCAAGTCAGGGGTGCGCTTCGACAGCCCGGCTCGGCCCGCTCCTGCTCCCCACACCAAGCCAGTGGTGTGCGTCGTCAGTCCGGCTCGGCCCGTTCCTGCTCCCCGCACCAAGTCAGGGGTGCGCTTCGACAGCCCGGCTCGGCCCGCTCCTGCTCCCCGCACCAAGTCAGGGGTGCGCTTCGACAGCCCGGCTCGGCCCGCTCCTGCTCCCCACACCAAGCCAGTGGTGTGCGTCGTCAGTCCGGCACGGCCCGTGCCTGTTCCCCGCACCAAGTCAGGGGTGCGCTTCGACAGCCCGGCTCGGCCCGCTCCTGCTCCCCACACCAAGCCAGTGGTGTGCGTCGTCAGTCCGGCACGGCCCGTGCCTGTTCCACCGGTGGCTGGTCCGGCACCGGTCAGATGCTTCACGTCGGAGCTAGAGCAATCCGCTCCACCAGTGGTCAGTCCAGCTCCGGCCAGCAGGGCCAGACCGGACCAGGGGTACTGTGGGGGGTTAGAGAGGGAGTGGGGATCATGCCCAGAGCCGGATCCGCCGCCTAGGCGGAGTGCCCACCCGGTCCCTCCCCTGTGGTGTTCTGTTGGCGCGGTCGGAGTCCGCGCCTTTGGGGGGGGGGTACTGTCACGCCCTGGCTCTGGGGACTCTGAAATGTTGAGCCAGGGTGTGGATTTTCTATGTTTAGTTTCACGGGGTAGCTTCTATGTTGTGTTTTCTATGTTTTGGGTTTTGTTCTAGATCATATAGATCTATGTTGGTCAGGGTGGTTCCCAATCAGAGGCAGCTGTTGCTCGTTGTCTCTGATTGGGAGCCATACTTAGGTAGGCTGTTTTCAGCCATTCTTTGTGGGATCTTGTTCTGATTTGGTTTGTGTTATACCGTAGACGTCACGTAATCGTTGTTGTTTTGATCGTGTGATCATTCTAAATAAATAATATGTTCACCTTCAACGCTGCGCCTTGGTCCGCTTCATCATGTGTCAACGATCGTGACACACCCATCGTTGGTTTAGGTCATTTATATGTGGCGGTCGGAGACATGAATGTGATGGGGGAGGGTTGGGTACCAGTGTGTGCTGAAAGTTGACACACACACTTGTTTTTGTGGCTTTGGTTGACCTCTGCACTACATCTGCAAAACAAATTATGGATGAAAAAGAAAACATATTTAATTCAGTTGTTTCAAAAGAGGTTTATGCTTCTCTCTCTCTGCCAGGTTCTTTGAACAATGACACTGTTCAGGGAACAAATAGTGTTTTCATGTGGCATTCAACTCCAGCCTTTGTTAATGTGATTGAAATCCATTTATGTAATTCATTCCAAAATCATCCATTGAAAAACATGAATAATGCTCTACTAGAGGTTCAATAATAATAAGCCATTTAGCAGACGCTCTTATCCAGAGCGACTTACAGGAGCAATTCGGGTTAAGTGCCTTGCTTAAGGGCACAGACAGATTTTTCACCTAGTTGGCTCAGGGATTAGAACCAGCAACCTCTTGGTTACTGGCACAACGCTCTTAACCTCTAAGCTACCTGCCGCCCCAGAGGCCCTTTCAACACAACCATCATCATCCCAGTGTGGTTTTAGCACAGGGTTTAATTTGGATACACAATCCAGGAGTGTCTACAAATGTCTCCCTGTCTGTTTCTCTCTTTGGTCTGGGAATGTGATGTCTCATACTGCAAGTCCATTCTTACCTTCCAACAGCCCAAACCACCCCCTCCACCACACTAGACCCAAGAGGGTTAACTTCCCCTGTTCCCCAAATCCCTCTCTCTCTTTGGTCCCAAACACCCCTTAGTCCCTGAGCTCCCCTGGTTCCTCGGTTCTGTTCCTCTGTTCCTTCTCTCCTTCTACTCTCCACCTCCTCTTCTCCTCCTCTCCCATAGTCCTTGTGGGCCCACAACACACCCATCTACAGTACCAGCCCCTGTACACTCTGACTACCCTCACGGCTTGTTTCGGCTACACGCGGCTCCCTAACCAACCTCTCTACCCCACCATCTGTTAAGCACTCCCCCAGCTGTTGTTCACACTCTCCCTCATCCCCGCTCAGCGAAATCTCAGGCCTGGGTGACGGGTGACGACTCCCAAAACTGGACAGAAATTACACAGCTCCTTCACTCACACGATAACACAGCTTTTCTACCTCTACCCCTCCTCTAATTAGAGAGGGTGGAAGGTTTAGTGTCAGGTAGTAAGGGATGTGTTCCAAATGGCACCCTATTCCCTTTATAGTGCACTGCTTTTGACCAGGGCCCATATGGCTCTGTTCAAAAGTAGTGCACTATATATGGAATAGGGTGCCATTTGGCACGCAGCCAAAGTAAAGGTATCAGGTAGGGATTTCTGCACATCACTTTCTCTGTCTGCCTGCCGACTACCGCTTGTCAGCCCAGTGACTGATGAGGTGTGAGGTCTGTTTACCTAATTATATAGTGTCAACAGATACGTCTTCATCCTGATGTTTTGAAATAATACTTTGTTTACATTTGGGGTTTCCTGATGGTATGCTGTGTACATGCTTGTGGAATTCCACTTGAGAAACCAAAGTCAATCGAGTCCAATCTACTTTTTCACCTCGATCTCTTTCGTCCTTTTTCAATTTACCCAGTCGGGATTGACTTTGCCTAGAAGCTTGTCCTTTGAGGCAGAGCGAGTTTCCAAACACACCGCATTTACAAGCTTTTACTGTGAAATGTGCAGCTGAAAGAAAGACAATATGGGACTGACTGAACCACATTGTGTTTGGATCCAGTCTGCGGTAGGAAGTCAACTTTCTGCTGTTCAGATTACAGTAGAGGGGTGGAGTGGTGGAGGTAGGAGAGGTGGAGGGGATGGAGAGGGGGAAGACACTAGTTCTTTGAGGTTTTGGACCAATGCCACCCCCTGCACACACATGCACACACATGCATTGACAAAATGTATGCACTGACAATGTATACACACAATACATCATCTTGATGCAGGAATCATGTAAGCATGAATCAAATAAGTGTAAAATGTATTTGAGCACTTAATCATCAGTTGAGATATGCATGTGTGTGTATCTCACTTAAATCAAGCAAGGGAGCGTATCTAAAGATACGATAAAGGATTATCGATGGGGGGATTATGTAACTTTTGATGTTCTGTCAGGCTTTTGTCTTCTCTCTCTCTTTCTCACACACTCCACATGCTACTTTCATCAGCATCCCCAGCTCTTCTTAGTCATTGTCCAGGAACACTGTTCCATTGATAGCCGTTGTGGCTCAATCTGGCTCAGTTTCGGCAGATGTATTAGTTGCATAATGGATCGGTAATGAAACTGTAAGAAAAGGCACTCCGTATGTTTCAGAGGGGTCAGTAAACAAGCGGAATAGACCTGGGTTCAAAAACTATTTGAAATCATTGCAAATACTGAAGATGTTTGTTTGAGCTTGCGTGGTTAAATGGAATAGTCCCAAAAGTGGTAAACCCCATCCGTCTACGATTCCAAATAGTATTTGAACCCAGGTCCAGTAAGAAAGAAGTATGTCTGTCTGTGAAATGGACAGAGGAGGTATAATCGTCTGAGTAGTGGATACCACTTGGTCCTCTCTGCTGTTTCTCTCTGCCTAAAATGTTATCGTTTTTTAATACATGATGGACACATTAATACACATCTGGACATATGAAAAGATTACACTGTTTTTATCCCGGTTCAAAAGAAGACGTCGACTGCTGTTGATTTCTTATGTGTCATGAGATCAAACTGAATCATCTGACAGGCCGCTTTCTTTTGATGCCATACTTTGCATTCATACGTGCTACAGTACACAGCAATAAGAAGTTTAAAGTGGAACTGACAGCGTTTCAACTACTTTGCAGATATTAAACAAACAGACAATCATAATATCAGTCAGAAATATCAAATTCACAGTTTATGCTACAAAACCAACTTCATCAGAGGTTTTAAAAATAGGTTATATTTAACTCAACTTTCCATGACGTACACTAAGGCATTGTTGGCAGAATAGATGGATGCAGTTCAATTCATGATCAGTATAATTCACCAATACATTTCTTGGTAGTCCAAAAAATATTGCTATCAGGTTGTAAATCACAGCTGGCCTGGTACATTGTTTGCTGCCTCCATTTGGGATGCACTGTTTCAGTTTCAATTACTCAATATTTTGGATAAAAACTGACATGTAACTAAGGCTGGGAATGTCAGTACAATCAAACTAGCAAGGACAATGATCACAAGTCAGTCACAACGTGGCTAATATGCTAGCGTATCTATTTATGTAGCAAACTAAAAACACGGAGCCTAACGTTAGCTAGATAGGACGTCAGGTAATTGGAGGAGTGGGTGAGTGACTGACTTTTTCCCCTCATGTTTTTTTGCTGGCTACACAGCTAGAGATGCATGTGCCATTTGGTTAGCTAGCAAGAAATGTGAATCACCTTGCTAGCTAGCTATGCTGAATGACTGTTATCCAGTTAGCATATCTCTTGCGTTTGCAAATTCACTCTGGCTAGCTATCTACTCAAATTTCAGAGAACTCTTGTCTAAGTGTGCCAGACCGCAGAATAACGGATTAATTTACGAACGTGCAAGACCCGCTGAATATTACCGGTGTCAGTGAACATAGGCAAAAACAAAATAGTTCGTCACGAACGCTCTATATAACATATAAACAGCCTAGCCAGGTCTTCTAGGGTGAGTAAAATGGTCAGTGAGGTGTTCTCTCATTTGTGTCTGGAAGTAGCTAGCTAGCAAGCTAGCCAACTTTAGCCAGTTAGCTTGGGTGCTTGGTTGGGACAACGCGTGCAATGGCAGGCAAGCAGCAAAAGGACGAGCAGGCTATTCCCCATCGTTTATCAGTGCAATTTTGACAGCCAACCAGCAGAAAAAGTTTGAGAGGGTTTATCTAATGTTCCTTTGTTAGATTTTAGCTCATCTTGCTCTGGCTAACATTAGTATTTGTATTTATTATGGATTCTCCAGCAGCTACTCTTCCTGGGGTCCAGCAAAATTAAGGCAGTTATACATTTTAAAAACATTACAATACATTCATAACAGATTTCACAACATATTAAGTGTGTGCCCTCAGGCCTCTACTCTACTACCACATATCTATAACACAAAATCCATGTGTTATAGATATGCATATGTTATCTATGTTTGTGTTGCTTCATAGTCCCCGCTGTTCCGTAAGGTGTATTTCTATCTGTTTTTTAAATCTAATTTTACTGTTGGCATGTGTTACTTGATGTGGAATAGAGTTCCATGTAGTCATGGCTCTATGTAGTACTGTGCGCCTCCCATAGTCTGCTCTGGACTTGGGGACTGTGAAGAGACCTCTGGTGGAATGTCTTGTGGGGTATGCATGGGTGTCGGAGCTGTGTGCCAGTAGTTCAAACAGACATTTGTTGATCTTGTTGTTGTTGATGTGCATATAGGGAAAGATAGCCTACCTTTTCATGGTTGTTTGATCAATAGGACTGTAAAGTTCCCAAATGTAAGAGGACTCCCGTGTTATTTAGCTAAATATTTGCAGAAATCCATTTAAGTCTATTCTGTGGCTTTTGCCGAATGCGTTCTAATGCAACTGCCTGTAAACACACAGTCCAGTTCAAAGTGAATGATGGCAGGCCCTTGTGGCAAATGGCTTGTTTGCATATAGGCCTACTGTAACTCTGATTGGCTTTGGTCTGCGTAGACTTCGGTCTTGGACGAGACAGATGTTTTTATTAGGTTTTATTTCCTACAGTGTCTATTAATTGTCCAAACTCACGGCCACTTTCCCACTCTATATTGCTATAGAATTTTCACAAATGCAAACATTCTAAGAATTTATGTAAACGTGAAAATGATCATATCTAAGTGCTCGATTGTCAGAAAATGTAAAATAAAGTGTAATGTTCTTCCTGTGGGTGTATATGAACAGATTTTAATAAGATTTCATGTTGCTAAAATGCTGTCAGTTCCACTTTAACTATGTCCAAGTCATAGAGTGAATTAAGAAAGCTAATATCAAAGTAGCTCTTGTCATTCATCGTTGATGTAGGATAGGCAGCACTTCATCACTACTGACGGCTCCCGAGTGGCGCAGCAGTTTAAGGCGCTTTATCTCAGTGCTAGAGGGGTCACTACCGACCCTAGTTCGATTCCAGGCTGTATCACCATCCGGCCAGCGTCATCCGGGGTAGGCAGTCATTGTAAATAAGAATTATTTCTTAATTGACTTGAATAGTTAAATAAACACTTGTTTTCATGGAGGTAGAAAGGAAAACATCTGGCCAAGACATTACTATCCTGAGATGCTCACTGATGGCAAATGCAAAGTTACATCCAAGCCCATGCTCCTCTGTCCTCAGATAGACTCCCTTTGATGTGGAAAGAGTGCTTGACTTGACCCACTGCTGCAGGAGGATAGCTCCGGTTCGCTCCATGGTATAACGACCATCAAACGCACCACAGTATTTGTGTCATCCACAGAATAATGTCATCCGCTATCATTAATAATGCTGATTGCTATGGCTAACAGACTCTAGTCTCACAATTTCTATGATCCAGAGTCATGTGCTGTTCTCCGCCGGTCCTAGACTGGAATTTTAACGTACTACACATTTTTAGATGGCGATGGCTAGATGTTTTGTTTTTATGCTTCTTTCAAAGAGCCTGCCAGGCTCGCTGAGCTGAGGAGCTCCCTGTGCTCCTCCTGGGGACATGAAGCAGGAACTGTCTCCTCTCCAGCGCCAGTGTCCCCTCTAAACACCAAACCATATGGACTGGCTCCCTGAGAAAGAGAGAGGGAGGCTAAGGGAGAGAGACTGAGGGAGAGAGACTGAGGGAGAGAGAGAGGCTGAGGGAGAGAGAGGGAGAGAGAGAGGCTGAGGGAAGCTGAGGGCTGGTAGGACAGTCATCCCAGCCACAAATCTCAAATGACATATCACGCTCAAGTTTAACGTTTTATTGTCACGTGCTCCAATACAGTGAAATGCCTGTCTTGCAAGCTCTATAAAAGAAAGTAAAGTAGAACAAAAACACATGAGAAATAGAAATAAGAAGAACATGAGAAAGTAAGTAAGCTACAGTATATACAGGGTCAAATTTACAATGTGCAGGGATACTGGAGTGGTAGGGGTAGATATGTGTTTTCTCTCTGGTGTTGTTTCTATATCCTTAGCTAAATAGTACCAACAAATAGTATCACTTTTTACTACCTGTCTTGGCATGCAGACAGTGCTTGGCGGCCTATATCCTTATTTCTTATAATATGATGGGAGGCCCGTGTGGGGGCTGTGCTATTTTTGGCTCAAACCAAAAACAATAAAGATCAGGTCATAAGAAGGTCATAAGAAGAGAGTCCCATACTGTAGCAGATTGACAGAACTCCCGTTTCATACTAAGACTCCCTCAATAGTGATGCTAAGTCTGTGGAGTCCAGAGATACTGTATATGTCCCATTGGTTATTTAGACATAGAATAGAATATACACGTACTGTATGCCTATATGTGATTGATCAATACAAACAAACCATCTGTAGAAGGCTCAGATATCACATTTCTTTCTTTTACCAGGATTGGAGTATTTGTTGGTTTTCCCCTCTCTCTCCCTCCCTTCCAGTGGTCTTTGTTTGCATGCTTGGTCTGTGAGGAGTGCTACATGTCCTGATGAGCAGAAACCTTACTGGGGATGACAACTCCTCTAAGAGATGAACTAAGGTCGGCACTAAAGCCTGTTGGGCTGACCACGTGCCATGGACGTGAAGCTGGGTTCATCTACACCATACTGGCCCAGTGTATGAGGAGGTGTCCCAGAGAGGAACTCATATTCATTTAACTCCCGGTTTCTATAGAAGTAGTTGCTTTGTCTGCTTCCTCCATTGAAATAGAAGCCATGACATAGCCTATTGTATTCTTATGTGCTTAAGTGCAGGTAAGGAACAGTTAGAAAATGACTGGCGGAGGGGTGGTCCATAATAGGGGAGGGGGGTGTAACTCTTTTTGCTTTGGGGAGGGTTGTGGGGATTTTTATTGGGCACAGGGGAGGGTAGTGCATTTTTTCCCTGGTTTACATTAGCCGTTTTGCACGTTTTCATATATAATTTATTCCATCCTAGCATGTGCCTCCCCTATCAAGGGGTTTTGGTACTTTCCTTATACACTACACTGTTAAAATAGAAAGACTCAAAACATCATTGTGTAGTGAAACCATGAAAAGTAGTGCACCTAAGCTGATATCTTGTGTTTGGAGGTTGTTTAAATGTAAAGACAATGTAAGTGTTATGATACACTGAATGTGTTTCAAAACAGAGTGGAATTTCTCTAAAACACCTGAAGGGTCATTTAATCTAAATATTGGTATTTTTAAGAGAGTGTTGTGAAATCCCTTTTTGGAGTTTCAGTGCATGCAAAAGGCAGCATCACTACACAACAAAATATGTATTATTATTCATTGACAGTCTCTCATACAATCAAATGGTTTTGAAATGCAAATGGTTTATAAAGTAAATATTGATTGATGATGATTTTCTGTCAATATTTTGATTAACATTTTAAAGAAGACACTGGGAATTGAGTCATTTCCCTAAGGTAGACAATGGCAATAATTATACGCTACATTAAAACAGAGCCTTAGTCCACTCAGCCAGACTAAACTGTTTTGCTGAACCACCCTTGTTACACTGAGCACATGGGGCCCGATTCAGATTAGTAGACTTAAAATGGACTTAAGTTTTAAAAAATCAAGTCCATGTTAAAACAACGTATCTCAAGTCTGAATAGGACTTAAGGAGAATTATATTTTGTGAGAGTCCGCCTTAATCTTTTCTGTACTTTGTTTAGGCAGATTAGAAACAGGTGGAAGCAGGCATCGAACCCAAATTGTATTTGTATAATTTTTTTTTTACCCCAATTTCGTGATATCCATTTGGTAGTTACAGTCTTGTCCCATTGCTGCAACTCCCGTACGGACTCGGGAGAGGCAAAGGTTGAGAGCCATGCATCCTCCGAAATACAACCCTGCCAAGCCACACTGCTTCTTGACACACTGCTCGCTTAACTCGGAAGCCAGCCGCACCAATGTGTCGGAGGAAACACTGTACTAGGTTTATGAGCCTTATCTATTGCTTGATGCTTGCCCCACATTCTATATGCTACACTAAATAGCCACTGAGAATGTAGCCTGCTCTTTGCTTTGGCCTACCACACCACATGTTATTTCATCTCACTTTTATTCATTTATTATTTCAATTTATTTAAAAACAGGGTATCCCATTGAGACTAAGGCCTCTTTTTCAAGGGAGCCCTGCACACAATCTTACAAATTCACAATATTACGTTTCTAATGCAATAAAAGCATACAATATTTACAAGCAATGTAGTTATGAAAAGTAACTTACAAAACACGATAATTCAAAACAAACACATTCCTCAGTAAAAAAGTCACCAACCAAATTGACATTCATATAGTTATCTTCATTCTGTATTTACATAGCTTCTTTCATGTACAGTGACTTTTTTCACACTTTGTTAGGTTACAGCCTTCTTTTACAATTGAATAAATTGTTTTTTTCCCCCTCATCATTCTACACACAATAACTCATAATTATAAAGCAAAAATATATTTTTTGAAATGTTTGCTAATATTATATTTACATAAGTATTCAGACCCTTTACTCAATAATTTGTTGAAGCACCTTTGGCAGCGATTACTGCCTCAAGTCTTCTTGGGTATGACACTACAAGCTTGGCACATCTGTATTTGGGGAGTTTCTCCGATTCTTCTCTGCAGATCCACTCAAGCTCTGTCAGGTTGGATGGGGAGCATTGCTGCACAGCTATTTTCAGATCTCTCCATAGATGTTCGATCGGGTTCAAGTCCGGGCTCTGGCTGGGCCTCTCAAGGACATTCAGAGACTTGTCCCGAAGCCACTCCTGGATTGTCTTGGCTGTGTGCTTAGGGTCGTTGTCCTGTTGGAAGGTGAACCTTCTCCCCAGTCTGAGGTTCTGAGCACTCTGGAGCAGGTTTTCATCAAGGATCTCTCTGTACTTTGCTCCATTCATTTTTGCCTCGATCCTGACTAGTCTCTCAGTCCCTGCCGCTGAACAACATCCCTACAGCATGATGCTGCCACCACCATGCTTCAATGAAGGGATGGTGCCAGGTTTCCTCCAGACGTGATGCTTGGCATTCAGGCCAAAGAGTTGAATCTTGGTTTCAACAGACCAGAGAATCTTGTTTCTCATGGTATGAGAGTCTTTAAGTGCCTTTTGGCAAACTCCAAGCGGGCTGTCATGTGCCTTTTACTGAGGAGTGGCTTCCGTCTGGTCACTCTATCATAAAGGCCTGATTGGTGGAGTGCTGCAGAAATGGTTATCCTTCTGAAAGGTTCTCCCATCTCCACAGAGGAACTCTGGAGCTCAGTCAGAGTGACCATCGGGATCTTGGCCCTTCTCCCCCAATTGCTCAGTTTGGCCGGGCGGCCAGCTCTAGGAAGAGTCTTGGTGGTTCCAAACTTCTTCCATTTAAGAATGATGGAGGCCACTGTGTTCTTGGGGAACTTCATTGCTGCAGACATTTTTTGGTACCCTTCACCAGATCTGTGACTCGACACAATCCTCTCTTGGAGCTCTACAGACAATTCCTTCGATCTCATGGCTTGGTTTTTGCTCTGACATGCACTGTCAACTGTGGAACCTTAAATAGACAGGTGTGTGCCTTTCCAAATCATGTCCAATCAATTGAATTTACCACAGGTGGACTCCAATCAAGTTGTAGAAACATCTCAAGGATGATCAATGGAAACAGGATGCACCTGAGCTCAATTTCGAGTCTCATAGCAAAAGGGTCTGAATACTTATGTAAATAAGGTATTTCTTTAATACATATTTTTGCAAAAATGTCTACAAACCTGTTTTCACTTTGTCGTTATCGGGTATTTACATTTACATTTACATCATTTAGCAGACGGTATTGTGTGTAGATTGCTGAGGAATGTTTTTAATTTAATCCATTTCAGAATAAGGCTGTAACGTAACAAAATGTGAAAAAGGTCAAGGGGTCTGAATACTTTCCAAAGGCACTGTGTAAGGAATATTGATATGTTTAATATTTGCATATTCATATAGCAATTTATTAATATTATAGCTAATATTATTAAGTTAACGTAGTTATGTATTCATGTATCATTGTTGCTTGTTATTATTTGCTATTTCTTTGCTATTTATATTTAAAAACACACATACGTCATACATTACCCACCTACTGGCCAATCCTAACCAAAGCCAAACAAGACAAGGATCACAGACTAAATGGCAACTGAACTGTCAACTGTCAATCATGTCATCTAACTCAACTGTACTGTAATTCAATCCATCTGAACAACCTTCCATGCCATGTACCATAATCTAAGTATAAAGACTGAGGTCAATTACATTAGCATAATGTATGACTGATCGATTGCATTGAGTCCTCCCTCATGAAAACGTACTACTGAATTACTACTCATCACTACTACACAAGATACAGACAAAACCTACTGGTTTTACTACTTGATTGCTATTGAGATGTTTAGTCAAAAAGTAGTGATTTATGTAGTAGTTTAAGTAGTAATGAGTGGTAAATTGGCACATATGCCTATCTGTGAACAGTACATATTTCCTATTCGAATCATACATAATTCTTCCTTAATGACTACTGTGTACATCCCCCTTGGCGTTTTTCCTATTTTGTTGCATTACAACCAGTAATTTAAATGGATTTTTATTTGAAGTTAATGTAATGGACATACACAAAATAGTCCAAATTGGTGAACTTGTTTCAAAAAATTCTAAAAAATAAATAACGGGAAAATGGTGCGTGCATATGTATTCCCCTAAGTAAGATCTGGTGCAACCAATTACCTTCAGAAGTTACATAATTAGTTAAATAAAGTCCACCTGTGTGCAATCTAAGTGTCACATGATCTGTCACATGATCTCAGTATATATACACCTGTTCTGAAAGGCCCCAGAGTCTGCAACACCACTAAGCAAGGGGCACCACCAAGCAAGCGGCACCATGAAGACCAAGGAGCTCTCCAAACAGGTCAGGGACAAAGTTGTGGAGAAGTACAGATCAGGGTTGGGTTATAAAGAAATATCCGACACCTTGAACATCCCACCATTAAATCCATTATTAAAAAATTGAAAGAATATGGCACCACAACAAACCTGCCAAGAGAGAGCCGCCCAACAAAACTCACGGACCAGGCAAGGAGGGCATTAATCAGAGATGCAACAAAGAGACCAAAGATAACCCTGAAGGAGCTGCAAAACTCCACAGCAGAGATTGGAGTATCTCCACAGAGCTAGGCTTTACGGAATAGTGGCCAGAAAAAAGCCATTGCTTAAAGAAATAAATAAGTAAACACGTTTGGTGTTCGCCAAAAGCCATGTGGGAGACTCCCCAAACATATGGAAGAAGGTACTCTGGTCAGATGAGGCTAAAATTGAGCTTTTTGGCCATCAAGGAAAACGCTATGTCTTGCACAAACCCAACACCTCTCATCACCCCGAGAACACCATCCCCACAGTGAAGCATGGTGGTGGCAGCATCATGCTGAGGGTATGTTTTCATCGGCAGGGACTGGGAAACTGGTCAGAATTGAAGGAATGATGGGTGGCACTAAATACAGGGAAATTATTGAGGGAAACCTTTTTCAGTCTTCCAGAGATTTAAGACTGGGATGGAGGTTCACCTTCCAGCAGGACAATGACCCTAAGCATACTGGTAAAGCAATACTTGAGTGGTTTAAGGGGAAACATTTAAACATTGTGGAATGGCGAAGTCAAAGCCCAGACCTCAATCCAATTGAGAATCTGTGTAATGACTTAAAGATTGCTGTACACCAGTAGAACCCATCCAACTTGAAGGAGCTGGAGCAGTTTTGCCTTGAAGAATGGGCAAAAATCCCAGTGGCTAGATGTGCCGAGCTCATAGAGACATACCCCAAGAGAGACCCCAAGAGACTTGAGGTTGTAAGGCAACAAAATAGGAAAAATGCCAAGGGAGGTGAATACTTTCGGCAGCCACTGTAAATCATAGCTGGCCTGGTACATTGTTTGCTGCCTCTACCCATTCAGGGTGCACTGTTTTAGTTTCAATTACTCAATATTTTGGACATAAACGGATGAATGTAACTAAGGCTGGGAATGTGAATACAATCAAACTAGCAAGGGCAATGATCATAAGTCAGTCATAACGTGGCTAATAGACTAGTGTATCTATTTATGTAACTATTTATTTAGCAAGATAAAAACACATAGCCTAAAATTAGCTATCTGCTGGGAGGATGTCATTTCATTGGAGGAGTGGGTGACTGATCTACTTTTTCCCCTCATATTGTTTTTCGGTGGCTACAGCTAGAGACGCAGGTGTCATTTGGTTAGCTAGCAAGAAATGTGAATCGCTTTGCTAGCTAGCTAGCTAGCTATGCAGAACTTGAACGACTGTTATCCAGTTTTCATATCTCTTGCATTTGTAAATTCACTCTGGCTATCTACTCCGATTTCAGAGTGCTCTCGTCTGAGTGTGCCAGAGTGCACAATACCTGATTAATTTACGAATGAGCAACACCCGCTGAATATGACCAGTGTCAGTAAATGTTGGCAAAATAAGTAGCTAATTAAATTGATGCCAGCAGCACAGTTAGTCACTAATGCTCTAGATAACATGAAAAAGCCTAACCAGCCCTGCTAGGGTGAGTAAAATTGCCAGAGTGAGGTGTTCTCTCATTTATGTCTGGAAGTAGCTAGCAAGCTAGCTTGAGTGCTTGACTGCCATTGTGAGGAATGCTCTGATCAACCCTACTCCTCGGCCAGAGCGTCCAGTATCTATAATGCAGTGTGCGCTCTGAATTTATGAACAGACAATCTGACAACAACGCTCTGAATTTACAAGTGTGCTCTGACACACTAGAGGCAATTTAGGACCGCACCCTTTGTTGTCAATCAACTGTATTTTGGCATCGATCAAATGTGTGGGCAGGCAGGCAAGTACCCATTCAGTTGTCAAAACGTGGGTTGGACAAGCATGCATTGGCAGGAAAGCTGCATATCGAGCAGGCTACTATTCCCCATCGTTTATCAGTGCAATTTTTGATGGCCAACTAGCTGAAAAGGTTTGAGAGGGTTTATCTAATGTTCCCTCTTTAGATTTTAGCTCATCTCACTCTGGTTAACATTAGTTGTTGATCTTGTTGTTGTTGATGTGCATAACTGAGGGAGAGAGAGCCTACCTTTTCATGGTTGTTTGATCAATAGGACCATGAAGTTCCCAAATGTAAGAGGACTCCCGTGATATTTACATATTTGCAGAAATCCATTCAGGTATATTTTGTGGCTTTTGTGGAATGCGTTCTAATGATCTAAAGTCGCACAGTTGCTACTGCCTGTAAACACACAGTCCAGTTCAAATGAATGATGGCAGGCCCATGTGGCAAATGGCTTATTTGCATATAGGCCTACTGTAGCTCTAATCAACAATGGCGCACCAGTCAGAGTAGACTCTGGTCCTGGACAAGACAGATGTTTTTATTGGTTTTATTTACTGCAGTGTCTATTAATTGTCCAAACGCACAGCCCCTTTCCCACTCTACATTGCTATAGAATTTGTACAAATGCCTTACTATTCATCTTTCCCAAACATTCTATGATTTTATGAACGTGATATATGACAATATAATATATACGTGAAAATGACCATATCTAAGTGCTGGTTTGTCAGAAAATGTTAAAATAAAATAAGTGTCATATTCTGCCTGTTGGTGTATATGAACTGATTTTAATAAGATTTAATGTTGCTAAAATGCTGTCAGTTCCACTTAAAAATTTCCTAAATCAAGCCTCTGGGGTGGAAGGGTACATTTTGAAAGTATGCTAATGCTTAGAATCATATGATGTCTTAGGTTTAATTATTTGCAAATAGTGAGTTTTGTTGAAAACTGGTTGGCATCAGAGAAATGTGGTAAGATTAATGCATAGGCCTATCTCTCTCTGTCTATTCTTCCCAGAAACTTATATTTTCATTATCCACCTTTCTTTTGGGACTTTTTGAGAGCAAAATTTTTTATTGGAAGCAAGCTGATTGTTTTGAGCTAATAAAAGGTAGGGTAGGCTTCCTGTTTTTCCCCAATCAACGCACAGAGAAATAGACATAGGCTACAAAACTCAGTTACTAGAGACATTATGTTATTGTCATTGAATTGATTATGTACTAACCAGATGGTGTTCAAAATAGTGTAGATCTACAGTGAGGGGGAAAAGTATTTGATCCCCTGCTGATTTTGTACGTTTGCCCACTGACAAAGAAATGATCAGTCTATAATTTTAATGGTAAGTTTATTTGAACAGTGAGAGACAGAATAACAACAAAAAAATCCAGAAAAATGCATGTCAAAAATGTTATAAATTGATTTGCATTTTAATGAGGGAAAGAAGTATTTGACCCCCTCTCAATCAGAAAGATTTCTGTCTCCCAGGTGTCTTTTATACAGGTAACGAGCTGAGATTATGAGCACACTCTTAAAGGGAGTGCTCCTAATCTCAGTTTGTTACCTGTATAAAAGACACCTGTCCACAGAAGCAATCAATCAATCAGATTCCAATCTCTCCACCATGGCCAAGACCAAAGAGCTCTTCAAGGATGTCAGGGACAATATTGTAGACCTACACAAGGCTGGAATGGGCTACAAGACCATCGCCAAGCAGCTTGGTGAGAAGGTGACAACAGTTGGTGCGATTATTCGCAAATGGAAGAAACACAAAAGAACAGTCAATCTCCCTCAGCCTGGGGCTCCATGCAAGATCTCACCTCGTGGAGTTGCAATGATCATGAGAACGGTGAGGAATCAGCCCAGAACTACACAGGAGGATCTTGTCAATGATCTCAAGGCAGCTGGGACCATAGTCACCAAGAAAACAATTGGTAACACCCTACGCCATGAAGGACTGAAATCCTGCAGCGCCTGCATGGTCCCCCTGCTCAACAAAGCACATATACAGGCCCATCTGAAGTTTGCCAATGAACATCTGAATTATTCAGAGGAGAACTGGGTGAAAGTGTTGTGGTCAGATGAGACCAAAATCGAGTTCTTTGACATCAACTCAACTCGCCGTGTTTGGAGGAGGAGGAATACTGCCTATGGCCCCAAGAACACCATCCCCACGGTCAAACATTGAGATGCTTTGGGGGTGTTTTTCTGCTAAGGGTGCGGGACAACTTCACCGCATCAAAGGGACGATGGACGGGGCCATGTACCGTCAAATCTTGGGTGAGAACCTCCTTCCCTCAGCCAGGGCATTGAAAATGGGTTGTGGATGGGTATTCCAGCATGACAATGACCCAAAACACACTGCCAAGGCAACAAAGGAGTGGCTCAAGAAGAAGCACATTAAGGTCCTGGAGTGGGCCAGCCAGTCTCCAGACCTTAATCCCATAGAAATTATGTGGAGGGAGCTGAAGGTTCGAGTTGCCAAACGTCAGCCTCGAAACCTTAATGACTTGGAGAAGATCTGCAAAGAGGAGTGGGACAAATCCCTCCTGAGATGTGTGCAAACCTGGTGGCCAACTACAAGAAACGTATGACCTCTGTGATTGCCAACAAGGGTTTTGCCACCAAGTACTAAGTCATGTTTTGCAGAGGGGTCAAATACTTATTTCCCTCATTAAAATGCAAATCAATTTATAATATTTTTGACATGCGTTTTACTGGATTTTTGTTGTTGTTATTCTGTCTCTCACTGTTCAAATAAACCTACCATTAAAGTTATAGACCGATCATGTCTTTGTCAGTGGGCAAACGTACAAAATCAGCAGGGGATCAAATACTTTTTTCCCTCACTGTATGAATTGGGCAGCTATTATATTAGCTAGCCTATGTTCTGGCCCACCAATTATTAGCTTGGAAAAAGTGTGGTATTAAAAGGTATAATAATGTAATGTAGCCTAATAACAATGTAATATAATAACTTCCACTTCACTTCAATATCTCCTATTCTTAAAGGTTGGCTTTGTCGCCTTTGTGAGAGCATACTGTTTAAATTGCATTTTTGTTACATTTAGGCTCTAACACTGATCATCAATTACATAAATGGATGGGGCATTGATTGACACAAGCGGCATCCATATCAGGTCTGTGATGTCACAAATCAGTATCTGTGAAATCTAACACCAGCTGCTACTTGGGATGAATACGGACGGCTCCTCATGTATCAGTGCAAGTCAAGGCAAATGCAGAAACTACAGCCTGGAGGTTAAGAAGCTCTCTACTCTCTCTCTGTCTGTTGGAGACCACTCAATAGAAAACATCAGACTCGGATACCTCTTATGCGCACTGTAAATACCACATTTAAATATTGTAATTATTTGGCGCACTGCTCTGCTCTTCATACATTAATTAATATTTACAGTCACTACTTGCGTGCGCACCTCTTTGGTAGGTGGAGAGAAAATTATTATCACTCTCCGCAAAGCAAAGGAGTTGGGGGAGAAGTTTTGAGTGAGTGGGAAAGTCGTGCTTGCTCCTTGGACTACATACAATGAAGAAATTCTGAGGTGGCAGTCTTCGTTCATTTACGCTTCCTTTGGCTGTATGTAACCAAGGGCTATCTCATGAACCGGTATCCTCTTGCGTGGAATTCTGTTTTCACTTAGAACTCTGCTGCCTGGACAAATGCATACAAATGCATTTAGGAGCCCAACGGACAAGGAGTGGACACGTTTCTCCGACAGCAATAACGTGAGTAAGAAATGAGGCTCACGGAAAAATGCATAGCCTAATGTAAGACTATTCGATTGTAAAATGCAGACACATAGAAGTATAAGTAATGCAATATAAATTGATATACAGTTTGAAAGTGCCATTTAACCATTTATCCTTGACCAAAACATAGGCTACCCTTGCCTGTTCTGACAGGTCTGTGAGAGGAATCAGCTGAGCTTATTTAACTTGTTGGCATTTGTCCAGAAACTATAGAGAGTGCGCTGACCAGCACCAGCCTATAATAGCCAGTAGGCTTCTGTGAAGCAGAGATTGTAACTTGGTTGCCAAAAAAGTTAGGTTTGGTTGTTGAAAATCGAATCTTAGGCTACATTAATTCATTGGTTGATAAATTCAGCATTGATCTTGTTGCGCGCTAGCATTCAGCCAACAGTCGTGGCTTTGACCTCTCCAACCGTCATGTTGCACGCACAATTGATCTACCAGCTAACGTTAATCCTGTCAACCCGGTTCTGGCTGCATGAAGAATGAAAGGTGAAGTTCTCTCCATCCTTCCCTCATTACAGAGCTTTGTTTTTTTTGTTGGTATTTTGTCACAGAGGCTACAAGTAGCCCAACTGTTCTTTAACGTTTGGAGACCACGTTGCCTTGATGGTGCGATTATCCGAGGCTTTTTCCAACAACCGGTCTAAACAAAAAGTTAGAACTCCTTGGTATAGGCTAAACAAAACACAAGGCTTTATTATGTCTCTGTTTACATCTAGGCATGCTGTTTATGCGGTGCTGTTACATTTGGCTGGGACTGTGGAGCCGTATAGAAATGCACATGCTCTTGGAAGACCACAGAGCATGCAGGACAGAGGAAGAAACGTTGCCAAGGCGTCTGTTGCCAAGCAGTCTTTTTTTATTATAATGGAACGCTATAGGATCTAAAAGAGTAAAGCCAGACACACTCACTGTTTGTAAATATGTTTTGTATGTGTGTTATTCATGTGTCTCTCCAAAATGATGTATTGTGGTTATTCTCCCCTGAGACAAGTAAAGTGTAATTATAGCAAGGTTATTATAGTTTATTATAGCCCTCGTCATGACTCCACACACTTTTTGATTAGCTGAGGTGATTTGGTCTAAAGTGAAACTCTCTATCTAGAAACAATTTATCCTTGGATGCGATACAATATTGGAAACCTTGAAGACTCAACTTAATTATCACCCCCCCAAAAAATCTTAAACATATTAACTTGAAGAACAGTTTAGATGCAACGTTTGTGCTGTTTGTGCCGTCATTCTGTTACCAAACTTTGCATCTGCACTGTTCTTCAAGTAAATGTGTTTTTGTAAAGACTTCAGTGAAAATTTTTAAAAGTAGTCATTGTACATAGAGTTGTGTGGTTTGTTTAACTTTGCAATCATTGGTTTTTGTTTGACATGCATTTTAAGGTGAAAAATCTCAGAGTCTCAGCTTCACTCTATTACCATGGAATTGACCAAATACAAAAGATACACTTACTGTTAGCTCCCTTATGGAAAAAACAGATGATTGTACATGTGGAAAATTGCATGTGAAAATGTGTTTTGAAAACCTTCATATAACATTTCCAACTAGCTCTCACAGTCTCACGTCAGAATTAGACATTCATCCATGTTTCTCAAAAGTCCAATTTCGAAGTTGTTGCAAACGTCAACGTTTTTGAAAATGTCAAGTGTTTAAGGTTAAGTTAAGGCATTAACTCAGAATGGTTAAGGTAAGGGTTAAGGTTTGGGATAAGCTTAAAACAAAAATCTCAAAAACAACTTTCTGTCGGTGGATTTGAACTTGCAACATTTGGAATCAGAAGCAGATGCTCACGTGAAAGTATGTGCCTTTGTAACACTACACGTGAAAACAAAAATAGTGTTTTCAACATTGTGTATGTTTTATTCACTGTGTCCTCACCTGGAATTTGAACTCACAACCTCTTGGTTCACAGCATTCCGATCTTTCTGCTACACCACCACACCTGTGTTAATAAATTATTTCATCTGTATTCTTACACTTTACACTTCAAAGTGAAAATCAACTTTGTGAAAAATAAACTCAAGAAAAACTATAATATTTATCATAGCATTTAGGAGTAACATGTAAACAGAATAATATGGCCCACCAACATTAGACAACTATACAGAAAAAACTCTAATTGCTGAAATAAAGTAAAGGAAATCAATAAGGAGAGAATAGTCCGATTAATTGATAACTAAAATAGCAGTGCAGATGGCACTCTTTTGCTAAGTGCAGAGATGTATTATAGGTAATGAATGTGTATGCAAATGCTACATACAGTGCATTCGGAAAGTATTCAGACCCCTTGACTTTTTCCACATTTTGTTATGTTACAGCCTTATTCTAAAATTGATTAAATAGTTTTTTCCCCTCATCAATCTACAAACAATACCCCATAATGACAAAGCAAAAACAGGTTTTTAGAAGTCTTTGCAAATGTATAAAAAATTAAAAACGGAAATATCACATTTACATACTCTACCTGTCAAAAAATGTTGAACACCGACTCATTCAAGGGTTTTTCTTTATTTTTACTATTTTCTACATTGTAGAATAATAGTGAAGACATCAAAACTATGAAATAACACATTTGGAATCATGTAGTGACCAAAAAAGTCTTAAACAAATCTAAATATATTTTATATTTGAGATTCTTCAAAGTAGCCACCCTTTGCCTTGATGACAGCTTTGCACCCTCTTGAAGGAGTTCCCACATATGCTGAGCACTTGTTGGCTGCTTTTCCTTCACTCAGTGGTCTGACTCATCCCAAACCATCTCAATTTGGTTGAGGTTGGGGGATTGTGGAGGCCAGGTCATCTGATGCAGCACTCCGTCTTCTTGGTAAAATAGCCCTTACACAGCCTGGAGGTGTGTTTGGTCATTGTCCTGTTGAAAAACAAATGATAGTCCCACTAAGCCCAAACCAGATGGGATGGCGTATCGCTGCAGAATGCTGTGGTAGATGCGGAGATCATCCATTCACCCACACTGCATCTCACAAAGACACGGCGGTTGGAACCAAAAGTCTCCAATTTGGACTCCAGACCAAAGGACAAATTTCCACCAGTCTAATGTCCATTGCTCGTGTTACTTGGCCCAAGCAAGTCTATTCTTCTTATTGGTGTACTTTAGTAGTGGTTTCTTGGCAGCAATTCGACCATGAATGCTTGATTCACGCAGTCTCCTCTGAACAGTTGATGTTGAGATGTGTCTGTTACTTGAACTCTGTGAAGTATTTATTCTGGCTGCAATTTCTGAGGCTGGTAACTCTAATGAACTTATCCTCTGCAGCAGAGGTAACTCTGGGTCTTCCATTCCTGTGGCGGTCCTCATGAGAGCCAGTTTCATCATAGCGCATGATGGTTTTTGCGACTGCACTTTGAAGAAACTTTCGAAGTTCTTGAAATGTTCCGTATTGACTGACCTTCATGTCTTAAAGTAATGATGGACTGTCGTTTCTCTTTGCTTATTTGAGCTGTTCTTGCTATAATATGGACTTGGTCTTTTACCAAATAGGGCTATCTTCTGTATAAACCCCCCACCATCACCACCACCTTGTCACAGCACAACTGATTGGCTCAAACACATTAAGAAGGAAAGAAATTCCACAAATTAACTTTTAAGAAGGCACACCTGTTAATTGAAATGCATTCCAGGTGACTACCTCATTAATCTAGTTGAGAAAATGCCAAGAGTGTGCAAAGCTGGCATCAAGACAAAGGGTGGCTATTTGAAGAATCTCAAATCTAAAATATATTTTGATTTGTTTAAGAACTTTTTGGTTACTACATGATTCCACATGTGTTATTTCATAGTTTTGATGTCTTCACTATTATTGTACAGTGTAGAAAATAGAAAAAATAAAGAAAAACTCTTGAATGAGTAGGTGTTCTAAAACTTTTGACAGGTAGTGTAAGTATTCAGTCCCTTTGTTGAAGCACCTTTGGCAGCGATTTACAGCCTCAAGTCTTCTTGGATATGACACTACAAGCTTGGCACACCTGTATTTGGGGAGTTTCTCCCATTCTTCTCTGCAGATCATCTCAAGCTCTGTCAGGTTGGATGGGGAGTGTTGCTGCACAGCTAATATCAGGTCTCTCCAGAGTTGTTCAATCAGGTTCAAGTCCGGGCTCTGGCTGGGCCACTCAAGGACATTCAGAGACTTTTCCCGGAGCCACTCCTGCGTTGTCTTGTCTGTGTGCTTAGGGTCGTTGTCCTGTTGGAAGGTGAACCTTCTCCCCAGTCTGAGGTCCTGAGTGCTCTAGAGCAGGTTTTCATCAAGGATCTTTCTGTACTTTGCTCAGTTTATCTTTCCCTCAATCCTGACTAGTCTCCCTTTCCCTGCCACTGAAAAACATCCCCACAGCATGATGCTGCCACCGCCATGCTTCACCATAGGGATTGTATTGGCCAGGTGATGAGCTGTGCCTGGTTTCCTCCAGATGTGACGCTTGGCATTCAGGCCAAATAGTTCAATCTTGCTTTCATCAGACCAGATAATCTTGTTTCTCATGGTCTGAGAGTCCTTTATGTGCTTTTTGGCAAACTCCAAGTGGGCTGTCATGTGACTTTTACTGAGGAGTGGCTTCCGTCTGGCCACTCTACCATAAAGGCCTTGTTGGTGGAGTGCTGCAGAGATGGTTATCCTTCTGGAAGGTTCTCCCATCTCCACAGAGGAACTCTGGAACTCTGTCAGAGTGACCATCGGGTTCTTGGTCACCTCCCTGACCAAGGCCCTTCTCCCCCGATTGCTCAGTTTGGCCGGGCGGCCAGATCTAGGAAGAGTCTCAGTGGTTCTAAACTTCTTCTATTTAAGAATGAAGGTGGCCACTGTGTTCTTGGGGACCTTCAATGCTGCAGCAATTTTTCTGTACCTTTCCCCAGATCTGTGCCTCGACACAATCCTGTCTCTGAGCTTTTGGTCTGGAGTGCATTAATTAATGTCTGAGCAGTGCCACCAGATACTTATTTACTACCGAGAACATATCCACTCTCTCAAAAATAAGAGTATGGTTACAGTACAATGTTGTGCCCTGGTTTACAAAAAGGTCAAAGGTACACATAAGGTACCTTCAGAGGTACACGTAGGAATTCAGATGGTACTGGTCAGTACCTGTTAGGGTACATGTGCAGACAATCTATTTTGTAGCATTGCATTGTTGAATACTTTCTGATTGGCTTGAAGGGCATTCTAGAGCATGCATTATTTCCCTATAACGCATGGTATATTTGCACGTTAGAATTAAATGGCTATAGTTCATTCTTACATCTTCTATGTTTGTGCTGCTTTTGAAAGCAAAAGTAGAATTTAAAACATTATTGTCATTGTTGAGTTAGATTTTCATAATGGCAAGCTAGTACTGATGGTTTGGTTAGATAAACTCGCAATTATGTTTGGTTACCACGACAGATATTGTAGTTATCTAGTAAACTTGATATCTACTTCCGTAGCTGCTGAAAACATTATACCGGCAAATGAACACATTTCTAGCGTGTTCAATGCAACTCCTTGGAAGGTCAGTTCCACTCCGCTAGCACGTCATGGAACACTGTCACGGATCCCCCTGGTACTGCTGCTCATTCCGTTCACTAGCTCCGGAGGTCTACGTCACCGGCCTTCTAGGCGTCACAGACCTGGTTCATTACCAGCAACCCCGGACTGTCTTGTCTCATTACGCACACCTTGTTCCCATTCCTCCGGATTAGTATGTGTATATATGTGCCCTCTGTTCCCCATTGTCCTGGTCAATTATTGTCCCATGTCCATTGGTCTCGTGAGTACCATGTATTGTGCTCTTGTTATTGCGGGTCTCATCCCATGTATTGTGTAGAGGCTACACCTCGCTCTTTTGTTTGGGTTACATCCCTTTGTTAGATATATATATATACGTGTTTGTTTTGGGCTTTGTCCCTGTCGTTTTTTCATGACATACCTTGTGTTGGGTGGAGTAAATAAAACCCCTAATACGTAGTCCTGCGCCTGTCTTCTATCATTATACAACGTGACAAACACACCTTCCATGTGGTTCATTATTTTCCATAGAACGCATAGTCCCTAGTTGATTATCCCTTACATAATAGTACATTTCTCTACACAATATATTCAATATACAGTCAGGTCCAATCATTACTGCACTTTGAAATGTAGGTGGTGGCAATGTGCTGGGTTGGGCTCATTAGCATATTTGGGGACATGGTGTAAAATATGTTGTATTTGTGCCAACCATCACTAGAAATCTTGTATGAGTTGAAGTGGTTTATCGTTATGTTAGTGAAGGTTAAGCACCTGTTTTGACACTGTTGGTTTGGCAATCAGTGTAAGAACGTGTGACAATCAAGAGCTGTACTCTTAAGAGGTAACTGTGCATTTTTCGGTAGCTTAATATTCAATAACTTGCAGTCAACTAGCTGCAAATCAGTTATTGTAAATGTCACAATAACTTACTGCAGCTCATCTGTCACACTCACTCGCCTGATGTTGTGGCAGGGAAGTGAGTATTACAAGGACATAGCAACTAGCTATTAAGGAAATATGTCTCTGTTATCACATGTGCTTTATGTCAGCCTTTAACAAGGCTGGAGAACTGACAGTGTACAAGCGTATGATGCATTTAGACGAGGGACTCAAAAACCATCATACTAGTCGGCATAGCGGGACAAGAAAGCAAGAAAGATGGTGACGGCAAAAACAAGCCAGCACTACGGTATGCATTGCAATGGTGATTTCAGTAAAAAAAACAGTGCAAATCAACATCCAGTAGAAACAACTCTATGGCAGATGGCAAAAGTTAAAATATTTTAACTCTGGCAGCAAGTTCCATCTACTGTGGAGGTTGACGGCATTCACTGCTAGCCTCAATGGCATTCACCGTCATGCTCTCATTGAAAACAATGGCATACGGTTTGCCTTGTGCCGTCTACCTCATACCATGTAAATGCAGCACAAGTGTTAATGAACAGAATACAACAGAGCACATTTGCTGGGATGTCATTCCCTCACATTTGAGACCAATAAGAGCTTGCTGAAAGCCATGCCTCCAATATTCTGATAGGCTGCCGTGGCTACAGTATGCTGCCAATTAGCAAGTAATGTTTGTCAACAGAAGAGTCAGCAAAGGCATAGTAGGTTACTAGCATGTATTACTAGTGGCAGCCAGTTGTCTGTAAGTTGTGTGGATTTTACAATAACTTACTATAGGTTTCCAGTTAAGAAAATACAATTTCACAGCAACAAGTTGCCATTAAATTACCAGAAAATCCACTTCTGTGGTCCTCTGTAGCTCAGCTGGTAGAGCAGGGCGCTTGAAACACCAAGGTAGTGGGTTCGAACCCCGGGACCACCCATACACAAAAAATGTATGCACGCATGACTGTAAGTCGCTTTGGATAAAAGCGTCTGCTAAATGGCATATTATTATTATTATTATTCTTACAGTGCATCTCATTAGTGACACCTACTCTTACAACATTTACAAAACAGACAACATCGGAGGTGCTCAACTTGCATCGTCATAACCATCAAACACTTAAACTGCTACAACACTTCCACTAACGGTTGGCACAAATACACATATATTTGACCACATCCCCAAATATGCTAATGAAGCCCACCAGTACATTGCCCCCACTTTTCAATGATGACCGTTCCTTATATTGAAAATATTGGGTAGAATAATATCCCATTACACCCACAAGGTACTGAAAAGTACCAAATGTACCTGTGAAGTGTACCTTTCAATTTTTTTGTACCCCAGGGAACAACACTCTACCCTAGCCATACACTTATTTTTTTAGAGTGTGTTAATACATGTTCCAAGCAAACCTGGTGGCACTGCAGAAACATTGATGCACTCAACCAAGAGGCTGCAATTTTAAATCCCTGACGCATTCGTGTATACTCATATGTCAAGTGTCCTTGAGCACTGCTAGTTTTACATTGATGTAACGTTGGTGGTGATAATTGGACAATTACTTACTTGATTCTGGGCAGCTTTTAGCAAAGTGCAGGAACGTATTCCTGCCAATAAGTCTGAATCCATATCTCCATATGCTCACAGACCTGGTGGTGTAGCAGGAAATGTGGCAGGACATTTCAGGTTGCTAGCGACCAAGAGATTTTGAATTAAAGTCCCAAGTGTGGACACAGTACAAAATAATAAACTTTATTTTTACACAAATTGAAATCAGAATAATGCAGCATACTGTCATTTTAAAATAAATAACACCTTAAAGTTGTTGTTATTGTACATTTTAGGCAAAAATATAAATGCAACATGCAACCATTTCATTGATTTTACTGATTTACAGTTCATATAAGGAAACCGGTCAATTTAAATAAATAAATTAGGCCCTAATCTATGGATTTCAC
The DNA here is from genome assembly GCF_964263955.1 of Coregonus lavaretus. Taxonomy (NCBI): domain Eukaryota; kingdom Metazoa; phylum Chordata; class Actinopteri; order Salmoniformes; family Salmonidae; genus Coregonus; species Coregonus lavaretus. The sequence goes on along the minus strand of NC_140008.1, from coordinate 39,750,422 downwards.
ATGACTGGGCAGGGGCGCAGCCATGGGTGTGCCTGGGAGGGAATAGGCCCACCCACTTGAGAGCCAGGGCCACCCATTGGGAAGCCAGGACCAGCCAATCAGAATGAGTTTTTCCCAAAAAAAGGGCTTTATTACAGACAGAAATACTCCTCAGTTTCATCAGCTGTCCGGGTGGCTGGTCTCAGACGATCCAGCAGGTGAAGAAGCCGGATGTGGAGGTCCTGGGCTGGCGTGGTTACAAGTGGTCTGTGGTTGTGAGGCCGGTTGGACATACTGCCAAATTCTCTAAAACAACATTGGAGGTGGCTTATGGTAGAGAAATTAACATTCAATTCTCTGGCAATAGCGCTGGTGGACATTCCTGCAGTCAGCATGCAAATTGCATGCTCCCTCAAAACTTGAGACATCTGTGGCATTGTGTTGTATGATGAAACTGCACATTTTAGAGTAACATTTTATTGTCCCCAGCACAAGGTGCACCTGTGTAATGATCATGATGTTTAATCAGCTTCTTGATATGCCACACCTGTCAGGTAGATTATCTTGGCAAAGGAGAAATGCTCACTAACCAGGATGTAAACTAATTTGTGCACAAAATTGGAGAGAAATAAACTTTTTGTGCTTATGGAAGATTTCTGGGATCTTTTATTTCAGCTCATGAAACATGGGACCAACACTTTACATGTTGTGTTTACATTTTTGTTCAGGATAACCAGTTTTGGTATTTCCCTTGCTACGGCATCCATGTCTTACCTGAGGGGAATACCCTGCCTTAGGACACGACCACTAAACAGTGTTTGTGATGGGTGAAGTGAAGTCTGAGAGTGTGTGAGAAGAATGAAGTTACACTTTGGGTCAGTAAATGCGGAACAACACACACAGTGTTGAACATTCTACATTAACCACATCACCATAACACCTCTTTGGTAATCAGCCTTCCTCAAATGGGTCTATGGATGGCTAATGTCTATCCTAACACATTCCTAATATTGAGTTGCACACCCTTTTGCCCTCAGAACAGCCTCAATTCGTCAGGGCATGGACTCTACAAGGTGTCAAAAGCATTCTCCAGGGATGCTGGCCCATGTTGACTCTAATGCTTCCCACAGTTATATCAAGTTGGCTGGATGCCCTTTGGGTGATGGACCATTCTTGATACACACGGGAAACTGTTGAGCATGAAAAACCCAGCAGCGTTGCAGTTCTTGACACACTCAAACCAGTGCGCCTGGCACCTACTACCATGCCCCGTTCAAAGGCACTTAAGTATTTTGTCTTGCCCATTCACCCTCTGAATGGCACACATACACAATCCATGTTTCAATTTTCTCAAGGCTTAAAAATCCTTCTTTAACCTGTCTCCTCCCCTTCATCTACACTGATTGAAGTGGATTTAACAAGTGACACCAATAAGGGATCATAACTTTCACCTGGATTCACCTGGTCAGTATATGTCATGGAAAGAGCAGGTGTTCCTAATGTTTTGTACACTCAGTGTATTTTGTATCATGTAATAATTACTTTTTTGTGTAATAACATACTACACAAAAAGTACACGATGATAACTGATCTGAAACTGAATTCGGCAATCTGTCTGTCTACAGTTCATGTTCATCATCTCTAGCTCCTATATGTAGCTGAGTAATAACAACCTGGTTACCAAAGCAGTCGTAAAGTAACTATCCCCATGGAATAAAGGCAGGCAGTTTATCATAAAGTGATCCCTTGTGGGGTAAATCAGTGTCTGGTAGGGCTTTTGGCCTGTCTGTTTGAGTAAGTGGCCGTTTCCGAAATCTGGCTTGCCTACTACTTACTTAAACTGCATACTGTGTACTAATCGTTCTACGTAATATTTAGCACATACTGTTTAGTAAAAAGTATACAGTATGCCACGGCCGAAACATACTACTTTTGGTGCGTTCAAGACAACTGGGAATTCTGAAATAAAACAAGCTCAGACTAGGAAAAATCCTGACATCGGTGATCTTCAGTTTGGAGAAGTCGGAGCTCTAGGATGACGCCCGAATTTCTGACTTGTAGTTCCGAGTTGGATGATCTTTCAAAGCGATGTCTCCCACTCGGAGCACCTTGTTTAGTATGCCACGGCCGAAACGTACTACTTTTGGTGCGTTCAAGACAACTGGGAATTCGGAAATAAAACGAGCTCAGACTGGGAAGAATCCTGACGTCAGTGATCTTCAGATTGGAGAAGTCGGAGCTCTAGGATGATGCCCGAATTTCTGACTTGCAATTCCGAGTTGGATGACCTTTCAAAGCGATGTTTCCCACTCGGAGCACCTTTTATTTTTCGAGTTCCCTGTTGTCTTGAACACACCATCAGTTACAGCTTCATATGAACTGGAAAGGATCGTCTGTAGCCCCACTCAGTGAACCTTCATGTTGTTGTTTTTGGCTAACGTTTGCTAAGTAGCTAGCATTTGTAACAACATATTTCAAGTAAACTTGAGTGTACCATAGGAGACCATCTCTCCCACGCTGCTCATTCACACTGCTCGTTCATGCTGCTCGTTGGTAAGTGAATGCTCCTGTTACTTGTCTCTCCATAACATGTTGACCGGTATTTTGGCTGACTGCCATGCAATTTACTGCTTGTTCTACAGCACCAACTTGCGAGTTGGTCATCTCCTGCTCGTATAGTGTATGTGCAGCCAGGATCCATACAGTGAGCAAGTCCTCCGCTTTTTCTCTGTTTGCCATACTGGTGTGTGACTTGGTGTGTGTTGCTTGTGTGTTTGCCATTTCACTGGCTGTGCTTGCTTTTTTTTGGGGGGGGGGGGGGGGGGGGGGGGGGCTGTATTTGCGAACCCACTGTAGCTCATAGCAAACTTGTAGTAAATTCCTGTCAAGAAGAGAGACACGGAAGCCCTATAGTTTCAAATGGAGGTGGCTAACAAACGTTTTCAAAGCTGCAGGAGATGTGTTTATTTGGCTCTATTCTGGGACAATGTGGACCGTCTGGACTTTCAATGTAGCAACTGTTTGCTTGCAGAGGACTACAGGGGCGAAGTGGCTACTCTTAGCAAACAAGTAGCGAACTTACACAAGCTACTGGGGAAGCCATGTCTGCCTACTTTCTGTTTCTCTTCTACTCCAGTAGCTGGACGCCGCTCTGGCCTGGTGGGAGTGTTGGCACCAGGTCGTCTCTCCACAGCCGACTGGCCAGTGCTCTGCAGGGATCCCTCCCCGAAGGGTTCTCCCCCTTCCCTGGAGAATGGAGTTAGTAGGATGCTTCTGGTTTACTTAGTGGATGTTCCTAGTCTTGACCCTACCAACCAGCCATGGCGGCACGTCACTCACCGTAGAAGTAGAAAGCAGCGGCCTTTGGCGATATGGGCCTCCTTGGCGGTGGGAAGCCTGGACCGGATACAGACTTCAAACAGCTTGTAGCCCTGGATCCAGAGGTTCCAGCGCCTTCATCCCTAGGGGCTTCCGCTTCAAGATCGAATCTGGAGGTACCTGCGCCTTGTCCCCTCTCCGGTGGCTTCTACGGTGAATGAGGCTTTGTTGGTTATGGGAGGCTCGAACTGGGTGCCAAGAGTTGCGGACGTGCGAGATTCTGCCTCTTGCAAGTCGTGAATGGGTCTCCCGAATCATGCGAGGCGTAGGAATGGACGGATTTCCTCTCCCATCTCGCCGGCTGTTTTTTTAGGCAGCTATATGGTAAGAAACTTCTCGGTTCCTCTAGCAAAAACCATGTGCTACACGGCGCTCGAGTACAGGATAATACTAGGCCGCTCCCCACCGTTGTACGTCAGCACACAAAGATTGATGCTGTTTTAAACAACGGGTGGGTCAAATTCTGGATGCTGATTGGTTAAAACCACATTCCAGCCGGTGTCTATTCCACAAATTACACGAATTACAAATTCTATGATGTTTAAATGCCTATTTACTCTGTTCGATCTGACTGTGCAATCCACTGTCTCATCAGCCCAGCCAGGCAATGTATAAACCTGATCTCCACTATAAAAAGCATCTAGACATTATCTCACATTTATTTTAGACTAGCATTTGGTTTTCAACAGCGAAGATTTGTACAAACCTTGCTGTCTGTCTCTTCGATATTTGCAACATTGTTTCAATATTCAAATTTGATCTCCAGCTGTCCCATAGTAATGGACGTGTCGGGACGAGACAGACAGGCAGACAGCTTTTCTCAGCCAGTCAAAATCATGAATCAGCATAATTCTATGGATATATAGAAAGGAATATCAATAGAAAACAGGTCAACCTAAATTAAATGCAGCTATTTAGCAGTCTTTCCAGCTTCAGTTTGAAGTGATTGTGTTAGCTGTGTTGTTGGCTAGCTCCTGTGAATAACACTGTTATTCAACATTGTCCTGACAAGAGAGCACTTTTTCTATTTCAGGTAAAATCACTCATCATTAGCTCATTGTTATGGATGTATCCAAATAAATGTACCTAGAAGACATCTTAAACAAATGCAAATGCAGCTATTTTGCTGTTATTCTGGCTGCACGTGACTATAAGTTAACTGTAGTTGGCTAGCTAGCAAGCAAGAGATAAGAACGTTACCAGCCAGTATGGCAATAGAACATTTAGAACAAACATTTAGGTCGCGTTCATAGATACAGAACAGAAAGACAACGCGTCTCTGGCAAATTATGTTTTTTACTGTATGTCAATACTTATTTGAATATGTTGGTAACCCGTTGTATAAAAGTGATAATGCCCTTGAAGCCGGTGTTTGGAGGATATATTGGCATGGTTTGCCAACAACACCCGTGCCAATATATCCTCCAAACACTGGGTTCTCGGGCATTATCACTTAAGTAGTCCATGTGGGACTTAATGACATTAGGAATGGTAGCTCGGAATGGCTGAAAAAGGATTTTGAAGAACTGATTGGGTCTCTGCTGGACACCAAAAAATGTCTTATCATTTCTGGCCCTGTGCCCTCACTGGGTCGAGGTATTGAACATTTTATCAGACTACTAGCACTTCACAACTGGCTACGTGACTACTGCAGCTCCATGGGTGTATCTTTTGTAGACAACTTTGACACCTTTTGGAAGGAGGATAGGATCCACCCTAATCATTTGGGTGCCTGGATCCTGTCCAAACGCTTCAAGGCAACGCTGAAGTATTGACTGATCAAATCAAGCTCCTCAAAAGTACAGTATCTGAACTTGTTGTGTTAGGAGATCTAAATCTTGATTGGCTTACACATGCCTCAGATCAGTTTAAGAATATCTGTCTTAAGTTCAACTTGGCTCAGCTAATAATGAAACCCACTCGGATTAATGTAAAAAAACCTAGCAAACTCCTCATTGATTGACCTTAACCGTCCCCATAAGTATTTGGCTAGTGGTGTTTTTGCAAATGATATCAGCGACCACTGCTCTATTGCTTGCATTAGATTGAAAAACTCTGACCCTCTTATAATTGTGAAGAGAAATTGTAAAAAAAAAACTATTGCCCGAGGCGTTCCTTCATGATCTATATTATTTCAAGTTTTTTTCTACTAGCTGCATACCAGACACCTGTTTTGGTACTTTAATTTCTCTCATCCATTTTACCTCTCTGGCTGATAAACATGCCCCTTTCAAGCAACTCAGTGTCAAAAACAGAACTAATCCATGGTACTCTCCTGTACTCTCAGACCTCATCTTGATACGAAATCAAGCCTGGGCCAAGACAAACTGGCTCGTTAGCTGATTGGCAGCTATTTAGGCAATTGAGAAATAGGTGCACTGCCTCGGTTAAACAGGCCAAATCAAACTACTTCCTTAGCGCTATGACAGACTCAGTTAGTGAGCCCTCTAAATTCTGGAAAACCGTTAATTCACCGAAGCGGGGTCTAAGCAAGTAGTTTTAGACTCCTACATTCTTACTGGAAAAGTTTATATTTGTGATGCCTTCAATCAGCATTTTATCTGAACTGGTTTCTTATTTGAAAGAAATGGTGGTCCTACTGGTCTTGGCCGGTCAGTTGACTGTTCTTCCCACATACAGCCTCCAGTTGCCTCGATGGATGGTCAGTCCACCTCACGTGACTTGGGAAATGGTAGTCAGGGTTTTTCTTTTTGGCAACTTACAGAAACAGAAGTTATTGCTGCCTTATTAGCTATTTACACCAAGAAGCCATTAGGGGCTGACGATTTGGATCCGTCTTTGCTTAAGTATGCAGTGCCCCTCATTGGTGGCTCAGTAACACACATTTTTTATTTAACTTTAGTATCAGGAAATATTCCAAAAGTGTGGAAACTCTATAAGAGCAGGGATAGTAGTGTGTGGTGAGTGTGGTGAAAGGAGTCAGACGCAGGAGGGTAATCACCGAATACAGAGTTTATTCCTTCGTTGACACACAAATGCGCTCCAATAGCGATCAACGAAACAGGCACAGGGGAAACAAACATCCCTGGCAATTACACCGTAACAGATTCCAATAATACATAGGCACAGGGGGAAAATCTACCCTGGCAACACAATGTTATGAGTAGCTCCACCGAGCTACATACTCTCACAATTAACAATCACCCACAAGGACAAGGGGGCAGAGGGAACACTTATACACAGACTAATTAGGGGATTAGAACCAGGTGTGTGTGATTGACAAGACAATTGATATGATGATTGGGGCGGCAGTGGTTAGTACTCCGGTGACGACGAACGCCGAAGCCTTCCTCGAACATGGAGGGGAGGCAGCCTCGGCCGAAGTCATGACATAGTGACCTCGATAATTATTGACCAATTTCCAGCCTCCCTAGTCTTGCAAAAATCCTAGAATCATTGGTCAACAAACAGCTACGTTATTATATATCTGTAAATGGTACTCTTAATGTTAATCAATCCGGATTCAGACCTAAACATAGTACCACAATGGCTACCATGCTTGTTGTAAATGATATTGCAAATGCCTTAGGTGATAGAAAGAATTGTGCTGCCATGTTTGTAGACTTGTCAAAAGCTTTTGATACTGTAGACCATGTTATTCTGTTGAATAAGCTGTCCTCGATAGGGCTTGGTACTGATGCTTGCCGATGGTTTCATAATTATCTCAATGACAGAACTCAGGCCATCAAGGTAGATGAGGGTCAAAACTGAGTTCCCCAGACTTACATAAAGGGGTGCCCCAACGTTTGATACTTGGGCCAATTCTGTTTTCAATCTATATAAATAACATTGGTAATGCTACACTGCTCAAAAAAATAAAGGGAACACTGAAACAACACATCCTAGATCTGAATGAATGAAATAATCGTATTAAATACTTTACATAGTTGAATGTGCTGACAACAAAATCACACAAAAATTATCAATGGAAATCAAATTGATCAACCCATGGAGGTCTGGATTTGGAGTCACCCTAAAAATTAAAGTAGAAAACCACACTACAGGCTGATCCAACTTTGATGTAATGTCCTTAAAACAAGTCAAAATGAGGCTCAGTAGTGTGTGTGGCCTCCACGTGCCTGTATGACCTCCCTACAACGCCTGGGCATGCTCCTGATGAGGTGGCGGATGGTCTCCTGAGGGATCTCCTCCCAGACCTGGACTAAAGCATCCACCAACTCCTGGACAGTCTGTGGTGCAATGTGGCGTTGGTGGATGGAGTGAGACATGATGTCCCAGATGTGCTCAATTGGATTCAGGTCTGGGGAACGGGCGGGCCAGTCCATAGCATCAATGCCTTCCTCTTGCAGGAACTGCTGACACACTCCAGCCACATGAGGTCTAGCATTGTCTAGCATTAGGAGGAACCCAGGGCCAACCGCACCAGCATATGGTCTCACGAGGGGTCTGAGGATCTCATCTCGGTACCTAATGGCAGTCAGGCTACCTCTGGCGAACACATGGAGGGCTGTGCGGCCCCCCAAAGAAATGCCACCCCACACCATGACTGACCCACCGCCAAACCGGTCATGCTGGAGGATGTTGCAGGCAGCAGAACGTTCTCCACGGCATCTCCAGACTCTGTCACGTCTGTCCCATGTGCTCAGTGTGAACCTGCTTTCATCTGTGAAGAGCACAGGGCGCCAGTGGCAAATTTGCCAATCTTGGTGTTCTCTGGCAAATGCCAAACGTCCTGCACGGTGTTGGGCTGTAAGCACAACCCCCACCTGTGGACGTCAGGCCCTCATACCACCCTCATGGAGTCTGTTTCTGACCGTTTGAGCAGACACATGCACATTTGTGGCCTGCTGGAGGTCATTTTGCAGAGATCTGGCAGTGCTCCTCCTGCTCCTCCTTGCACAAAGGCGGAGGTAGCGGTCCTGCTGCTGGGTTGTTGCCCTCCTACGGCCTCCTCCACGTCTCCTGTTGTACTGGCCTGTCTCCTTGTAGCGCCTCCATGCTCTGGACACTACGCTGACAGACACAGCAAACCTTCTTGCCACAGCTCGCATTGATGTGCCATCCTGGATGAGCTGCACTACCTGAGCCACTTGTGTTGGTTGTAGACTCCGTCTCATGCTACCACTAGAGTGAAAGCACCGCCAGCATTCAAAAGTGACCAAAACATCAGCCAGGAAGCATAGGAACTGAGAAGTGGTCTGTGGTCACCACCTGCAAAACCAGTCCTTTATTGGGGGTGTCTTGCTAATTGCCTATAATTTCCACCTGTTGTCTATTCCATTTGCACAACAGCATGTGAAATGTATTGTCAATCAGTGTTGCTTCCTAAGTGGACAGTTTGATTTCACAGAAGTGTGATTGACTTGGAGTTACATTGTGTTGTTTAAGTGTTCCCTTTTTTGAGCAGTGTATATATATATATATATATATATATATATATATATATATATATACAGTGAGGGAAAAAAGTATTGGATCCCCTGCTGACATTGTACGTTTGCCCACTGACAAAGACATGATCAGTCTATAATTGTAATGGTAGGTTTATTTGAACAGTGAGAGACAGAATAACAACAACAAAAAAATCCAGGAAAACGCATGTCAAAAATGTTATAAATTGATTTGCATTTTAATGAGGGAAATAAGTATTTGATCCCCTCTCAATCAGAAAGATTTCTGGCTCCCAGGTGTCTTTTATACAGGTAACGAGCTGAGATTAGGAGCACACTCTTAAAGGGAAAACAATTGGTAACACACTGCGCCGTGAAGGACTGAAATCCTGCAGCGCCCGCAAGGTCCCCCTGCTCAAGAAAGCACATATACAGGCCCGTCTGAAGTTTGCCAATGAACATCTGAATGATTCAGAGGAGAACTGGGTGAAAGTGTTGTGTTCAGATGAGACCAAAATCGAGTTCTTTGACATCAACTCAACTCGCCGTGTTTGGAGGAGGAGGAATACTGCCTATGGCCCCAAGAACACCATCCCCACGGTCAAACATTGAGATGGAAACGTTATGCTTTGGGGGTGTTTTTCTTCTAAAGGGACAGGACAACTTCACCGCATCAAAGGGATGATGGACGGGGCCATGTACTATCAAATCTTGGGTGAGAACCTCCTTCCCTCAGCCAGGGCATTGAAAATGGGTCGTGGATGGGTATTCCAGCATGACAATGACCCAAAACACACGGCCAAGGCAACAAATGAGTGGCTCATGAAGAAGCACATTAAGGTCCTGGAGTGGCCTAGCCAGTCTCCAGACCTTAATCCCATAGAAAATCTGTGGAGGGAGCTGAAGGTTTGAGTTGCCAAACGTCAGCCTCGAAACCTTAATGACTTGGAGAAGATCTGCAAAGAGGAGCGGGACAAAATCCCTCCTGAGATGTGTGCAAACCTGGTGGCCAACTACAAGAAACGTCTGACCTCTGTGATTGCCAACAAGGGTTTTGCCACCAAGTACTAAGTCATGTTTTGCAGAGGGGTCAAATACTTATTTCCCTCATTAAAATGCAAATCAATTTATAATATTTTTTTACATGCGTTTTCTGGATTTTTGTTGTTGTTATTCTGTCTCTCACTGTTCAAATAAACCTGCCATTAATATTATAGATGAGCATGTCTTTGTCAGTGGGCAAACTTACAAAATCAGCAGGAGATCAAATAATGTTTTCCCTCACTGTAAATGTTGCTGCTCACTAAATCACATTCTGCCAGTTGTCATGAAACAGTATAAAGTCAGGAAAATGTCCTCCCTTTCTTTTCCTTATGGGGATTGTAAACAAGAGCAAAGTGGATTTGTCTTTGTTTCCCAAGTGAAAGGTAATGTACACTCTGTGGTTACCTTAGATTTCCCCTTCAATAAGCCATTGTAAGGAATCTAAGGGCTCTATTCAATTTGTATCACTGAAGTGTTACAGATTGCGTGCTAGGAATGTAAAAGTAATTTCCGATTGAGCCAACATATGCAGCGTTTACAGTGAATGCAGTCTCCGAACATTGCCTTTAAATTTCAATCACACTGTAACGCTGAATTTCCACAATACAGATTAAATTGAACCCTAAGACTGCGCCTGAAATGGTACCCAATTCCATATATAGTGCACTACTATACCTGTGGGCCCTGGTCAAAGGAAGTGCACTATATAGGGAATAGGGTTCCCATTTCGGATGTAGCTCAAGCTTACAGTATTTAGGAGGAAAAGGGAGACCTTTCTGTGTCCTGACCTGGACATTGGACAGATGCATTGCAGCACAGAGAGAGTAAAGAGAGTTCCCTAATTATTTACAGTCTTGACATGGCACTCACTCCTCACATAGTGGCATTTCCCTGGGTCAACACAGCAGTGTTTGGGGAGCTTGTCCTGCTTTCAGCAGCTGTTCCCATAAACCACTGGGACGGAAGGAAGCAGGCATGTCAATCTGAGAGTTTTCTTGTCAAAGAGACAAGGATTTAACTATAGGTTTTATATGGAAATCCAGGGTTAATGTTAATTCCATGAAAATTCAGTCGGTTCAGTTAACTTCCTGAATTGAGATGGAATTGACCCCAACCCTGTCAGCCTCCAAACTTTTAAACGTTTAAAAACTCAGCCTGGTCCATGCTATATTTAACTGAACTGGCAAAACAATTGACGCATGTGACAGCTCTGAGGTCTTCGTCAGGCAATTCCTTTTCTTGTCGGATGTTATCGTTAGCTGTAGTGTAGTGAACCCAGGATCCAGGTCTGTTTTGGAGCCAGGGGGCTGTGTGCATGATAGCCCTACCAGAGACAGAGACAGGGCTGTCAGAATCAGCCTCACATGGCCATTGGCTCTCCAAATGTGGATGTACACTGAGTACAGCTCTTTCCATGACATAGACTGACCAGGTGAATCCAGGTGAAAGCTATAATCCCTTATTGATGTCACTTCAATCAGTGTAGATGAAGGGGAGGAGACAGGTTAAAGAAGGATTTTTAAGCCTTGAGACAATTGAGACATGGATTGTGTATGTGTGCCTTTGAACAGGGTATGACAGTAGGTGCCAGGTGCACCGGTTTGAGTGTGTCAAGAACTGCAGTGCTGCTGGGTTTTTCATGCTCAACAGTTTCCTCTGTGTATCAAGAATGGTCCACCACCTAAAGGACATCCATCCAACTTGACCCAACTGTTGGAAGCATTGGAGTCAACATGGGCCAGCATCTCTGTGGAACGGTTTCGACACCTTGTTGTCACGATTCAGACAGACGACCAGAGGACCACAATTGCGTCACACCAGAAAGTTTATTAAAACTTAAGGGAAAAGGGAAGTAGGGAGTGAGTGAAGGCTCCAGGGGTAACAGGGATCCCGTCCAATGTGCTGGGTCTGTGCCCCCCCCCAGTGGCAGCGATGCGTCCTATGAAGCCGGTGGTGGGTGGTCCAGAAGTCCTGGGGGGGGGGGAGACACAGACACAACAGGGCGGATGAAACAAGGCAGCAGTACAGTTCAAGGGAAATCCAAATACGTAGTAGCAAGGCAGAAGGCTGGTCAGAGTTACCGGGATCGAAGAGTAGTCAGGAGTCGTTATGGCAAAAAGCAGGTCTGGATCTCCTGGGGCAGAAGAGTATCCAAACATCAGGCAGGTCCGGGAACACAAAACCAGGGTGAGCCAGAAGCGCGAGCAAACAGGTTCCGGGTGTGAGCTTTGCAGACGATCTGACAAAGGAGAGCTGAAAGACAGGGCTTTAAATACTGGGAGAGGTAGTGGGTAATGCAGCGCAGCTGGCAGAGTAATTAGAGCAGAGCAGAGCAGGGACAGGTGGAGCTAGTTAGGCTGAGTAGAGAGAGTGGTGAGCAGAGTGGAAGAAAATTAAGGTGGTAACCCGGTGGAGTGAGAGGCTCATGACAGAACCCCCCCCCCAAGGGACGGCCCCAGAAGTCCCAAGAGCAACACCACGCCGGGCGGGAGGAGGGGAGCCGGAGGAGGGCTAGAACTCCTCCGAACGGTCCGAGTGAACGTCCTCATCCTCGGAGGAAGCCGGAGGGCCGTGGTCGGGAGATGGGACAGGTCCCGAGACAGGATCAGGCACAGGACAGGAAGCCGAGCGGGCAGGACGGTTAGGGACCCCTCTGGGGCGGCCCCTACGGATTGCAGGTTGATCAGGATGCCGTTGGTGGAAGGCGGTGATGAGAGTCCTATCCACAATCCGACTAGCTGGCACCCAGGTCCTTTCCTCAGGTCCATAGCCCTCCCAGTCAATGAGGTACTGGAGACCCCTACCCCTCCGTCTGGACCGAAGCAGGCGGCGGACGGTGTAAACCAGACCACCATCGACGAGCCGTGGAGGAGGAGGACAAGGCGCAGCAGGGACCAGCGGACTCTCATGAATGGGCTTAATCTTAGACACATGGAAAGTGGGGTGCACCCTCAGGGAATTAGGCAGTTGGAGCCGGACAGCAGTTGGGCTAATCACTCTTATGATAGGGAATGGGCCAATGAACCGAGGTGCCAGCTTCTGCGACTCCACCCTGAGTGGCAGGTTCTTCGATGACAACCACACCCTTTGACCAACATGGTAGGTGGGAGCAGGAATTCTCCGACGGTTGGCCCCGGTAGTGTAGCTGGCAACGGATCTGAGGAGTGTGGCTCGGGCTTGTGACCAGGTGCGGCGACATCGACGGGCAAAAGCAAGTGCAGATGGGCAAGTAACCTCCTCTTCCTGGCTGGCAAATAGAGGAGGCTGGTATCCATAAACACATTGGAAAGGGGACATACCGATGGCAGAGCAGGTCAGAGAATTGTGTGCGTACTCCACCCATGTCAATTGCTGCGACCAGGAGTGGGGGTTGCGTGAAGTCATGCATCGCAGTGCCTTCTCGAGCTCCTGATTTGCCCGCTCTGACTGCCCATTGGATTGGGGATGGAATCCGGAAGTCAGACTGACTGTGGCTCCCAGCAGGTGACAGAACTCCTTCCAAAAAGCGGAGGAGAATTGTGGACCACGGTCAGAAACTACATCCTTTGGCAGTCCGTGGATCCGGAAGACGTGTTCCAGGACCACCTGGGCGGTCTCCTTGGCGGTTGGGAGCTTGGGGAGGGGAATGAAGTGTGCCATCTTGCTGAATCGGTCAACTATGGTGAGAATGACGGTCATGCCACTTGAAGGGGGCAGCCCCGTGACAAAGTCAAGGGCGATGTGAGACCAGGGACGTCTGGGCACAGGCAGGGGCTGCAGCAATCCGGCTGGGGGCTGGCAGGACGACTTGTGTTGGTTGCAGATGGGGCAGGCTTGGACGAATTCCCGTACATCCTTTCTCAGAGAGGGCCACCAGAACCTCTGGGCGAGCAGGTTGTAAGTGCGGGTGGAGCCAGGGTGACAAGCTAGGCGGGAGTCATGTCCCCACTGAACGACCTGGGACCTCAGGTTTTCGGGGACAAAAAGGCGGTCAGCTGGGCAAGTGCTGGGACCTGGCTGGTTACGGAGAGCTTCCAGCACCTGTTCCTCAACAGCCCAGGTCAGAGCTGCTACGATGCAGGGACTTGGCAGAATCGACACAGGGTCCTTGGAGGGGGTGTCATCCTTCTGGAATTGACGGGAGAGGGCGTCTGGCTTGGTGTTGCGTGATCCAGGCCGGTATGACAGAGTGAAATTAAACCTGGTGAAGAACAGGGCCCAGCGGGACTGCCTGGAGTTCAACCGTTTGGCCGTGCGGATGTACTCCAAGTTCTTATGATCGGTCCAAACGAGAAATGGAATGGTGGACCCCTCCAGCCAGTGACGCCACTCCTCCAAGGCAAGCTTCACAGCCAGCAGCTCACGGTTCCCTATGTCGTAATTGCACTCAGAGGGGGACAACCGACGTGAGAAAAAGGCACAGGGATGGAGCTTCCTATCCTCCGCAGCCCACTGAGAAATCACAGCACCAACTCCCACATCCGAGGCGTCCACCTCCACAATGAATTGCCGGTCCACATCAGGCATCTGGAGGATGGGAGCGGAGGTGAACCTCACCTTGAGGGTACTGAAGGCTTTGTCGGCTGCTGGGGTCCAGGTGAAGGGTTGCTTGGTGCTGGTTAGAGCAGTGAGAGGGGCAGCAACGGTACTGTAGTTCCGGATAAACTTTCTATAGAAGTTAGCAAACCCCAGAAACTGTTGCAGCTTCTTTCTGTTCTCCGGAACTGGCCATGAAGTGACTGCTGATACTTTGGCAGGATCCATTTGGATACTTCCCTCTGCCACTATGTACCCCAGGAAGGCCACTGTCTTGACGTGAAACTCACATTTCTCTGCCTTGGCGTAGAGGGAATTCTCCAGAAGACGGTGAAGGACTTGCTGGACATGGCGGGTGTGTTCAGACAGGTTTCTGGAGTAGATTAAGATGTCATCCAGGTAAACGAAGACAAACTTGTTTAACATGTCCCGCAGTACATCATTCACTAGAGCCTGGAACACAGCAGGAGCATTGGTGAGTCCAAAAGGCATAACCAGATACTCGTAGTGGCCTGTTGGTGTATTGAATGCGGTTTTCCATTCATCTCCCTCCCGGATCCGCACTAGGTGGTAAGCGTTTCTGAGATCCAACTTGGTAAAAACAGTGGCTCCCTGGAGCAACTCAAAAGCAGAGGTGAGCAGAGGCAGAGGGTAACGGTTTTTCACTGTGATGTCGTTGAGTCCCCTGTAGTCGATGCAGGGGCGAAGAGATCCGTCCTTCTTCCCCACAAAGAAGAAGCCAGCACCAGCAGGAGATGAAGATGAACGGATTAATCCTGCGGACAGAGAGCCATTGATGTAGTCCTCCATGGACTTTCTTTCAGGAGCAGACAACGAATAAAGACGGCCCTTTGGAGGGGCTGTTCCAGGGAGGAGGTCGATGGCACAGTCGTACGGTCGGTGAGGGGGCAGAGATGTGGCTCTTGCTTTGTTAAACACTTCTCTGAGACCATGGTAGCATTCTGGGACATTGGAGAGGTCAGGAGCGGAGTTAGTAGGTACTGGCCGAGGGGGTAGTGCGGCAGCAAGCAGGCAGGTTCGGTGGCAGTCCTCTCCCCACTCCCTGATCACCCCGGTCACCCAGTCGAGCTGAGGGTTGTGCCGGCGGAGCCATGGGTAACCCAGGATGAGGGGTTGGCCTGGAGAGGGGAGCAGGTGAAACTGGATAGTTTCTTGATGGTTTCCGGACAGACCCATCGAGACCGGGGCCGTGACATGAGTGACCGATCCGAGTAAGTGTCCGTCCAGTGCCCGGGCAGGAATAGGAGGTGTCAAACGGAGGTTCTCCAGTCCCAGTTGGCGTGCCAGCTTGATGTCCATTATGTTGGCTTCGGCGCCAGAATCCACCAGAGCAGCCAGGGTGTGAGTTGAGTCAGAGAGGCGGAGGTGAACTTGCAGCAGGGGTTTGCGGTCGGAGGACTGGATGGTCATTGAACTCAACCGGACTCCCCCTATGCCCGGTGAGCTTCGGCCCTTTAAAGGGCAGGTTACCACACGATGTCCATCACCTCCACAATAGAGGCAGAGGTTTGAGGTGAAGCGGCGCTGGCGCTCTGCAGGAGTGAGAGAGGCTCGCCCAATCTCCATAGGCTCAGACTGATCAAGCTGACCTGGGTGAGTGGCAGTAGATGACAGGAGCCCAGTCGGATCTCTCCGAATGCCGGTAGTAGGTGGACCTTGGCGCCCCCTCTCACGACGACGGGTCTGTATCCTTCTGTCGATCCTGACAGTCAGTGCGATGGCTTCATCAAGAGTGGAAGGCAGTTCATGGGAGACCAACTCGTCCTTGATATAGTCAGCCAAACTATGGAAGAACGCGTCCACCAACGATGGTGTGTTCCAAGAACTTCGTCTAGCCAGGGTTCGGAAGTCGATGGAATGGTCTGCGACTGTACGTCTGCCTTGTCGAATACTGAACAGTTCACGAGACGCCTCTGCGGTTGGTGAATCCAGGTCAAACACCTTCAGCATCTCCTCAGCAAACAGGTCGAAGGTTGCACATGCGGGGGTTTGACGTTCGAACTCTGCTGTTCCCCAGAGTCGAGCTCGGCCCGTCAGGTGAGTGATGGCATACCCAACTTTAGCCCCCTCCGTGGCGAAGGTCCTTGGCTGCAAGGAGAACTGAAGTCGGCAGCTAGTCAGGAATGGCCGGACCTGGGTTGAATCGCCGTTGAACCGCTCGGGGTTTCCAATCTTGGGTTCCGGAGCAGCGGCTGCAATGACCGGGGCAGGTAACTCGGGGGCAGGGCTGGTGGGCAGACTGGCTGGGGTAAGGTTGGTGAGGAGTTGAATGATCATGGCGAGTTGTTGTTGCTGCTGCTGGAACTACTGCTCATGCTCGTCGGTTTCCATGTCGGGGGAAGTGTGCGCTGAGTCCATAATGGTCAGATCGTACTGTCACGATTCAGACAGACGACCAGAGGACCACAATTGCGTCACACCAGAAAGTTTATTAAAACTTAAGGGAAAAGGGAAGTAGGGAGTGAGTGAAGGCTCCAGGGGTAACAGGGATCCCGTCCAATGTGCTGGGTCTGTGCCCCCCCCCAGTGGCAGCGATGCGTCCTATGAAGCCGGTGGTGGGTGGTCCAGAAGTCCTGGGGGGGGGGGAGACACAGACACAACAGGGCGGATGAAACAAGGCAGCAGTACAGTTCAAGGGAAATCCAAATACGTAGTAGCAAGGCAGAAGGCTGGTCAGAGTTACCGGGATCGAAGAGTAGTCAGGAGTCGTTATGGCAAAAAGCAGGTCTGGATCTCCTGGGGCAGAAGAGTATCCAAACATCAGGCAGGTCCGGGAACACAAAACCAGGGTGAGCCAGAAGCGCGAGCAAACAGGTTCCGGGTGTGAGCTTTGCAGACGATCTGACAAAGGAGAGCTGAAAGACAGGGCTTTAAATACTGGGAGAGGTAGTGGGTAATGCAGCGCAGCTGGCAGAGTAATTAGAGCAGAGCAGAGCAGGGACAGGTGGAGCTAGTTAGGCTGAGTAGAGAGAGTGGTGAGCAGAGTGGAAGAAAATTAAGGTGGTAACCCGGTGGAGTGAGAGGCTCATGACACTTGTAGTGTCCATGCCCCGACGAATTGTGGCTGTTCTGAGGGCAAAAGGGTGTGCAACTCAATATTAGGAAGGTGTTCGTAATGTTTTGTACACTCAGTGTCAGCGTTATATATAGTCCAATTTTCAACTTTTAAACCCCACCAAGTTTTTAAGCTGAACCAGCTACTGTACCATGGCCTTATAAATGACAGTTTTATCTTCCCTACAGATGAATCATTTTATTCATATAGCCTATATGTTCCCCTCTTTTTTTCAGTTTCTGGAGTGTGTGTGTGTGGGGGGGGGGGGGGGGGGGGGGGGGGTCTGTGTCTGTATAGCCAGTAGTGGAATGTCACACTGGTATCTCGATGGGGAACAGGTGACAGGGGGCTCAAGTATTGTTCTTTCGATTTCTCTCCCCCTCCCTCTCTCTGCTGTCTCTAGCTCTCTTTCTTCATTCTCTGTTTTCTTTTCTCTATGTAATAAAACTCCCTTGATGTACTGGACTCATGATGGATCTCCTCTCTGTCTTTCCTTTCCAACTTGCTCCGGAGGGATGGAGGGGACATCAGGCTGCCTGCGGCCACACATACATTTAATTTTTTTCTGAAATGAAAGCCAAAAAGCAAACTGTTGGGGCTTTTCAATTTTTATACTCCAGTTGAAAATACGATTATTGTAGAGCAATGTGACTTGTATTAACATTATTTCACAATGTTTAACATTGTGTTAACACCATTTCACAATAATGTTTTTTGAAAAAAACATACCTATTAACCATGCACTATCAATCACTTCTATAGGCCTAGTTCAGATTAAATAATTTGGTGTGATGAACCAATAACAAAGGGAGAAATGCAGAGAACAAGGTAAAACAATTTTACCAGTTGTATTTAGTTTGTCATTATGGAGACACCTATTGGATAAATGTGGTAACATTTTGCTGCGTAACATTTTTGGGGGGCTAGTTTTCAGGCATTGTGGGTGGGTTTTGAGTGGTCATTGAGCTAGAAATTTTAGCAACCCTGAATGTGTAAACCCTTTATCTAGCAGCCAACCTGTTTGCACCAATCCCTTGTAATTACAGTAAAATACTGCGAAATACAAACCACTCCCCTCAATGAACTTCATTCATCCATTCATTCATGCATTCATTCTGATTACGGTAGTATTTAATTTTTTACAATAAGATACAGTCAATTTTATGGTATTGTACTGTGTGTCATTACACAGTACTTGCTTTGATACCATATTTATATTACAGTAAGTGTACTGTAATATGAAATACAGAATTTTACTTCACAGTTTGTCCATCTGGCACTGCAGACAGGCTAGAGCAAATGCTCAAAGTATTTGAAATATTTCGAATAGCATTTGAACCCAGCTCTGCTGTGTTATAACCAATACTTCACTCATGTCATTGGTTAAGGAAAACGTGCTCAGGTGAAACATCCTCAGGTGTTTTGAATTGGTGCCATTCTCTTCTTATTAGAACACTACTCTCATCAAATAAGATGACTTCCGAAGGCATCCCCATATGAGTACTTCTTGTCAATCTGATTTATTTGGTATTGTCAGAATGCACAGTTCATCTCTCTCTGTTTCATTCATTCTCTTGTCAGTGTTATTATGTGTTTGCCTGGCTACCCAGACTCATCGCTCCGGCTAAATGCCACGCCACACCCACAAACCTTTGCTTCTTCTCTGCAATGAGTCTGGATTTGACTCCCTCCCCGACCCTTCTAGAATGCAAACAAATTTGGACCATCTGATTGGTCCCAGAATCTGATGGGTTGGGCCAGAGCCAGAACACTTGTGGGTAAAGCACCCTCATTTGCTTTGGTACACTGATTGGTTAGAAACAATCCAATTGCTGATGACTTTGTTTTGTACAACGCCCCTCGTCACCACAAACAACTTCAATGATGGCAGATTCAGACTGAAGTACGTAGCGATCGATAGAGCAGCGGAATAATTCAGTGTGAGTCGTCAGGCAAAATATGTGTATCCAATATACAGTTACTGCCTGAAGGGTGATGAATGAAGAGTTATACTGTATTAGTTTGCACTTCCAGCCATGTATATATTTTCTCTAGCATGGCGAATCAGAATGATTGACATGGCAGCTTATTGAAAGTTCTATAAGAGGTGATACTTGAGAGAATCCTAGAAGGTACAGTATGTTTGAAGTGATATCACATTATTTTGAATTTGAACGGGAAACACCACACTCTTACCTAGGCTTACGTGCACTGCCACCCATACTACAGCAGAGTAGCACTATGGATGTGCCTGATATTGTGGAGGTGGTACTACAAAGGAGTGTGTGATATATGAGAGGTGTAATAGTGTTATAAGTTGGTTACGACATGAGTGAATCTCTACCCATCAAGAGTTGTGTTTGTAAACTTAGTGTGTCTCTCCATGCAAATAAGGTTGGTTCAAATCAAATCAAATTTCATTTGTCACATGCTTCATAAACAACAGGAATAGACTAACAGTGAAGTGCTTACTTACGGGCCATTCCCAACAATGCAGAGATTTAAAAAATGTAAGAATAGAAAGATAACACAAGTGCAAAGGGAAGTCAATGCAGATAGTCTGGGTAGCTATTTGGTTAACTATTTAGCAGTCTTATGGCTCGGTGTAGAAGCTGTTCAGGGTCCTGTTGGTTCCAGATTTGGTGCATCGGTACCACTTGCCGTGCGGAAGCAGAGAGAACAGTATGACTTGGGTGGCTGGGAGTCTTGACAATTTTTAGGGCCTTCCACTGACACCGTTTGGTATAGAGGTCATGGATGGCAGAGAGCTCGGTCCTAGTGATGTACTGGGCCGTACGCACTACCCTCTGTAGCGCCTTGCGGTCGGATGCCAAGCAGTTGCCATACCAAGCGGTGATGCAGCCAGTCAAGATGCTCTCAATGGTGCAGCTGTATTACTTTTTGAGGATCTAAGGGCCCATGCCAAATCTTTTCAGCATCCTGAGAGGGAAGAGGCATTGTCGTTCCTTTTTTACGACTGTGTTGGTGTGTTTGGACCATGTTAATTCCTTAGTGATGGCCACCAAGGAACTCGAAGCTCTTGACCCGCTCCACTACAGCCCTGTCAATGTGGATGGGGGCGTGCTTGGCACTCCGTGTCCTGTAGTCTACAATCAGCTCCTTTGTCTTGCTGACGTTGAGGGTAAGGTTGTTGCCCTGGCACTACACTACCAGTACACTGATCTCCTTTCTATACGCTGTCTCATTTTCGTCGGTGATCAGGCCTACCGCCGTTGTGTCGTCAGCAAACTTAATGAGGGTGTTCTAGTTGTGCGTGGCCACGCAGTCGTGTATGAACAGGGAGTACAGGAGGAGACTAAGCACACACCCCTGAGGGGCACCCGTGTTGGTTGATAGCGTGGGTGGATATGTTGTTGCCTACCCTCACCACCTGGGGGCAGCCCATCAGGAAGAAAGGTTGAAAAGACACTTGCCAGATGATCAGCGTATGCTCTGAGTACACATCCTGGTAATCCATCTGCCCGCGCGGCCTTGTAAATGTTAACCTGTTTAAAGGTCTTACTCACATCGGCTACAGAGAGCGAGATCACACAGTCGTTCGGAACAGCTGGTGCTCTCATGCATGGTTCAGTGTTGCTTGCTCGCATCACTGGGCAGCTCGCAGCTGGGTTTCCCGTGATAGTTTGCAAGCCCTGCCACATCCAACGAGCATCAAAGCCGGCGTAGTAGGATTCAATCTTAGTCCTATATTGACGCTTTGCCTGGCTCGTCGGAGGTCGTAGCGGGATTTATTATAAGCGTCCGGATTAGTGTCCCGCTCCTTGAAAGTGGCAGCCTTTAGCTCAGTGCGGATGTTGCCTGTAATCCATGGCTTCTGGTTGGGATATGTACATACTGTAGGTTACTGTGGGGACGATGTCATCAATGCACTTATTAATGAAGCCTGTGACTGATGTGGTAAACTCCTCGATGTTATTGGAAGAATCCCGGAGCATATTCCAGTCTGTGCTAGCGAAACAGTCCTGTAGCTTAGCATCCACTTCATCTGACCACTTCCATATTGAGCGTGTCATTGGTACTACCTGTTTGAGTTGTTGCTTGTAAGCAGGAATCAGGAGGATAGAATTATGGTCAGATTTGCCAAATGGAGGGCGAGGGAGAGCCTTTTATGTGTTTTTGTGTGTGGTGTAAAGGTAATAAAGAGTTTTCTCACCTGTAGATGCACAGGTGACATGCTGGTAAAACTGAGGTAAAACTGATTTCTGTATGTGACTAAACTTAACAAAAAGAAGAAACTGTACTATGAAACAAAGAAAAAGTATATAAAGAATGATAGTAAAAAGCTTTGGAGCAAAAAGGCGAACTTGGCTCATTCATCACCAAACCCACTGATATTGCCAACTACTTTAATGATTTTTTCATTGGCAAGATTAGCAAACTTAGGCATGACATGCAAGCAACTGACCAAATTATGAAAGACAAGCATTGTAATTTTGAATTCCGTAAAGGGAGTGTGGAAGAGGTGAAACAATTATTGTTGTCTATCAACAATGACAAGCCACCTGGGTCTGACAACTTAGATGGAAAATTACTGAGGATAATAGCGGACGATATTGGCATTCCTATTTGCCATCTGTTCAATCTAAGCCTACAGGAAAGTGTGTGCCATCAGGCCTGGAGGGAAGCAAAAGTAATTTCGCTACCCAAGAATAGCAAAGTACCCTTTACTGGCTCAAACAGCCGACCAATCAGCCTGTTACTAACCCTTAGTGAACTTTTGGGAAAAATGGTGTTTGACCAGATACAATTCTATTTCACAGTAAACTAACACGACTCAGGATATGACCCAGATGCAGACACAGGAGACGGAAGGTTCAATACACAGAGTAGTTTATTAAACCACAGGAGGTAGGCAAAGGGCAGGTCGAGGACAGGCAGAGGTTCGTAACCAGGTCCGAGACCGACAGGTACAGGGCGGCAGGCAGGCTCAGGGTCAGGGCAGGCAGAAGTTTGTAAACCAGGTCAGAGTCAGATAGGTACAGGATGGCAGGCAGGCTCGGGGCAAGAAGTATGAATGCCCTGACCTCTGCAGACGCCATATCACCGTAAATGCTGCACAGCCAACGCAGACAGCAGATTGACCATGCAGTGCCTTTAAAGCCTGTGTGTCTATGTATGCTGATGACTCAACACTATACACATCAGCTACCACAGCAAGTGTAATCACTGCAACACTTAACAAAGAGCTGCAGTCAGTTTTAGAATGGGTGGCAAGAAATAAGTTAATCCTAATTATTTCAAAAACTAAAAGCATTGTATTTGGGACAAATCATTCAAAAAAAAACTAAATCTCAAACAAATCTTGTAATGAATAATGTGGAAATTGAACAAGTTGAGGAGACTAAACTGCTTGGAGTAACCCTGGATTGTAAACTGTCATGGTCCAAACATATTGATGCACAGTAGTTAAGATGGGGAGAGGTCTGTCCATAATAAAGTGTTGCGCTGCCTTCTTAACAATGCTATAAACAAGGCAGGTCCTACAAGCCCTAATTTTGTCGCACCTGGACTACTGTGGTCAGGTGCCACAAAGAGGGACTTAGATAAATTACAATTGGCCCAGAACAGGGCAGCACAGCTGGCCCTTAAATGTACACGGAGGGCTAACATTAATAATATGCATGTCAATGTCTCCTGGCTCAAAATAGAGGAGAGATTGACTTCATCACTACTTGTATTTGTGAGAAGTATTGACATGTTGAATGCACCGATCTGTCTGTTTAAACTACTAGCACACAGCTCAGACACCCATACATACCCCACAAGACATACCACCAGAGGTGTCTTCACAGTCCCCAAGTCCAGAACAGACTATGGGAGGCGCACAGTACTACATAGAGCCATGACTACATGGAACTCTATTTCACATCAAGTAACTCATGCAAGCAGTAAAATCAGATTTATAAAACAGATAAAAATACACCTTATGGAACAGCGGGGACAGTGAAGACATACACACACAGGAACAGACACGTATACATACACATGATAACATACGCACTATGCACACATGTACACATGGATTCTGTGTTGTAGATATGTGGTAGTAGAGTAGAGGCCTGAGGGCACACACTTAATAATGTGTTGTGAAATCTGTTGTGAAATGTATTGTAAAGTTTTTAAAATGTTATATATCTGCCTTAATTTGGCTGGATCCCAGGAAGAGTAGCTGCTGCCGTAATAAATACAAATACAATTAAAATGCAATTACGTAAGTATTATGTAACAACATGCTAATAAAATGTTGCTCCAAAAGTAATGGCAGTTTTATTGCACAGGCACAACAACAGTTTAATGTTAAGTGTTGACAATGCTAACCGTAACAAAATATGGCTATTAAGTGTTGAAAGGAAACTAAATATCTAAAAACTACAGCCAAGGTAGGTGGAAAATCATGTTAGTTTGTATTCTGAGTAAACTATCCCTTTAAATATGTTATAGTGTGTGCTTGAAACCAGAACACTTCCCCTCAGATGGACAAAGAGGTTTGAAATTGTTTTTTGCTAAGCATCCAACTTGCTGTTTGCAATGTTTGTAAATGGCTTTGAATTTCTCTGCAATATTTTCAGGAATGATAAAATGAATTATAGCTTTCAACCTTTTCAGTGGCATGTTGAAAGAGTCATACAGTAGTTGAGCATCACAACTTATTTATACTTAGCTGTACAAAATATCATTCAGGAGAATGGACATTTACAGAATGTTCAGATATACAGTGTACTGTAAATTTATAGTGTAGATCACTTATGACTGTCAGATAGATTGGATTAGAATAGAAGTTATATTCATTTCTATCTTCAACATGCAGTTCCAGATACAACCCTGACATTAGTTGAAGGCAGCCAATCCAATAGTTTATGAAAATTAGTCACTTCCTGAGATCTGTATTCAAATATTGTTTAAAGTAGTTGTTTCCTCAGTTCTGTATTCTAATAGTTAAATTGTTTTGTTACTTTCAGGGATCTGTATTCAAATAGTTTTAAAAAGTAGTCATTTTTTGGGTATCTGTATTCAAATAGATGTAGTCACCTCCAAAGTAACAATTTCTTCCCCCAAAACAATTTTTACTTTCCACAAAGCATAATTGAAACTATAGTTATCCCAGGTCTAGTACTGTCCCTTAGTTTCTTTCCCATAGTTTCTCCAGCCAAATAGTATCGGGACCCACAGTTCAGAATATATCAGCTGTGACGGAACCATAATGTCCTCAATGTCAGTTGCATGAAACGTTTAGTTTGTTGTTGATTTATGACTTACAGTCTGATTCTTGTGTGGACAGACACTGCTTCCCAGTGGCCATTGCAGCACTGCAGATGCTGACCTATAGACTAACTATGATTAGATGTTTGGTCGTAATGAAGACTTAGAGCTCAATATCCATGCTGTATGGTTATTATCTTCCTTGTCTCTTTATGTATGATTTGCGACTCAGATCCATTGACTCAAATCAAGAATATCTCGTATTGGACTCCCATTTTCCTTTCCTTGACTAACTGTGTTGTTTGTCCGTGTAGGAGAACCCTCCTCCTGCTCCTGTCAATATGCACACCAGTATTGTCTGCAGAAGAAGACTACCGAGCACAAGGTAAGCAGCCTCCACCTCCCCATCTAGACTCCATCTCTACATTGTAACAGTCTACACCAGGGTTCTTCAATTCCGGTCCTGGAGGGCCGAAACACCTCTGTTTTTCCATCATCTCCTTCTAATCAGGGGCTAATTCAGACCTGGGACACCAGGTGAGTGCAATTAACTACCAGGTAGAAATAAAAAACAGAAGTGTTTCGGCCCTCCAGGACCGGAATTGAAGAACCCTGGTCTACACCAAACCTATTTCTCCCCAGCATCCACTAGCCATTTCTGTTGCCATATATTTCTTGTCTGTTGTGGATGAGAGAGTGACCTTTTCTAGCTATAAAGTGATGTCAACAAAAATGTACAAAAGCCTGGTTTACTATGGACTGTTCTTTCCTCCAAATGGAAACAGTTTAACCATTTAAATTGTTAATTGTTACAGGGTTTTTTTGTGGGTGTTATAGGCATGGGTCTTAGTTTGGCCAAGTGACATTTCACTTGTTGGCACCAGGCAGTATCTTAAAGGGAGGGTGAATACTGGCTACTGGTTGTAGAGTTGGAGAATGCCAGAACATCTATTGTGTTGTTGCCATTGCTTTAGGGTTCAAACTTGCCCAGAGAATGGTATTACGTAACATACGTGATTTATGACATTACCCTATCATCAAGGACAGGAAGTCTTCTTTGTTACTGTTTGTGTTATTATTAGTCTGTGGAGCTCATCTCCTCTTCCAATTCTTTTTTTAAACCCTTTACATGTCTTCTCTTGCTCCTCAGGTCCTAGAATACAGGTAGAGACAGCCCAAATAGCCTCCACTTCTTCCTTCCACTTACTCCTTCACGTTCCTCTGTGTGTGTGTATGTGTGTGTGTGTGTGTGTGTGTGTGTGTGTATGTTTGTGTGTGTGTCTCTCTCTCTATCTCTCACTCTCTCACTTTACTCAAGTATGACAATTGGGTACTTTTTCCATCACTGGGAGATAGGGATTTGGACTGGCCAATGATTATAACGGCAATTCTGATCCAACCATTAATTCATACATCGTTGTTTCCCTGGCCTGAGAGGATGGAAGTTCAATATTTATCTAGATGTAGAAGGCTAATGTTAACTAGCTAACGTTGCCCATTAATGGAAGTTAGGCTAGCAAGCAAGCATTTTAGCCAGGTATTCTAGGACAACAAAAAATAAACGCACACACGCACACACGCACGCACACAGAAATCAGAACCATGGACAGCCACATCATATTTTGCTTATGTTGATTGGACTAAATTGTTTTAGGTATCTTTTAGTTGTCACTGTATTAGACTAAGCAGAGGTGATTTGATGATGAAATGTTGAAGTTGAAATGGTGCTGGAATAGTGGAGGCAGCTGTAACTCTCTGTGGTTCTAAATCATTAGTTGTTTAGTGGTCTGAAAATGTCAGAAACATTAACATGCTTGACCATGCTGTAGGTCATGGAACTGTCTGTTACTGTACATGCAATATGCTTTGTGGACTTCACTGGATATAGGTTGCTATACAGTTTTGTGATAAAACGAAGGTGTGGTTGAATTTATTCTGCCACTGTGTCTTCTTATTGTCACGGTCGCAAGGCATGTGAATTAACAGGTTATAGAGCAAACACTGGCTTCCCCAGTGATTTTACCCACACACCGCTACTGCTTCGCTAGCTAGCTTCACACCGAGTACAATTACGTTGACAAGGGGGAGGCTATCCTAGATCACTATCTCTACTCTGAGACGCTTTGTAAATGTGGGCCCTGGAAGAAAGCTGTTGCCCAATTCCTTGCACAGCAGTCCTTTCACCACAGGACCCTAGAGCAGGGGTAGGCAACCCTGTCCCGCAGGCAGTGCAGGATTTTGTTT
Source organism: Coregonus lavaretus (assembly GCF_964263955.1). NCBI lineage: Eukaryota > Metazoa > Chordata > Actinopteri > Salmoniformes > Salmonidae > Coregonus > Coregonus lavaretus. The sequence continues at coordinate 39,723,593 of NC_140008.1, read as the reverse complement.
CAACTAGGCACCACACCAGGGGTGCGTTCAGTTCGCTTGAATGTTTGCTACATTGCGGAATGGTTTGTATTGAATGCCACATTTTCCCAAAACATTGTTGTACTGTACGTTCTTTAACAGATTTTGAGATGCGTTTGCTCCGTTCGGTGGGTGTGCCGGGGTGTGGCTTGAAGCAATGAGTAAAGTATTTAAAGGGCAGCAGTACATGTTGAAACCACAACCCAACCTCTCCCTGTTTTTCAACTAGTCATTCAGTACAGCACTGTTTCCATTCAATTGAACGTTCTATAACGTTTTCATGTACTGAACTCAGCCCTGACAAACTGAGCTAATTGACCTAAATTCAACACACCTGGTCTTCCAGGTCAGTTAAATGAAAAACATGACGTGCCTGCAGCCCTCCAGGGGTTGCCTAATCCTGCCCTAGAGCAGGGTTTCCCAAACTCTGTCCTGGGGCCCACCCTGGGTGCACGTTTTGTTTTTGTCCTAGCACTACACAGCTGATTCAAATAATTAATGCTTGATGAGTTGGTTATTTGAATAAGCTGTGAAGTGCTAGGGCAAAAACCAAAATGTGCACCCAGGGGGGTCCCCAGGACCGAGTTTGGGAAACCCTGCCCTAGAGGTATTAGTAAATGCTTATGAACTGAATATTGTATGTGAATTTCCATATACCAATGACACTAACAAAATGGTTGAAGTGGTTAGCAACATCTGCAGTAAATGCTAATATGGCTTTGGTGAAGAAAGGTACGTAATGCATTTATTGTACTCTCCCTATCATGCCACTGCATGCTTTGACATGAGCCTGGATGGCAACACATCTTCAAGCTGCCTGAGTGAAGACTGTGGCCTTCAGTGGTACTGGAAACAAGGGCCTTACCTGGGAGTACAACAACAGTCTCTCTCTCTCTGTCTCTTAGCCATTCTGTCAACATGTATTGTATGTAACCACTCAAATTCATACCAACAGCTACGGACACAAGCACTGACTTATATACACTTTGTCTACTTGTCCCATTCTTCAATCTTGTCTGGGATATATATTTTAGTTGACAAACCTGTGTGATGTCTGATATACATGAATAAAAATGTATTCACCTTGGACATGAGACTTGCATTTACTTTAGACCTTTTGAATAATAAGCTCCAAGTGTCTTTGTGCTTAAGTTACTACAGAAGTTAGTAAAAGTTAGTGACAAACATGCTATGTTATTGTTTTGTAATCTAATAATTTATACAACACTTTATTGCAGTTGGTCATCCCCAAAATGTGGCCTTTGAAAGCCTTGATAGTTGTATCCTTCCTCAGGGAACTGTCTGCAAATACTTGACAACAGGGTGGAAGGTTTTTTGATGTGCTGCTCTAGGTCCATAGCTCAGCAGACTCACTTGGGGATAAGGGGATGGACACATGTTAGTTTTGGTAAAAGTCTGGGAGACTTTTACAGGGAGGAGAGAGCATGAGTAAAGTAAATCCAATCCAACCAGCAGCTCTGGATATGTCTTCACACAGGCAGACTGCCACGGTGAAGGAGGTTTAAATAGTGCATCAAGTATACTACTTTGAGTTTAGCTTACTTCTCTGTGCTCTGGAGAGATAGCAGGTAGTTGGTCAGAAGGCTCTGGAGGACCTTGGACCATTCTGCCTCTGTAGCACCTGGAGAGAGATGTGTAGTGAGTGCTAGAAACAGAGAGAGCCCTCAACCCTGACCTCCCACTGGCTCAGTGCCTAGTGCCTAGTATCATGCAATGTAAAGGAAAAAAATATAATGACTTACTGACAGAGTGCGCCATGTTCCTGCTGGTAGCAAGCCTCAACCTGGATGCAGAGAAATGTCCTGCCTTGTATGGTTGATCCATCTCCACCAGGCTCCAAGAAATAAGATGGCGAACCTGCAGAGATTAACAAATAAAATGGTACCTGTATTTAGGATTCATGTATCAGTTTGCCTATTTCACATTAATGTCTGTAAATTAAAACAATATATCTGATTAAAAGTATCCATTCCATTTTGTGATAATGGCTATGACAAATTACATGGCATACATGCATACACTGCTCAAAAAAATAAAGGGAACACTAAAATAACACATCCTAGATCTGAATGAATGAAATAATCTTATTAAATACTTTATTCTTTACATAGTTGAATGTGCTGACAACAAAATCACACAAAAATTATCAATGGAAATCAAATGTATCAACCCATGGAGGTCTGGATTTGGAGTCACCCTCAAAATTAAAGTGGAAAACCACAATACAGGCTGATCCAACTTTGATGTAATGTCCTTAAAACAAGTCAAAATGAGGCTCAGTAGTGTGTGTGGCCTCCACGTGCCTGTATGACCTCCCTACAACGCCTGGGCATGCTCCTGATGAGGTGGCGGATGGTCTCCTGAGGGATCTCCTCCCAGACCTGGACTAAAGCATCCGCCAACTCCTGGACAGTCTGTGGTGCAACATGGCGTTGGTGGATGGAGCGAGACATGATGTCCCAGATGTGCTCAATTGGATTCAGGTCTGGGGAACAGGCGGGCCAGTCCATAGCATCAATGCCTTCCTCTTGCAGGAACTGCTGACACACTCCAGCCACATGAGGTCTAGCATTGTCTAGCATTAGGAGGAACCCAGGGCCAACCGCACCAGCATATGGTCTCACAAGGGGTCTGAGGATCTCATCTCGGTACCTAATGGCAGTCAGGCTACCTCTGGCGAGCACATGGAGGGCTGTGCGGCCTCCCAAAGAAATGGCACCCCACACCATGACTGACCCACCGCCAAACCGGTCATGCTGGAGGATGTTGCAGGCAGCAGAACATTCTCCACGGCGTCTCCAGACTCTGTCACGTCTGTCACATGTGCTCAGTGTGAACCTGCTTTCATCTGTGAAGGGCACAGGGCGCCAGTGGTGAATTTGCCAATCTTGGTGTTCTCTGGCAAATGCCAAACGTCCTGCACGGTGTTGGGCTGTAAGCTCAACCCCCACCTGTGGACGTCGGGCCCTCATACCACCCTCATGGAGTCTGTTTCTGACCGTTTGAGCAGACACATGCACATTTGTGGCCTGCTGGAGGTCATTTTGCAGGGCTCTGGCAGTGCTCCTCCTGCTCCTCCTTGCACAAAGGCGGAGGTAGCATTCCTGCTGCTGGGTTGTTGCCCTCCTACGGCCTCCTCCACGTCTCCTGATGTACTGGCCTGTCTCCTCGTAGCGCCTCCATGCTCTGGACATTACGCTGACAGACACAGCAAACCTTCTTGCCACAGCTCGCATTGATGTGCCATCCTGGATGAGCTGCACTACCTGAGCCACTTGTGTGGTTTGTAGACTCCGTCTCATGCTACCACTAGAGTGAAAGCACCGCCAGCATTCAAAAGTGACCAAAACATCAGCCAGGAAGCATATGAACTGAGAAGTGGTCTGTGGTCACCACCTGCAAAACCAGTCCTTTATTGTCCAGTCTTGCTAATTGCCTATCATTTCCACCTGTTGTCTATTCCATTTGCACAACAGCATGTGACATTTATTGTCAATCAGTGTTGCTTCCTAAGTGGACAGTTTGATTTCACAGAAGTGTGATTGACTTGGAGTTACATTGTGTTGTTTAAGTGTTCCCTTTATATTTTTGAGCAGTGTAGCTAGCTAAGATATTACTTATATTTTATGGCACCAGGTCTCATCTCACTAACAATTGTCAGTAAACATTGCTTCCCATTTTCCCAGATTTAAGTCCAGCCAGTCCCAGGCATGTGCGTCATGCCCATCATTGTCCTTGACTTCTTGTCTCAGTCCTTTAAGCTTGATCATTGCCTCAGTGAATGCTCCGCCTGGGGCAGTATTGTTAGGAATAAAGGTGCAGCACTCACTTCCAAACATAACACAGACTCCACCTTTTTCTTCTAGGAGCCAATCTAAAGTCTGCATATTCTGCCAGGTCATCCTACTTGTTGCCTGTCTCCCAGAGTCCCTTTGCTGATTGTAATACATGTAATTGAGCCATTCTAGGTTTTATCCAGATGAATATTGATTCAAATCCTGATTTAACTTCACTTCTAGCTTTAAATTAGCTAGGAATTCCCCGGGGTTGACCTATAGAATCTATCTTTACCTTGGGATCGGTTTGATATGCCCTCTTTTATCTTTTTAATTGGGTATCCTGTGCATCAACCTTTTAAGGCCTCCCAGTCAGCTATCACAACTTGTTGTATTAGCTGTACTCTGGCACAGAGCCCTTTCCATCCTTTTGGTAGTGTTTCCCTGAGTTGCCCTTGACAGATCCCAAATAAATCTGCCACGGCCAACGACTGATCCTCATAATGAGCGATCAGCTGTAATGCCAGTGTCTGATTCTCGCATACTTCAGGGGTAACGAGTTTCCTTTGGGGGGTGTCTGCATTCCAATATATTATTTTATCTTGGTGCCATGTAGTTCCACATTTCCCCTTGAATTCTCCCTTATTATAAACCCTGTTTATTTTGTTGCAGCACTCATACTTCTGCCCATAGTATATTTGATATTTCTCCGGTGCTTCCATTTTCCTGGTTTATATTCTAACATCTAGTTGCTTACACTTCTCCCTTCACCCTGTTCGACTATACAATTGTATATATTCCGGGTTTCCTAAATATGACAAACATTCTGCTGGACAATACGGTCTCTCCCAGTCTTTTAGATGACAAATGTTGTGGTTAAAATCAGCACAGTCCTGGTAGCTGTGGGGATTTGGTACTACTATCAATTCCTTTAATGGGGAAGGGGTGCATACTAGACCATTTTCTTTCTTCAGTTTTAATGTAGTATATTGTGCCCACTTATACCAGTCATTGCCCAGCACCTCCTTCCATACCCTTCCTTCCATGTCTGTTGGGTCCCTAGCAGGTAAGGGGGCTGATGTACGTGCCCAAGGAATAATTACTTCAACACTGTCTCCTGGGAATGTCGTGCTTGTAATTACTACATCATGTTGTTTATCTGGGTCTTGGGCTGTTGCTCTTATGTCTATGGTCTACCTGTCTCTTTCTTTTATTATCTTGATATCACAGTTACTGCTGTCCCATGTGGTTTCCCCATAATCCCGGGGATGGGCCCACCCACACAATCCATCATCTGACCCTTGCTCCTTAGTAGCGAATGGTTTCTGTATTTCCGTCGTGGTTCTTGTTTGTGCAGGAATGGACATTCTAATCCTGTCTGATTCTTGTCTTTGTCTTGTTTGTGCTTTTTACTACTGCCAGCATGCATTTTCCCTTATTCAGCTGTTTTGGTTTCCCTCTGTTACTAGGGGGACCATTGAAGGGCAGAGAAGTCAATGGAGGGGAAGTCTCTTTCCCACCCATTTCCTGTTGTTTCTGTCCTCTTGGGTAGCGCCTCCATCTGAGGTAACTGCCAGAGTAGGTATGCCATCAGGAGCAACGTACACGTCACTCCTCCCCATCCCTTGACTCTCTGGATCTCCAGGAGGGAGAGCCTGTGGGCCTACGATGTTTGTGCTGAGGCTCATTCTTGCTTCTTCTTCTTCTTGGACCCTGCCTGGTGCCTCAATATCCTCAGCTTCCTCATGGCTCGCCGGTGATACGCCGATTCCCTTCGGGACCCTGGTTCAGTGGTTCAGATGGTACCACGTCGTACTTCCTTCCACCTGTATCGCCGTGGGTGTTGCTTGGATCACCGTGTATGGTCCTTCTCTCCTGGGCTCATTCCATTTTCTGCGGAACACCCAGATGTAGACTTGGTCCCCTGGTATCACCGGGCCTGGCTCCTCTGGTCTGGGTTCCGGTTCTCATCTTTTTTCCTGGAGATAAATAACTTGATGTATAGCAGTTGTCTTACATATGCTTTAAGCTCCATCTCTAATTGTTCCAATGAGGGTCCTTTGTAGGGCCCTCTCAGAACTGGCATTGGCATGGGTCGCGCCGTAAGCATTTAATGCAGTGTTAGGTACGTATTTCTGTTAGTTTGCATGCGCTAGCTCATTAAAGCAAGTGGCAGTGCATCCACCCAGTTAAGCTTTGCAATAGTACAGATTTTATTCAATTTAGCCTTAAGGGTACCATTTATTCTCTCAACCATCCCTTGCAACTCTGGGTGATATACACATCTCAGTCTTTGCTTAATCCTTAACTGCTGTAGCACTTGCTTCACCGTTTTCTGAATAAATGCTGATCCATTGTCTGAGCTGATTTCTGTCGGTATTCAAACCTGGGTATTACTTCTCTGGTTAGAAATTTGATTACGGTCCTCGATCCTAGATCTGCTGATGGTACCGCCTCTACCAATCTGCTAAATCTATCTATTATCACTAGCATGTATCTTTTGCCATTTACCTTTTTTTATCATATCCACATAATCCATGACTAGGTGTCGAAATGGTCCTTCTGGGACTGGTATGTGACCTAAAGGCGTGGTTATTACTTTTCATACATTGTTTTGTGCACACACCTCACATTTTGTTAATGCCTCATCTACCATTGCCTGTAGGTATGGTGACCAGTGTCCTTGTTTTTACATTTTTTCCTTATCACTTCCCCCCTTGCGCAATGGTCAAAACCATGCGCATCAGTTATCAGCAGATTAAGCAATATGGTGGGTGCTACTATGGTTCCTTCATGAGACCTCCATAGTCCTGTCGTGTCTTTGGTGGCTCCTCTTTGGTGCCACATTGTTTGTTCATAAGGTCCTGCTATTTCCTGCATCCTAATTATATCATCTGGTTGTGGTATAGATTCAATAATGACCATTGGTGCCGTTAATACCGGGATGGTGCATTTAGATGCTTTTTTGGCAGCTTCATCAGCTGCATTATTGCCTTTAATCATAAGCCCATTTCCTTTCTTGTGCGCCTGACATTTTATTATTTCCAGTTTTGCGGGGTACATTAATGTCGTCATTAGTTCTACAATTTGCTCATGATATTGTATGGGTGTACCATCGCTTTTCCTAAATCTCCAGACTGCCCTAAATAGGTGGAATACCCCATGTGCATTTATCAGTATATATGTTAGCTGTCTTCCTTTTTCCTAGAGTGCAGGCCACGGTAAGGGCTTTTAGTTCAGCTAACTGGGCTGAGCATGGCTGTGGACATTATTCTGCTATCACTTCTTTAAACTCCTTTCCTTGTTTTCATACCACTGCATAACCTGCATGATTTCCCATATGGTCTTTATAAAAGGACCCATCCACAAAATATGATTTAACGTACTCTACCCCCATGTTAAGCAACAGGGTTGACTCTAGGTCTGGTCTAAGTCTGGTAAATGTCAAGGAGTTTGCTACACAGTCATGTGCTTGTCCCTCAAATTCTAAAGGAATTATTTCAGCTGGGTTCACCGCACTGCACCGTTTAATGGAAAAGTCTGGATAGGTTAGTAGGGTCATATATTCTAAGGTTCTAGCATTGGTCAGGACAAATGTTCCTTTCTCTATTATCTCCACTATTTTATGGCGTGTGTGTATTGTTACTGGATATCCGATGGTAATGGTGGATGCTTTATTCTATGCATATTGTAGCGCAGTTAAGCCTTGATAACAGGCTGGGTATCCCTGGGCGACAGAGTCCAATTTAGTACAGTAATATGCAATGGGCTGTTTACATCTTCCACTGCATGTTTCTTGCATAAGTACTGCCGCCGCATACCTATCACATCTATTTGCCACATACAGCAGGAATGCTTTTGTATAATCTGGGGCTGCCAGAGCCGGAGCAGACTGCATCTCTTTTTTCAGTGTTTCAAATGCGATTAGGGCGTCACTGTTCCATTTAAGACTTGCTTTAAGGTCTAGCTGTCCTGCTTCCTTCATAATTTCTCGCAGAGGAGCTGTCTTTACCACATACTACTCTATCCAGTCTGAGCTAAATCCAGTCATTCCTAAAAATGTCATAATCTGGGCCACTGTTTGAGGAAGTGCTGCTTTGCTAATCCCTTTTTAGTTGTGCTGGTGCTATTGCCTTTGTTCAATGCATTATTGTTCATCCTAGGTATTAAACTTGGGATTGGCAGTACTGGAGTTTTGTTTTTGACAACTTTTGTCCTACTTCTGCCAGTCGTTTTAAGACCTTCATAGAATCAGCATGGCATTATTACAAGGAGGAGGCACAAATCAACAGATCATTTACATATTTAATCAATGTTCCTTCAAGTATCAGGTCTTCCAGGTCTGCTCTTAGCACTTGATTAAACACATGAGGCCAGTGCTTAAACCCCTGTGGCATGCGGGTGTATGTGTACTGTTTTCCTTTGTACGTAAATGCAAACAAATGTCTGCATTCTTCACCACTAAAAAACGCTCCACATAGATCAATTACTGTAAAGTACCTGGCTTCCGGGTGAACATTGGTCAGCAGCATGTGAGGGTTTGGAACCTCAGCAGGCTAGTCCTGTACTATGTCATTTACTGCCCCTAAATCATGGACTAACCTCTACTTCTTCCCATCTGCTTTAAGAACTGGTAACAGAGGTGTGTTGCAGCAACTTTGTGTTTCTATCAGCACCCCTGATTTTATTAGTCCCTCGATTGTCATATTAATACCTTCTTCTGCCTCAGGTTTCATATGGTATTGAGCCTTCCAAGGGGGCTTAGCGTCTGGTTTTATCATGATGCATACAGGACTTGCTGATTTTACCAATCCAACATCTGTATCATATTGTGACCATACCCAGCCGGTATGTTTCTCTCAATTTCCTGGTTTTGCTGGTTTTCTGGTTCTGTTGCTTCCCCTAGCTGTATTTGCTATTTGGCTGTAACTTCTACTTCCCTTGGGTCTCCAGTCAATACTGTGGTAGTCAATATTTTAATGAAAGCTCAATCTTTTGAGTGATAAATCAACGGGTAGTCTGTTTTGTCCCATTGACTTGTTTTTGCTCGTTACATCATAGGGCCCAAGTCTTTAGCCTCCATTCCCTTATTTACTAGTAAAGTAATGTATGGGGCAGCACCGGAAACATTATACCATTTTGCCACAAAGTCTGAGCTGTCCGTGTCTGTTACTTCCATTGCCACTCCCTGTTTTTCTATAATTATGTACTGGGACATAATTGGTACTGATTTCCCGTTTGCGTTTAATAACCATAGCTGTTCCAAAAGATGATCATGATAGGGATCATAATGCATTGTGCAATGGTATTCTGATTTTGCTCTATCTGCTTCTGTTATCTGAGCCTGAATAAACCTACCACATTTCTTGACTGTCTTATCCACCTCTGTCTCAATACCCCCTAACCAATATACATTTGCTGTGCCCTCTGTCATTACAATTTACAAGTTTAACCCTGCTTTATCTATAATCACCCCTTCAGGGGAACACCGAATTTGTATGCCCATTTTGCATATAGCATCTCTTCCTAATAAATTGACAGGGGTGTGTTCTGATTCTAATATACAGTGGCTTGTGAAAGTATTCACCCGCCTTGGCATTTTTCCTATTTTGTTGCCTTACAACCTGGAATTAAAATGTATTTTGGTGGGGGTTGTATCATTTGATTTACACAACATGCCTACCACTTTGAAGATGCAATTTTTTTTGGGGGGGCTGAAACAAACAAGAAATAAGGCGAAAGAGCAGAAAACTTGAGCGTGCATAACTGATTACCCCCCCAAGTCAATACTTTGTAGAGCCACCTTTTGCAGCAATTACAGCTGCAAGACTCTCGGGGTATGTCTCTATAAGCTGGACAAATCTAGCCACTGGGATATTTGCCCATTCTTCAAGGCAAAACTGCTCAAGCTCCTTCAAGTTGAATGGGTTCCGCTGGTGTACAGCAATCTTTAAGTCATACCACATATTCTCAATTGGATTGAGGTCTGGGCTTTGACTAGGCCATTCCAAGACATTTAAATGTTTCCCCTTAAACCACTCAAGTGTTGCTTTAGCAGTATGCTTAGGGTCATTGTCCTGCTGGAAGGTGAACCTCCGTCCCAGTCTCAATTCTCTGGAACACTGAAACAGGTTTCCCTCAAGAATTTCCCTGTATTTAGTGCCATCCATATTTCCTTCAATCCTGACCAGTTTCCCAGTCCCTGCCGATGAAAAACATCCCCACAGCATGATGCTGCCACCAGTTCTCGGGCTGATGAGAGGTGTTGGGTTTGCGCCAGACATAGCGTTTTCCTTGATGGCCAAAAAGCTCAATTTTAGTCTCATCTGACGAGAATACCTTCCTCCATATGTTTGGGGAGTCTCCCACATTCCTTTTGGTGAACACCAAATGTGTTTGCTTATTTTTTTCTTTAAGCAATGGCTTTTTTCTGGCCACTCTTCCGCAAAGCCCAGCTCTGTGGAGTGTACGGCTTAAAGTGGTCCTATGGACTGATACTCCAATCTCCGCTGTGGAGCTTTGCAGCTCCTTCAGGGTTATCTTTGGTCTCTTTGTTGCCTCTCTGATTAATGCCCTCCTTGCCTGGTCCGTGAGATTTGTTGGGCAGGTTGTTGGCAGGTTTCTTTGTGGTGCCATATTCTTTCAATTTTTTTGTAAAGTTATTTAATGGTGCTCCGTGGGATGTTCAAAGTTTCTGATATTGTTTTATAACCCAACCCTGATCTGTACTTCTCCACAATTTTGTCCCTGATCTGTTTGGAGAGCTCCTTGGTCTTCAGGGTGCCGCTTGCTTGGTGGTCCCCCTTGCTTAGTGGTGTTGCAGACTCTGGGGCCTTTCAGAACAGGTGTATATATACTGAGATCATGTGACAGATCATGTGACACTTAGATTGCACACAGGTGGACTTTTTTAAAACTAATTATGTGACTTCTGAAAGTAATGGTTGCACCAGATCTTATTTAGGGGCTTCATAGCAAAGGGGGTGAAAACATATGCACGCACCACTTTTCCATTATTTATGATTTAAAATTCTTTGAAACAAATTCTTTTTTTCATTTCACTTCACCAATTTGGACTATTTTGTGAATGTCCATTACATGAAATCCAAATAGAATCCATTTAAATTCCAGGTTGTAATGCAACAAAATAGGAAAAACGCCAAGGGGGATGAATGCTTTTTCAAGGCACTGTAGGGAGGGTTGCGGATTTGTCATCAGATGTTAAGCGAACTGGAGCTGTCATTGGAATTAGCTGTGTTTGTCCCGAGAATCCTACAGTTTTTGCGTATTTGCCAGACATGGGGAGGTGAGAGGCATAATTCTCTTTCCTTTTTTTCTGCCTTTATTATCAGTTCTCTCGTCATTTTGTCTATTTATCTTCCTATCCGTTCACTTGTCACAATAATTCTAGTTATCATATCCCCGTCCGAGGATTCCTCATCGTTTTCCCTTGTTACCTTCATTTTCTATAGGGCCTCCCTTAGCCCTCCGTAGCAATCAAACCTTTCTGGATTTATTTCTGCTACTTGTTCAATTCCTTCTTTTTTTCTCAGGTCCTTTTCTCTCCTTAGAGAAGGTGCAGAAGGAGTTTCCCTTTATTTTTCCACTTCTATTTCTCCCTTTATTTCTACTACTCCGGACACCAGTGGATATTGTCCACCGGTGTACGGTGGAGGTCCCATGGACCAGTCCACTTTCTTTTTGTTTGTTTTCTCATCATCCTTTCTCAACATGTTTCTAGCTTCCGTATACTTTTCAGCAGTCCTTCTCCTTCTATTTTAAACATTTTCAGTACCTCGTTTTCTCTTTCTCTTTTGGCCTTTCTCTTCTTTCCTGTGTCATTTGTTTTATAGTTTTTTATTAGTGTTTCCATTTCCAAAAGTCAAACGTTCGTCCTTCTGGCCATTTGGTGCCCATCTTTTTGGTCTGTTGTTCCCATTTTCTGGAGATCTTTATCAGTTCTTCCTTGCGCAGAGGATATCTGGCACTTAACATTTCTACCGCTGTTTTATTCATTTCTGCAACCTGTATTGTTGGACTCACCACTGCCAGTCCCAAGTTCAACCCCCTTTCGGCTTCTTGTTTTATCTGTACTATTCTTTGTTCCCTAGTTCCTATTTGTAATTTGTCCACACTCTTGATTCTCCTAGCCAGAACTCAGTTATTGTAAATGTGTGTGTTTGTTTTTCTCATAGTACGCTTACTTCTCCTGAGGTCCACCACCTCTTTGTAGCTAATCTCATAAATAATCTCTTTATTCTTATTCTTCTTATTTCTAAACCGCTTGGCAGCGTGCATCTTTCCACTCTTAGTACTTCAATGGGCATTCGCGCACCATTCACTCTTCCTCTCCTAGTGTGAGATTGGGTGCGTCCTCTCTGCCGGGTTACACTTAAGTAACGGTCCAGGAGAGGTGTGCAGCCCCTTCCCCACGAGGACAATAATCTCTTTCACACTTCCCACTTTCAGTATTTTTAATCATGCACTCATTCACGTTCTTCCTTTCCAGTGCAGACTGGGTGCGTCATCTCTGCCAGGTCACTTTTATGTGACGATCCAGGAGAGGTGCGCAACCCCTTCTCCACCAGAGACAGAAGCTTTCACACTTCTCACTTTCAGTACTTTAATCAGACATGCATTCAAACTCTTCCTTTCTAGTGGAAACTGGGTACGTTCTCTCTGCAAGGTCACTTTTATGTGACCCCGATGAATTAACAACTGAGTGACCCCGATGAATTGAATGCCCAAATTGAGTCCGACTGATTGAATAAGATGAACGGGTTGAATTCGCAACTCGAACAGGTTGAACAAAACAGATCTGGACAAAACGAACAGATAAAACAACTGGATCAAACAGATTGATCAAACTAATCACATGAACAGCCTGAATGAGACAGGTGAACAGTCCAACTTAATCGAACTGAATGAAACAAAACCGCCCAAGCAAACCGTCCTCCCACATGGGCTGAGCAGATCTATTTCTACCGAGGCTTTTTCTACTTATTGCAACCCTCAAGGCTTTTTATTCCTTCATTATTGTGCATGCATTTTGAATTCAAAAGCTCCCAGTTGATGTTTTTCTAGTTCTTACATTTGGAGAGACCTACTTGGTGTCCTGCAGCTGAGGCCGGACCCCGGAGCGAACCACACAAACCCTATACTATTAAGCAAGAACTTTGCTTACCTTTTTAGTGGCCACTTGTTTGTGTAGTTCATCCAAGCCGTCCACAGCCAAATGTTTTCACCGTTTCTGGTCCCTTTTTGCCAATCCCGCCGACAACACCATTTATGTGGTAGAAATATTAGTTCAATAATACCTCTCAGACACCGGAGCTTGTGAATTCAGTATAGACTTTATTACAAAGTAACAAGCCGAGCTGGTCCATGGAGCAACTACCCATCCTGACTCGGAGCTCTCCTTTTATACAGTTTCATTCTTACACAACATACATAGTCACTCCTCTTTATGTACATGATTAATGTCTTTCAGTGCCACGCCACTATTTGCTTCCTAGGTCCAAGTGTTATCTCTCTAGGCAGGGTTTTCCCTCCCCTTTGATTAACATCTTTCACCGCCATCACTATCAAGGTAGTCAGCAACACCTGGTACGGGCCTCTCCACCTTAAGAACATTGTTAAGTGAGACACAGTATGCTACTGTATCATGTCTTCTTATCAGTCGGGAGAAGCCTTGAGATTAGGAAGTGCACATTCTTGCAGCCTGCCGCAGTCCACTAGTTTAAGAGACAGGCCCCCTTTGTACTTTGTCTCCAGCCACAAATACATTTGCACATAAAACATTCCATCTAACCCATAACACATTAATTACTACTGCTCGTATTCTTAATACAATTAGCATATATACCAAAAGGCCCCAGGGGACCGGTAATTCCCCATTTGACTCTTAACACAGTTATATTGGTGGCGTGACCAGGATACTTTCCCAAACAATAACATACATACATATGTTAAAAGATAATTACATAGTGTGTTGATTATAGTTACTATCCAGGCATGCATCTGGATTACAAAGTGTCAATCATGGTTATTCTGTTTTGCCCTTATCATTTCATAACATATGTACTGGAAAATTACCCATACTGGCTAGCTAGCCACCGGAGGACAACAACACAACGAGATGCAACAATTCAAGTTTTTCTGTCAATGGCGTATGCTCTCAGTGGGATTTGATAGGAGTGATGCCAAATCCAAGCTGGCTTCCCTTTACACTTTGTTTTGGTGCGCCAGGACCATTCACAGTTGAGCTCGCTCAGTTTAGCTCAATGCTGATTGGCTATTTTTTATACTTTTTTGTCAAAAGAGGCCAGATGCTCGCTGGCTTGCCTTGCCTTCAATGCTACGGGCGGCAACAATATCATACTCGTATGGACCAGACAGCATCAGATAGATAGCCAACATGTAGAGAGACAGAGGGGCGCTGTTTCCCTCGCTCGGATACTTTCTCCTGTGAGATACATTCAGCCTCTTGCGAATTGAAGGAACATTATGAAACACAGAGAGATGAAAGATAGATGGTCAAGTTTTGGGGGAAGCCTGGCTTCCCTAGGCCTCCATGAATACACGCCACTGTAGCGAAGGTGAACTCTGTTGGTGGGGGTAAGCTAACATTAGCTAGCTTTCCCCCAGCAGTTTGAAGATAGCTGGCTAGTTAATGGCATTTTAATCAACTTTAACAAACAGATGAATAGCTAGCAAACATATTTGTTCACCTATGTGTCCCTTGTAGCAGCTAGCTGACCTAAGTCTTCGATGCATGCCTCCACACGAAAAAGCAGGTAATCTGGAGACACGTTGTTTTCAGCAACGGCCAGCACTCTATGTGACGCTAGCCACAATAAAGATTAGCCACAATAGTGGAATTTGCGGTTCACCTTCTAAATAAAGGTGCAGCATTGAAACAGATTCAAATAGTGTAATCATGCCATATTTGCACTAGATGATGCTTAACAAGTTTGGGATGCTGTTATATAAATTCAACAAAATACAGTAATTAGTTAATTTGGCAAAGGACAAATCAGTTTAAATCACACTGTGGATGTATTAGACTTCATAATTGCATTGGGGGAATACTTATAGTTCACTGTATAGCCTTGCCTATTGATTGTGGATCAATGAACTGGGGTATCAGCCAATTCAGTGACACCCACAGAACACAACTGTGAAGAGTTTACACCCATGTTAGCATAGTAGCTCTTATTGGAGGACTTTGTGGGAAATCACTTCACTATTCAGCCTTTTGTGCATATTGAACATGAATATTGCAATGTACAGCCATACCTATGGATCTTGGTTCCATGATATGGGGTATCAGCCTACTCGGTGACACACACACAACATAATTGTGAAGAGTGTACACAAATATTACTGTTGAAGCTCATATTGCAAGACTTTGACTGTGGGAAATCACCTCCCCAGTCAGTCTATTGTGCATATTAGACATCAGGGGAGGCTGCTGAGGGGAGAACGGCTCATAATAATGTCCGGATCGGAGCAAATGGAATGGCATCAAACATCTGGAAACCATGTGTTTGATGTATTTGATACCATTCCACTGATTCCGCTCCGTTCTCCCCAATTAAGGTGCCACCAACCTGTGTTAGACATTTATATTGCAATGTACAGCCTTACCTATGGATCTTGGGTCCATGAAATGAGGTATCAGCCTACTCAGAGTTTACACCAGCGTTTCCCGAAAAAAATGTTGCCCGAGCAATACACAGCTGATTCAAATCATCAAAGCTTGATGATGAGTTCGTTATTTGAATCAGCTGTGTAATGCTAGGGCAAAACCCAAAACATGCACCCCTTGGGATCCCCAGGACTGAGTTTAGGAAACGCTGGTTAACACAAATATTGCAGGACTTGTGGCTCATTTCACAGTGGTGTCAAAGTCCTGCAATAAGAGCTACGAAGCTAATATTTGTGTAAATTATTAACAGTTGTGTTCTGGACTGATACCCTATTTCATGGACCCAAGATCCATAGTTAAAGCTGTACATTGCAATATGAATGTTCAATACACACAATAGGCTGATTAGTGAGGTGATTTCCCACAGTTTACGTCATGCAATAAGAGCTACGATGCTAATATTTGTGTAAACTCTTCACAGTTGTGAACATTTCATGGACCCAAGATCCATAGGCAAGGCTGTACAATGTATACAGTATGTCCCCAATGCAAATTTGAAGTCTAATACAGCCACAGTGTGATTTCAGCTGATTAAAATTATTGTATTTTATTGAATTTATATAATAATATTCCAAACTTGTTAAGCATTATCCAATTAAATTATGGTATGATCCCACTAATTGTATCTGTTTGCGTTAGTTTCAATGCAAGAATTTTATTTTGAAGGTGAACCGCAAATTCTATTATTGTGGCTAATTGTTATTGTGGCTAGCTTCACATAAGTGGTGCAAAAGCAGGCAAAAGCAGTCGAGCACCCCGCCGTGCCATTGATCAACCAATGGTGTGTTAGATACCACCCACAGACGTTTGATTGACACCCCCTCATTATCATATTGGAGGAAGAAATACAGAAATAAATGAATAAATATATGAATAAATTAAAGTTAGAATAATTTGATAATACATCGATAAATAATTAAATACATACAGATATGTAGAAAAAATGAATTAATTTGAGTCAGTATTTTTGTATTTCCTCATTTATTTAATTATGTGTGTATTTATGTATTTATTCATTTAATTCTAATTACGGCAGCTTTGGTCTTCCATAAACTTGACATACGCACACATACTCGCACACTGAAGTTCATGCAAAAAAGAGCACAAGTACACTGATCAATCCAATTTAAGAGAACAGGGAAGCTAAAGGTTAACCAGACTGAGATTAATGCTTTAGTGTGTTTTGGCAACAACTCTTTCTCTGGACAGATGAGTGGATAAGGTGATAGAGGTGATAACCATTAGTATTCAAATACCAGGAAAAGAGACAGAGGTTGAAAGTCTTGGTCAGAGGATTAAACATTTCTGTCTCTCTCCCCTCTCTTCCCCTCCTATGACCTGTGCAGAGCACAAACAAGTTCACACTGTTGATTCAACGTACAATTCTAAGGCAACCACCTGCAATAGGATTGTGAGTTTGCTCAACATTTGGGCATATAGCTGAACCCAACATACGTTCTCAAGTTTAATTGTATATTCACTCAACTTTGAATTTTAGGTTGAGTGAACATACAATTCAACTTGAGAATTTATTGTACCTTATTTGCATATTTCCCAGTGTGCCTTTCGAGTGAATTATAGTTTACATTTACATTACATTTACGTTTACATTTACGGCATTTAGCAGACGTGCCAACCATGACTGTATTTGTTAGTGACATAGACATGGTTGTTGTATTCAATGGCTTTCAGTGAATATGTTACCTTTAAAATGTAACTCTTTATGACATTATATTACATACTGTATATCATAAAGCCTTTCTTTGAGGGCCTAGTTACACCCTTACACAATGGTCTAAAACTTAGTGATGTTACGTTTGGTCCCGGAGCTCTGAAGCATGCGTCGAAATTGCTAAGCAGCTCACTTCAAAGCAGTGTGCCGATGCGTGGATCACTTTATCAGAAGTACGTCATCAATGACGTCCGAAGCTTGGTGGTTCTGTTCCAATACTAATGTAATTGTGATATTTCCGTATTAATTTTTTTTCATTTGCATAAATGTCTAAAAAACAGTTTTTGCTTTGTCATTATGGGGTATTGTGTGTAGATTGATGAGGGGAAAAAAAAAACAATTTAATCAATTTTAGGATAAGTCTGTAACGTAACAAAATGTGGAAAAAGTGAAGGGGTCTGAATAATTTCTGAATGCACTGTATGTGTATTATTTTAACAGACATTGGTGAAGACCTGCCAGACATATCCCATGAATTGGCTGGATCCTAATCCTTTTCTTTTTGTCCTTTTTTTAATAATATTGTATTTTTAATTTTAAAAAATGTTTAAACAACAACTTACAGACTCACACAAACAATGACTACATCTCATTGGCCCAGACCCACATGCTCACTCCCCCATCCCTAGTGCCTGCATTATTGTTTGACACTTGGCCTTAAATTGTACCAATTTGTTTTTCTCATTTGCCAATGCTATTTCAATATTTCAAAAATAAATAATTATATTTTTCCATTGTGTCAATGATGGCGGATTGATTGACGTCCAACTTTTTAGAATACGTTTTTTCAAGATGAGTGATGGGAAGAGAATCATCCAGCCCAGTAGGTATCTCATTACACCCCCATATGCCATATCTTGAAATATGCAGACAGACAGATTAAAAGTAAGTTTATATTGTAATATTTCTGACAGCCAACTTTCTATCTCTGCCCACAACTTCTGGACTTCATAGCATTCCCAGAAAGCATAGATTATTGAATAATTATTAGTTTAATACTTAAGACATGACTCTGCCGTTGTGCTGTAGAATTTGTGAATTTTGTCTCTTGTATAATAAATTCTATACATTAGTTTATACTGGAACATTTTTGTTAACTGTAATTTCATTAGTTATGCTCCAATTTACCCTCCATCTTGTGCAAACTTCAGTTATTTGTAAGTCTTGGTTCCAATAGTTTCTATTTTTCATATCCTAATCCTTTCCTAGTAGTCCATGTCCCCCAAATTTGGGCCGTCGGGCTCACTTGTCTCAAAGTGACAATGTCTCATAGTTATCTTCTTGTCCCTAGAGTTGGAAAATGTGTGATAGCAGTGCAGCAATGGCAGCTATCTCTGTATTATCACCCTTTCATTCATCCCTCCATCCCATTCATTTCCCCCATTGGGATTTGACCCTATGACAAACAATGTCAGTATACAACAAGTTATTGCTCACATACAGTGCCTTTAGAAACTTTTCACACCCCTTGACTTTTTGTCAACTATCTACACAAAATACACCGTAATGTCAAGTGTAAGAAATATTCTAACATTTGTAAAACATTTATGAAAATAAAACACAAATATATCTTGATTACATAAGTATTCAACCCCCTGAGTCAATACATGTTAGTGTCACCTTTTGCAGCGATTACAGCTTCAAGTCTTTCTAGGTAAGACTATAAGAGCTTTGTACTAACTGGATTGTACAATATTTGCACATTATTCTTTTAAAAATTATTCAAGCTCTGTCAAGTTGGTTGTTGATCATTGTTAGACAGCGATTTTCAAGTCTTGCCATAGATTTTCAAGCCGATTTTAATTCAAAACTGTAACTCAGCCACTCAGGAACATTCAATGTCGTCTTGGTAAGCAACTCCAGTGTATATTCGGCCTTGTGTTTAAGGTTATTGTCCTGGTGAAAGGTGAATATGTCTCCCAGTGTCTGTTGGAAAGAACCAAGTTTTCCTCTAGGATTTTGCCTGTGCTTAGCTCTATTCTGTTTCTTTTTATCTTAATAAACTCCCTAGTCCTTGCCGATGACAAGCAAACACATAACATGATGCAGCCACCACCATGCTTGAAAATATGAAGTGGTACTCAGTGCTGTTTTGTGTTGAATTTGCCCCAGACATAACACTTTTTATTCAGGACACAAAGTTCATTAATTTGCCAAATTTTTTGAAGTTTTACTTTAGTGCCTTATTGGAAACAGGATGCATGTTTTGGAATATTTTGTATTCTGTACAAGCTTCCTTCTTTTCACTCTGTCATTTAGGTTAGTATTGTGGAGTAACTACAATGTTGTTGATCCATCCTCAGTTTTTCCTATAACAGCCATTAAACTCTGTAACTGTTTTAAAGTCACCATTGGCCTCATGGTGAAATCCCTGAGCGGTTTCCTTCCTCTCCAGCAACTGAGTTAGGAAGGACACCTGCATCTTCGTAGTGACTGGGTGTATTGATATACCATCCAAAGTGTAATTAATAACTTCACCATCCTCAAAGGGACATTCAATGTCTGCTTCTTTTTTTTTTTTACCAATCTACCAATAGGTGCCCTTCTTTGCGAGGCATTGGAAAACCTCCCTGGTCTTTAGGGTTGAATCTGTGTCTTAAATTCATTGCTCGATTGAGGGACCTTACAGATAATTGTATGTGTGGGGTACAGAGATGTGGTAGTCGTTCAAAAATCATGTTAAACACTATTACTGCACACAGAGTGAGTCCATGCAACTTATAGTGGCTTGTTAAGCCAATTTTTACTCCTGAACTTATTTAGGCATGCCATAACAAAGGGGTTGAATACTTATTGATTAAAGACATTCTGCTTTTCATTTTTTATTAATTTGTAAGCATTTCTTAAAACATAATTCCACTTTGACATTGTGGTATTGTGTATAGGCCACTGACACAAAATATAAATTTAATCCATTTTAAATTCCGGCTGTAACGCAACAAAATGTTGAATAAGTCAATACTTTCTGAAAGCACTGTATACATTTTAATCGCATATCATTGGAAAACTTAGATTCACAGCTATCCATCAGATACATTTTCAGGACGTTCAGGTCAACAGAACATTGACATTTGTGTACATATTAGAATGACATGTATAAATTGTTTTTAAAAGGATTTTAAACTTTGTTTGACAAGTGGTTCTGAAAGGTCATGAAATTACCTTTCAAATTATATATAATATAACCAACTTTGAAAGCATCAGCAGCAACTATTGTTTACAAATTTCCCATATTGTGCCATTGACATTAGAAGGTTGGAAGCTTAGCCATAGAATTCCATGTAATGGGGTAACTATGTTTTGGGATTGTAACTTCAAGGACATTCTCTGTGTGCTGTGCAGCTAGCGAGAGGAGAGGAGAGAGCACAGATCTACTGCAGACACTTAGGCTGCGCCCTAAATTGCACCCTATTCCCTAGTGGGGAGAACAAGGATTTGATACACTGCCGATTTGGCAGGTTTTCCTACTTACAAAGCATGTAGAGGTCTGTAATTTTTATCATAGGTACACTTGAACTGTGAGAGAATGAATCTAAAACAAAAATTCAGAAAATCACATTGAATGATTTTTAAGTAATTAATTTTTATTTTATTGCATGACATAAGTATTTGATCACCTACCAACCAGTAAGAATTCCGGCTCTCACAGACCTGTTAGTTTTTCTTTAAGAAGCCCTCCTGTTCTCCACTCATTACCTGTATTAACTGCACCTGTTTGAACTTGTTACCTGTATAAAAGACACCTGTCCACACACTCAATCAAACAGACTCCAACCTTTCCACAATCGCCAAGACCAGAGAGCTGTGTAAGGACATCAGGGATAAAATTGTAGACCTACACAAGGCTGGGATGGGCTACAGGACAATAGGCAAGCAGCTTGGTGAGAAGGCAACAACTGTTGGCGCAATTATTAGAAAATGGAAGAAGTTCAAGATGACAGTCAATCACCCTCGGTCTGGGGCTCCATGCAAGATCTCACCTCGTGGGGCATCAATGATCATGAGGAAGGTGAGGGGATGAGCCCAGAACTAAACGGCAGGACATGGTCAATGACCTGAAGAGAGCTGGGACCACAGTCTCAAAGAAAACCATTAGTAACATACTACGCCGTCATGGATTAAAATCCTGCAGCGCACGCAAGGTCCCCCTGCTCAAGCCAGCATATGTCCAGGCCCGTCTGAAGTTGCCAATGACCATCTGGATGATCCAGAGGATGAATGGGAGAAGGTCATGTGGTCTGATGAGACAAAAATATAGCTTTTTGGTCTAAACTCCACTCGCCGTGTTTGGAGGAAGAAGAAGGATGAGTACAACCCCAAGAACACCATCCCAACCGTGAAGCATGGAGGTGGAAGCATAATTATTTGGGGATGCTTTTCTGCAAAGGGGACAGGACGACTGCACCGTATTGAGGGGAGGATGGATGGGGCCATGTATCGCGAGATCTTGGCCAACAACCTCCTTCCATTAGTAAGAGCATTGAAGATGGGTCGTGGCTGGGTCTTCCAACATGACAACGACCCGAAACACACAGCCAGGGAAACTAAGGAGTGGCTCCGTAAGAAGCATCTCAAGGTCCTGGAGTGGCCTAGCCAGTCTCCAGACCTGAACTCAATAGAAAATATTTGGAGGGAGCTGAAAGTCCGTATTGCCCAGCGACAGCCCCGAAACCTGAAGGATCTGGAGAAGGTCTGAATGGAGGAGTGGGCCAAAATCCCTGCTGCAGTGTGTGCAAACCTGGTCAAGACCTATAGGAAACATATGATCTCTGTAATTGCAAACAAAGGTTTCTGTACCAAATATTAAGTTCTGCTTTTCTGATGTATCAAATACTTATGTCATGCAATAAAATGCAAATGAATTACTTAAAAATCATGCAATGTGATTTTTGTTTTAGATTCCATCTCTCACAGTTGAAGTGTACCTATGCTAAAAATTACAGACCTCTACATGCTTTGTAAGTAGGAAAACCTGCAAAATCGGCAGTGTATCAAATACTTGTTCTCCCAACTGTATATAGTGCACTGGTCAAAAGTAATTCACTATACAGGGAATAGGGTGACACTTTGCGACGCAGACACAGCTAGCCTCCGGGCTGTAGGAAGGATAAAGAGAGATAGGAGCCCACAAACACATGAACTCAGACTTGGGCACCGTGAGGGACGTTTGCTCGCTCTGTCTTTCCAAAGGCCTCTATTGACGAACAGAGCAACCTTTTGGCTGCTTGGGTTAGGGTTCAATTCCATCCGAATGGTATTCACCTAGAGCTACTCTATGTAATAAACCACAGACATCCTGACAACAGCAGCACGCCGGCGGCATACTCACCAAACACTCTCACCACACAACCCCTGGTTACCAACACCATACTCAGTTTGGAGGGGATCTTCGACTTTGTAAATCATTGGACATGATTCAAATGCAGTATGTAAATAAAATGTAAACAGCATTTTTCGAAATACGTAAAATGTTATGCTGTTTACAGTTCAGGCATAGATCTATTTCCAAAGATAATGGTCTCCAATGTCACTCTGTTTTAATCTCCATTTTAGACCATGCTAATAACGTTAGAGTATTCTATGATTACTGAATCCATAATGCTTTTTGCTAAGTGTTTCCATGTGAACGTGTTAAAGATACAAATGGTACAAAGGTAAATGTCAGCCACCGTATGTTACCCCTTCCTCCCCACATTTCTGCTGTCAACATTTATACTACACTTTTCTAAATAAGTTATTGGCTGTTCCATTTGACCCGCGACCAAGATGAAAGGTCGCAAGGTCGTATATGTGCAACTCATTCTAAAATAGCTGTGCTACTGCTTTGATGTCTGATTATTTACCGGTCTCCGTTCTTGACTCTTTTTTGTTTTGTGTGTGTGTGTGTGTGTGTGTGTGTGTGTGTGTGTGTGTGTGTGTGTGTGTGTGTGTGTGTGTGTGTGTGTGTGTGTGTGTGTGCGGCATGTGCGCGCGCATGCAAAACGCTGGTTAAGTTCTCTTCACTCTTGTTCTGCCAAATCAATAAAACAGTCTGTGACTAATCTCCCTGAGCTGCTCAATGAGCTTGGGGAGATGAACTGTTTCAAAGGAAGCTAGTGTCTCTGGATTAGCAATGAAAATACCTTCCACAGCTCCTTCTCATCCTCCCCCAACTCCTCCTCCTTCTCCCTCCTCTCCCTCCTCCTTCTCCTCCTTGTCCTCTTCCTCCTCCTTGTTCTCCTCTCCTCCTCATCTTCCCGGGATCTCCCCACTCACATTCGCCTCAGTTTCTCCTTCCCTCCCTCCCACACACACACACACACACACACACACACACACACACACACACACACACACACACACACACACACACACACACACACACACACACACACACACACACACACACACACACACACACACACACACACACACACACACACACACACTCACACTCACACACACACAGTACATACACACACAGTACATACATATACACAGTCGGTTCTTCTATAAAGCCGTTGAGTTTTGATTATTTTTGCTTTTAATATCCATAACATATCCATAATATCTCTTTGTTCTCATTTGTCACATCATACGCTTTTTCAAAAATCTTGTGCCATGCTGTTTACATTTGTAATATTTCCCTCTAACCCTGTTATACCCTGATTCAAAGCTTTGCTAGCTACCGTGCTGAGAAAACTCTTCACTACTTTTTAAATGCTGTTCTCCTGCTGAACTTCAATATTAGCAGGTCTGACATGTAGTTTGAGGAATCACCTGAGAGAGAGAGAAATTCATGACTCAGCAGGAGAGAAGATCATGAATATGTGGTGGCAGATTGATTCAAACAGGCTGTTTGAAACATACACACACAGACACACAGACATAAACACACACACACACACACACACATTGTTGTGTGGTAGTACTGTACTGTACCATCTATCCCTCTGTAGTCTCCTTTCTGGAATCATCTGGACCCCAGCTGCCTGGTTTACTTGCCTGGCTGTCTGAGGAGGATTATGGGTAACCTGTGATGTCAGCCTTGATCAGACCTTCCACCTAAAGTACCTGTCAAACGTGTGGACACACCTACTCATTCAAGGGTTTATCTTTATTTGTACTATTTTCTACATTGTAGAATAATAGTGAAGACATCAAAACTATGAAATAACACATATGGAATCATGTAGTAACCAAAAAAGTCTTAAACAAATCAAAATGTATTTTATATTTGAGATTCTTCAAAGTAGCCACCCTTTGCTTTGATGACAGCTTTGCACACTCTTGGCATTCTCTCAACCAGCTTCATGAGGTAGTCACCTGGAATGCATTTCAATTAACAGGTGTGCCTTGTTAAAAGTTAATTTGTGGAATTTCTTTCCTTCTTAATATGTTTGAGGCAATCAGTTGTGTTGTGACAAGATAGGGGTGGTATACAGAAGATAGCCCTATTTGGTCAAATACCAAGTCCATATTATGGCAAGAACAGCTCAAATAAGCAAAGAGAAACGACAGTCCATCATTACTTTAAAATATGAAGGTCAGTCAATACGAAACATTTCTTTCCTTCTTAATATGTTTGAGCCAATCAGTTGTGTTGTGACAACATAGGGGTGGTATACAGAAGATAGCCCTATTTGGTCAAATACCAAGTCCATATTATGGCAAGAACAGCTCAAATAAGCAAAGAGAAACGACAGTCCATCATTACTTTAAAATATGAAGGTCAGTCAATACGGAACATTTCAAGAACTTTGAAAGTTTCTTCAAGTGCAGTCGCAAAAACCATCAAGCGCTATGATGAAACTGGCTCTCATGAGGACCGCCACAGGAAAGGAAGACCCAGAGTTACCTCTGCTGCAGAGGATAAGTTCATTAGAGTTACCAGCCTCAGAAATTGCAGCCCAAATAAATGCTTCACAGAGTTCAAGTAACAGACACATATCAACATCAACTGTTCAGAGGAGACTGCGTGAATCAGGCCTTCATGGTCGAATTGCTGCAAAGGAACCAATGAGAAGAAGAGACTTGCTTGGACCAAAAAACATGAGCAATGGACATTAGACCGGTGGAAATCTGTACATTGGTCTGATGAGTCCAAATTTTAGATATTTGTTTCCAACCGCCGTGTCTTTCTGAGACGCAGAGTAGGTGAACGGATGATCTCTGCATTTGTAGTTCCCACCGTGAAGCATGAAGGAGGAGGTGTGATGGTGTGGGGGTGCTTTGCTGGTGACACTGTCAGTGATTTATTTAGAATTCAAGGCACACTTAACCAGCATGGCTACCACAGCATTCTGCAGAGATACGACATCCCATCTGGTTTGCGCTTAGTGGAATTATAATTTGTTTTTCAACAGGACAATGACCCAACACACCTCCAGGCTGTGTAAGGGCTATTTGACCAAGAAGGAGAGTGATGGAGTGCTGCATCAGATGACCTGACCTCCACAATCACCCGACCTCAACCCAATTGAGATGGTTTGGGATGAGTTGGACCGCAGAGTGAAGGAAAAGCAGCCAACAAGTGTGGGAACTCCTTCAAGACTGTTTGAAAAGCATTCCAGTTGAAGCTGGTTGAGAGAATGCCAAGAGTGTGCAAAGCTGTCATCAAGGCAAATGGTGGCTACTTTGAAGAATATCAAATATAAAGTATATTTTGATTTTTTTTACACTTTTTTGGTTACTACATGATTCCATATGTGTTATTTCATAGTTTTGATGTCTTCACTATTATTCTACAATGTAGAAAATAGTAATAATAAAGAAAACTGAGTGGCGCAGTGGTCTAAGGCACTGCATCGCAGTGCTAACTGTGCCACTAGAGATCCTGGTTCGAATCCAGGCTCTGTCGCTGCCGGCCGCGACCGGGAGACTCATGGGCGGCGCACAATTGGCCCAGCGTCGTCCAGGGTAGGGGAGGGAATGGCCGGCAGGGATGTAGCTCAGTTGATAGAGCATGGCGTTTGCAACGCCAGGGTTGTGGGTTCGATTCCCACGGGGGACAGTATGAAAAATAAATAATGTATGCACTCACTAACTGTAAGTCGCTCTGGATAAGAGTGTCTGCTAAATTACTAAAATGTAAATGTAAAACCCTTGAATGAGTAGGTGTTTCCTAACTTTTGACTGGTAGTGTATATTTTCACTTCCTGTTCTTCTTCTACTTGTTTTCCTTTCTTTTTTTCATTATTTTCTTTCTTCTTCCTTCATCTCCTTTCCTACCTCTTTTTCCCCTAGCATTTGTATGTACAGTACATAGAGTAATCCCCTACTACCACCATGTTTCACTGGAGGTAGTGATGATGCTGATGTCCTCTTCCTATCACTGTTTTGTAAGATTTTAAGATGTTGCAAGGGTCTGATTGTCTAACTGACCGCTCTCCCCTCTCTCCTCCACAGGTGTCGATATCCTCCATCAGCTGGGCCTCACCGGCAGCAGAGAGACTCTCTCCTCTGGGAACAGCTCCTCTCCCCCCTCCTCCCCCTCTCCTCCATCCTCACCCCCAGGAGCCGGGATCCTACTCAGCCTGGATGCCCACATTGAAGCCCCCACGGGGGGCCTGTTCCCGCCGGAGCTCGGTGAGGAGTTTTCTGTTGTGGTGAGCCTAAGCTCCTGGCGAGTGAACAATGCTTTCCTTTTCAGTGTGCGTGATGGCAGGAACAAGCTGCAGTTTGGCATCCAGCTGCTGCCCAGGAAGGTGGTCGTGTACACTGCCGAGAAGACCTCCGTCTACTTCACCTATGACGTGCACAATGGGCGTCAGAACTCGTTCGCTGTGGGCGTGCGTCCACGCTCGGTGTCGTTCCATGCGGACTGCGGAGCGGTGCAGCAGAGAGAGCAGACTCTGACCCGGTCGCAGACGCTGGGGTCAGGATCCGGAGGCCTACTCACCTTAGGAAGGATGAACTCTAAAGCAGCTCAGTTCCAGGGCCTCATATGCCAGCTGGACATCTACCCCTTGGCCCAGGCTGCTGCGCGCTACTGCGACTACCTTAAAAAACAATGCCGGCTGGCCGAGACTTACAGATCGCCCCCCGGCTCGGATATGGAGATTTCCAGCTACCTGGCTTTCTCTCCTATTCCTCTTTCTCTAGAGTCCCAGATGGTGGTGCCCCCCTTCCTGGCTGTAGACTCCCACACCCAGCAGACCTCCACCCCAGCCGGATCAGCCCCCATTCCCTCTTTGGAGGGGTCCGGAACACCGTATTTAAGCCCCTCAGAGCAGCCTCACCTGGGGGTCAGGATCCAGACCCAGAGCTCCCTGCTAGAGCACCTCAACTCCATCCATACCCCCGTCACTGCTGGCCACAACAGCCTGTCCTCAGGCACCCTCAGTGGGCTGGAGGCCCTGGGCATCACCCGTAGAAGTACCACCCCCAGCTCCAGATCCAGCCCATCAAGGGGCTCAACCAGGAAGTCTCCCCAGTCTGACAATGACATGGAGGAGAGGAGCCCCAGGAGGCCCCAATGGGTCACCACCGACACCCCAGGCCTAAACTCCCCTGTTGGGCAGAGCCGCTTGAATGATGGCCTGAGGAACAGCTCCAGCTCCCGGCCTAGGGACTCTAACCCCCAGCTCCAGCTCGCTGACCACCTCCTGGACACCCAGTTCAGAACCAACGGCACCAGCCTGTACCGGGAGAATCAGGTGGAGACCTCAGAAGAGCATGGCCAGGAAGGGGCCTACGATGTGGAAATGGGAGGCTACGACTATGGATATGAGGATCCAGACTACTTCTACGGAGACTATGACGGAGCTTTCCCAGGACCCAAAGGAGACCCAGGTCCTCCGGTAATTATGATAATAGATTGAGAGAATGTTAGAAACAGGTCTTTAACCTCTTAAGGATCGGTCCCTTATTTTCAATTATCGCCTAAAATGACATACCCAAATCTAACTGCCTGTAGCTCAGGACCTGAAGCAAGGATATGCATATTCTTGATACCATTTGAAAGGAAACACTTTGAAGTTTGTGGAAATGTGAAATTAATGTAGGAGAATATAACACATTAGATCTGGTAAAAGATTATACGAACAAAAAACATTATACAATATTGTTCCATCATCTTTGAAATGAAAGAGAATGGCCAGAATATAATATTGCAATTTAGGCGCAATTTTGCAGTGTGTGTGCAAAGTTTCAGATTGATCCAGTGAAGCATTGCAATACTGGACTATATTATTGTGGCCCTGGTCGCACAAAATAATCAAAGGTCTGACTGCACGGAGATGCTTGGGAAAAATGGTTACAACGGGGGACCAGAGTGTTAGTGTTTCAGGGGAAGAGGGTGGATCTGATCTCCATCACCTAGGACTTGACATAGGTTAATCAAATCTCAATTTTTTGTCAATTTTTTCTCAATCTTGCATGCTTTCTCAAACTGCTGTAACTGTATATGCATTCGTAAATCAGGTCCTTTCTTGAGTTGGGCTCTGGGATGTAACAACCGTTGAGCATCTGAGCTTATGGTTGATTGTGGAGGAAAGGGGTTGAGTGTGTAAGAGTATGTGCATGTGTGTGTGTGTGTGTGTGTATCCCACATCTGTTGCAAGGGGGTAAGGATGTTAGGGAGAATATAGGATGAACCACAATAATTGTTTGCTAAAATAATAATTGCTTGACAAAAATGTAATGTAATACAATTGCAATCCGGGTTATAGGTAACAATCCTTCGTATGAACTGCCGACATTATTACGCATATTAATTGATAATTATGGAAATTAAGATATGCAAGATATTTGAATAGATATATATTTTAAATAGCTATATATATATATATATATATATATATATATATATATATATATATATATATATATATATATATATATGGAGGTGAGAGCATTGGAAATGCTTTTGGCGGTTGACCTGCTTCTGTTTTGTGGGTGGCACTGTGCTGTTTTCGAAGGATGGATCCGGGAGGACGGGGGTGGTATACCGATAACTGGGATGACAACCAAACTTGGGATGGGGAGGGGCTTTAGTGGGGGGAATAGTGGAGAACAATTGGAGGGTTACTTAGTCGCAATGCAAATATCATGGGACAGCTATATGGATACTCAATCGCTATGGTATTTTTTATTGGTACATTTACAATCATATATTATGATAAATAGATTTGAAACTTGTATCTTATTATGGTAAGTGGTGAAATAAGTATGGCCAGTTATAATTGTAATGGCTTAGCAGATAATAACAAAAGAAGTACAATATTTACATGGCTCAAAGAGAAGGAATATAATATATATATTGTTTACAGGAAACTCATTCAACAATTCAAGATGAAGTTGTGTGGAATAAGAACTGGGGGGGGGGGGGGGCAAATATACTTCTCCCATGGGCAAATAAACTCAAAAAATATTAATTAACAGTAATTTCGATCCGAATGTGCAAATTTTCCAATCAGATCCGCAAGGTAGATGGATGATTTTAAATATGTTATTGGACCATGAACAGATATTAACCTTTATGGACCAAATAATGATGAGCCACTCTTCTTTGACAATATATATAGTAAACTATCAACCCTGCAAGCAATACAAGACTATATTATTATGGTGGGAGATTATAATACCGTTTTAAATAGCTCAGTGGACCGTAAAGGAAATCACACTACAAACTATCACCCTCATGCTCTTAAGGAAATCATGAATGTCATGGATACATTAGAACTAGTAGATATATGGAGGCTTAAATATCCTGATCTAGTGAGATATACATGGCGGAGACTCAATCAAGCTAGTCGTCTTGACTTCTTTCTTATGTCATTCTCGTTGGCACCAAAAGTTTAAAAAGTGTTGATAGGGGACAGAATACGGTCAGACCATCATATAATTGGCATATACATTACTCTTACTGAATTTCCACGTGGACGAGGATATTGGAAATGTAATCAAAGCCTATTGGATGATAACTTATTTTTAACTAGGACCGAGAAATTTATAACTGATTTTTTCCAACATAACATAGGTACAGAAAATCCCCTTATTGTATGGGACACCTTTAAATGTGCCTTTAGAGGCAATGCAATTCAGTACTCATCTCGAAAACAAAAGCAATTTAGGTAAAAAGAGTCCATACTAACAAAGGAAATAGAAGGTCTAACAGAACAGATAGATAGCAATAAAAACTGTAACATAGAGGCTCAGAATAAATTAGAGGAAAAACAAAAATAAATGGAGAAACTTATTCAAGAAAGATCAAGTGTAATATATTATAAAAATAAAGCAAACTGGATGGAATATGGGGAAAAATGCACCAAATTCTTTTTTAATCTTCAACATAGGAATGCTACCAAAAATAATTTATTGAAACTGGTTACAAATGAAGGAGTCACCCATTATTCACCAAATTATATTTTGAAGGAGGAAACAAAGTACTTTAAGCATATGTTTTCATTTCAGTCGCCTCCATCTCCTCTAACTGAAGCAAATTGTAGAGATTTTTTTTCTATTGATAATATAAAATTAACAGCCATACAGAAAGACTCATGTGAAGGTGAAATTACAGAGGAGGAACTTCTGGATGCAATTAAAGACTTTAAGTCCGGGAAAACTCCAGGGTTGGATGGCATACCAGTCGAGGTATACCTAACCTTTTTTGATATACTCAGACGACCGTTATTAGCATGTTTTAACCACTCTTATGTAAATGATAGATTATCAGACACTCAAGAAGAAGGCCTGATTTCATTATTACTGAAACAGGATACAAGTGGAAAATATAAAGATCCAGTCCATTAAAAAAATTGGCGGCCCCTTACACTTCAGTGTTGTGATGCAAAAATGAATAGCGCATAAAATTAAAAAGGTATTGTCAGACATTATTAATTCTAATCAGACAGGTTTTTTACATGGCCGATATGTTGGAGATAATATAAGGCAAGTACTGGAAACAATAGAACACTATGAAAAATCTGGGAAGCCAGGCCTACTATTCATAGCAGACTTCGAAAAGGCATTTGATAAAGTACGACTGTGGTTTATTTATAAATGCCTGGAGCATTTCAATTTTGGACAATCTCTTATAAATTGGGTTAAAATCATGGTCCTCTGTAGCTCAATTGGTAGAGAATGCCGCTTTTAATGCCAGGGTAGTGGGTTCGATCCCCGGGACCACCCATACGTAAAAATGTATGCACACATGACTGTAAGTCGCTTTGGATAAAAGCGTCTGCTAAATGGCATATTATGTATAGTAACCCTAGGTGTAAAATAGTAAATAATGGTGATTTCTCAGAAAGTTTTAAACTGTCAAGAGGAGTGAAACAAGGTTGTCCACTATCGGCATATCTATTTATTATTGCCATCGAGATGTAAGCTATTAAAATCGGATCCAACAATAATATCAAGGGATTAGAAATCCAGGGTTTAAAAACAAAGGTGTCATTGTACGCTGATGATTCATGTTTTCTTTTAAATCCACAACTTGAATCCCTCCACAGCCCCATAGAGGATCTAGATACATTTTCTAACCTCTCTGGATTACAACCAAATTATGATAAATGTACTATATTACGTATTGGATCACTAAAAAATACAATTTTTACATTACCATGTAGTTTACCAATAAAATGGTCTGATGGTGATGTGGATATACTTGGAATACATATCCCAAATGAAATAAATGATCTCACTCCAATACATTTTAATAGAAAGTTAGCAAAAATAGATAAGATCTTGCTACCACGGAAAGGTAAATACCTGTCAATTTGTGGAAAAATCACCCTGATTAACTATTTAGTATTATCCCAGTTCATCGATTTGCTTATGGTCTTGCCTACGCCTAGCGAACAGTTTTTTAAATTATATGAGACAAAATAATTCAATTTTATTTCGAACGGCAAGCCAGACAAAATTAAACGGGCCTATTTATATAATGAATATGAATTAGGAGGACAGAAATTATTAAATATTAAAGCATTAGACCTATCACTAAAAGCTTCAGTCATACAAAAATTATACTTAAATCCAAACTGGTTCTCTAGCAAACTAGTAAGATTGTCTCACCCAATGTTCAAGAAGGGATAGATTACAACCCCTTTATTCAGATTACAACCCCTCAATTTCAGGTATTTGAAAAGGAAATAATCTCCCAAATATCACTATTTCTAAAACAAGCCATAGAAAGTTGGTTGCAATTTCAATTGAATCCTCCAGAAATGACAGAACAAATATTGCAACAAATATTGTGGTTAAACTCAAATATACTAATTGATTTAAAAAATATAATCTTCGTAAATCTTCGTAAATTATATTATCGGTAGGAATGGTGGAGTTATGTCGCACATGCAGCTAACAAAAACATATGGAAATGTCTGCTCTACCCAAAATTACAACCAAATAATTGCAGCATTACTGCAAAAATGGAAGAGGAAAGTGGAAGGAGGAAAACGTAATGAACTTGTCTGTCGGCCTTGCATCAAAGAACATAATTGGTTAAAGAAAATTGTGATAAATAAAAAGGTTTACCAGTTTCATTTAAGGACCAAAAGATTGACAGCCATCCCATATAGACTGCAAAATAGTTGAGAAGAGATGTTTGACACACCGATTCCATGGCATAGTGTTTATGAACTGATACGCAAAACGACGCCGGATTAAAAACTTATAATTTTTCAATTGAAATTATTATATAGAATTCTTGTTACCAATAGAATGTTATTTGTATGGGGGATACAATCTTCCCAGCTCTGCAGATTTGGCTGTGAAGAGACAGAATCATTAGATAATTTGTTTTGGTACTGTCCATTTGTAGCTTGTTTCTGACACAGGTTCAGGAATGGCTGAAGGATTGCAATATTTGCATGGAGTTGACCCTGCAGATAGCACTATGGGTGATCTGAAAAGTCATAGTCAATCGATCAATAATATAATAATACTTTTAGCAAAGATTTTTATTTTCAATTCACAAACTGTAGAAACAATGAGAATAGAAAGATTCAGAACTTTTGTAAAACATCACAGTACAGTTGAAAAATATATGGCAAATAGAAATCCAATATGGATGGTTGTCACGATCGTTTACGGACGAGACGGACCAAGGCGCAGCGTGATATGCATTCATATTTATTTACGTACTGAACACACAACAAAACAACAAACGAAACGTGAAGTCCAAGGTAGACAAAAAAACATACCTCACACGGAACAAGATCCCACAACTAACATGTGCCAAAAGGCTGCCTAAGTATGTCCCCAATCAGAGACAACGAGCGACAGCTGCCTCTGATTGTGAACCACACAGGCCAACATAGATCTAGAATACTAGAATCTAACATAGAACAAACCCAACACAGAAAATACACACCCTGACTCAACAAATACAAGTCCCTTGAGTCAGGGCGTGACAATGGTGTTAAGAGATAGATGGGAGGAGTTGAATGGAGCTGAAAGATGGGACTAATAACAACAACTAATAACAACAAGATAACTAGTGTAAGACATGCTGTGTCCATAATAAGTATATAGGTTATATATTGTGAGCTTTTGTGAAAGAGCACAGTTAGAAAGATATGGCATATATAAGCATACCAGAAGGACATCATGAAAATGATCGGAGGAAGTTCAGGAGTAAAAACAAACAAAATATAAATAGTGACTGTGTCTATAAAATGTATATATTATGTATAAGCATTAAGTAGAGGCCTAAGCATTGTTGTTCACTAGTTTACTCCAATTAAGGAGGGGATGGTGGGGTTGGAAAGTAATAAAGGGATATGCAGTGGGGGAAAAAAAGTATTTAGTCAGCCACCAACTGTGCAAGTTTTCCCACTTAAAAAGATGAGAGAGGCCTGTAATTTTCATCATAGGTACACGTCAACTATGACTGACAAATTGAGAAAAGAAAATCCAGAAAATCCCATTGTAGGATTTTTTATGAATTTATTTGCAAATTATCGTGGAAAATAAGTATTTGGTCACCTACAAACAAGCAAGATTTCTGGCTCTCACAGACCTGTAACTTCTTCTTTAAGAGGCTCCTCTGTCCTCCACTCGTTACCTGTATTAATGGCACCTGTTTGAACTTGTTATCAGTATAAAAGACACCTGTCCACAACCTCAAACAGTCACACTCCAAACTCCACTATGGCCAAGACCAAAGAGCTGTCAAAGGACACCAGAAACAAAATTGTAGACCTGCACCAGGCTGGGAAGACTGAATCTGCAATAGGTAAGCAGCTTGGTTTGAAGAAATCAACTGTGGGAGCAATTATTAGGAAATGGAAGACATACAAGACCACTGATAATCTCCCTCGATCTGGGGCTCCACGCAAGATCTCACCCCGTGGGGTCAAAATGATCACAAGAACGGTGAGCAAAAATCCCAGAACCACACGGGGGGACCTAGTGAATGACCTGCAGAGAGCTGGGACCAAAGTAACAAAGCTTACCATCAGTAACACACTACGCCGCCAGGGACTCAAATCCTGCAGTGGCAGACGTGTCCCCCTGCTTAAGCCAGTACATGTCTCCTGAGTGGCGCAGTGGTCTAAGGCGCTGCATCGCAGTGCTAACTGTGCCACTAGAGATCCTGGTTCGAATCCAGGCTCTGTCGCAGCCGGCCGCGACTGGGAGACTCATGGGCGGTGCACAATTGGCCCAGGGTAGGGGAGGGAATGGCCGGCAGGGATGTAGCTCAGTTGAAAAAGCATGGCGTTTGCAACGCCAGGGTTGTGGGTTCGATTCCCACGGGGGGCAGTATAAAAAAAATATAAATAAAATAAAAAAATGTATTCACTAACTGTAAGTCACTCTGGATAAGAGCATCTGCTAAATGACTAAAATGTAAATGTAATGTCCAGGCCCGTCTGAAGTTTGCTAGAGTGCATTTGGATGATCCAGAAGAGGATTGGGAGGATGTCATATTTTTTTACATTTACATTTTAGTCATTTAGCAGACGCTCTTATCCAGAGCTACTTAAAGGAGCAATTAGGGTTAAGTGCCTTGCTCAAGGGCACATCGACAGATATTTCACCTAGTCAGCTCGGGGATTAGAACCAGCGACCTTTCGGTTACTGGCACAACGCTCTTAACCACTAAGCTACCTGCCGCTCTTAACCACTAAGCTACCTGCCGCTCTTAACCACTAAGCTACCTGCCGCCATATGGTCAGATGAAACCAAAATAGAACTTTTCGGTAAAGACAAAGAATGCTGAGTTACATCCAAAGAACACCATACCTACTGTGAAGCATGGGGGTGGAAACATCATGCTTTGGGGCTGTTTTTCTGCAAAGGGACCAGGATGACTGATCCGTGTAAAGGAAAGAATGAATGGGGCCATGTATCGTGAGATTTTGAGTGAAAACCTCCTTCCATCAGCAAGGGCATTGAAGATGAAATGTGGCTGGGTCTTTCAGCATGACAATGATCCCAAACACACCGCCCGGGCAACGAAGGAGTGGCTTCGTAAGAAGCATTTCAAGGTCCTGGAGTGGCCTAGCCAGTCTCCAGATCTCAACACCATAGAAAATCTTTGGAGGGAGTTGAAAGTCCGAGTTGCCCAGCGACAGCCCCAAAACATCACTGCTCTAGAGGAGATCTGCATGGAGGAATGGGCCAAAATACCAGCAACAGTGTGTGAAAACCTTGTGAAGACTTACAGAAAACGTTTGACCTGTGTCATTGCCAACAAAGGGTATATAACAAAGTATTGAGAAACTTTTGTTATTCACCAAATACTAATTTTCCACCATAATTTGCAAATAAATTCATAAAAAATCCTACAATGTGATTTTCTGGACATGTTTTTCTTATTTTGTCTGTCATAGTTGACGTGTACCTATGATGAAAATTACAGGCCTCTCTCATCTTTTTAAGTGGGAGAACTTGCACAATTGGTGGCTGACTAAATACTTTTTTTCCCCACTGTATATATATTTTTAAAGGATATGTATGTACAGTGGGGAGAACAAGTATTTGATACACTGCCGATTTTGCAGGTTTTCCTACTTACAAAGCATGTAGAGCTCTGTAATTTTTATCATAGGTACACTTCAACTGTGAGAGACGGAATCTAAAACAAAAATCCAGAAAATCACATTGTATGATTTTTAAGTAATTAATTTGCATTTTATTGCATGACATAAGTATTTGATACATCAGAAAAGCAGAACTTAATATTTGGTACAGAAACCTTTGTTTGCAATTACAGAGATCATACGTTTCCTGTAGGTCTTGACCAGGTTTGCACACACTGCAGCAGGGATTTTGGCACACTCCTCCATACAAACCTTCTCCAGATCCTTCAGGTTTCGGGGCTGTCACTGGGCAATACGGACTTTCAGCTCCCTCCAAATATTTTCTATTGGGTTCAGGTCTGGAGACAGGCTAGGCCACTCCAGGACCTTTAGATGCTTCTTACGGAGCCCCTCCTTAGTTGCCCTGGCTGTGTGTTTCGGGTCGTTGTCATGCTGGAAGACCCAGCCACGACCCATCTTCAATGCTCTTACTGAGGGAAGGAGGTTGTTGGCCAAGATCTCGCGATACAAGGCCCCATCCATCCTCCCCTCAATACAGTGCAGTCGTCCTGTCCCCTTTGCAGAAAAGCATCCCCAAAGAATGATGTTTCCACCTCCATGCTTCACAGTTGGGATGGTGTTCTTGGGGTTGTACTCATCCTTCTTCTTCCTCCAAACACGGCGAGTGGAGTTTAGACCAAAAAGCTCTATTTTTGTCTCATCAGACCACATGATCTTCTCCCATTCCTCCTCTGGATCATCCAGATGGTCATTGGCAAACTTCAGACGGGCCTGGACATGCGCTGGCTTGAGCAGGGGGACCTTGCGTGCGCTGCAGGATTTTAATCCATGACGGCGTAGTGTGTTACTTATGGTTTTCTTTGAGACTGTGGTCCCAGCTCTCTTCAGGTCATTGACCAGGTCCTGCCGTGTAGTTCTGGGCTGATCTCTCACCTTCCTCATGATCATTGATGCCCCACGAGGTGAGATCTTGCATGGAGCCCCAGACCGAGGGTGATTGACCGTCATCTTGAACTTCTTCCATTTTCTAATAATTGCGCCAACAGTCGTTGCCTTCTCACCAAGCTGCTTGCCTATTGTCCTGTAGCCCATCCCAGCCTAGTGCAGGTCTACAATTTTATCCCTGATGTCCTTACACAGCTCTCTGGTCTTGGCCATTGTAGAGAGGTTGGAGTCTGTTTGATTGAGTGTGTGGACAGGTGTCTTTTATACAGGTAACGAGTTCAAACAGGTGCAGTTAATACAGGTAATGAGTGGAGAACAGGAGGGCTTCTTAAAGAAAAACTAACAGGTCTGTGAGAGCCGGAATTCTTACTGGTTGGTAGGTGATCAAATACTTATTTCATGCAATAAAATGCAAATGAATTACTTAAAAATCATACAATGTGATTTTCTGGATTTTTGTTTTATATTCCGTCTCTCACAGTTGAAGTGTACCTATGATAAAAATTACAGACCTCTACATGCTTTGTAAGTAGGAAAACCTGCAAAATCGGCAGTGTATCAAATACTTGTTCTCCCCACTGTATGTATATATATATATATATATATATATTTATGTATGTGTATATATATGTATGTGTATATGTATGTATGTATGTATGTATGTATATATGCATATATATATATATGCGAGAAAAAAAAAGAAAAAACATATGGGGGATTGGAAGTGATGCAGACAATTACATTGATGGAAGTTACAATCTATCTGCAATATTATAGTTGACCTATATATATATATATATACTGGACTATTTTGTATGAAGTCTGCCCAAATGTGCCGAATTGGTCAATTGATACATTTTCAAGTACATAACTATAGAGAACATACAAAAATGATATGGTAATACAAAATGTAAGTTTACACACTCCTAGGAACGTCATACATAATGGATCGTTAAATTATACACTAACTTTCATGCATCTAGATGGCCGGGCGGGGTGGGTGTGGAGCCAGTGACAGCAGGGGTTCAAACTGTAGAACCCAGTTCCTACATTTGAATATAAAAATGGATTTTATCAAACAAAACTATGCTATATTTTATCTCTGGGACCCTTAGGATGACAAATCAGAGCCAGATTACTGAATGTAAATACATTATTTACCTTCAGGAGTGAATGTATCAAACCAGTTGGCGTGATCATTTTTGTTGTTGTGCACTCTCCTCAAACAATAGCATGGTATTTGTTTTACTGTGTTAGCTACTGTTAATTGGACAGTGCAGTTAGATTAACAAGAATGTAAGCTTTCTGCCCATATAAGACATGTCTATGTCCTGGAAAGTTTGCTGTTGCTTACAACAGTCATGCTAATCACATTAGCGCACATTAGCTCAACAGTCCCGTATACGGGACACTGATCCCGTACAGTTTAAAGTGTGTTTCCCGCAAGTCAGAGCAGAGGTGTGCATGAGCAATGGGGGAGAATTACAATACATAAGCAATTAAGCCTAATTTATGGCGATTACGCCTTGAGTATTCTGTTTGCCCTCTTTCTCAAACACACTCAATAAAGCCTAAATAATTAATTTAAAAACATTAAGAAAAGGTGATGGTGTCGAAGCACTTTTGTTTCATGTATCAACAGGTGGTTAAAATTACACGTCATTCCTCTTGAAATACTGCCAGTGACTCGTCCTTGCTCTTGTGAGAGTGGGGAGGGGGATAATTTATAACTTACGGTTGCTTCTATAGCCTACTGACAAAATAGCATCCAACAGGCTGACGTCAGCTAGCTAGCTGTAGAGCTAGTTTTTCTTCTCTTCAGTGAGAACAAGACTATAGCATTCTGTCATGGCAGCCTGTAAGGGACACAGCTGATTGAGGTGTTTCCAAGTCAGAGGTGTTGCTGCTCAACCTTTCTCCTAAGGACTTAAAGCCAAATCTGTCATTTATTTGACCATTGAACAGCGGTAACTATAATTATTGCAGATTGCACCTTTACCGAGAGTAAGTCCGAAACCTAACTTCTGTTTCTCTCATTCAACTCCATGAGCCTAGAGCTGGTAGACAAATGTTGAGGAGGCCAAGCAAAACTGGTTTCCAGGAGGTAATAAGTCAAGGAGACAGATATTTACTTGTTTTTCCATCCTCCTTGACTGAGCTATGTGTTGTGAAAATGCAGCCATTTCTTAGCAGTACTCTCTGACAGGCTCCATGTTTAGGATGTAGGGTCAGCGCTAGGGCAATGGGTCAGTGTGTGATTGTGATGTCACCACATCCCATCCTGCACTCAGAGCTCCAGATTGAGAATATGGCTATGTTCCATTCATCGTTCTCCTTTGCTCCATGCTCTCCCATGTTCAGTACTCCATTTGCCTGCTCTGGAGCATGGAAGTAGAGTGAATGGAACACTGATAGTATCTCAGCCTCAGATAGGCTTTGGCTTTGGCTTTGGCTCTGGCTCCAGATAGTCAGTATAGAAGCATACAGTAAACACAGGTGCTGTATATGAATAACCCTTTAACCCTTTATTGTAACCCTTTATTTTACAGCCTATTATTTAGCAGATACCTAGCTAGCGCATAACGTTCTGAGAACCATATGTTTCTAGGAGCTTGGTGAGCGAGTGGTTGTCCTATGGTCATTTTGCATACAACCTTCCCACAACGTTCTGGGAATGGTGCAGGATAGAAGCTTGGCTTTGGAACATTCTCAGCACATTTACGGAACTTGACAAAAAAAACTTTATTTTCTTGGAATTTCATTACTTTAATAGAACGTTTCCTAAAAGTTCAAACATGTAACATTTAATTGCAATTTTGGTAATGTTCTAGGAACATTCTCCAACTGGTTTGACACTTGGAATGTTCTCAAATTGTTCCGAAAACATTAAGAAACATAGTTCTTCTGTGGGAATTTGAGTACTTCAGCATAATGTTTTCTACAGGTTTTCTCATGGTTCTATTTAAAATCATGTTCTCAAATTGTTCCAAGAATGTTAAGAAACAACTTCCTTCTGTAGGAATTTCAGTACTTCTACAGAACATTACACACAAGTTAGCATGTGATTCTATTTAATGTCATATTTTTGCTACATTCTGGGAAAGTTCAAAAACATGGTGTGACTTAAGAGATGTTTTCAGAACATTCAGATAATGAATGGTTCTCTTTTATGTCAGTTCTTGGGAATATTCTGGGATATTTTATTTTATTTTTTTATTTTATTTTTTTACACATTAACAGCAATAAGCTCTAAATTACGTTCTCAGAAAATGAAGAAAACTTTCCATATAAACCACAAGCAAACTTTAGTAAAATTCAGAGAACGTTCTAAGAATGTTATTTAAAACATATACATTCCGTTATCAGCATCAACAAAACTCTCTATATCCTCTATCTTGTTAAGTGTGTTCAGGTGTGTTGGCCGCGCCCACTAATTGGCCACAGCTGATCCTAATGAGTTCTTGTTTCCTTTGAAATGGGGTCAGTTTGAATAAAACAAATGAACAGCTTTGTATGCATAAAAAGATCATGGTGGCACAGTGGATTAATCCATGAATAGAGAACAGAAGATCAAAGGTTTGAATCTCAGTGATGCCATGTCACAATAAAAAATAAATGTCTTTGTATGATTAATGTATGATTACAGAAATTAATTTACATGTGTCCTATCTGTGCTTGAAGTTCCAAAAAGTTAACCCAAAATAAGCTAGCAGTGTTATTAAAAGTCTTATTGAAACATTCAGTGAAAGTTTTAAGGAAGTTATTCAAAAACCTCCAAATAACCATTAATAAAATCTCCCAGGAAAACGTTCAAGGAACCAGAGTATATTTTTCTTCAGTTTAACTGGTCAGGAAACTTATGGCTTCGTTTCTACAACCAACTTCCAAGGAACCCTATTTTTTAACTGGGTAGTTACTTTGAAATAACAAAAATTGCAATTACCTACTACTTGATGCATTAACATTTTGCTATTTTGATTGAGCATCATTGAGAATTGAGATCCAGGTTGACTCAATGCTGGTATGTGAGGAGGATGTTTGGGGGAGTTCACCCCAGCTGTACAGACACTTCAAAGACACTTTAAGAGGGAGGAAGTACAGATTACTCAATCGTCACCTTCATGATTCACTTCCTCTCTCTGAAATACCTTTCACTGCTGGTACTATTAGTGCTACCTAGCCTTGTTCAACCACATTGAACAATAGTGAGTGCAGCATTCAGTCTGGTTTATCCAGGCTAAGTGTTACCTATAGTAGACAGCAAATTAGCAGATATAGTATGGAACATACCGTAAATATTAATTTAAGCTAAATGACACAAGGGGCTGTGCTATATTTTCAATATAGTCACAGTTTTAGGGTTTTGTTAGGCCCAACACGCAGCCAGCAGCACAGCTGTCATGCTGCTAATATTATCAACAGATCTGTGTTTTTTTCGCGTGAAGAAGCCTCATGGTCTCAGTTGGCCCTGTTGTTATGGCGAGGAGAAGGCAGTAGTAGTGCACTCACTGTTTCCATCACTGTGTGTGTGTAGGAGTGTGGCTCAATGAGCAAGCAGCTGTTTCTGTCTCTGAGACATTTTCTCTTTGTCCCTCTGATATCGACGGAAAGGAATAGAATGTGCAGGACTCCCCCATAACTGCTCGCACGCACATACACACGCGCACACAGACACACATACACACATACACATACATTTTTTGAATGCCTTTGTTTATTATTGTGTATCATTCCAAAATAGTTTTTCCATGACTGTCTGTGTGTGTGTATTATGTCCTGACCGTCATACTATTTCATGCTGCTGTTTAGCAGCTTGCTACATTGTCATGGGAGTGTGATTCCTCACAAAACAAGGTTTTAGATTTTCACAACATTTAATCCATAGAAGGGCCCTTTGGAGAAAAATGTTTTGACATACACTACAGGTCAAACGTTTTAGAACACCTACTCATTCAATGGTTTTTCTTTTAGGAGATGAAGGAAGAAGAAGGAAGAAAATAATGAAAAAAAGAAAGGAAAGCAAGTAGAAGAAGAACAGGAAGTGAAAATATACAGTACCGGTCAAAAGTTAGGACACACCTACTCATTCAAGGGTTTTCTTTATTATTACTATTTTCTACATTGTAGAATAATAGTGAAGACATCGAAACTAAGAAATAACTCATATGGAATCATGTAGTAACCAAAAAAGTGTTAAACAAATCAAAATATATTTTATATTTGAGATTCTTCAAATAGCCACCCTTTGCCTTGATTACAGCTTTGCATACTCTTGGCATTCTCTCAACCAGCTTCATGAGGTAGTCACCTGGAATGCATTTCAATTAACAGGTGTGTCTTCTTAGAAGTTAATTTGTGGAATTTCTTTCCTTCTTAATGCGTTTGAGCCAATCAGTTGTGTTGTGACAAGGTATGGGTGGTACACAGAAGAAGCCCTATTTGGCTTGGATCAGCACATCAGTCCATAGAGGATACATGATAACTGCAAGTTACTTTGAAAAGCCTCCAGTTATCAATCATACTTTAAAGGTGCAAGATGCAGAAATCGCTCAGCCATTTCCTGGTTGCTGAAATAGTTTGCATAATTTCAGTTTATTTGTCAAAACAATCAGTCATTGTGTAGAGAATCATTGTACCATCTAAACCGTTGAGAGATATATTTTCCATAACCAAAAAAAATGAATTTTCAGCTGTTTGAAGCTGGTGTACAAAACCGAAAGTAAAAGACACAAAAATGAAACTTAAGAATGGAAAGCATAGAAATAATGCACATAGAACTGATCTACTGCTTCTTAGACTTGCTTTCTACGTGCATTTGGTCAGGTCTCCCAAAAAGTTACATATTGCAGCTTTAACAAAGTACTAATGCGAAGGCTTTCTGCACCACTGGTAATCAGTATTGACATGTCTGACTTTGACTGTGCATCTCAGACTCATCATCAAAGGAAATAAGATTGATTTCCCATCTAGTTGACGTTTATCATCA
Organism: Coregonus lavaretus; assembly: GCF_964263955.1. Taxonomy (NCBI): domain Eukaryota; kingdom Metazoa; phylum Chordata; class Actinopteri; order Salmoniformes; family Salmonidae; genus Coregonus; species Coregonus lavaretus. The sequence continues at coordinate 39,680,431 of NC_140008.1, read as the reverse complement.
GTCTGCCGGACAGAATGGCTTAGCAGCATCAAGCCTGCGTGTCCGCCACGGAAACTATTTACATTACAATTATGTATGATTTAAACTGTCCATTACTTTATCCCATCCACTTTATTTATAGATGTAGGATCTTAATTTGATCACACTGTGGCAAGAGAACTTTCCTGCAATGCAGGACATTTTAAACGTGTAGTGTATTTGAGGTTTAAAAAAGGCTTCTGTAGTTTGTAATTTCCACTTTGAAATTTCAGACATAATTTTCCCTTACAAAAAATTTATCAACCCCTACAAAAATGTCAATTTATTATAATCCACATAATAATGAACATTTCCTGTTGCTGCAGGATTAGTTTCCTGCTGTAGCAAACTGGCTCAAATTAAGATCCTACATCTGGATCCCGTTTGAGAGAGCCAAGCTGAAGTCTGACTTGTTTGCAAGTTAGCTCCTTACTCCACATCTCTGTTGATGTGTGCATTTGTGTGAGTTTGTTATGCGTTGGATAGAAAAAAAGCTGCCACATAACATACCAGGTTTAATGTAATCAAAGTCATGTTTTACAAGTGCTGTACTAGAATCTTCAGTTCCAACTCTGGAATATAAAAGTTTTGAGCACATTCGTTTTTTTCCCTTTCTTTCTCCTTTTACATCTTGGGTCCAAAAGAACAGGAAGTGGAATCATACCATGTGTTTCCTCCATGGTTGTTTTTTCACGACAAAGAGTTTATCTTAATCCCAGAACTGGCTTGTGGCATCGTACTTCAGGCTCATCTAGACGATGTAACATGATATCACCATCCTCTCAGAGCTTTACTATTAGCGATTTGGAGTTTAAAAAAACATTTGCCTCCTTTGATTTGAACTTGTCTAGGCCTCTCACATAAATACAGTATCCACCTCCCCACATCTGCCTGTACATTAAACAGCATGTTATCACTTCTCAATTAGCACGTTATTTGTGTGTCTGTAACATCTCTCATCTCCTCTTGTTCTTTCTCACTCTCCTTCTCTCTCTTTCTTCTCTCTCTCTCTCTCTCTCTCTCTCTCTCTCTCTCTCTCTCTCTCTCTCTCTCTCTCTCTCTCTCTCTCTCTCTCTCTCTCTCTCTCTCTCTCTCTCTCTCTCTCTCTCTTTGTCACCTCTCTCTCTCTCTCTCTCTTTGTCACTCTCTCTGTAACAGGGTCCTCCTGGTCCCCCTGGTCTACCTGGTCCTGCTGGGAAGAGAGGAGCTCGGGTGAGTACTGTAAACCATGTGTCACCTGTCACACCTGTGGTCATGTGACGTCACTGTGATGCCATTGTGCTTCTGGAGGTGCCACACCCCTCCTTGATGTGATAAACGGATTGAAAGAAGATCCCTTTCCCCAGATTTGTCTTAACCCTAGCAGTCTTGTCTAGTACAGTGCTACAGTGCATTCGGAAAGTATTCAGACCAATTGACTTTTTCCACATTTTGTTACATTACAGCCTTATTCTAAAATTGATTAAATAGTTTGTTTTTTCTCATCAATCTACACACAATTCCCCATAATGACAAAGCAAAAACAGCTTTTTAGACATTTTAGAAATGTATTTAAAATAAAACATTTACATTTCACATTTACAAAGGTATTCAGACCCTTTACTCAGTACTTTGTTGAAGCACCTTCTGCAGCGATTACAGCCTTGAGTCTTCTTTCAATAAAATAAAATAGCCCATTGGGCGTCTATTACCAGAATGCTAACAAAATTAGCACAAGTACTAGTGAATTTCTACAGTACTTGCTAAATATGCTAACGACCGCAAACGAAAATAAACTAATTACAAAGACAGGCAATCCAGCTCATAAAGTTCTACATATATACATAGTAGGTACAGAATGTATTTTTTGGTGAGTTTGGACATTTACAACCAAATGTGAACGAGAGACAGTGCAAATGAACAAAGTTTGGACGCATGCTAGTCTGAAGGAAAAACAGCACTCTGGAGCAGCATGTGTACATGCTGTGTCTGTGTGGTGTCTGTAGTCGCTAGGGCAACGACGCTTGCTTTCTCTGAGAAGAGGGGCAGAGGAGCAGACTGAGGGGCCGAGAACCGAAAGGATAAAAAATGAAGGACATCAAGATAGCAGTGGCAGCTGTACAGATAACTCATCCACAGCCCTTTGACTTCTCAAACACAGCAGAAAGCTAACACTATATGATGCCCTATCTCCTCATTAATTCAGCCACTTACTTTGCTAACTAGCAAGTTAAACCAAATACACAGCTGGACTCACCAGCTCGCGCTTTCTCCCGTTGTGCTATTTACTAACAAACGTGACTCGCTCAACTGTTCTGAGGTCTGGGGAACTACATAAAGCTTCATAATTTAAAATAATGTGACAGGTGAAATGAAGAACGCAATCATTTTACCTCCTAACGTATTGCACAAGTTGGCTTCAGGTATTTACAAAAAAATTGGCTACAAATATTCACATTTATTGAAAAACCTCAAAGAAATAGTTTCAACGGTATTGAAAGTATTGAAAAACCATCCCGTGGTATACAGTATATATACGGTTTACCGCCCAAGCCTTCTTTACTGGCTTTTGGAGCATCACATTTTATTGGTCACATGCACAGAATACAACAGGTGTAGTCTTTACCGTGAAATGCTTCCTTACGAGCCCATTCCCAACAATGTAGAGTTCAAAAAGTAAGACAAATATTTGCAAAAATAAAATAAATAAATAGTAACACAATAAAATAACAATAACAAGGCTATTTTCAAGGAGTACCAGTACCGAGTCAATGTACAGGGAGGGTAAAGAGGTAGTTGAGGCAATTGAGGTAATATAGTATGTACATTTAGGTAGGGGTAAAAGTGACTAGGTAATCAGGATAGATAATAAACAGAGTAGCAGCAGCATATGTGAAGAGTGTGAAAGTGTATGTGTGAGTGTATGTGTGAGTGTGTGTGTGGCGTCAAGATGCTTGTGTGTGTGTGTGTGTGTGTGTGTGTGTGTGTGGCATCAATATGCTTGTGTGAGTGTAGGTGTGAGTGTGTGTGTGTGTGGCATCAAGATGCTTGTGTGTGTGTGTGTGTGTGTGTTTTGTGTGTGAGCATATGTAATGTGTGTGTGTATGTGTGTGTGTTGGAGTATCAGTGTAGTATGTGTGAGTGTGTGGGTAGAGTCTAATGAGTGTGCATAGAGCCAGTGCAAGAAAAATAGCAATACAAAATAAATAATAAAGGGTGTCAATGCAAATAGTCTGGGTATCCATTTGATTAACTGTTCAGTAGTCTTATGGCTTGGGGGTAGAAGCTGTTCAGGAGCCTTTTGGTCCCAGACTTGGCGCTCCGGTACCGCTTGCCGTGTTGTAGCAGAGAGAACGGTCTATGACTTGGGTGGCTGGAGTCTTTAAAAAATGTATGGCCTTCCTCTGATACCGCCTGGTATAGAGGTCCTGGATGGCAGGGAGTTTGGCCCCAGAGATGTACTGGGCCAAACGCATTACCCTCTGTAGCGCCTTGCGGTCGAATGCCGATCAATGCCCTGGCATTTCTGAACTTTCTGCTATAGAGTGAATGATATACATTTATCCTTTGAGAGTGGTAGTATACCTGGAGTGTGTGTGTGTGCATCTGTGTGTGTGTGTGTGTGTGTGTGCGTGTGCATGTGTGCGCGCGAGTGCGTGTGCGTATGTGTGCGAGTGTGTGCTTGTGCCTATCACAGTTAGCCAGCTATACTCAGGAAGACCACAGGAGGACCTCTCTCTGTTTTTAACTTTGTAATGTCTTCTTTAAAACACATCACGCCTCTTGGTTCCGCTTGTTTGGTGTGTGTCAGACAGGGACCCTCCAGCAGCCAGCCAAGCAGGCAGTAAAAGTTGTCTACAGGTAAACTACTGTATAATGGTAAACCCTTGTGGGACCCAACTGTGGAGACATATGGTTTGCATACAGTGTGGTGACCCATAGAGACATAGACAGTCGGAGGGAGGCTTCATTATGGAGTGGAACACGACTGTAATGGGTGGTTGTATCTGTGTGGGCTGCGACCTCTGCTGCCTCAGCAAGATACAGACCTCCAGACCTCACTGTACTGAACTTACCTGTACTGTACCTTAGCTTAGCCCCACACTCCACAGGTGTAAGCACTTTATACACACAGAACAGACCCCCACTTGAAGTAATCTGCTCTGCACTGAGAGAGGGAAGTGATAGAGAGAGTTAGGAGGAGAGAGTTACAGTGATAGAGGGGGAGAGAGCGAGACGGGTAGTTAGATAGATGGGAGAGGAGGGAGGGAGGCAGAGGGGGAAGAGAGATCCTTTGTTATGGGGTTTTACTGGAGTAAAGGGCACAGAAAGTAGAGCACAAGGGGGAGAGGTTGGAGGGCTGGGTGGGAGAAAGAGACTGACACCACAACCCAACCCAGTGTCAAGAGGATACACAGACACCTGTAAACTGGCTGTGGGTCATCATTACCTCTACATTACGTCTCTGTCATCGCCTGATCACAGCCATTTATGGTGACTGATTACTGTTATGAGAGAGAGCAGAGTCTTACCTCATGGCTTTAGTTTGTAGTGGGTGTTTTAGAGAGAAAGCAGTTTAAGCCAGGCAACAGCAGGGGTGCAGATGTGTGTGTGTGTATGCTTGTGTGTGTGCATGCACATGTGGTTGTTCCAACATGTGTGGGTTGTACTCAAAGTGAGTGCATGTATGTATGTTATAAGGTGTTCCCTTGAAAGTGCACTCCTGTACGGTTTAAAGGTAGGGCATAGTTTGACACATGAAGAAAAATGTGACTTAAAATATGTGTAATACTCAGAAAACGTCTCACTATATCTCCTCACAGCCTACAATCATTGACTCATTCAGCAGTTTTAGAAACACATGTCTGCCTTATCTACCTTTAATCTTTGTAGATAAAAGATCTCAACTGGGAACTTTTGCTGACATACAGTATGACTAAGTCACTACACCGTTTACACCTGTAGAGACCTGTAGAGGGTTCTTTGCACAGTGCTGATATTCTCTTATTCTTAAACAAACTTTAAACTTTAGAAAATGACACAGACAACGGCTTCTGAGTATATGCAAAATATATTTTGTTATGCAATTGCAGGCAGACGTTAATACAGAGTCAACAGGATTTGTATAGCTCTTCATAAGTTCTGCAAAGTGTCTAGAACAATCTCTGCTTTTTATACTAGCACTCCCTTCCCATAGCGTGATGTTTTCCCCTGACTCTGAACTTACCCTAGCAATCAACAAAGTATTCTTCCTAATCCTGTCTTCCCACAAACTCAGTGTCAGGGGGTGAGGTGTCAGACAATAAAACCAGACATGTCTAAAGACAATGTGGTAATTATGGTTGCAGGTTTCTGAGAACTTTCTGCTGTCAAGGCTTCCATAGTTTTTAATAATGTAAGCAAATGCGCATAATACTTACTTACTTACTTTACTTTATTGTCCCCATGGGAAAATGTTGTTGCAGTGTCATGTACACATTTAAAGTGGCGTTAAATACAAAACAAGATTGACAATACAACTTTCAATAACAGTCACGCACCAATAAAAGTAAGAAATAAGAAATAAAACATTTAAAACATTTAAAACAAAGACTAGCCTGCTGGCCTTACGGGGTCAATGGGAACATTTGCCCGAGCTATTTAAGAGGGATATCACACCTGGCACAAATGATTGTCTCGTTCTATTTTTTCCTGCTGAGGGGTGCCCTATACCTACGCCCAGAGGGGAGTAATTCAAAGATAGATCATATATTCCCCATCATTCCCCTCTTTGAGACTACTAAGTCTCAACAAAATCTAGGAATTTTAAAACCAACCAGTGAAAACATAATTCCATACTATCTCAGGTAAGTGCAACATCAGAGATTACGTATAATGGCTCCAGACAGCAACCCCACACATCCTGTGCCAGACTTTGGCCCCAAATACAAATTACTTGTTGTTTTGTTCAGTGCTAAGAACTTAAAAGGACATTTGTTGTTACTTAGTCTCCACCTTGCTAAAAAGGGAACCAGGGGAGATAACAATCTCCACCAAGGCCCAAGGAGGGGGTGACTGACGCACAGACATTATGGAGACAAGTGATTGGTTCCCCATTACTCACGCCATCCCTTCACATGGTTTGCAATGTTTCCTTCTGACCTCCTTTGCCCTATTCTCTTTCTGATATTCTGCATAGCAACAGGGACATGTGATAGACAAGCCTGACTTCTCCCCTCTCTGGGCCCCAGGTGACTGAGGCCCATATAAGGGAGGGAGTGCAGCTGTCAACACCAGAGTCCAAAGGGAGACATTCTAATATCAAGAGTTCAACAGTTCTCATAAGCATATTCTGCATATAAGACATCTTAATTATCTATGTTACTTAACTAATTATGATTCTCCACCACACTCTCTTTCTCAAGGGACTCCGTTCCTTCCGGAGACATCAGAACAGTAACATCTTACATGGCAATGGTTACAATGAAAACCAATAAAATGAATGAATTAAAAACCCTCACTGTCGAGTACTCTATTTCCATGTAAGCTTCCTCCGTTGGGAAACTGAGTTTACAACCTTTATTCCTCAAGACATTATCACAATGTAAAAAATTGAAATGAGAAACAGAAAATACAGATTGCTAGACACACGCCTCATCACAGCAAATAGGACAGTCATCTCTCTGATAAAGAACGCAGTGATAGGGGTCAGCATGATGAAATCCTGGAGACGGTACAGAGACGGTACCTTTCTCGTAGCTTCACCCTAGGGGGGCGGGAGTAGCTGTTATTTAAGTCCCGCTATGGGACTGAGCGGACATCAGTCGAGGCCATGCCATTTTGTCCTTCTTCCAGGACTGGTTGTCCTTGAGTCACTGTCCATATGGTAACTGTAATGAGAAGGCTCAAGACAAAATAAAAATAAAACATGATGCGCAGAGTCTCCCATGGCCATCTAGTCCCTCGACGATGACCCTGCGCCGTCCTGAAGTCCATCATCCCCCTAGTGGTATGGCACCCTCCTGCAGTGGCTGGCGTGGATCCACATAGACCTCTCAGCTACTCAAACAGCGGTGGGGGTGGTCAGCAACACCTGGAACGGTCCAGTCCACCTCTGCTGGTTCCAATGCTTCCTCCTCAGGTCCTTGACCACTACCCAGTCACCAGGTTGAAGCTTATTAAGGATTCCCACCAGTGGCTGAGGCAAGGCTGCTTTCACCGTGGGAAAAATAGCCTTCATAACATTGTTTAGAGCAGTGCAGTAACTTACCATATCGTCATTGCAGCCCATCAGGGTCAGCTTGTTCTGTGGAAAAAATTCTCATGCGGGGCCAGCCCAGTAGTTCTGTGTGCCCGCCCCCTCATGTACATCAATGCGAGTGGCATTACCGTGACCCAGGGGAGGCCCGTTTCTGCCATGAGTTTCACCATCTTAATCAGTCCAAACAATTCAAAATATGAATTCTTACTTTCCATTTTACTTTCCAATCAACTTCCTATTTCCTTTCACTAACTACATATATGTTTCCTTTAACTCAGAAGCCCTCTCAATCACCATCACCCAGTACATTTCTCTTCCCCTCAAATACTTGTTTCCCTCTACAATCTCTACTATACTCTACCTCGGTCTTTCCGTCTAACGTTACTTTACCAGGTAAACAAAAAGTTTCATGTGCCAACTTAGCAAGCTAGGGAAAACAAGAACGTGGCAGAATTGGGAGCCCAGCCGGTCCCAACCACAGTTTCTGCACATTGTCATATGTACACAGCCTCTTCCACTTCCTCAACTCGACAGGACCTACAGAGGATTGCAAGTCAGAGATGTCAGTAGCGGAGAAGAGATTCATAATAGGAACCGAAATCATCTGCAACACAGGGGAATCAGCAGATGCAGCTGCTGCTTTTGCTTCCAGATCTGCCATTGTGTTGCCCTTGGAGACAGGATCAAAATAGTTAGTACGAGCCAAACATTTACATGGTGTACAGAAGTCTATTAACAGACTGGTTATACAGTGGACAGTCATGGTTAGTCTATTGACATACAACTATTTCAGAAGGGTGAAGAATAGCTTTCAATAGGTTATCAACAAGTTGAGTGAGAAATAGTTTCCCCAGAGGATTTGAGGAACCCACGCTGTTTTCGCAATGATACAAGCTCCATCAGAGCTGCACAGTCATGGGTTTCTCCGTCCTTTTTTGTTGGCAACAATGTAGCCTGATTGAGCACAGTGCACCTTTTCAGGGCCACATGAGACATGGTTAGAAGCACATTCTGATAGTGTAGCAACCTCGCTGGAGTCAGATGAGCAGTCCTAGCCTGTGAGATGAGAGTATCCACAGCCACCACCCTCAAACAACACACCAGACACTCTCGCCACACTGTCCAATTGCTTAGAATAGTAACACACGGGTCTCTGCTTTCCTCCATGTTCCTGTGTCAAAACAGAGGACATAAAACCATTATTTTCACACACAATCAGATTAACTGGTTTAGAGTGGTTAGGGAGCCCCAAGCATGGGGAAGTAGTTATGAGTTGTTTCAGTTCCGTCAGGGCCGTCAAACCCTCCAGGGGTCAGATTTAATATGGGGGATGGGCACATTGTCAGAGAGGCTTGCTAGGATAGTTGCACTATTGGTACCTGTTTTAGTGGCGATATATAAAAATATGCCTTGTTCCTTGTTAGTTTTATCACATCTCATAAAGTGGAGATATCCACAGGTCATATCGTCCTCTGATAGAGGCTTACCCATAATACCAAACAGCTCACCCGCTGAAGAAGGTTTCGGGAACATCACTATTCCGGACCCATTTGTTGATGCTCTCCTACCCAGGCCCTGCAGCAAATTTACCCAGGATTGGTTGACTTCAATTGGTTGTTCTGTATTTCCACCCCCAAGACTGAGGAAGCAAGCAGAGCACAGATTATTACACATAACACAGCACATTCATGGCCCAGTGGATGTGGATCACGGCCTCCCCTCCTTCTGTCTCCAAGGAGTCCATGCAGAACTGTTGAGTCTTCATCAGGTTGCAGGTTCTAGTCATTCTTCATTCTTTTGGTGGGTGCTTCTCCATCTTCTGGCAGTGTGACAGGTGGTGCCATCCCTGTCTCTCAGTCACTCTGACAGCCGTCGAGGTAGCCTGGATCACTTGTTATGGTCCCATCCATCCTGGCTGGTTCCATTTTCGCTTGTGAACCTTCAGTTTCACCCAGTCTCCGATTTGGACAGGGATGTCGTCTTTATCCTCTCCGGCTGGCACTTCCTGGGCTTTCCTAGAATGAGAATACAGAGACCTAACAGTAGAAGTAAGTTCCTTCATATATCCTAACAGGTCATCTTCCAGTCTAGTCAGGTCAGTCTGTTTGTCAGTCATGGGCCTATGAGATGGGACATTCATGGGACGGCCTGTTAACATCTCATGAGGGCTATACCCAGTGCCTCTGTTGGGGCTGCTTCGCATTTTCATCTGATCTATCCCCAGCATAAGGGCAATTTTGGCTATGACATCTTCAGTGAAATGGGTGTCATTGTCTGCAGACAAGGTTTCTGGGATTCCGAATCTAGGGAATACTTCCCTTACCAGAATTTTAGCTACTGTTTTAGCATCACAGTGGGTAGTAGGAAATGCCTCTACCCATCTTGTGAATCTGTCAATTATTACTAAACAATTGCGCTTTCTCTCCTTTCTTTCAGTCATATCAATAAAATCCATTGCAATGTGTGTAAATGGGCCCCTAGGTGAGGGGAAATGACCAGGTTTAAGTGGTGTCCCCTTGGCAATGTTGTAGTGTATGCACATGACGCATTTAAAAATGTGTTGTTTCACATGTTCTGTTAAATTTGGGCAAAACCAATCTTATGAAATCTTGGTTACCATATCCCCTCTTGACAAATGACACATCCCATGTGCCATTCGGCAAACCGATGGGATAAGCTGTGTTGGCAACACAGGTTTACCTGAAAGGTGTTATGTCCAGAGGCCATCAGGGCCCCGGGAGCAACCTCTGGCCTCCCAAAGGGAGTGAGACGTGTGGTCAATCACCTGTTGTTGTTGCAAATCAGCAACAGGCGAGGCCACAGCAGAAGCCAGATACACAGCATGGGTGTGACACCTTGCATCAGCTGCTTTAGCAGCAGTGTCAGCAAGGTCATTTCCCTTACTTGCCTCATCTTGATTACCCGGCTATTACATAGCCGAAATAAGAGCCAAAACAGAGTCCGAGTAACTGTTAACTGTTTTTCCTTCAGCAGCCTCACAGGCTATGGTGAGAGCTAGCAACTCTGCTTGTTGTGCAGAGAAATGATCAGGGAGGGACTGCTCTATGTGTAGTGATTTATCTATAGTTGTTACAGCAAAACCTGCATGTTTCCTTCCTGTTGGCTGATCAATGTAAGCTGACCCATCTACGAAAAGTGACATGTCAGCCAACTCAAGAGGTTCATCAAATAGGTCAGGTCTTGCTTTTGCATCAATTTCGATTAGTTCAGTACACATTTGTGGGGTTCCTTAGCCAGTTCCACCTCGGCCTCTTCTGAAGCCTGGCTGTGGTGCCCACCCCTCCTGGTCCACAGCAGTGGGGCACTGGTGTCTCATATGTCCAGCTATACCACATCCCCAGCAGACTATAGGCTCACCTATGTGCCTCCTCTGGTAGGTTTGATAGGGCTGAAATGGCTGTGGATTACCATAAGGCTGTGGTGGAAACTGTACCTGTTGAGCTGGGGCCGCTGCAGGGGGCCATGGTGGTGGGACAGGTGTTGGAGCTGGTGCAGGTGCTGGAGTACTCAGCATCAATGTGTCTGGCTTGCTACTTTTCTCTAGTGCAGCCAGTTGGGCCTTCTGGAGTTGTGTCTGCAGGCCTGTTTTCTTAGATTTGTCTTCAGCCTTTGTCTTCTTCCAGAATTTACAGTGATGTCTCATATAGTCCTTGCGGTTCCAGCCAACTACTTCTTACAGTTTCTTTTGTACTGACTCTGGCACGCTCCTGCAGGCTCTGTCATAGAATAGTTCTTCAGTGGTTAGGGTGTTATCATACCTTTCACCAGTCTCATTTCTTCTCGTTTCTTCATTCTCTCCACATCATAGTAGTATTTCAGCTGCTATTTTGTCTTCCATGTCTTGTCTGGCTCTTGGAGAGAAGGCACCTTCTGTGTCTACTTCCCACCTTATCTTGTACTCACTTTATTTTTTCCGTCTTTCCTCTTAGTACTCCCTTTCTCTTTTCCGTCTTTCCTCTTCATCCTCTCTCTCTCTCTGTCCACTCTCCATCATTCTTCACTTTCCTGATTAATCTCTTCTCTCTTTCTCTCCTTCTTTCATTTTGTTCTTCTTCCATCACTGATTGTCCTGTCCTGGTGTAGGGGTATTTAGGCTTGGGTGCAGAGAGTGGCTTGGTTCTTGCGTCCAAGTCCAACTTACCCAGTTCTCTTGTCAGTCTGGTACCCATTGAGGGCCCCGGACCGGGGTTTGTGTTCCTTTTCCGGTCTCTTCCAGGGTACCTCTGATTATTATATTTTTCACCTTGGCTTCTGAGCTGGAATTGTCCTGCCTCAATGAAAATACACCCCTTTTGTAACCAGAGTGGTCGTCTTCATATGGAGAGGTGGTGCTGTTGGGAGTGCTTAGTAGACTTTCTTATAGGATGTCACACCAGATTTCTCCTCTTGTTCTTTCTTCTCGTCTTCTTCCCTTTTTTCCACTGTCTGCAGATGGGTTATCCTTGAACGTGCCCAAAACACGGTCACCTCTGACCGGAGTAGTGCAGATGGGTTATCCTTGAACGTGCCCAAAATACGGTCCCCTCTGACCAGAGTAGTTGTAAAACAGTTAGAGATACCAGTGTGGCTTTTTTTCTCTGACTTTTTCTTGTCTTGTTTTCTCTTCTCCACTATATCATGGACGATTCTTGTCAAAAGACCCATCTTTGGGAAACCGAAATTCCCAGTGACTAATTGTCCATTCATGCCATTTCTTGAATATCCATATGAGATCTCTCTGGAGGGTGTCACGATCGTCAAAAGGATTGGACCAATGCGCAGCGTGGAATGCGAACATACTTTATTATATATTCACCACACGAACAAAAACAACAAAACGATACGTGAAGTCCTTGGTAACAACCACAAACCAACACGGAACAAGATCCCACAATACACTGTGCCAAACAGGCTGCCTAAGTATGGTTCCCAATCAGAGACAACAAGCAACAGCTGATTCTCGTTGCCTCTGATTGAGAACCACCCCGGCCAACATAGATACACATGAACTAGATCCTAACATAGAAACACAAACACATAGAATCTACACACCCTGGCTCAACATATAAGAGTCCCAGAGCCAGGGCGTGACAGTACCCCCCCCCCCAAAGGCGCGGACTGCGACCGCGCCAAACATAAACCGAACAGGGGAGGGCCGGGTGGGCATTCCTCCTCGGAGGCGGATCCGGCTCCGGGCGTGACCACCACCCTCTAATAACCCCCCCGTAGTGCCCCTGGTCTGGTTTGGCCCCGCTGGCTGGAGCTGGACTGGACATCGGTGGAGCGGATTGCTTAGGCTCCGGTGTGGAGCAGCTGACCGGTACCTGACCAGGCACCGGTGAACCGGGCACGGGCTGTGCCGGACTGACGACACGCACCCCAGGCTTGGTGCGGGAAGCAGGAATGGGCCGGACCGGGCTGACGACGCGCACCCCTGGCTTGGTGCGGGGAGCAGGAACGGGCCGGGCTGGCGACGCGCACCACAGGCTTGGTGCGGGGAGCAGGAACAGGCCGGGCCGGGCTGGCGACGCGCACCATTGGCTTGGTGCAAGGGGCAGGAACAGGCCGGGCCGGGCTGGCAACGCGCACCATTGGCTTGGTGCGAGGGGCAGGAACAGGCCGGACCGGGCTGGCGACGCGCACCATTGGCTTGGTGCGAGGGGCAGGATCAGGCCTGACCGGGCTGGCGACGCGCACCATTGGCTTGGTGCGAGGAGCAGGAACAGGCCGGGCCGGGCTGGCGACGCGCACCATTGGCTTGGTACGGGGAGCAGGAACAGGCCGGCCGGGCTGGCGACGCGCACCACAGGCTTGGTGCGGGGAGCAGGAACAGGCCGGGCCGGGCTGGCGACGTTCACCATTGGCTTGGTGCGAGGGGCAGGAACAGGCCGGGCCGGGCTGGCGACGCGCACTATTGGCTTGGTGCGAGGGGCAGGAACAGGCCGGACCGGGCTGGCGACGCGCACCATTGGCTTGGTGCGAGGGGCAGGAACAGGCCTGACCGGGCTGGCGACGCGCATCACAGGCTTGGTGCGAGGGACAGGAACAGGCCGGACTGCACTGGGAACACACACCACTGGCCTTATACAGGGATCAGGAACGGGCCGGACCGGACTGGCAACACACTTCAGTACCTCTCGCCGTGCCTCTACACTTTCCCTCCCTCTAATCACCAATGGCTCCCATAACCCGGTGGCCTTCTCTCCTCGTCCACAAACTCGCCCCTTATCTGCCTCCAGTAGCCCCGTCGTCCATGCCATGTGCCCCCCCCTAAAAATGTCTTGGGGTTGCCTCTCGCCTGTTCGACGACGACACTGTTGGCACCGTACCTCCTCTCTCGCCAGGGCTTTAACCTTTGCCCATGGTCCTCTGCCCTCGAACATGTCCTCCCAGGACCACCATTGGCCCACCTGGGCCATCGCCAACTTCTCCAGCTCCTTACCCGGCGTTTGCTCCGAAACACGCTGCTTGGTCCTGTTTTGGTGGGATCTTCTGTCACGATCGTCAAAAGGATTGGACCAATGCGCAGCGTGGAATGCGAACATACTTTATTATATATTCACCACACGAACAAAAACAATAAAACGATACGTGAAGTCCTTGGTAACAAACACAAACCAACACGGAACAAGATCCCACCATACCGGCCAACATAGAAAACACATAACTAGAGACTACCATAGAAACACAAAACATAGACACTACACACCCTGGCTCAACATAAAAGAGTCCCTAGAGCCAGGGCGTGACATCTACATGCTTTGTAAGTAGGAAAACCTGCAAAAAAAGCCTGTATCAAATACTTGTTCTCCCCACTGGACATATTCACACCTAGGAATTTCTAACTATCACCTAGGTGGTCTTTGTCAGTTTCCAACAGGTTTATCAATTAAGAGTTTAGTAATAAATCAATATACACCACAATGTAGGTTTCATCTCTTAAATGAACAGCATACTGTGATTGAGGCGCCACTTACGTGTCAGAAAGAGTCATCAACCACACAGTGCTTTGATCAAACTACAGACTTTAGATATAACAGGCGTCTGCTTACCCTTAAGTAATTAGTTGCGTGGCACAGTGGGTCCACGCTCACTCCAACGGCGGGTGGTCACTCACTCCTGGCAAGCTCGCCAAAATGTAGAGGGTTCTTTGCACAGTGCTGATATTCTCTTATTCTTAAACAAACTTTAGAAAATGACACAGACAACGGCTTCTGAGTATATGGTAGAGCACGGCGCTTGTAACGCCAAGGTAGTGGGTTCAATCCCCGGGACCACCCATACACAAAAATGTATGCACGCATGACTGTAAGTCGCTTTGGATAAAAGCGTCTGCTAAATGGCATATTATTATTATTATTATAAGTTCTGCGAAGTGTCTAGAACAATCTCTGCTTTTTATACTAGCACTCCCTTCCCATAGTGTGATGTTTACCTCTGACCCTGAACTTGCCCTAGCAATCAACAAAGTATTCTTCCTAATCCTGTCTTCCCACAAACTCAGTATCAGGGGGTGAGGTGTCCGACAATAAAACCAGAAATGTCTAAAGACAATGTGGTAATTATGGTTGCAGGTTTCTGAGAACTTTCAGCTGTCAAGGCCTCCATAGTTTTAATAATGTAAGCAAATGCGCATAATAGATAATATATTCCCCATTATAGCATTTCTTTCACATGATCCATCAATTTGTGTCTGGGCAAGTGTGTCTGGGTATGTGTCATCTAATACTTATACAATATATTTGTCTGGACACTTTCTGTTTTTGATATTGCTACTATGCAAATATGCAAATAACCATTTCACTGTACTGTTTACACCTTCTGTATCCTATACATGTGACAAATAAACTTTGATTTTATTTGATATAGTGTGTGTTTACCAGAGACGGTAATGTGAAGAACAATATGACCTGCACCAAAGTCAGATTAGGATATATGCCTAGATTAAGTGTATTTTTACCTGAACATTTTCCTTTTTGTAGGCTACTAGTTTGACCATTTTATGTCTTAAAATCTGTATTATACTACTCACTCTGTTTAGCACATGGCCTCACATGTGAATCCTTAAAAAGATGGGTGGGGCTAAGGCTTAAGAGGGTGTGAACGATGCTGAATGGGTATAGACAAAGAAGAGCTCTCCAGTAGGTGTACCAAAACATTCAAGGGCCATTCTCTCAAAAGTGGGGTTACAAATGTATCAACTTTCAAGCAGAATTACTTTCCCATTATTCCTCAAATGCAGTGTATGATATACCATTTTGTAGCTCTGAGTCTCTACTTTTCTCTCTCTCTCTCTCTCTCTCTCTCTCTCTCTCTCTCTCTCTCTCTGTGCATCTTTTTCTAGGGTCCTACTGGTCCACATGGAAACTCTGGCCTGCCTGGTCTTCCTGGTCCCAAGGTGAGTGCCCTAATCCTGGGGTGGGGGGCACATACATCCCCTGGAGCTCCAGAGAGAACCCTGATTAATGTTGTGGGATGATGAGGCCCTCCGGGGTCAGCAAGGACCCGCGTTATAGACAGGGCCCTGTCTGTGATGTTCAATGTCATATTCTGACTCCCAGACTCCTTTGCTCCAGCAAAGGGTTAGGGTAAGGTCTAATCCCAGTGGGAGGGAAGCAGTACCTAACTAGTCTTTGAAATCCCAGACCCTGGGCAGCAACAGCACGAGGTCTGGGATTAATAGCAGATTCTCATGGCAGCTTGAAAAGGGACCAAAATTGTTCTGGGGAGGGTTCTCCTCAGACAGAAGACTTCAGACAGAACTCTCCTAACAAATCACAAGGCAGACATGCCAGAACGTTGCAATTTGAAACCAAAGTTTGCAGGCAAAATCTTTGCAGTGGTTTTAGTGAAGATAGTTGATGAAAACTAGCCACTTTGGAAATGCACTCAGATACAATTTTTTGTCCTAATGTTTATGCTAGGGCATCAAGCGGTTAGTGCAGTGATGTAAGGAAGCCAGATGTCCCAACTCTGCCCTTTCCTCTACACTTTAAAAATAGAAAGACTCAAAACACCATGATTGTGTAATGAAACCATGGAAAGTGATGCACCTAACCTGAGATCTGGTGGTGGATTGTGTTTGAATGTAAGTGTTATGATACACAGAAAGCGTTTTAAAACAGAATACAAGTACTCTAAAACACCCAAAGTGGTTCTTCAATCTGAATATTGGTATTTTCAAGAAAGTGTTGTAAAAAAAAAACTTTGGGGGAGGTTTTGGTGCTTGTAAAGGCGGGGACAGGCAGAAGCTGTAATTTCATCCCTGACTGCTGGGGCAGCAATATGGTACATTTCATTGGAATTTCATTGGAATATTACACACTCAATAATACTGCCATACTGTATATATATTTTTTTAATAGACAAAAAAAACAAAAAAACATGTATACTTGTATACAAGTCGTTTCAATGATTAGTTAATTTCAGTTAGCCCACAACAAAAATACAACTTATTATGTTGCTCAAAATGTAACTAACTTTTATGAGGATAAACATAGAGAAAATTGAGTGATTGAACTCATTGGAAGTCTGGTTTTAATCTCCTTGCACTTCCTATCTTGCCACGTGGCTCTGTTTTTAGAGGTTGTAGTAACTTGACAAGGAATGGTCACACACATTTTAATATTACTTTCCTTTACTTTCAACCCAATAAATAAAAGGTGTACAGCCATGTACAAACGGTACAAAAACAGCAGAACGATACAGCCCACTCAACCTGTGGTAGAATCACATTGTACAGATCTGACTCTTGGTGATGACGTCATCAAAGGGGAAAGGTCACGGTCAATGCCAATAATAACCATGCACACATGAATAGCAATCATACTATACTGCAGGTAAGTACAACACATATTCAATGTAATTATTTATATAGTGTCCACACTATAACACTTCTCCCCCCTCAATTTAAATCCCCCCTGTAAGGAAAACATAAGGTTAACAAGTAAACCACATCAGTGTTTTCTTTTCTTTACTACACAACACTGTAGAACTTCTGCTGGTGTTACTGTAAATGTAAACAAAACAAAAAAATGACAGTCCTTATTTCTTTTCAACTAGGTCTGCTGCTCCAAACAAACACTAACACCACGAGTCTCTCAGTCTCAACTACAGAGTTAGTCTTTCAGGAGGCTTGTGACTACGCTGTGATCTGCGCAGTACTCCTGGTATGCCATGAGACACAGGTAAGGTGTGTCCCAGTGGAGCTGGGTCTGAGGACACAGGAGTGGGTTGGGTGTTTGTGAGAGAATGTCCATCACCCTCTGCTGGAACCACTGAATGCCCCTGTTCCTCCGATACTGTTTCCTGTGGGGTTTCAACTTGTATTCTACCACCCACAGGTGTTCAGTCTGAAAACATGGTCTTGTCTTTGTCATAGCGCAGGCGTAGGTGGTTCTGGTGCCTGCGCATGACTCGACCATCAGTCAGTTTGACCACAAAGGAGACAGGACCACTCTGACTCAGAATGATACCTGGCAACCAGCGTTGGCTGCTTGTGAAGTTGCGGATGTAGACAGTGTCATTGGGTTTTAACTGTCTCTCCCTCGCCTGGTGGTCATGTCTCTCTTTTTGTTTCTCCTGCTTCCGTTCCACTCGTGCTTTGATGTCCGGACGCTGTAGATCCAGGTGAGCTTTTGGCTTTCTGCCCATTAACATCTCCGCTGAAGCCTGTCCTGTTATTGTTTGTGGCGTGATGCGGTACTGGAACAAGAACCGAGAGAGCTTAGTTATGATGGTTCCCCCAGTCATCCTTTTGAGCCCCTCATTCAGTGTCTGCACAGCCCGCTCCGCTAAGCCATTTGAGGCCGGGTGAAACGGAGCGCTGCGGACATGGCAAATCCCGTTTCTCCGCATTAATTCTTGGAACAAGTCTCAGGTAAATGCTGTTGTGTTGTCGGACACAAGAGAGTCAGGCAGACCATGGGTTGCAAACACCTGCCGAAGCTTTTCGATGGTTGTGGTCGCTGTGATGTTGTTCATGATGTGCTCTCCAGTCACTTTGAGTGCGCGTCCACCATGACAAGGAACATGTGACCCATGAAAGGGCCTGCAAAGTCTATGTGCAGCCTGGACCATGGGCAGTCAGGCCACTCCCACAGATGTAGTGGCGCGGGCGGCGCCATCTTCTGGTTACTCTGACACTCAGAACATGATTGAACTTTGTTTTCTACGTCCTGAGCCATGTTAGGCCACCAGGTGTAAGATCTGGCTAAACTTTTCATCCGAGAGGCACCCGGGTGAGCCTCATGGACCTCATCCATGACTTGTGCACGGCCAGGGGGTGGAACAACCACTCTGGACCCCCAGAGTATGCAGCCATCCTGCACACTCAGCTCAGTTTTGCGCTTTGCATAAGGTCTTAGTCCATCATCCTGTATGACAGGAGGCCAACCCTGCGTAAGGAATCTTTTCACTTGGGACAGGATAGGATCCCGGTCTGTCCACTGTTTGATCTGTTTGGCATTCACAGGTGAGTTTGACAATCTCTCCATTAGGAAAATTGTCTCGGGAGGCACCACAGTTGTGGCGTGCATCTCTGGTAGCGAGAGACGGCTGAGCGCGTCTGCGTTTGCATTGTCCTTCCCCGCTCTATACACTATAGTGTACTGGTAAGCTGACAGTGTGAGGGCCCAGCGCTGTATCCTTGCTGAAGCCATAGGAGGAATCCATCTTGATTCACTGAAAAGGCTCATCAGTGGTTTGTGGTCAGTGCATATGGTGAAATGACGACCGTAGAGGTACTGATGGAAACGTTTCACAACAAAGACTATGGCCTTCCTTGTCTAACTGTGAATAACCCTTCTCAGCACTCGTCAGCGTACGTGATGCGAATCCAATGGGTTTCTCTGACCCGTCCTCCATCTGATGAGAGAGTACTGCCCGACGCCATAGGGCGAGGCGTCACATGACAGGATGATCTCTTTGTCTTGGTCAAAATGAACCAGAAGTTGTGCTGATTGTAGTAGTGCTTTCACTTCCTTGAAAGCTTTCTCTTGTGCTGGCCCCCACTTCCATTTACAGTCTTTGTGGAGCAGCTGATAAAGTGGAGCCAACACTGTTGACAGCTCAGGGAGGAACTTACCATAGTAGTTCACCATGCCCAGGAACGACCTGAGCTCGGACATATTCTTGGCGTTTGGAGCATCCTTGATTGCCCTGACTTTGTCCTCCACAGGACACAGACCCTGCGCTGTGATCTTGTGACCTAGGTATGTCACACTCTGTGCTTGGAATGTGCTCTTGCTACGCTTCAGGCGCAGCTCTGCCTCAGAGAATCTCTTTAACACCTGGTCCAGATGGTGGAGGTGCTCCTCCTCCGTCTCCCCTGTAACCAGGATGTCATCCAAGTACACTGCTACATGAGGGATCCCCTGCAGCAGATTGTCCATTGTCCTCTGGAAAATGGCTGGGCTGGACGCCACTCCGAAAACCAAGCGGTTGTACCTGAACAAGCCTTTGTGCGTGTTGACTGTGACATACTCTTTTGAGTCCTCGTCCAGGAGGAGCTGTTGGTAGGCGTGACTCATGTCAAGCTTTGAGAATGTCTTGCCTCCTGCCAGTGTCGCGAACAGGTCCTCCACCCGCGGCAGTGGGTAAGCGTCTAGCTTAGAGGCCCTGTTGATGGTGAGTTTGTAGTCCCCACATATACGCACCGTGCCGTCACTTTTCAGAACGGGAACGATTGGAGCTGCCCAGCGGGAGAACTGAATGGGGGTAATGATTTTTGTTTCCTGCAGCCGCTCCAACTCATCTTCCACTTTCTTTTTCATGGAGTAAGGCACTGTCCTGGGCTTGAAAAAGCGAGGCTCGGCCTGAGGATCCACGAACAGCTTAACTGCAGTGCCCTGCAGTGTGCCCAGTTCATCTTTGAAAATCTCTGGGTACTTTTGAATGACATCCTCAGTCACTCTGGTGTGTTTTATCTCCCCCCAGTTCAGTTGTATTTTGTTTAGCCAGTCACGCCCTAGTAAACTAGGCCCATTCCCTTTCACCACCAGGAGCCATGCTCTCGCTTCCTGGCTGTTGTATGCAATGTCCACCTCTAGAGCCCCCAGCAATGGTATGGTCTCCCCGGTGTACGTACGCAGTCTGATCCCTGCCGGTGTGAGGGCAGAAGCCTGTTTTGAGCCCCACATTTGTTTGTAGGTATCCTCACTTATGACAGAGGCAGAGGCCCCCGTGTCAACCTCCATCCTCATCTGCTTTCCATCTACCTCCACTGTAGCATAGATAGGCTCTGCGAGCGGCTCACACACATTAAACATGTTGTAGGAACAATGCTCTTCCTCCTCGTCTGTGTTCTCTAGGTGGTGCGCTGCTGACTGAGGCTTTGGTGCTGTGAACTTGCCCAGCCCAGTCCGCCCACCCCCTGAGGCTCCTGAGTGGCGCAGTGGTCTAAGGCACTGCATCGCAGTGCTAACTGTGCCACTAGAGATCCTGGTTCGAATCCAGTCGCAGCCGGCCGCAACCGGGAGACTCATGGGCGGATCCAGTCGCAGCCGGCCGCGACCGGGAGACTCATGGGCGGCGCACAATTGGCCCAGCGTTGTCCAGGGTAGGGGAGGGAATGGCCGGCAGGGATGTAGCTCAGTTGATAGAGCATGGCGTTTGCAACGCCAGGGTTGTGGGTTCGATTCCCACGGGGGGCCAGTATAAAAAAATATGTATTCACTAACTGTAAGTCGCTCTGGATAAGAGCGTCTGCTAAATGTAAAATGTCCTAGGACCCCTGCATTTTTTAGCTGAATGTCCCCTTTTGTTGCAATTGTGACAGACAGTATCCATGAACTTACAGTTGTTAGCATAATGTGTTCCTCCACATCTGAAACATTCCACTGCTTTTCCCCTTTTCCCTGCCACCTCTTGTCACCTGATGCACTGCACAACTTCCACTGTTGGCCTTTTGAATATTTTTCACATTACTAGCGGCCATCACCATCCCTTGAGATAGTTCCAATGCTCTCTTGAAAGTCAGTGTGGCTTCCCCCAGCAACCGGCACTGTATGCTGTCCTCATTAATGCCACAGACTAATCCGTCACGGAGCATGTCCTCTAACATAGCCCCAAACTCACAATGTTCAGAGAGTTCACGTAATTCAGCAACAAAGTTAGCAACAGACTGACCTGTTTTTCCGAAAATGGCAGTTAAACCTGATCCTCTGGACAATCGCTGAAGGCTTTGGTTTGTGGTGAGTCTGAACTATAGCAACTAGATCCCCAACAGGAATTTCTCCCGGTCTCTGTGGTGGAGCCAAATTCCTCATTAGCTTGTAGGTTTTAGCCCCACACATACTCAAGAGAATAGAGCGCTGTTTAGCCTCATCTGTGATTCCATTTGCCAAGAAAAAGTGTCCCAACCTTTCCACATATTCCGTCCAGTCCTCGTTCTCTTCCACAAACTCAGTGATAGTCCCAAACATTGCCATTATAACGCCAACTTGTCCTTGATCCTCATTAGCAATTTTCACTTGCTGCTGATTGTCCTCGTCGGCGTTTCCGTCCAGCGGCACCTCGATCATTAAACTAGCTTGCTAGCTAGCTAACTGACTACCTCCACTGTTTCTTAGCTAGCTAGTACATCGCCCTGTACATGTTGATAAAGTTTTATCCTCGTCGCCAAAAATATGTAGTAACTTGACAAGGAATGGCCACACGCATTTCAATATTACTTTCCTTTACTTTCAACCCAATAAATAAAAGGTGTACAGCCATGTACAAATGGTACAAAAACAGCAGAATGATACAGCCCACTCAACCTGTGGTAGAATCACATTGTACAGATCTGACTCTTGGTGATGACATCATCAAAGGGGAAAGGTCACGGTGAATGCCAAAAATAACCATGCACACATGAATAGCAATCATACTATACTGCAGGTAAGTACAACACATATTCAATGTAATTATGTATATAGTGTCCACACTAACAGAGGTGTATCCAAACTTTTGACTGGTACTGTAAATCAATGTTAAACATTAAGGTACTCCAGAAGAAGTGATCTAATTTTGCACTAGACAGGATTTGAAACACCATAATAGTGTTTAGCAGCTATAGAGAGAGGAAACGACTCCAAAAGAGAAGGTATCTTATTCTGCACTAAACAGAACTCTAAACATCAAACGAGTGTTTTCAACCTTTTCCGTTAGTGCTCCCAGTCCCTGGCAAGGTGTTACACAACACTTGATTAAATGGTGTTACAACACACCATGTAATGTTTCAAAACATCTCAGGATGTGGTTTCGTCTCCTTCAAGTTGTTGGCAGCTCAGTTTCCACTAGTTTTGGTGTTACAAAGCACTTCATTTTAACAGTGTATACCAAACTGACGTTGTATACATACAGACGTGTTAAGCTGGAACATTGGTACATTGTGGGAGGCAACCAGTCTGTCTAGAGAGACTAGTATCTAACTAATCTTGGGGTCAAGGTTATGATTTTTGTTTAACTTCTGAGGATTAGTACTTCATTTAATATTTTTTCATTGTGGTTGGCATTTTAAATGAATCGTAAGCAACATTACTTTGCCACAGAGTGGGTGGTAGGTGCTCAGTATTGTGATAAAACGTATATCTCTATGGTGCTCAGATCATCAACGTCTTTGGAAGGGATAGACTCTTTCCCAGCCATTGCCATGGTGAAGAGCAGCAGCAGAGTTTTTATTGGGTGGAAAGTGCCCCCTGGGCATGACAGAGGCCTTTGATTGGTTGTTATTTGTTGATGGATGAGGGGAAAATGCCTGTGTCTGCCATTTGATTGAGTAGGCAGTTAAGGGGGAGGGGTGGGACGGAAGAGAAGAGAAGGGAAGGGAAGGTGGTTAAATAGGTGCATGTAAAAACACCTGGTGTTGGTGAGGAGGAAGGAGTGTTGATTAATTTCCTCTTGGGAGAGAAGGATAAGAGAAGGATACCCATTTAGATCGGTTTTGTTTTTCCCTAAAGTACAAGATGCAGCTTGTTGTGATGTGAAGTCTCTATATTGACTTTCAAGGCAAGGGGTTGACTTGACCTCTGTCATGAACTGGTGCGTCCTTAGTAACACTAATCGACTGGGTCAAGTTCACTCATACCAAATGAGGCTTAGATGAGCAGGAATATAACATGAATTCTAACAGTAACAGGTATAGCAGTAATAGCATTGCATTAAAGGCTGACATTTTTTGATTATTTTTATGTTTTGGTGATGGTATCTTGATGTACAGGCTCTGTTAATAACTAATGTACTACCAATTCCAAACCCTCTGATTGTAGATATGTGCCTTCAGGGCAGTTTCCATATTTTAAAATCAAAGTTAATGTGGAGAATTGACTGCATATGTAAGACGTTGATATGTTTAAGAAGACTTACCGTAAAACATTCCCTGTCTACACTAAATTCAAAGTGCTCCAAAAGCTCTTTCCTGAAAAGTGGTAGAGTTGTTGTGATTCTGACAGAGAATATTATGAAACGGAGATCTTACAGACATTTCAATAGAAACAGCAACATTGGGGCGCACCAGATCAGATCATACACCCCATATGTTCTGAAACATACAGTATGTGATTATACTGGAGACTCCTCAAACACTTGCCAAATTTCATACCATATTTCATATTGCTCCAGTTTCATACCCCCATAACTTGCAGTGCGAGCGATGATGATAAGCAGTGATGTGGGTTGTGGGCACTGCGATTGTGTGTTAGGGTTTTTAAGTTTACCCCTCATTAGTGTACATTAAATCAGGGTTTAAGAGGGAGGGACTCCTATAGGGGTTTGAAGTTGAAGGAGGATAAGAAGATGACAGAGCAAACGCCCACACTGCCTTGGGGCGCCATAGTGACAATGCACAAAGAGAGACAGACGGTGTTTCTATAGTGTGTTCAGACATGATGAGGCCACAGAAAACGTACGCCTGAAGCCAAGTAATCATCAGCCTAATGAGACTTTAGTCTAGACTAGACTTCTCTCCTGAGTGGCAAGGGTACCCTGAACTCATCCTGAGGGTTGGGTAGTAAGCAGCCTGAGGGTTGGGTAGTAAGCAGCCTGAGGGTTGGGTAGTAAGCAGCCTGAGGGTTGGGTAGTAAGCAGCCTGAGGGTTGGGTAGTAAGCAGCCTGAGGGTTGGGTAGTAAGCAGCCTGAGGGTTGGGTAGTAAGCAGCCTGAGGGTTGGGTAGTAAGCAGCCTGAGGGTTGGGTAGTAAGCAGCCTGAGGGTTGGGTAGTAAGCAGCCTGAGGGTTGGGTAGTAAGCAGCCTGAGGGTTGGGTAGTAAGCAGCCTGAGGGTTGGGTAGTAAGCAGCCTGAGGGTTGGGTAGTAAGCAGCCTGAGGGTTGGGTAGTAAGCAGCCTGAGGGTTGGGTAGTAAGCAGCCTGAGGGTTATGCTCATGCATATATTATATCAGCGGCTAAGAGCACACACACTTACCTATGGCGGTCCTTCGATGTCGATGATGACGTTGCTCCCAATTGAAGTTATATGTTGCGTTTATACCATTGCATGTGGCTGTGCAGGCCAACGCGAGACCCACATGGTTTGCCACATCAGGGGCCTGTGATGTAGCTCAGTTGGTAGAGCATGGCGTTTGCAACGCCAGGGTTGTGGGTTCGATAAAATAATGTATGTGATAACTGTAAGTCGCTCTGGATAAGAGCGTCTGCTAAATGACTAAAATGTAAATGTAAATGTGTATATATATATATATATATATATATATATATATATATATATATATATATATATATATATATATATATATATATATAAAACGTACTATTGGTTGCAAGAATTTTGTATAATAATTTAAATAGAAAAACTACGTTTTGAAAACGGCATCGTTTTGTGTATCAGTTCATAAACCATGTGCCATGAAATCGGTACATCGAAAAATCTCTTCCCAACTATTTTGCAATCTATATGACACAGCTGTCAATTTTTTGGTCTTTAAATGAAACTGGTTCACAATTTTCTTTAACCAATGTTAGTATTTAATGCATGGCCGACAGACAAGTTCCGTCCCCTTCCACTTGCCTCTTCCGTTTTGCGGTAATGCTGCAATTAGTTGGTTGTAATTTTGGGTACAGCAGACATTTCAATATATTTTTGTTAGCCGAATGTGTGACATAACTCCACCAGTCCTATTTATGATATAATTTACAAAGATTATACCAGTTTATTTCTCAATTAGTATATTTGAGTTTAACCATAATATTTTATTTATTTATTGTTGGATCTGATTTTAATTGCTAACATTTCGATGGCCATAATAATTAGATATGCCGATAGTGGACAACCTTGTTTTACTCCTCAACAGTTTTATACCTTCTGAGAAGTAGCCATTATTTACTATTTTACACCTAGGGTTACTATACATAACTTTAACCCATTGTATAAGAGATTCTCCAAAATTGAAATATTCCAGGCATTTATATATAAATTCCAGTCGTACTTTATCAAAAGCCTTTTCAAAGTCAGCTATGAATACCAGTCCTGGTTTCCCAGATTTGTAATAGTGTTCTATTGTTTCCAGTACTTGTCTTATATTATCTCCAATGTGTCGTCCATGTAAAACACCTGTCTGATAGGGATGAAAAATATCCGACATTACCTTTTTAATGCTATGCACTATGCATTTTGATATAATTTTTACATCACAACACTGAAGTGTAAGGGGCCTCCAATTTACCACTTGGGTCCTGTTTCAGAAATCAGACCTTCCTGTTGAGTATCTGATAATCTACCCTTTTTATAGGAGTGGTTAAAACATGCTAATAACAGTCCTCTGAGTATATCAAAAAATGTTTGGTATACCTCAACTGGTGTGCCATCCAGCCCTGGAGTTTTCCCAGACTTAAAGGCTTTCATTGCATCAAGAAGTTCCTCCTCTGAAAGTGCCAATTTGGCAATGTCTGATTTCTGATTGTCTTAACTCACCACATCGACGACTAATAAACTGAGCTTCTCAGTAATATTCTCTTCACCACACATTCTAAACAAAGTCTGTTTTTTTAACATCCATTGCAAATGATAGTTCCTCAGTATTTGAAAAATATTTCCAACACTCCCGGCCTCGATAATCACCAAGCTGTGTGAAATAGCAAACTATCATGATCCGATGATCCCATGTATCCAGTGGAAATGTCATAAAAACAGCTGTCTGGCGTGGGAAACTGAGGGCCCGGAATAGGCTAGTTGATACAATGTTGCAAGTTCGCTAGCAACAGCTTTGGGCCGAGTAGAGAGATGAATGTGATTGAAAGAACAAGAATTTTCATCAGGATATTTTCTACTGTTATTTATTATTTTGTACTGTTTTACTTAGTTAACAATGGAAGTTATAGGCTTACTGCTGCATTGGCCCATAGGTTCTATGCGCTCATTTCTTTAGCCGCCAATGGACCACAGTGTATCAATGTGTCCATATGGCAGAGGCTGGTGCTCTCACCTAAGTTGAATTTTAACTTTCAGATGTTTATCATTTTAATTCAGATTTTATGATTAACCACGTGACAATGATTTAGAGAAATGAAAACATAATTATTGAAATGAAACTATTCCACGGAAATGTGCATATAAACATAATAATAACTTTCACTCAGATAGGTAGAAATGGTAGGATAAATTGTAAACTTCCCAAACTTGAAACTCACGAGCTGCTTATGGTCTTTACTATAACACCCATTAAAAAAAAAGTGTGAATGGGCAAGCGCGTGCACATATAGGCGGTCCTGTGAAAAAACGTGCCCGCCTATAGATATCAAAGGACCATCCAACTGATTCATGCTGGCGCCGGCAATAAAGGGTTTACTGTTTCATGTACGGGGTATGTGATTGTTACAGTGGGGGAAAAAAGTATTTAGTCAGCAACCAATTGTGCAAGTTCTCCCACTTAAAAAGATGAGAGAGGCCTGTAATTTTCATCATAGGTACACGTCAACTATGACAGACAAATTGAGAATTTTTTTCTCCAGAAAATCACATTGTAGGATTTTTTATGAATTTATTTGCAAATTATGGTGGAAAATAAGTATTTGGTCACCTACAAACAAGCAAGATTTCTGGCTCTCACAGACCTGTAACTTCTTCTTTAAGAGGCTCCTCTGTCCTCCACTCGTTACCTGTATTAATGGCACCTGTTTTAACTTGTTATCAGTATAAAAGACACCTGTCCACAACCTCAAACAGTCACACTCCAAACTCCACTATGGCCAAGACCAAAGAGCTGTCAAAGGACACCAGAAACAAAATTGTAGACCTGCACCAGGCTGGGAAGACTGAATCTGCAATAGGTAAGCAGCTTGGTTTGAAGAAATCAACTGTGGGAGCAATTATTAGGAAATGGAAGACATACAAGACCACTGATAATCTCCCTCGATCTGGGGCTCCACGCAAGATCTCACCCTGTGGGGTCAAAATTATCACAAGAACGGTGAGCAAAAATCCCAGAACCACACGGGGGGACCTAGTGAATGACCTGCAGAGAGCTGGGACCAAAGTAACAAAGCCTACCATCAGTAACACACTACGCCGCCAGGGACTCAAATCCTGCAGTGCCAGACGTGTCCCCCTGCTTAAGCCAGTACATATCCAGGCCCGTCTGAAGTTTTCTAGAGTGCATTTGGATGATCCAGAAGAGGATTGGGAGAATGTCATATGGTCAGATGAAACCAAAATATAACTGTTTGGTAAAAACTCAACTCGTCGTGTTTGGAGGACAAAGAATGCTGAGTTGCATCCAAAGAACACCATACCTACTGTGAAGCATGGGGGTGGAAACATCATGCTTTGGGGCTGTTTTTCTGCAAAGGGACCAGGACGACTGATCCGTGTAAAGGAAATAATGAATGGGGCCATGTATTGTGAGATTTTGAGTGAAAACCTCCTTCCATCAGCAAGGGCATTGAAGATGAAACGTGGCTGAGTCTTTCAGCATGACAATGATCCCAAACACACCGCCCAGGCAACGAAGGAGTGGCTTCGTAAGAAGCATTTCAAGGTCCTGGAGTGGCCTAGCCAGTCTCCAGATCTCAACCCCATAGAAAATCTTTGGAGGGAGTTGAAAGTCCGTGTTGCCCAGCGACAACCCCAAAACATCACTGCTCTAGAGGAGATCTGCATGGAGGAAAGGGCCAAAATACCAGCAACAGTGTGTGAAAACCTTGTGAAGACATACAGAAAACATTTGACCTGTGTCATTGCCAACAAAGGGTATATAACAAAGTATTGAGAAACTTTTGTTATTGACCAAATACTTATTTTCCACCATAATTTGCAAATAAATTCATAAAAAATCCTACAATGTTGATTTTCTGGATTTCTTTTTCTCATTTTGTCTGTAATAGTTGACGTGTACCTATGATGAAAATTACAGGCCTCTCTCATCTTTTTAAGTGAGAGAACTTGCACAATTGGTGGCTGACTAAATACCTTTTTCCCCCACTGTATGTTCTTTACCTGACAATTACAGTTGTGACATCTTTTTCCAAGAATATTGTATAACTGTATACAGTGTGGAGAACAAGTATTTGATACACTGCCGATTTTGCAGGTTTTCCTACTTACAAAGCATGTAGAGGTCTGTAATTTTTATCATAGGTACACTTCAACTGTGAGAGACGGAATCTAAAACAAAAATCCAGAAAATCACATTGTATGATTTTTAAGTAATTAATTTGCATTTTATTGCATGACATAAGTATTTGATACATCAGAAAAGCAGAACTTAATATTTGGTACAGAAACCTTTGTTTGCAATTACAGAGATCATATGTTTCCTGTAGGTCTTGACCAGGTTTGCACACACTGCAGCAGGGATTTTGGCCCACTCCTCCATACAGACCTTCTCCAGATCCTTCAGGTTTCGGGGCTGTCGCTGGGCAATACGGACTTTCAGCTCCCTCCAAAGATTTTCTATTGGGTTCAGGTCTGGAGACTGGCTAGGCCACTCCAGGACCTTGAGATGCTTCTTACGGAGCCACTCCTTAGTTGCCCTGGCTGTGTGTTTCGGGTCGTTGTCATGCTGGAAGACCCAGCCACGACCCATCTTCAATGCTCTTACTGAGGGAAGGAGGTTGTTGGCCAAGATCTCGCGATACATGGCCCCATCCATCCTCCCCTCAATACGGTGCAGTCGTCCTGTCCCCTTTGCAGAAAAGCATCCCCAAAGAATGATGTTTCCACCTCCATGCTTCACGGTTGGGATGGTGTTCTTGGGGTTGTACTCATCCTTCTTCTTCCTCCAAACACGGCGAGTGGAGTTTAGACTAAAAAGCTCTATTTTTGTCTAATCAGACCACATGACCTTCTCCCATTCCTCCTCTGGATCATCCAGATGGTCATTGGCAAACTTCAGACGGGCCTGGACATGCGCTGGCTTGAGCAGGGGGACCTTGCGTGCGATGCAGGATTTTAATCCATGACGGCGTAGTGTGTTACTAATGGTTTTCTTTGAGACTGTGGTCCCAGCTCTCTTCAGGTCATTGACCAGGTCCTGCCGTGTAGTTCTGGGCTGATCCCTCACCTTCCTCATGATCATTGATGCCCCACGAGGTGAGATCTTGCATGGAGCCCCAGACCGAGGGTGATTGACCGTCATCTTGAACTTCTTCCATTTTCTAATAATTGCCCCAACAGTTGTTGCCTTCCCACCAAGCTGCTTGCCTATTGTCCTGTAGCCCATCCCAGCCTTGTGCAGGTCTACAATTTTATCCCTGATGTCCTTACACAGCTCTCTGGTCTTGGCCATTGTGGAGAGGTTGGAGTCTGTTTGATTGAGTGTGTGGACAGGTGTCTTTTATACAGGTAACGAGTTCAAACAGGTGCAGTTATACAGGTAATGTGTGGAGAACAGGAGGGCTTCTTAAAGAAAAACTAACAGGTCTGTGAGAGCCGGAATTCTTACTGGTTGGTAGGTGATCAAATACTTATGTCATGCAATAAAATGCAAATTAATTACTTAAAAATCATACAATGTGATTTTCTGGATTTTTATTTTAGATTCCGTCTCTCTCGGTTGAAGTGTACCTATGATAAAAATTACAGACCTCTACATGCTTTGTAAGTAGAAAAACCTGCAAAATCGGCAGTGTATCAAATACTTGTTCTCCCCACTGTAAGTGGAAGAACACACCTGCTTCCCAGGCAGCCTTTCCTAAACCTCTGTGATTCTGATGGTTAGGGGTTTATTGCTGTTGGTTTGCCTCATATGGGAATTGTATTGTGCTTGTTCTATTCCCGTGGGAATATAGAGACGGGAAAGGGAGACTCATTTAATGTTTTACATGTGGTAATTAAGATAATTTCCTTATTTATTTGCAATTTAATTACTTTAATAGCTTAAATTGCTATTCTAGTGTGACGTTCAAGACCTCCATCAATGTGGATGGATACGTTGCAGTGGGGTAGGCTGGGCTCGTCACCTTTCTCATCTGTATCACAAGTCGTCATATAAACCATATAAACAGCTGGAGTTTTTCAGACTCAGCTAGCTCTGTGACAGGGATGTGGGCTGTGGGCTGTGCTGACGGCTGTGGTGTGGTGGCTGTGGCCAGGTCGTTAACCTAACCTTGTCTGTGGTGAGAGTTGGTTAGTAGTTGGCACCAGATGCCCCTCTAGTTGGTGGGAAAGCTCCAATTCAAACCCTACCCATTCTCAATGTGGGATTGTAAACAAAAATATTATACAATTTCATTATGCTGCCCCTTGTCAATTCCACTATCATTCTGATGTAAAAATTGTCTTTCTTTAAGTGGGTAAGTGTAGGTTTCAGTTGTTGTTTGTGCATTGTTGGACAGAAAATAGTACTTCACAAAATCACATGATTGGAACACCACTTCATATGTGACATTTCACATGTGAAAATATGTTGTTTTGGAACATTACATGTGAAAATATGTTGTTTTGGAACACTACACATGTGAAAACAAAAATGAGTCGTAATGATCCACACAGTGCTTTTAACATAGTGTTTTCAACTTACATATTTGACATACATGACTACATTGCGTATGTTTATTTATACAGTAATTATTATTCAACATTTTAACTCACAACCTCTTGGTTCATGGCATTCCGATTTTTCTTCTACGCCACCACGCCTGTGTTAATATCTGATTTCACCTTTATTCTTACACTTTGGAGTTCAAAGTGAATCTCAGCTTTGTTAAAATATTTATCATAGTGATTCAGGAGTAACATTAAAGAATAATAATATGCCGCACCAACATTAGACAACTATACAGAAAACCTCCAAATTGCAAAAATCAGTAAATGATATCAATAATGGGAGAACAGTCAGATCAATTGACAACTAAAATAGCAGCACAGATGGCACTCTTTTGCTAACTGCAGAGATGTACTTTACTGCTAAAAGTTGCCCAGAATCAAGTCAATAATTGTGCGATTACACCACCAAAAAAGTAGCAGTGCTCAGGGACACTTGAAGTTAACGCTCTCGGGATGCTTTGGGCAAAAACACAAAAATAACAGCTTTAAACTGTATAACTTATCAATGCACCATCATACCAGGTTATTTAATGCTTAAAACATTATAATTGATGAATATTTGGCTAGAGAACTGCTATGTCTTACCGATCTCTACAGCTTCAGTCCAAAAAGGAATCCTTTGAAATGACGTCAACATATACTGGATGAGTTACTGGCTAGCTAAAGTGGTACCCTTCCCCAGATCTGTGCCTCGACACAATCCTGTCTCGGAGCTCTACGGTTAATTCCTCCAACCTCATGGCTTGGTTCTTGCTCTGACATGCACTGTCAACTATGGGACCTTATATCTTTCCAAATCATGTCCAATCAATTGAATTTACCACAGGTGGACTCCAATCAAGTTGTAGAAACATCTCAAGGATGATCAATGGAAACAGGATGCACCTGAGCTCAACAAGATCATGTTTTCACGTGCTCACATGTTGTCACGTGTAGTTTCATGTTAGCACATGTTGAAACTTTGCATCCCCATGTTGTCACATTTATTTCACATGAGATCAAGTTTTCACGTGCTCACATGTTGTCACATGTTATCACATATGGATCACGTGAAATTCATGTGGTTTTTCCGTAAGGGCTTCCTGACCACACGCATAGAGACAGCAACGTCATGTTTTCCTCTCTGATTTGTCAGAAAGAGGGCTCGGACATCGATGGATGTGTTCTGGTATGCCCTTTGACCCTGTTGTGGACACCATGGGAGGCCAGCGATGGCCCTCGATGCTTCCCCATTGGGTTCTTTTGAATCACTTTTAAATCACTATAGCTAACACCACACACACTGCAATGACTCATCCTCAGACCCACACTGGAGGCGGGGGTCGGAGAGAGAGGAACTCTTTGTCTTCGTTTGTAAATTGTGTTGTGAAGTCTAAGGGATGAAGGGAAGAAACAGAGGGATGAGAAAATGAAAAACAAGAAGACCTGTGTCTGTCTGTTGTCCCTGGTTGATGTGCTGAAAGCTGAAAAGCCTCAGCTGACGGTTGTTTGAGCGCAGCATGAAATGTTATGACAATGGGCTACTGGGATCTGATAGAGGCTTTAAATGAACGCCATGCACTGTTGACATTTTGCAAACAGAGAAGAGAAGAGAAGGACTCAAGGTCTCACTGCCAGTAACTTCTACTGTGGTACAACACACACACACACACACACACACACACCCACACACACACACACACACCCACCCTTAGCAGCTGAATGCTTGAATGGCCGTCAGTCAAAACCTGTAAAATGTAATGCTCAAACCCCCGGAGAGAAATACCTGTTGAGAGCAGGTAATCAGTAGTGATGAACAGGTACTGTAGTATAGGCCTCTGAGGTGTCACCTGTACTCAGGCAGAGCATTCCATGACCAGACAGGACGACCCAGAGTCTAAACATACACTTCTGTTAACAGAGTAAATAAAACACTAGCTTTAAATTTGTCTCAGGTCCCGAAAATGTAATGTTTAGGTGTACTGAAGTAAGAGTACTCAATGGCTTGGGAAATGTTTTGACTTTCACTGAGGGGAGGATATAGAATAAACTTGAATTACTATGACATGTTATGGTTAAAAAGGGAAAAGTAGGTGTCTACAATGCAGTCATCCTTTTGTAGCATTTTGTCCCTTTGTTAGTGTGTATACGTTTCCACTGTCTGTATCTCCTCAGCTCTGGGGTGGCTTTGTAACTCAACCCACATCTATTCAGAATGCCAGGTATGGGCTGAAAGAGAAGCTTAGGACCCGTCCCCATCAATCACAGTTGTCAATCTCCAGTCATTGGCTGAGACTTGAGAGACGCTTTGCAGAAAGCCATGACAACCTTAAGTCACAGATGAACAGCACAGATCACTCAGTCATAAAGGAGATAAGAGGTGGTGTCTGTAAATCATACTCACATCACCCTACACATCACCCCTCACTGAGGAGTTACGTTTGTTCGGAAGTCTTACCCTGTGTGAAGGAGCCTATCACTTTGTCGTTATTGGAAAAGACGGTACTGTTGAATCGGGTGGCGAACTTCGCCACAGTAAAGAGTAGCAGAGATTATTTTTGATCGTGGAGGGTTCTGGCCACTATAAATAAGTTCTGACCCTGACTCTCTGTGTCACTGTCAGGGCTCCAAGGGCGATCCAGGACTGTCCCCAGGTCAGGCCCCGCCAGGAGACAAGGTAAAGAATGATCTGACCTAGACTGGTCTGGCCAGCAGGCAGACAGACAGCATGGCTCTCTCTCTCTCTCTCTCTCTCTCTCTCTCTCTCTCTCTCTCTCTCTCTCTCTCTCTCTCTCTTCTCTCTCTCTCTCTCTCTCTCTCTCTCTCTCTCTCTCTCTCTCTCTCTCTCTCTCTCTCTCTCTCTCCTCTCAACATCTAACTGTCTCTCAATCCCTCGCTACTGGTGCTCTGTCTGCGTTTCATCTCCTGCTCTAACTCTCAATCCCTCGCCTCTCCTTATTCTCCCCTTTAAAAGTGAATACTTCCCTCAACCACTCTGGCCCCATATCTTCCAGCGTCACTTTAGCAACATCCATTCCCTTTTACATTTACTCCACAGCTACACGTTTAGAGGTTTCCTAACACTTCTTTCTGACCGGTACTTCCTCCTCTCCTCTCCCCTCCTCTCTCTCTCTCACTCTCTCAGTTCATGCCAACTTCCTTGTATCGTTCTCTTCATCTCTAATCATATCCTGTACTACTCCGATATCTACTCTCTCTGTAAAGCTTTGGCACAGTTGCTACCTATTATCAGGTGGTCCTCTGTAGCTCAGCTGGTAGAGCATGGCGCTTGTAACGCCAAGGTAGTGGGTTCGATCCCCGGGACCACCCATACACAAAAAAAAAAAATGTATGCACGCATGACTGTAAGTCGCTTTGGATAAAAGTGTCTGCTAAATGGCATATTATTATTATTATCAGTCAGTGCTATTTCTGTTGGCCTGTGCTCTAACAATTGCCAGCTGCAGCGTCTTGTTTCATCTCATTTAGTCTGCCTTCTTATCCTTATCTGATATTTCTTAAAAGTTACAGTTGATTTGCTTGGCAAGTGTTCTTTTATAAAAATGGACTTGTTAATAACTTATTTGATATAGTCTAATGATATTATGGTTTTCTCCATTGGTTTCCAGGGCGACAGAGGTCCACAAGGTCTTCTAGGTCCTGACGGGTTTGCAGGTCCAACGGTAAGAGTTTAATGGTTATAACATAGCGGCTTTTTTAACCTCTGGCTGTGACATTAGCATATTATCTAAAGCAACTGTCATGCCATTGGCTCTTTGAAGACATGAATGATGAGAACTGGTCCTGATTCAATTAGAATATCAGAGTGTCAGTTTATGAGTTCACTGTATGAGCTTCTGTTCTGAACCGGAGCTATTTCTGCTCACTTAAACACATGATGTTCCCACTGTATAAGCTTCATAAGTGTTACCCACACCTTAAGCAGAGGCCTCCAGTGGTCCCTGGCTGTGGTCAGGAATCAGGATAATGTTACACATTCACAGAGAGGGTCTGTCTCTCAGACAGGGGCCGGGGAGCTCCTAGTCCTAAACCACCTCAGCCCACCCTGCTCTCGCCCCGTTGGGCTGGAAACACACACACAGATAAACATGCACACACGCACGCACACATGCACACACACACCGCCGGGCCGCCTGAGGAGGTGGCGTCGCCCCGGGACCTGTCTGCGGCCGGGCTCCCGGACTCCTTGCTTGAATCTGAGAAGCACGGTCAAGGGTCATCTTAAAGAGTAAAGGCACTCTGAGGGAGGTTATGGCCCCCGATGACAGGCACACCATCCGCTGCCTCTTCAAATGAGAAAATGGCATAATGAGGAGAAGGACGAATTCATACATCAGCTCGCACAACTCTGCTCAGTTTAGCCTCAGAGATGAGAGTCCTTATATGTCTCCACTTGCTGGCTGTGGACTGCTACCTTTAGCCCCTAGCCCTCCTCTGTCTGTCCCTCAGACCTGGGTTCAAATACTATCATTTCAAATACATCAGCTGTGCTTGATTGAGCTTGCCTGTTGCATGGAACCAATAGAAAACTCCAGGCAGGCTAAAGCAAATGCTCAATGTATTTGAAAGATTTCAAATAGCATTTGTACCCAGGTCTGATCTCCATATACAGTTGAAGTCGGAAGTTTACATACACCTTAGCCAAATACATTTAAACTCAGTTTTTCACAATTCCTGACATTTAATCCTAGTAAAAATTCCCTGTATTACGTCAGTTAGGATCACCACTTTATTTTAAGAATGTGAAATGTCAGAATAATAGCAGAGAGAAGGATTTCTTTCAGCTTTTATTTCTTTCATCACATTCCCAGTGGGTCAGAAGTTTACATACACTAAATTAGTATTTGGTAGCATTGCCTTTAAATTGTTTAACTTGGGTCAAACGTTTCGGGTAGCCTTCCACAAGCTTCCCACAATCAATTGGGAGAATTTGGGCCAATTCCTCCTGACAGACCTGGTGTAACTGAGTCAGGTTTGTAGGCATCCTTGCTCGCTTTTTCAGTTCTGCCCACACATTTTCTATAGGATTGAGGTCAGGGCTTTGTGATGGCCACTCCAATACCTTGACTTTGTTGTCCTTAAGCCATTTTGCCACAACTTTGGAAGTATGCTTGGGGTCATTGACCATTTGGAAGACCCATTTGCAACCAAGTTTTAACTTCCTGACTGATGTCTTGAGATGTTGCTTCAATATATCCACATAATTTTCCTTCCTCATGATGTCATCTATTTTGTGAAGTGCACCAGTCCCTCTTGCAGCAAAGCACCCCCACAGCATGATGCTGCCACCCTCGTGCTTCACGGTTGGGATGGTGTTCTTCAGCTTGCAAGACCCCCTTTTTCCTCCAAACATAACAATGGTCATTATGGCCAAACAGTTATATTTTTGTTTCATCAGACTAGAGGACATTTCTCCAAAAAGTACGATCTTTGTCCTCATGTGCAGTTGCAAACCGTAGTCTGGCTTTTTTATGGCGGTTTTGGAGCAGTAGCTTCTTCCTTGCTGAGCGGCCTTTCAGGTTATGTCGATATAGGACTCGTTTTACTATGGATATAGATACTTTTGTACCTGTTTCCTCCAGCATCTTCAGAAGGTCCTCTGCTGTTGTTCTGAGATTGATTTGCACTTTTCGCACCAAGGTACGTTCATCTCTAGGAGACAGAACGCGTCTCCTTCCTGAGCGGTATGATGGTTGCGTGGTCCCATGGTGTTTATACTTGCGTACTATTGTTTGTACAGATGAACGTGGTACCTTCAGGCATTTGGAAATTGCTCCCAAGGATGAAGCAGACTTGTGGAGGTCTACCATATTTTTTTCTGAGGTCTTGGCTGATTTCTTTAGATTTTCCCATGATGTCAAGCAAAGAGGCACTGAGTTTGAAGGTAGGCCTTGAAATACATCCACAGGTACACCTCCAATTGACTCAAATGATGTCAATTAGCCTATCAGAAGCTTCTAAAGCCATGACATCATTTTCTTGAATTTTCCAAGCTGTTTAAAGGCACAGTCAACTTAGTGTATGTACACTTCTGACCCACTGGAATTGTGATACAGTGAATTATATGTGAAATAATCTGTCTGTAAACAATTGTTGGAAAAATTACTTGTGTCATGCACAAAGTAGATGTCCTAACCGACTTGCCAAAACTATAGTTTGTTAACAAGAAATTTGTGGAGTGGTTGAAAAACAAGTTTTAATGACTCCAACCTAAGTGTATGTAAACTTTCGACTTCAACTGTATCAGTCTGAGGTTGGCCTTTACCTTTCCTCCCAGGAGGACACAGACCAATGTTTTCAGTAGCTGAACCTAATACCCAGGCCATCAACTATGCCCCGGGAAGGTATTTTCAGAGGAAATGACTTCGGCCTAAGCCCCTTACCCCCAGGTGGCCTTTTTATTGAGTGTGAAGGTTCCTGTGTCACAACCTAGGAAACGGTGGAGGAGTGGAGAGGAGCTACATGGAACGCAGGCCTTTAAAACAGGTTTCGCTCCACTGTCCCCCCAAAATATGAGTTAGCTAACCTACTTTTGGCCTTTAGTTTGGGAGAGGTAAACATCTGTTGTTGATATGGCCGTCAATTGGAAATGATAAAGCTGATG
The DNA here is from genome assembly GCF_964263955.1 of Coregonus lavaretus. Lineage (NCBI taxonomy): Eukaryota > Metazoa > Chordata > Actinopteri > Salmoniformes > Salmonidae > Coregonus > Coregonus lavaretus. The sequence goes on along the minus strand of NC_140008.1, from coordinate 39,642,614 downwards.
ATCAAAACAACAGGGTTTTAAATTTACTAAAAGGATTTGTTGTTTGTGAAAAGCTCAGGATAAGCACTAGTTGACCTAAATGCAGGATCTGGCTGTAATACACAGACTGAGGATTATAAGCAAGCCATCTAGGCTTTCAAGGAAATATCTCATTTTTATTTAACCGTTTATACATTTTATATGAAAATATTACTTATGATTTCCCTCGTAATCCAGTTGTTTTCTGCCTTAGATGTTTCTCATCATGTTTTATAGTAAAGACGAGGAATACTCAAATTATGAAGCATCCAACGAGTTAATTTGTGTTTACGCTCATTGAATGTATCCTGGTTTGACTCTACCAGAGTTATCTGACCATTATAACACCTCTTTGGACTACAGTATCATCAATGAATACTGACCAAGCACAGTCACTTGATTATACATTCAACTGACCTACATTTAGACACAGTTTAGCATCAACTGTTAATTTATTTGACATCTGAAAGTTATCTGACCAGTACAAGACCTTTCTTTTTTATTATTATTATTTTTTTTCCCATGGGGGTAGATCAGCTTAATATTGCAGATAGATTGTAACTTCTATCAATGTAATTGTCTGCATCACTTCCAATCCCCCGTGTTTTTATATATATACTCCCCTTTATTACTGTCACGCCCTGGCTCTGGGGACTATTATATGTTGAGCCAGGGTGTTAGTTTATATGTGTAGTGTCTATGTTTTGTTTTCTATGTGTTCTTTTCTAGATCGTGTGTTTCTGTGTTGGCCGGGGTGGTTCCCAATCAGAGGCAGCTGTGTCTTGTTGTCTCTGATTGGGAACCATACTTAGGCAGCCTGTTGTGCACTTGTCATTTGTGGGATCTTGTTCCGTGTAGGTTTGTGTTTTATGACCGAGGACTTCACGTATCGTTTATTGTTTTGGTTCGTTGTGTGTACACTAATAAAAGATGTACGCATATCACGCTGCGCCTTGGTCCACTTATTACGACGATCGTGACAGAAGATCCCACCTCGACTGGATCAAGCAGCGTGACGAGGAGAGAGGATGGACCTGGGAGGAGAAGAGTGAGAGTCTGGCGAGAGCCATGGAGGCCATGTTCACGGGGGAGAGACAAGCCCAAAAAAAATTTAGGGGGGGGGCTCACACCGTGGACGGCGAGGCAGCGGGAGGCCGCGATAGAGCGGTTCGGCAGGTTTGCAGAGGAGGCCGCCAGGTTACGGGGGCCACTGGTCACGAGGGAGAAGGAGAGTGTAGAGGCACGGCGAGAGGTACTGGGGTGTGTTACCAGTCCGGTCCGGCCCGTTCCTGATCCCCGCACAAGGCCAGTGGTGTGTGTTTCCAGTAAGGTCCGGCCTGTTCCTGTCCCTCGCACCAAGCCTGTGGTGCGCGTCGCCAGCCCAGTCCGGCCTGTTCCTGCTCCCCGCACCAAGCCTGTGGTGCGCGTCGCCAGCCCGGTCCGGCCTGTTCCTGCTCCCCGCACCAAGCCAGTGGTGCGCGTCGCCAGCCCGGTCCGGCCCGTTCCTGCTCCCCGCACCAAGCCAGTGGTGCGCGTCGCCAGCCCGGTCCGGCCCGTTCCTGCTCCCCGCACCAAGCCAGTGGTGCGCGTCGCCAGCCCGGTCCGGCCCGTTCCTGCTCCCCGCACCAAGCCAGTGGTGCGCGTCGTCAGCCCGGTCCGGCCCGTTCCTGCTCCCCGCACCAAGCCAGTGGTGCGCGTCGTCAGCCCGGTCCGGCCCGTTCCTGCTCCCCGCACCAAGCCAGTGGTGCGCGTCGTCAGCCCGGTCCGGCCCATTCCTGCTCCCCGCACCAAGCCTGTGGTGCGCGTCGTCAGTCCGGCACAGCCCGTGCCTGTTTCACCGGTGCCTGGTTAGGTACCGGTCAGCTGCTCCACACCGGAGCCTAAGCAATCCGCCCCACCGATGTCCAGTCCAGCTCCAGCCAGCGGGACCAGACCAGGGGCGCTACGGGGGGGGGTAGTTAGAGGGTGGTGGTCACACCCGGAGCCGGATCCGCCTCCGAGGCGGAATGCCCACCCGGCCCCTCCCCTGTTGGGTTTAGTTGGCGCGGTCGCAGTCCGCGCCTTTGGGGGGTACTGTCACGCCCTGGCTCTGGGGACTCTTATATGTTGAGCCAGGGTGTTAGTTTATATGTGTAGTGTCTATGTTTTGTTTTCTATGTGTTCTTTTCTAGATCGTGTGTTTCTGTGTTGGCCGGGGTGGTTCCCAATCAGAGGCAGCTGTGTCTTGTTGTCTCTGATTGGGAACCATACTTAGGCAGCCTGTTGTGCACTTGTCATTTGTGGGATCTTGTTCCGTGTAGGTTTGTGTTTTATGACCGAGGACTTCACGTATCGTTTATTGTTTTGGTTCGTTGTGTGTACACTAATAAAAGATGTATGCATATCACGCTGCGCCTTGGTCCACTTATTACGAAGATCGTGATAATTACTTTTCAACCCCGCCATTCTTTCCCTACTTGGGGTAAATTAGTGAACAACAATGCCCAGGCCTCTACTTCCAGCCTATACTTACTATCTACACCTTATGGACACAGTCAATTTTACAATAATTCTATTTTTATTTTTTATTTTTTGCTCCTGAACTTCTTCTACTCTCAACCTCTCCGATCATTTTCATGATGTCTATCCGGTTTGCTTCTATATGCCATATCTTTCTAACTGTGCTCTTTCCCAAAAGCTCCCAACATACAACCTATATACTTATTATGGGCACAGTATGCTTACATTATTAGTTATCTTGTTATTATTTGTTGTTATTTGTTATTAGTCCCATCCTTCAACTCCATTCAATACCTCCCATCTATCTCTTAACACCATCCATATAGGATTTCTATTTGCCATATATATTTCAACCGTACTGTGATGTTTTACAAAAGTTCTGAACCTTTCTATTCTCATTGCTTCTACAGATTGTGAATTAAAAATAAACATTTTTGCTAAAGGTATTATTATATTATTGATCGATTGACTATGACTTTTCAGATCACCCAGTAATGCTATCTGCAAGGTTAGCTCCAGGTAAATATTGCAATCCTTTAGCCATTCCTGGACCTGTGTCCAAAAACAAGCTACAAATGGACAGAACCAAAACAAATAATCTAATGATTCTGTCTCTTCACAGCAAAATCTGCAGAGCTGGGAGGATTGTATCCCCCATATAAATAACATTCTATTGGTAGCATGAATTTTATATAATAATTTAAATTGAAAGATTCTAATTTTTGAATCTGGTGTCATTTTGCGTGTCAGTTCATAAACACTATGCGATGGGATCGGTACGTCAAAAATCTCTTCCCAACTATTTTGCAATCTATATGGGACGGCTGTCAATCCTTTGGTCCTTAAGTGAAACTGATATACTTTTTTATAAATCTCAGTTTTCCTTACAAGACCTTTCTTGACACTATCAAGTAGGGTTGAATGGCGAGAACCAGGATTACCGAGATTTACAAAGATTTACTGCCCACAACCACTCCCTTTCCCTGGGATAAATAACTGCGAGAAACCTGCAAATTATAACAAATTATAAAATATTAATATCAACAGCATGACGTGAAATGGAACTGTTAAATTATATGCAATGTCTAAATCTGGCTTTTTTACGGCCTTCTCTCTGCTCTCTGCATGATCAATCATCAACGCTCATGTTGGGGACAGACAGCCCATCTCAGTTTGGAGTGCAGTTCACAATGCATGTAGACCTATCATCTCCTCATGGTAACTTTTTTTCTTGTGACAGGTAGGCCTACATTTGTTGTAGCATAGCCTATGCTACATTAATATAAGGACTGAATGCGCATCTAATTTACCCATCGCCATCTGTCTTTCGGGTGTCACCCAATTTTTTAATGTAAAGATTGTTATTTTTTATTGCAGCTGCAGAGTTTTAAAACAGCCTATCACTCCAATATCGTTGCTTTAAATCAGAGCATGCGCGAGCAGTCAAATTGCATCCAAAATAGATATCATAGCCTACCTCTTTCAGGTAATAAATTCAATGCAGTATTAGCCTTATGTTTAGCTAATGAATGATGGGTTATGCATAATAAGCTTCTAATTTATAGCCTCTGTTTCTTGCGCAATATGCATGCACATGTGCTCAGCTGGCCTCTCTCCTTAAAAAACACTCCATAGCTCTTCGAGACCCATGCAGGAAAATCTAAACTAGAATAGCTTGCTGAACATTTTTTTTTTTGCATTTCTTATATCAATAGACTATTCGACGATGGACACAAGCTCTTGTTTACTGCGATTGCGGTAGGCAATAGCAGTTATTTATTCAGACCCATAACCATTCAATCAACGTGAAGAGAAGTGAAAGCCATCTGCATTTAATTGTAGTCCTATATTATTCCAGCATGTTATTAGAACTATTGAATGAAGCAACAATAGAGATAGAAAGAGGAGGCAGGCAAAATAACATTAGGGGAAATATTATGAAAGGTATATATGCATCGGCCTACTAATTATACAAATAGGCCCTATTATATTTCAAAATTAAAATCAAATTCGCTAGCCTATACTTGTAACTTTGTAGGCCGCAGGTGCTGCACCAGAATCGCATGTTCTCTCAGCATTATCATGTTTTGAACAAGGTGCATAATTCCAGTCCATATAATACAGTATAATACAATACGGTACAGTAATACAGTTCACACTCAAAAATATTAGCCTACTGGAGCTTGTTTCATTTATTTACCCTAGAGAGCATATATATATCTAGCTACATCTATGGGCTTTTATGTTTGTCGGTCGTGTGTAATGTGCAGTAGCCTATAAGCCTATATCATATATGTATTGGATAACGACACAATCATTTGTGATTTTTTTGGGCTTGTGCTCATAAAATGTATTTAATGCAGGGCTCATAAAATGTATTTAGTGTATGGCTCATCAGGCTCATGCTTGGATTTCTGATCAAAGGTCTAATCAAATCCAGACATAGGCCTATTTATATGCTTTAAATGCTTTTGAATGACACTTCCAGTTTTGGCAGGAAATACCGGGTTACCCGGGAGAAAAGTGATTTGTTATCGGAATGGAATATTTGTAAAATACCGGGAAAATATTCAACCCTACTATCAAGGATTACTGACTAAGCATATTCACTTAATTATACAGTACATTCGACTGGCCTCACTTTAGAGTGAGGTCAGTATAGCATTAACTGTTATTTCATTGGACATCTGTTTTCTAGCTAGTAATGGTAAAGTTGTGAAATGTTTGTCCTTGAATGACTGTCTTTAATTATGAACAGTCAAAATCATATTTTTCATGATATTTGATGATATTTGAAGTAAACCAAATCAAAGTATGATGACCAAAGTATGAAAAATGACTGTTGCTTCTACATTGATAAAGTTTGATCATATAGTTACTGGTCCCCTCCCCCATGTCAAACACTTGGGTTCATTATTAAGCGGACAAGGTGACCTTAACTCTCATTTTAATTGGTCTTGGAACCAACATTGGAGAAGGCATGTTTGCAGAGGGGTGTGGTTTATATAGCTAGATAGCTACTCTAGTGCCAAAATTTGACTGTAGGGTGTCAGCAAATATAATTAAAAGTTTACCCTATTAATCTATGGCTAAGATACTGTATGTTTCCCCTTTCATCTGTGTCTGGTGTTAGCTAGTTACTGTCTACCTAGGTCTTCAGCCAGCATAGAACAAAACGGGGGGAGTGGTCGTTGAAAACTCAGCTGTCAAGTCAACACATCTGTCAGTGCTGCTGTGCGTCACAAGAGACATCATTGACACAATTTCAATATTCAAGTTGCTTTGTGTTAGTGATGCAGAAACAAATCTTCCTGAAGCATTGATGCTTTCCAGCCAATTGTGTTGAAAATAGGTTAATTACCTGAGGCATTGATCAACACAGTGTACGCTAGTGGCACCTGCTGGTCAAAAGAATTTAGAGCAGCCAAATTATTATAGATGACGTCCCACACGCTGTAGCGCGGGCACGGAGTAACCTTTTTGTCTTCTACCAAACCAATACCAAACCAATCAGGTGTTTTTTCAACAAAACGAAGCATCAGACATTATTGATCACGTGCTTCTGATAAAGTGATACAGGCATCGGCACACTGCTTCGAAGTAAACCGCTTAGTGATTTTGACGCATGCCTCGGAGCTCCGGTATCAAACGTAATGTCAATACTTTGTGTATCACCAAATTTGCTTGAGATGAGTTTACTGCAATACTACTCACTGCATCCATGTTGCTTGACATAGGTGTTTCAAAGAGCTGTCATTCAAGGCGAGCTCTTTCGGAAAGTATTCAGACCCCTTGACTTTTTCCAAATTTTGTTACGTTACAGCTTCATTTTTCAATGGATTAAATTAATGTTTTTCCTCATCAATCTACACACAATACTCCAAATGACGAAGCAAAAACAGATTTTTATAATTTTTTGCAAAGGTAAAAAACAGAAATACCTTATTTACATAAGTATTCAGACCCTTTGCTATGAGAATCAAAATTGTAAATTCAATTGATTGGACATTATTTGGAAAGGTACACACCTGTCTATATAAGATCCCACAGTTGACAGTGCATATCAGAGCAAAAACCAAGCCATGAGACCAAAGGAATTGTCCGTAGAGCTCCGAGAAAGGATTGTGTCGAGACAGAGATCTGGGGAAGGGTACCAAAAAATGTCTGCAGCATTTAAGGTCCCCAAGAACACAGTGGCTTCCATCATTCTTAAATGGAAGAAGTTTGGAACCACTAAGACTCTTCCTAGAGCTGGCCACCCGGCCAAACTGAGCAATCGGGGGAGAAGGGCCTTGGTCAGGGAGGTGACCAAGAACCCGATGGTCACTGACAGAGCTCCAGAGTTCCTCTGTGGAGATGGGAGAACCTTCCAGAAGGACAGCCATCTCTACAGAACTCCACAAATCATGCCTTTATGGTGGAGTGGCCAGACGGAAGCCCCTACTCAGTAAAAGGCACATGAAAGCCTGCTTGGAGTTTGCCAAAAGGCACCTAAAGGACTCAGACCATGAGAAACAAGATTCTCTGGTCTGATGAAACCAAGATTGAACTCCTTGGCCTGAATGCCAAGCGTCACGTCTGGAGAAACCTGACACCATCTCTACGGTGAAGCATGGTGGTGGCAGCATCATGCTGTGGGGATGTTTTTCAGTGGCAGGGACTGGGAGACTAGTCAGGATCGAGGGAAAGATTAACAATCCTTGATGAAATCCTGCTCCAGAGCGCTCAGGGCCTCAGACTGGGGTGAAGGTTCACCTTCCAACAGGACAACAACCCTAAGCACACAGCCAACACAACCCAGGAGTGGCTTCGGGCACTGGTGGAAAAAGTACCCAATTGTCATACTTGAGTAAAAGTACAGATACCTTAATAGAAAATGTCTCAAGTAAATGTGAAAGTCACCCAGTAAAATTCTACTTGAGTAAAAGTCTAAAAGTATTTGGTTTTAAATATACTTAAGTATCAAAAGTAAATGTAATTGCTAAAATATACTTAAGTATCAAAAGTAAAAGTAATAGTAGAAATCATTTCAAATTTCTTATATTAAGGAAACCAGATGGCACCATTTTCTTGTTTTTTAGATTTACGGATAGCCAGGGGCATGCTCCAACACTCACACTGTTTAGTGAGTCCTCCAGATCAGAGGCAGTAGGGATGACCAGGGATGTTCTCTTGATAAGTGTGTGAATTAGACAATTTTCCTGTCCTGCTAAATGTAACGAGTACTTTTGAGTGTCAGGGAAAATGTATGGAGTAAAAAGTACACTATTTTCTTTATAAATGTAATGAAGTAAAAGTAAAAGTTGTCAAAAATATAAATAGTAAAGTAAAGTACAGATACCCACAAAAACTGCTTTCAAGTATTTTTACTTAAGTACTTTACACCACTGGCTTCGGGACAAGTCTCTGAATACTTACGTAAAAAACAACAACATTTAATCCATTTTAGAATAAGGCTGTAACGTAACAAAATGTGGAAAAAGTCAAGGGGTCTGAATACTTTCCGAATGGACTGTATCTCCATTCTTATGTATTTTATTTTATTCCACTTGTGTTACTATTTTATTTGTATTATTACATTTTAAACTCTGCATCGTTGGGAAGAGCTCGTAAGCAAGCATTTCACAGTAAAGTCTACACCAGTTGTATTCGCCGCATGTGACGAATACAATTTGATTTTATTTGACTGCTGGGTGCTGGGAAGGAGGAAGGAAGCTCTGGAATGATCCAGAATCCTTAGACAACCCTGGGCGTCCTGTCCTCAGTCGTCCTGTCTCTTTATGATTGTATGGCTGAAATGCACACAGACTGACCTTTGGCTACCTGGCTATGTATTCTGCCTCCTACAGACAAGATCACCACAGGCATACAATCACTGGTGATAAAATGAGAAGTAATTCATGAAATATTCCGAAGCGAGAGGAGAAGATCACTCCATAAAAATGTCAAAATGGTCGAAACCATTAGATTTTGAGATAGGGGTTTAATTTGTAAACAATACATATTTATACATTACTAGCTCAAACACTTAATCTGCAAGTTAATTAGTGGGTGATGGTAATTTCAGAACCAAAAAAACATATGCTATTTTTCCCCCCAGTCTCTCTTATGGCTCAGCTCAGTTGCCTACACACACACACACACACACACACACAGAAGTCAGCTCAGACAGATCCAGCTCAGAGAGGCACAGCTCATGAGCTCCATCAGCAACAGGTTTTAATTTAGAATGGAATAATGAATGTGTTTATGCAACAAATGTTAGTGCATCGAATCATATCGCATCGAACCGATTTACATCGATTCGTTCTGTAATCCAACCGAATCGTTTCAAACTAAAACAGATTGTTCCTATATCGTATCGGAGCCCCTGTGTCTAGATACGTATCGCATTTGACATTCTCCTCTCAGCCCTCTGTGTCTCTGGTCCTCATTTAAAAAGTTTTCTTTCTCTACCTGCAGGGTCCTAAGGGCTATCCAGGGCCACCAGGGCAGCCAGGAGAACAGGTGAGTCGTTAGCGTTCATTGGGTCAAACTTGTCCCTTTTAGTTTTAGGAAAAGGCGAGGTCACTGATCTCATTATGGAGCATTTTGGGGCTAGAACATGACACACACACACACACACAGAGAGAGAGAAAGAGACAGGCAGCTGTAGCCTGTAAGTCATTTGGTACTCTTCAGCTGTCTCTGTGTTGTCAGCCATTCCTTTCATCCCTCTCACTTCCCTTCCTTCTCCGTGAAGGAGAACATTCCTCACATGCTCAAGAAGCTAACAATTAACATGTTTCCCCTTTCCACACAAAACGTCCTAAAACGGAGTGTACTCACGCAGCACACTTATAAATAAGGTGTTGCGATGACTTCAGCACCAGGTGCCACTCTGTGCCCCGAGGTGATTGGTCAGGGTTCAGGCTGGAACTGGAAGGGGAGGAGCCAGAGAGAGAAGGAGAAGAGAGTGTGTGTGTTCTGCTACAGTCTGGCTGTGCTCACTGTCTTACTAGGTCTCTGCCCACTGTGTTACAGTCCCAGATACAGCAGCCTGGAAGCACAGAGGGGAGGGGGATGGGTGTGGAGGGTGGTACACATAGTCAGTAGACATGGTGGGTGGAGGGTGGAGTGGCGGGAGCAGTGGAGTGGTGGGTGAGGGCGAACAGTGCCTGTTTTATTCCTGAGTTGGCAGCATTGGCGAGGGTCAATGTTTCTCTTCTTTCATCCCTCTCTTTTCTCTCTCTCTCTTGCTCTCTCTTTCTCTCTCTCTCGCTATCTCTCTCTCTTTCTCCCCCACCCCCCTGCAGGGCATACCAGGACTTCCAGGAGTGACTGGGGCTGCAGGTTACCCTGGCAGGCAGGTGCAGTGAATACGCTCCAGATTCCTCCATCCATCCTCTTGGCTTGACTACATTACACAGATTTCCACATCACTACCTGTGTACTATCATATTGCTGTACTCAGAAATGCATATTATGTTCACCTGTCTCTCCCCAAACTACAGTAGTGAAACACTCCTCAGTCTCTTTAGTGAAAGAACTGTCAACTAGTGACCTTTTTGCTTGAAATGTTTATTAAAATAGCTAATACTCGACTCCTTATCATTTTGATTTCACCTATATATTGAATAACAATTATTTTGACGAAAGGTGTTGTGTACGTATGTAGACGATGAATGTTTGAACTAAAAGTTTGAGCTCAACAACGATAACAATGAAGTATAATGTAGCTGAGAGTATGACTAGCATGTTTCCTCATTCCCTTTGTACTTCTAAAACAATTAGTCTGTGCAATCAAATGTTTAATTCCCTATCTGTCTAAAACGTACAATTTGAAGTGTTTTATGTGTGGAAGTATATTACCCACCTGTGTAACAGACAGTCTCTCTCTACACTGTATTGTGTGACAATGCCATCTCCTCATGCTGCTCTTTGTTGCAGGGTTTGGCTGGGCCAGAAGGGAACCCAGGTCCTAAAGGTGTACGCGTGAGTACAGCTCCCTACTCCCCTCCCCTCTACTTCACTCGGCTCTGTTAGAGGGAATACTTCATTTCCTGAAGGGATTAGACAGTGTCAGGCATTCAGCCTGTCTGCTCCACCGGGAACGGCTGATCTGTTAGAGGGCCTGTGTTGTGTTAACAAGGTGCTGGCTCCCACTGCAGCAGATTCCTCTGGGAGCAGGTCTGGGATCTGTTTTCGCTCAGTAGAGCTTCTGCTCTGTTGCGAGAGCAGCTCATTCCTTTCCTCAGGAAGCACGGGCATGCTCTCAGAGGGAGGGAAAAGAGCATAGATAGAAAGGTGGGAGGAGGGTATGAAGAGGTGGAGAAATAGAAAGTAAAGAAAATGCTTAATGTGTAAGGAGAGTCCCTCAGTTTGTCGTTTTTGAGAGAGAGAGAGAGAGAGAGAGAGAGAGAGAGAGAGAGAGAGAGAGAGAGAGAGAGAAGAGGAGATGAAAGAGAAAGAATGGAAAGGAAATATGGAGCGAGGGAGAGAAGGAGATCAGAGAGAGAGGGGGAGAGATATTTAGTCATCTCGCATCCATGTGGTATTATGTTTAACTGAAGGAACATGTGATTCTAGTTAGGAAGAAACCAAAACATAGCAGATAAGCCGCCAGTCCGCCACTATTTCAGACTGCTGTCTGCTCTTATTATAGACGTCTCCTGTCCTCACACTGGACTAGACTCTGCCTCTTCAGGTGTCCACTCCACTCCCTTTTAGCTAGTCAGGATAAAAGCTAAAGCTTGCCTTTCATATTTCCCTCTCATTTTAGTGGTGATTTGTGAGGTAATGGTGATTAGGCGTTATTTGCTATCCCCAGATGAGTAGACTGAATGAAATGTGGACATGCCTGATCTCCTCTCTCTGAGGTGGTCAGCAGATCGTAGCCTGTCAGCAAAGAGGGATGAGTAATTATGAATGTAAATGTTTGAAAGATGCACCGCTTGTTACTTTTTTTACTCAGCATGGAAAAATGGCCGCTTTAAACTTTTCTTCTCTGGGGTGGTCAGCAGCTCTTAGCCTGTCAGCTAAGAAAGTTTTTTCCATAGATGTAACTTTTCTAGTGAGCAGCTTGGATACATGACAAGTTGTCCTGCTTCCCTAGCCATGAAACACTTCTATTTCACGGACGGAACTGCTTCAGCTGAATGAGACCAGGGTCAAGAACGATAGAATGAGAGAAAGGAGAGGCGGAAAGAGGTCGATCTCTCCCTCTCACATCTGTCCATGATGCCAGACAATGTATCATTAGGCTGATAGCTTGGCTTCAGTTTAAAGTTTTGTGCTTACATATTGCATGTGGGCATGCCAGCACTAGAGTCGGGGTATGTCATCATCACTGATCTCTGATCTGGCTACAATCAAGACAGCTACATACATTTACTTACCTGACATGCAGGATCCCCATAACTCAATGAGTTCAGAGACCCTATCGGTTTGATGGGCTTAAGATAAACCTATTCAGGGATTCGACAGTCTGCAGGATGTCACAGTGGTTTATCTGTATGTACGATACCATCAGATAGATATGATGATTTATCTCTATGCATATACTGTACTGTAGGTCCAACAGCATGCCAGTTCAACTTCCACTGTCTGAGGGTGACTGATGAATCTTCAGTTCAGTAATGCCCCCCTGTCCTATCCATCAATAGACAAAGTAAAGATATGTTGTACTGTGCAATCTGTCCAAATTATGTCTTCCTTAGATGTTGATGATGATTATAAGACTTTATTAAGGGGTCGTACACGCTCATGACACGTCTTACTTTGCATTATACCTCCAGGCAAAGTGTTACAAACGGGTTCACCTGTAATGTATGTGTGCTTTGGTTTCAGGGTTTCATTGGGCCTCCTGGTATAGCTGGTCCACCCGGGCTGGAAGGGGAGAGAGTAAGTATCACCTTGAATTATGCAGTATGAGCACATAATGAAGTGTCTGTCAGGTAGGATACATTGTCCTCTTTGTTTGCGTCAGGTGTAGGATATAACCAAGACTACTCGCTAACTCCTATCAGTTTTACTACTCTTGAACCTTCCATGTAGACAGGGACAGTACGAGGGTCGTCAATATCAGAAAACTCTGATCTAACCAAAGGCAATTCATGTTGCATTTCATCTATTTTGGAGCTATTAAGCAACAGGAAAATATGTGGTTAGCCCTGTTAATTGTATGGTTTTATTTATAGATCCAAATGTTTGCTGATACTAACAAAGCAGCTACCATGATCTCTCTTCAGGGAGTTCTTATTAGGACAATAAAATGTCTAATAACTCAATTTTCCACAATAAAATGCCTTATTGTATCAGTGGAAAATATGCTCCTTCATTATTAATAGAAATGATAAGTCCCCTGGAGCGTAGTGCAGTGTTTTATAATCCCCTAATAACTCAGCTTGCTCTCTTAGTCTGGCAGTAATGTCCAGTAAAGAACCTGTATGATTAATTCTGTGAGGGAGGTCTTGACTATGATTTTGTCATAGATTAATTACACAGCAAACGGCAGTCACTTTTCCTAATCTTCGAGTTTCCTTGTGTTTTTTCCAGGGTATTCTCGGTCCTGTTGGGAAGACCGGTCCCAAAGGAAAACAGGTACAGATTACACAACACCACACGGCTTTGAAACCAGGGATATTCCTGGAGAGGGGAAAAAGAGAATGGTCCGCATACATAATCCGTCAGTAACTGTGGTCCAATTTGTGGAAAACGTAATGTGCTATCAAGAGGGTGGAATGGGGAGAGGAGAAAAGAGAGGAGAGGGGGAGGAGGAGAGGAGAGGAAATGAAAGGGGCGGTGGAATAGGAGAGGGGAGATGAGAAGAGAGGATAAGATGAGGAGAGTGTAGAATTTAGAGGAGAGAGGGGGAGAGGAGATGAGAAGGTGGGAAAAATAGCGGTCAGAAAGAAGTGTTACACAACCCATAATGGTGTACATCTGGTACTCCCACAGAAGTAATAATTTACATTCAACACAGGAAGCCCTAAGCTTGCCTTCATCTATATTCTGTGAGTGTTCACTGCTAATGTGCAAATGCACTCAACATATTTAGTGCCAAAAGTAAAAAATCACACACAGCCAAAAATAGATTACTCGTGAGATAAAAACAACCTCTGGACAGGATGCCAACAACAGGAGGATATGCATACCCTGGCATTCCACTTGGCATTTGAGTCTCTCTCAATGCCAGTCAGGGTGGCATAGGAAAACAGTGTCTCACATAGAGAGATAGAGTAACCAAAGGCATGACAAAGCAAAAAACTGTGTCAGTGAGCAAGGCATCTGACAGCTTCTCTGGGATGCCAAGTGGGCAGGTGGCCCAGACCAGGCCAGCGTCTGTTTGTGAGTGAGTGGAGATGGATTGTCAAAGCCTCCTTTTCTCTCTCTCTCTCTCTCTCTCTCTGGAACTGTAACACTGGGGATGGAACACTCAGAACGGGAATTTCTGGAACACAGAGGAGAGAGTGGAGAACATCAGCACACCACACAATATGCAAATAGGCAGGTGTAGGCAGGCAAGGAGGGCCAGCTCCTTTTGCACTGTTCCATCTGATAGGCCCACAATGAAGAGATTATACCCAGGAGCATCTGAATATCTAAAGGAGCCCCATAACTCCTAACTGAAATGCCAAAATTGTGTAAATGAACACTTTTGTTGTTCTTTTGTGTGCAGGGAGTTGTTGGAGATATTGGTGAAAGGGGTCCTCCTGGTCCTGATGGCAACGAGGTAAGATCTACGTCCCTCCTCCTCTTAAAGGGATAGCAATTAAGCCCCTTTTCTACTTACCCAGAGCCAGATGAACTATTGATACCATTTTTATGTCTCTGCGTACATTTGAAGGATGTTGAAGGTAGTTTCGCGAGCCATTGCTAACTAGCGTAGCGCAATACCTGGAAGTCTACAGGTACATCCCAGTCATTGAGCTAACGCTAGTTAGCAACTTCTTTCAAACTGCATGCAGAGACCTACCAATGGTATCCATGGGTTCATCTGACTCTGGGTAAATAGTTGCCAAAATCCCTTTAAATCAAATCAAATCAAATTTGTCACATGCGCCGAATACAACTGGTGTAGACTTTACCGTGAAAAGCTTGCTTACGAGTCTAAAAATAATAACATAATAAAATAAAATAGTAACACAAGAGGAATAAAATAAGATACACAAGTACCAGATCAATGTGCAGCGGTATGAGCTAATTGAGGTAGATATGTACGTGAAAGCAGGGTAAAGTGACTAGGCATCAGGATAGATAATAATAAGAGTAAAATAAAGAACAGAGTAGCAGCAAATGATGAGTGTAAAAGTGTGTGAGTGTGTTTGTGTATGTATGTGTGTTTGTGTCGTGTCAGTATGCGTGTGTGTGTGTTTGTGTATGTAGTGTTTGTGAATGTGTGTGGGTTTTGTGTGGGAGTGTCAATGTAGTGTGTGTGAGTGAGTGAGTGTGAATATGGTGTGTATATAGTCTAGTGAGTGTGCATAGGGTCAGTGCAAGATAGAGTCAGTGCAGATAGTTTGTGTACCGTTAATTGACTATTTGCAGTCTGGCTATTTAGCAGTCTTATGGCTTGGGGGTAGAAGCTGTCTCAGAGCCTATTGGTCCGAGAGCCGATACTCTGGTACCGTTTGCTTGTTGGCCTGTTACCTGTTGCCAAGTTTGTGTACACTATTCAGTCTCTAGCAAAAACTCACACTCCAAGAACAATGTTGTGAACCCCTGCCCTATGTCCTGTGCCCTGCTCTATGACTTTTGGGAGATTAGCTTTGCTGAGCTTGATTTGTGCCATGTACAGTATATAGACAGAGTAATTGTTCTCTTTTGGCCTCAGAAATGCCAGGGTTGACTCATTAGAGCCCCGTATGGTTTGATTAGAACACACTCTCTGTACTGTTTCTCTACATCTATAACTCTGGATGGATGAGCTCAGCCCAGGCCCAGCAGTCTGTAACGTTTTATAGCTCAATGTGTTGAGATGATGTGCAATCCATTACAATTGGCAGGGCTGTGTTGGGCAGAGTTCAATCAGAACAGCAGGTACATGGCATCTCTTTATTGAGCTGGCAAAGTATGCTGCCGATTAGCAAGTTTGATGTTTCTCCTCTTCTGGTTGTTCTGTGCCAGTTTTTTTTTATTTTATTGATTTAAAAAGCACTGTAAAAGCACTGTTTAATGTATGTAGACTGAGACGCAGCAAAGAAGAGAGTGTTGTTCATAGCACAACATGGTTTGTGTTATGATTAGCTGTATCTGGGTGTGCCAGACTGCATGATACTGTAATTTGGAGAAAAGCTTTGCTATCCTGTGTGTGGCCTGCGTGTGTTGTGGCCTGCGTGTGTGTGTATGTGTGTGCGTGCCTGGGTGCATGCGTGTGTTTATGTTCACATGTGTGTCCATTGCTACCCCGTACTCATGATGTTCCTGTGGTGACCTATAGGGCCCTGTTGGTGGGACTGGCATGGGTGGCTTCCCTGGTCTGAGGGTGAGTATTACACAACATTACACACCTGCCTTTCTAAGGAGTGTTTCCTAGCCACCGTGCCTGTACATCTGCATTGCTTCCTCTCTGGGGTTTTAGGCTCGGTTTCTGTATAAGCACTTTGTGACAACAGCTGTTATAAAAAGAGCTCTATAAATACATTTGATTCATGTCTTTATTCCTCTGTTGTATTCTGGTTAAGGTCTACCGTTTTTATCATTATGTCGTCGATGTTGATGTTTACTACAGGAGTATCTTCGCACTGACTTTGAATGTAGTGTGCATTCATTCATTTTATCATTCATTCATTCTGTTACGTTTGATTTCAATGCAGTTCGGGGAAGATGTTGGGATTTAGTAGGGTCTGATACTGTTGAGTCCTCTCTACAGTACTTCTCTCATACAGATGTAGTATATTTGAGTTTTAACTGAAGTTTTTTCTGAAGTTTGTCATTTCCACTTTGACATTTCAGACTTGATTTGCACAACGAAAACTGTATCAAACCCTACAAAAATGTCCATCCATTATAATCCACATAATAATTTACATTTCTTGTTGCTGCAAGATTATTTTCCTGCTGTAGAAAACTGGCTCAAATTAAGATCCTACATCTGTACAGTGTATTATATCCACATCAAGCTCAACTCCACATTTGTCTGTAGATTAGATTAGATGTTTTTGGATAATTGTTTTGTATACTGGAGGAGTACAATTTCTGATGAATGGGGAATCTGCTCTGATTTGAAATGGGAATCGCTAACTAGTGCCAGTCATTTCTTGGAGAGGCACCGTGCTAATACCCCAGCCAAGGTAATTTGTTTTGAACGGCAACAATATATTCCTCACCCTGCCTACTGTGAAACGCTTAGTGCTGCGCCGTGCTCTACAGGTCATGACTGCCCTGCCAAAGGTGGAGTACCAATATTTGATTCACTTTAAAGACTTGGTGGCCTGTCAAGCCCTGAGCTGAGGGAGGGAGAGAGAGAGAGAGAGTGAGAGAGAAGTAGAGAGAGAAAGAGGGAGAGAGAGCACAGAGACAAGCTTAAATGTGTTACAAAGCATCTATAACCGTATGTCATGCTTTATAAAGGGTTCATAAATGTGGCATAACTGTGTGACATAATCACCAATGTCAAATGTAACTATGAGACGTGAGACGTGACTATGAGACGTGGCTGTATCTAGGGGGATTTGTATGTAGCTGAGCCTGCTAGCTAGCTACATTTTGGCTAGCTAGCAATTGCTGGGAAGTCACCCGAAATTATATGAAATAATGATTGAGGTAGCTATAGTATGTAATCTAACTCAACACTTAACTACTACAAACTAAAAACAAATTTAAATTACAATAAATAAAGGTTAACTTACTTGTTTTTGCAGCACAAGTGGGCATTTGATTTGCGAACTCATCATATGATCAGCGTCTTATCAGCAACACTGAAAAGGTACATCCAGGACACGGAATTTCGAAAATTTTCAAAATAAAAGTGCCCCATGTAAATGTGTCAATAACTATTAATGATATATGAAAAATAATTGTCTAAACATTAACAATGATTCATATTTGTTCATATTTAAGTGGCATTTGCATTTAATGTTCCAAGGTCAAATAAATGCCCCCAATGCGAATCATTGTATATGGAAATACATATTGGCTTAGAGCAAGAACTATTCTGGGTGCCACAGTAAAAGTATTGTAGGGAATACTCAGTAGGGTCTGTAGAATGTAAATATGGTGTCATTTCATGGGGCTCTGAATAATACGGAGTTTTGCTGGCCTTTTAGTCCACCCATTCCATTGGCGGCCTAATCACATCACGTGCGCTTACTACAGAAAACCTGCTAACCAAACAACAGTACAGGGCATGCTCACTGAATTAAAGGGCAACTACACTCAAAAAAAAAAGTTTTTTAGATCTTCCCAGACCTCAAAAGTCATCATCTGATGTGGTTTAAGCATTGTTGTGAACATAGAAAATCAAATGTTGTTTTTCTATTCAATAAATTGTGAAAAACTGGGGTAAAGCAGAAAAAACTGGGGAAATCCGAAACCCAAAAAAATTAATAAATACAAAGATTTGGGGAGAAAAAAAACTTAAGTAGGCTAAAAAATAAAATAAAGGCCCTACCAACGTTTTGGGGTAAGTTGAGGTCAGGTCCAATATTGACTATGCACCCAAGAGGGAAAGAGGTTGTGCCATCCTGGAAATGTTTTAGTAAAATATAATATAATATATACAATTTAGCAGACGCTTTTATCCACAGTCATTCGTGAATACATTTTTACGTATGGGTGGTCCCGTGAATCGAACCCACTATCCTGCATTGCAATGCTCTACCAAGATGCATGACAGGGTTATAAATGCTTTGTGAAGCCTCAATTTAATATGATTTATAAGGGCTTTATTAAGCAGAGGTTTATGTCCTATTTGACGTAGTGGGTTATGTCACATTTATGAACCCTTTATAAAGCATGACATACAGTTATAGTGATTTGAAACACATTTATGTAGTGTTTATTAAGGCTTTATGAAGGCTTACAAAGCCTTTATAAGCTGCATGTCATTTAAAGCAGGAGAGAGAGAGAGAGAGAGAGAGAGAGAGAGAGAGAGAGAGAGAGAGAGATGAGTGAAATAAATCCATAGCAGCTTTTCTTAAACTCATAAATACTCCCATGCCATTTTAAGGCATCAAAACATGTCAAAGTGTCCACCCAGGCCATATGAACAGTATAGTGTTACACCGTAATTACCTACACCCATGACCTAGCCCCTACCCCATCCCTCATACCCCCATGACCTCCATAACCCATTCCTCTCCACGGGGCTGCTGAGGTGAAGTGAGGGTTGGTCCCTGACCCTGGCCTCCCCTGGAAAGCTGTGTTGGCCGGAGCATGGGAGGTTGGGAGGCTGGGAACCCTCTCTGACCATCAGTCAGATTTACAGGGTCACCAAGCGAGGCTCTCAGAGGGGCGCTGGATGCTCGCCGGATGGAATTTCCTCAACCGTTGCCCGACAGCCAGCCGTAACTCAACCACTATACCTTAACTCAACCGTAACTCAACTGCCACACCAAGACCCACGCAGAGTCTGACTTGTCTGAACTATTGTTACAAGATGGCCGCCAGGCAGCATGACCTACGACCCCCAGGAATCAGATCTGAATGGCTGGATGGTAAAGTCAATTGGATCAATTCCATTCATGTAGCTACATACTCACATATTTATAGAACATGTAATGTTTTACAGTCACTAATGTATTTTCAATTCAATACAACATTATTGTAAGTGCAGGTACTTTACATGAAATATTACTCAAACATGATCATTTGAACAGCAGCTCTACATCCACAATGTCTCCCTATCTGAAAAGCATCTATGTGGTGCTTACAAATACTTTACGAATGCTTTATCAAGTCTTTATAAGTAGTGGTTTGTTTAAAGTGGGACCGAAGTGGGTCTACATTAATGGCTGCCTGTACTGGGCTCTGTCACGTCAGACAGAGGAGAGGCTGCCCCACAGCAGATCCCTATTCAACCCATCCCAACTCTAGGAACCCTGGACACTTCCATCATGCTGGAATTAGAATCACATGTCTTCCAGGCATATTTGATGTGAGAGGAAACCCAGCTAACGTGGCGACTGATTCCTCATGTCACTCTGCCCCCGCCCCACCCCACCTCGTGAAGAAGTCTTTCAAATTCACATTTCAAACAAATTGGTGGAATCTCCTCTGCTGATTGATCCACATCTATCTCTTTAGCCCACTGCAACCATTCATCCCCACCCCTGCCTTCCTTGTGCAGGAGACAGAGAGACATGCAGACAGACATGCAGGCCCCGAGCTCCTTCCCTCACCACTATTCCTTACTCCTCTCCTTCTGTCCTCCAAAACTGATCTTGTTGCTTCATTTTTTCCCTTGACGCATCGTGACTTAATTCTGGAGAGCTTCATTATAAACAAAGTAGTGGCAGTGAGCCTCGACACTGTTAGACCCTATAGCATGTTCCTACAGTACAGCTATGATGGATCAGATCTGCTTGGTGGTTGCCATTTTGACTGACAGACTGGGTTGTCTCCTATCCATCATGCATGATTGTTTTTGACTTTGTCATGGTTTGTCTTGTGTGGTTGGGATTAGTGTGTCTTGTGTGGGTATCTTTAGTGTGACTCATAGAGAGTGTGGCTGCTGGAGTTATGATGTTTGTCAAACCATGATGAAGTCAAAACATATAACAAAACATCAGAACATACCAGCAATGTGGTTGAATGGCTTTCTGCACTGATGCTCATCACCCTGTTTACATACTGTATATGTGAATGCCTGAATTCCCTTCCCAAATTTATATTTACATTTACATTTACGTCATTTAGCAGACGCTCTTATTCAGAGCGACTTACAAATTGGTGCATTCACCTTATAGCCAGTGGGATAACCACTTTACAATATTTTATTATAATTTTTTTCTTTGGGGTGGGGTAAGGGGGGCTAGAATGATTACTTTATCCTATCCCAGGTATTCCTTAAAGAGGTGGGGTTTCAAGTGTCTCCGGAAGGTGGTGAGTGACTCCGCTGTCCTGGCGTCGTGAGGGAACTTGTTCCACCATTGGGGTGCCAGAGCAGCAAACAGTTTTGACTGGGCTGAGCGGGAACTGTGCTTCCGCAGAGGTAGGGGGGCCAGCAGGCCAGAGGTGGATGAACGCAATGCCCTCGTTTGGGTGTAGGGACTGATCAGAGCCTGAAGGTACGGAGGTGCCGTTCCTCTCACAGCTTTGTAGGCAAGCACCATGGTCTTTTAGCAGAGACGAGCTTCAACTGGAAGCCAGTGGAGTGTGCGGAGGAGCGGGGTGACGTGAGAGAACTTGGGAAGGTTGAACACCAGACGGGCTGCGGCATTCTGGATAAGTTGTAGGGGTTTAATGGCACAGGCAGGGAGCCCAGCCAACAGCGAGTTGCAGTAATCCAGACGGGAGATGACAAGTGCCTGGATTAGGACCTGTGCCGCTTCCTGTGTAAGGCAGGGTCGTACTCTCCGAATGTTGTAGAGCATGAACCTACAGGATCGGGTCACCGCCTTGATGTTAGCGGAGAACGACAGGGTGTTGTCCAGGGTCACGCCAAGGCTCTTTGCACTCTGGGAGGAGGACACAACGGAATTCTCAACCGTGATGGCGAGATCATTGAACGGGCAGTCCTTCCCCGGGAGGAAGAGCAGCTCCGTCTTGCTGAGGTTATTGAGGTGGTGATCCGTCATCCACACTGATATGTCTGCCAGACATGCAGAGATGCGATTCGCCACCTGGTTATCAGAAGGGGGAAAGGAGAAGATTAGTTGTGTGTCGTCTGCGTAGCAATGATAGGAGAGGCCATGTGAGGATATGACAGAGCCAAGTGACTTGGTGTATAGAGAGAATAGGAGAGGGCCTAGAACTGAGCCCTGGGGGACACCAGTGGTGAGATCACATGGTGCGGAGATAGATTCTCGCCACGCCACTTGGTAGGAGCGACCTGTCCGGTAGGACGCAATCCAAGAGTGAGCCGCGCAGGAGATGCCCAACTCGGAGAGGGTGGAGAGGAGGATCTGATGGTTCACAGTATCAAAGGCAGCAGACAGGTCTAGAAGGACAAGAGCAGAGGAGAGAGAGTTAGCTGTAGCAGTACGGAGAGCCTCCGTGACACAGAGAAGAGCAGTCTCAGTTGAATGACCAGTCTTGAAACCTGACTGGTTTGGATCAAGAAGGTCATTCTGAGAGAGATAGCAAGAGAGTTGGCTAAAGACGGCACGCTCAAGAGTTTTGGAGAGAAAAGAAAGAAGGGATACTGGTCTGTAGTTGTTGACAATATACTGGTCTGTAGTTGTTGTACCCACATCCACCAAATGATGGTGGAATGGGCATCTCTTGTTGAGCTTGTGCTGTATGTTTGACCCAAAGCCAATCTGTCTATTTTAAAGCACACATATTAAACAAATAGGAAAAAGGGTTGAACCTTTTATTCCATTGATGTTTCTCTCCAATAGAGAGAGAGAGACAGAGAGAGAGAGAGAGAGAGAGAGAGAGAGAGAGAGAGAGAGAGAGAGAGAGAGAGAGAGAGAGAGAGAGAGAGAGAGATACAGAGAGAAGAGAGAGAGAGAGAGAGAGACAGAGAGACACAGAGAGAGAGAGAGAGAGAGAGAGAGAGAGACAGAGAGAGAGAGAGAGAGAGAGAGAGAGAGAGAGAGAGAGAGAGAGAGAGAGAGAGAGAGGAGAGAGAGAGAGAGAGAGAGAGAGAGAGAGAGAGAGACAGAGAGAGACAGAGAGAGAGAGAGAGAGAGAGAGAAGGAGAGAGAGAGAGAGAGAGAAGAGGAGATGAAAGAGAAAGAATGGAAAGAAATATGGAGAGAGAGAGAGAAAAAATTAAACCCTCTCGCAGGCAGCAGGTGGTGTCCATCTTATCTGTCGTTCCCCCCTACTGTAGCGCTGTGTGGGATATTTAATGTTGATTCGCTGGATCAATTGGTTGGCCCTGAGAGGAGAGCGTGGGATATCGCCTTACGCCAATTGTCTCTGTTCTCAGCCCGTCATTTTCATATGCCCTCAGTTGAAAGCGTTCTTTATGAAGTGCGTGCGATTTGTCTTCATCCCGCCGTGCCATTAGCCAGGGAGACTGAGCATCAAACATAAAGTCTTACTGAGACCAGATGGACCTCTTCTTTTAAGCCACATGTCCTTTATTACATCACATTAAGCTCTCTGAGATCTCTCTGAGATCTCTCCTTCCCTCTTTCCTTCTATCTTTTTAATTATCTCTCTCTCTCTCTCTCTCTCTCTCTCTCTCTCTCTCTCTCTCTCTCTCTCTTTCTTTCTTTGCGTATTGGCCAGACTGGTGAGATACTGATCAATTTGATGGGAGAATTAGGAAAACATTTTATTTTGTGGCCTCCGACCATAAGGTAAGGAAAAATAGCTATTTGCAACAAACTACTCACAGCCTACAGTATTTCTGTGTGGTGAATAACTGGAAAACATTACAACATAGATGAGCAACTTTGATGGGTGTGGGTGCTACAAATAAACAGAACTCATCATGAGGGGCCACAGTGGCTCGTGGGTCTGCGTACCCACATCCATAACCCCACCCCCATGGGGTGTAAGGAAAATGTTTTAAAGCAAGTTTGCTGCAATTCTACACATTTTGCCATGGGGCAGAGAGAAGATTTTACAATTATATAACTAATTTCATGCAATTCTACAAATTTTGCCATAGGGCGGAGGTAAATGTTTGCAGTTTTTAATATGATAACTGATGATCATTGGACCCCACCCTGGTCAGTAATTCAACCATGCTTACTACAAGCTTAGATAGCTGGCCCCTAGACTAACTTACCAATCTAAAAGAAATGCTGACATGGGCTAATTGAGTGACTGCTGATGCACAACCAAATTGCACCTTGTATATTATATTATTCTAACTCTCAACAGTAAGTTGAGACCCCGACTGAGTTCACCCCTGCATTAGAACATGCGTGCATACATTTTTTGTGTATGGGTGGTCCCGGGGATCGAACCCACTACCTTGGCGTTACAAGCGCCGTGCTCTACCAGCTGAGCTACAGAGAACCACAGCTGTTCTCTGTAGTCTTCATAATATACCATGGTACTTCTCATGTTTTTGAATGTGAAGAAGCCTTAATGGTTTCTGTGACAGCGGCTGGCGGAATCTTTTGTAGAGGTTAAAAGTAGGAGGAAGCAAAGGTCTCTGTTCAGGTGTACAGGCTGGCTCTGATAAAGGGAGCCATATGTGTGTGTGTGTGTGCATTCCTGTGTGTGTTCGTGTGTGTGTGCTTGTACTTTATCTATCAGTCCCTGCTGTGCTGCTGGAGCAGTGTTTCTCTCCATACCTGGTGACAATCCCCTCAAAGCACAGTACTGGGAAACAGAGCCACACCATTAGACCAGTAGGCCTGGAACGCATAGAATCACTTACAGAGCTGGCCCCGGCCCCACGCCCTCGGCCCCACGCCCTCGGCCCCACGCCCTCGGCCCCACGCCCTCGGTCCATGTAATTACAATGATTAGAACCATCATTCATAATCAACAACCATGTGGTGGTAAATAACATACAGAAGGTGGCTCTTTCACTGCCTGCCTGTATTAGAAGGACCCTTGTCCAGCAGCACAGTGTCCGGTCACTCCTACCATGTCCCTGTCACAGCTGATTAGATGTGATGTTAGTTGTGCGTCTGCTACGTTCCAGTCATGCGTCCGCTCGTGTGGACGGCCTAACCCAGAACGGACGCTTTAGTGTCAGCACAGGCACAGCTTGGAAGTCATCATAGGCGTTGACTCACAGGCGGTAACAGCATGTGTTAAAATAATGGGCTGCGAGTGTGAAACGGATGGATTGGGATGTTTCCTGTGAAACATGTCCTTCATTGTCTTGCCCCATAAATCTGGGCAAGTATAAAACATACTGTATACTTGATGAAGTGTGTGTGTGTGTGTGTGTGTGTGTGTGTGTGTGTGTGTGTGCTGTATCTTACCCTACTTCTCCTTCTCTCCACAGGGAGACCCAGGACCTGAGGGAGAGCGAGGACTGACTGGCATAGTGGGAACTATGGTAACTACCCACCCTCTCCTCTATTTTCCTTTCTCCTCCTCTCTCCTGTTTTTCAGTCAGTCTGTATCTACGTATATCGGTCTCTGTTACTTCCTCTGTCTGTTCTCTTTTTCAAAATGGCTGCAACTGAGGACTCCCTCCTCTCTTGTTGCCTCTCTCTGTTAGGGACTGACTGGAAAAGCGGGGCTGCCTGGATTGAAAGGTGATAAGGTGATCTAAATATTTATATTATTGTAGTGTATCTGTGAATGATCTATCCCAGTGTGTGGATGAGTAGAGTGTGTTTTACAGTCAAGTACATAGTGAAGGGAATGGGATGAGATGGGAGTAACAGAAGAGAGGAATGAGGATTTGATATGGAGTACAGTACACTCAAAAAAGGTGCCATCTAGAACCTAAAATAGTTATTCGGCTGTCCCCACAGGGGAACCCTTTGAAAAACACAGGTAGAACCCTTTTGGTTCCAGGTAGAACCCTTTTGGGTTCCATGTAGAACCCTTTCCACAGAGAGTTCTACATGAAACCCAAAAGTGTTCTACCTAGAAGCAAAAAGGGTTCTACCTGGAACCAAAAAGGGTTCTACTATGGGGACAGCCGAATAACCCTTTGGGAAACCTTTTTTCTAAGAGTGTACATCTCGGTACAGTATAAACTTGAGAAATAGAGATGTGTATTTTAAATGTCTGTTGTATCCCTGACTATGATTGTTTCCCCTTTCTAACAATTACGCAGTTCATCAATCAAACTCTTGATCTTAAATCCTGCTTGATTTTTGTATGATGTACAGTGGGGAAAAAAAGTATTTAGTCAGCCACCAATTGTGCAAGTTCTCCCACTTAAAAAGATGAGAGAGGCCTGTAATTTTCATCATAGGTACACATCAACTATGACAGACAAATTGAGAAAAAAAATCCAGAAAATCACATTGTAGGATTTTTTATGAATTTATTTGCAAATTATGGTGGAAAATAAGTATTTGGTCACCTACAAACAAGCAAGATTTCTGGCTCTCACAGACCTGTAACTTCTTCTTTAAGAGGCTCCTCTGTCCTCCACTCGTTACCTGTATTAATGGCACCTGTTTGAACTTGTTATCAGTATAAAAGACACCTGTCCACAACCTCAAACAGTCACACTCCAAACTCCACTATGGCCAAGACCAAAGAGCTGTCAAAGGACACCAGAAACAAAATTGTAGACCTGCACCAGGCTGGGAACACTGAATCTGCAATAGGTAAGCAGCTTGGTTTGAAGAAATCAACTGTGGGAGCAATTATTAGGCAATGGAAGACATACAAGACCACTGATAATCTCCCTCGATCTGGGGCTCCACGCAAGATCTCACCCCGTGGGGTCAAAATGATCACAAGAACGGTGAGCAAAAATCCCAGAACCACACGGGGGGACCTAGTGAATGACCTGCAGAGAGCTGGGACCAAAGTAACAAAGCCTACCATCAGTAACACACTACGCCGCCAGGGACTTAAATCCTGCAGTGCCAGACGTGTCCCCCTGCTTAAGCCAGTACATGTCTAGGCCCGTCTGAAGTTTGCTAGAGTGCATTTGTATGATCCAGAAGAGGATTGGGAGAATGTCATATGGTCAGATGAAACCAAAATATAACTTTTTGGTAAAAACTCAACTCGTCGTGTTTGGAGGACAAAGAATGCTGAGTTGCATCCAAAGAACACCATACCTACTGTGAAGCATGGGTGTGGAAACATCATGCTTTGGGGCTGTTTTTCTGCAAAGGGACCAGGACGACTGATCCGTGTAAAGGAAAGAATGAATGGGGCCATGTATCGTGAGATTTTGAGTGAAAACCTCCTTCCATCAGCAAGGGCATTGAAGATGAAACGTGGCTGGGTCTTTCAGCATGACAATGATCCCAAACACACCGCCCGGGCAACGAAGGAGTGGCTTCGTAAGAAGCATTTCAAGGTCCTGGAGTGGCCTAGCCAGTCTCCAGATCTCAACCCCATAGAAAATCTTTGGAGGGAGTTGAAAGTCTGTGTTGCCCAGCGACAGCCCCAAAACGTCACTGCTCTAGAGGAGATCTGCATGGAGGAATGGGCCAAAATACCAGCAACAGTGTGTGAAAACCTTGTGAAGACTTACAGAAAACGTTTGACCTGTGTCATTGCCAACAAAGGCTATATAACAAAGTATTGAGAAACTTTTGTTATTGACCAAATACTTATTTTCCAACGTAATTTGCAAATAAATTCATAAAAAATCCTACAATGTGATTTTCTGGAATTTTTTTCCTCATTTTGTCTGTCATAGTTGACGTGTACCTATGATGAAAATTACAGGCCTCTCTCATCTTTTTAAGTGCGAGAACTTGCACAATTGGTGGCTGACTAAATACTTTTTTTCCCCACTGTATATATCCTATAGGATGGGTTAGATAGACACCTGAACATGGATGGGGAAGCAGTGTGTCCCTCCCTGTGTTGTTGTGTTGTTAACTCTGTTCTCTGAGGAGCAGGGCGTTTGTATTATATCTCTGTGTGATGCTGTAACATTCAGGGCGAACCTGGACTAAGGGGGGAACCAGGAGAGATGGGTTACCAAGGTGACAAGGTAGGTTTCCCATCCGTCTGAACAGGTTTATTGGTTTATTGATGTAGAGAACAGGAGCATAAACCAGTGTTGTGTGTTTGTACCCCCAGGGTGCTGCTGGCTTGCCTGGACCTCCTGGACTCCTTGGGAAAACAGGCCCACCTGTACGTAGTGTGTGTGTGTGTGTGTGTGTGTGTGTGTGTGTGTGTGTGTGTGTGTGTGTGTGTGTGTGTGTGTGTGTGTGTGTGTGCGTGTGCGTGTGCGCGTGCGCGTCACTTAATTAATGGAACAACTCCAGTAAACACCCTGTATATTTTAGTTACTTGCACTTTGTTACTAACAGACCATATACAGTGCATTCAGAAAGTATTCAGACCCCTTGACTTTTTTACTTTGCAGCCTTATTCTAAAATGGATTAAATAAATAAAAATCTATCTACACACAATACCCCATAATGACACTGCGAAAACAGGTTTGTAGAATTTGTGCAAATGTATAAAAAACAGAAACATCTTATTTACATAAGTATTCAGACCTTTTGCTATGAGACTCGGAATTGAGCTCAGGTACATCCTGTTTCCATTGATCATCCTTCAGATGTTTCTACAACTTTATTGGAGTCTACCTGTGGTAAATTCAATTGATTCGACATGATTTGGAAAGGCACACACCTGTCTATATAAGGTCCCACAGTTGACAGTGCATGTCAGAGCAGAACTCAAGCCATGAGGTCGACGGAATTGTCCGTAAAGCTCAGAGGCAGGATTGTGTCGAACCACAGATCTGGGGAAGGCTACCAAAAAATGTCTGCAGCATTGAAGATCCCCAAGAACACAGTGGCCTCCATCATTCTTAAATGGAAGAAGTTTGGAACCACCAAGACTCTTCCTATAGCTGGCCGCCCGGCCAAACTGAGCAATCGGGGGAGAAGGGTCTTGGTCAGGGAGGTGACTAAGAACCTGATGGTCATTCTGACAGAGCTCCAGAGTTCCTCTTTGGAGATGGGAGAACCTTCCAGAATGACAACCATCTCTGCAACACTCCATCAATCAGGCCTTTATGGTAGAGTGGCTAGACAGAATCCATTCTTCAGTAAAAGGCACATGACAGCCCGCTTGGAGTTTGCCAAAAGGCACCTAAAGGACTCAGACCATGAGAAACCAGATTCTCTGGTCTGATGAAACCAAGATTTAACTCTTTGGCCTGAATGCCAAGCATCCCTTCAGGAGGAAACATGGCACCGTCCCTACGGTGAAGCATGGTGGTGGCAGCATCATGCCGTGGGGATGTTTTCAGTGGCAGGGACTGGGAGACTAGTCTGGGGGCAAACTAGCTGCCCTCCAGGACACCTACAGCACCCAAAGTCACAGAAAGGCCAAAAAGATAATCAAGGACAACTACCACCCGAGCCACTGCCTGTTCACCACGCTATCATCCAGAAGGCAAGGTCAGTACAGGTGCATCAAAGCTGGGGTCGAGAGACTGAAAAACAGCTTCTATCTCAAGGCCATCAGACTGTTAAACAGCCACCACTAGCACAGAGAGGCTGCTGCCTACATACAGACTTGAAAATCACTGGCCACTTTAATAAATGGAACAATAGTCAATTTAATAATGCCACTTTAATAATGTTTACTGTACATATCTTGCATTACCCATCTCATATGTATATACTGTATTCTATACTATCTATTGCATCTTAGCCTATGCCACTCTGATAATGACATTGCTCATCCATATATTTATATATTCTTATTCCATTCCTTTACTTAGATTTGTGTGTATTAGGTTTTTGTTGTGGAACTGTTAGATATTACTTGCTAGATATTGCTTCACTGTCGGAACTAGAAGAACAAGCATTTCGCTACACTCGCAATAACATCTGCTAACCATGTGTATGTGACCAATACATTTGATTTGATTTGGATTTGATTTGGATTGAGGGAAAGATGAACAGAGCAAAGTACAGAGAGATCCTTGATGAAAACCTGCTCCAGAGTGCTCAGGACCTCAGACTGGGGTGAAGGTTCACCTTCCTAAAGGACAACGACCCTAAGCACACAGCCAAGGCAACGCAGGAGTGGCTTCGGGACAAAGTCTCTGAATGTCCTTGAGGGGCCCAGCCTGCGCCTGGACTTGAACTCGATCGAACATCTCTGGAGAGACCTGAAAATAGCTGTGCAGCGATGCTCTCCATCCAACCTGACAGAGCTTGAGAGGATCTGCAGAGAAGAATGGGAGAAACTCCCCAAATACAGGTGTGCCAAGCTTGTAGAGTAATACCCAAGAAGACTCGAGGCTATAATCGCTGCCAAAGGTGCTTCAACAAAGTACTGAGTAAAGGGTCTGAATACTTATGTAAATGTCATATTTCAGTTGTTTATTTTTAATAAATATGCCAAAAATTATGGGGTATTGTGTGTAGAGTGATGAGGAAAAAAAGAATGTAATCAATTTTAGAATAAGGCTGTAACATAGCAAAATGTGGAAAAAGTCAATGGGTCTGAATACTTTCCAAATGCACTGCAACTGTCTGAAACTAAAACTCTCTGCCTGAAAACTATTATGACAAATTCACGCAATGTATTAAGACCATCTGTTAGGTCCTGCATGAGTCGATGACAGGCAACAAACAATGTAGCGTTTTTTTGCGTTCTACAGTGTTAAGTCACTGAAATAGTATTTTTTAAATGGGGTTAGCATAGAAAGCTAAAACATGCACACTTTGGCATAGTATTAAGTGAATACACTGCAAAGAAGCTCCCATATTTCAACGCTGAAGCTGTCCTATTATGGGTACGCTTCACATCTGCCTGAGCAAGTGTTTGCCCTCCCTGGCAAATCCACTTGGGCTGTAGACGCCAGTCAGTCAGTCACTATGGCATCACAGAAAGACCATATGAATATTTGTTTTGACAAAACAAACAACAAACAAACAACTCTGATAATACTTTTATTTCCCTTTTGACCCACATTTTAATCACATAGACAATCAGGGGAAACCCAGAATATCCAGTGTCACATAAACACAAGCCACATGCAGGAACCAATGGGATTATCAAAGGGGAGGGGGGCGTTACTGCAGATCCAGGAATACCCACATGCAGGAAATCCCCGAATAGCAGCCCGCAATCACACACTATCGGTCACTGTGGCATCACAGAAAGACCATATTAATATTTGACAAAACAATACACACCGTGCCTTCCTTCTCGGAAACATTGGCAACTGTCAAATGGAGTGATGGTGAATACTTACTACAGAAAAACAGACGCTTTCAGTGCCAAGCCTTTATATGCCTCATGTTGTTTTTGTGCATAATCTGTGTGTGAGAGTGATAGAGAAGAAAAGAGAAAGATGCTTGGCATTGATGTTTCCACTATTTGTGTTCATGTTTTCATGTCTCTCCGTCTGACAGGGTAAGATGGGTGACATCGGACCGCAGGGACCTCTCGGCCCACCAGGACCTGAGGTAAGACAACAAACACTGATATCATTAAAGCCACACTCTGTTAGATGCGTGATATTACAGTCTGTAGCTTTAATGGCCATTGAGCTACTGATAAAGCTCAATATTCTGTCATAAACTTCTGTCATATCGTGCTATAAATGGTAAAACAAGTAAATCATGCAAACTGAACCAATCAACAACAAAAAACATATCATCCTGATCTAAGCGTCTGTTGCTACACAGTGTTGTTATAGTCAAGTTCAAATTCTTGTTCTGTTGGGACCATATCGTATCCCTGTCCTATTACCTGTCAGAGATTAGATTGTTTCAAGTTCAAGTTTCAACTTTATTGTCCCAGAGGGAAATTGGTGGCAGAGATGAGATAGCAGAGATGGGATAGAGGAACGGCACTGAGACTGTCTGAGACTCTCTGCTCCATTAACTGTGTTCTGTCCGGAGGTCAGGTTGTAAACAGATACACTGGGAAAATACAACGGGACGGGATGGAAGTAACTGATCCTTCAGTCTAAACACAGACATGACCATAAAACACTATCACTACACTAACACCATAAAACCCTACAAGCCCCACATATCTCTCGGTATCTTTACTCTCTAATTAGACAGTGTGTAAAAGCAACTTGGGCACAGGTCCATATTAACTATAGTTATTGCCTTGCCTGATAGTGCCTCTGTACCCATCACTATGGTTGCTCACAGGTTGTGTCAGCTGAATATACACAAAGATACTTGCATAGATACACACACAGATAAGACAGTGTGTAGAAGCCATGGCCACAGGTCCAGTGTAGTGATTTTTTATGACTGCTCCATATCTATGTTTATGGCTGCTGCCTCCCTCCAAGGCCAGGTCATGTTCAGCTCCTGTCCTGGTCAATGAGACAGACACTTGTGTTTTTTATTAAGTTGAACATGTGCTGTTTATGACAGAATGTAAAAATTTGGTGAAATCAAACTTTTTTTTTTTTTTTTACCAAGTTACACTTCTCAAAAGGCACTGAATTGGTGGAACAACCCATCTACTGTTTACATTTTCCCATCCAAAGAGGTTAAATAAAAATAATGACTATTGTAATTGCTTATTAAGTAACAGGGTTGACCGTAACAGGGTTGACTGTAACAGGGTTGATGATTTCAACTTTAAAAAATGAGCTGTAAATCCCCTCGTGAAAGGGGGAATGGAAGCTTGTTGTGTGCAACAGGGAGTGGCAATTGAATGCAAGCTTCACAGAAAAAATAAATGCTCGATCTGATCAATGTTCCACCACAAAACTCCAGCAAATGGCCAGAAACAGGAGAACCAGATCACCTACATTTACACTATCATTTTACTATTAGATGTTCAATGTTTCTTTTGAAATAAATATTTAAAAAGGAACAGTTTCACCATATTAAAATGAGAGTTCAGTTCACTTAACGCAGGTTGGCGTTTATTGGGATGGCTCATGTACTGGAGGCAGCGCTGCAGGGTAGTCACTAGCTGGCACAGCCACAAAGTCATAAAATCTGATTTTAAACACAACCCTAACCTTATGAGGTATTCTTCAAGAATCAATGGGTACATATCATTCATTTATAAGTCTAAAAATTGATGTAGCAACTGCAGATTGACACTTTAAATGAAGACCAAGGGGCATGTATTTGTTTTCATACATTTTTAGAATATATAGCCATATTTTGACTTTGCAGTTGACCCATCTAGTCCAGGACAAGATTCATCCCAATAAACATCAACGTGGTCAGGCAAACAGGGTTGACAGACATAAATGAATCACTAATCACATGAAATAAATAATAATCTTCAGAAATGACTTTGTCAAAATAACAGAATAACTAGGGCTTTACAATGATGGTGAAACATGGATAAAGTGGCGGGGGGTTAAGTGGCTTAAAATCTTCCTAGAAGTCACAGAGGGTGCATGGAGCTCATGTCAAAATGATGAATTTTACACTTTAGCAAGTCTTTCTTTCATATAAAAAATCTGATTGATTAAATTCTCCATGTGGTCTATATTAAAGGGCAAATCATTTAATATAGGCTTTTAAAATTCAATATTGGTGCACAATTTCTACTTAAAATATGAAATGGACGCAAAAGGCACTCATTTCGTGGAACGACCCAGATAAGCAAACGATAGGACACAGTAGTGAACTTGGGGGACAGAGTCCAACCTGGGAGGACAGGACACACTCACCAAGCCAACTGAGCCATCTGAGGTATACATTTATAGCACTCCATAAATCCATCACAGAAATAGATAAAGTAAGCTTTCCTTCATCCCTGTGTCACATTGGTTTTGATTTACTCTCAGTCTAGCATATCTAACAGATAGCAGGAGATTAGGAAATTACCATTAAAGGGAATAAACAGATCCTGTAATGTTCTTGATGTGTGCATGTCATGTGAAACACATGTTTAATCAAACTGAATCCAACAATGTCTCACTTTCTTTATCGTCCATCCTAGAAATGTTAGAACTCTACATTATGGTCGTTGTATTTTACTGTTTGTTGCCTTGTCAAGATCAAGGAGCCTAGAAAGGTTAACTCCATTTAACACTCTTTGGCACTATTAAAATGCCACACCTGTAAATCTGATGGGTCGTCATCCATTACTCCCTCTCCCCCTCTCTCCCTCCCCCTTCTCTCGATCCCTATTCCCCTCTCTCCCTCCCCCTCTCACCCATCTCGTTCCCCCTCTCCTCCTCTCCCCATCAACTCTCCCCCCACCACTCCAACCCCTCTACCCCTTTCCCCTTCCCCCACCCCTGTTTTAACTGAGCCAGCCATGGCATACTGAGGCAGGTGTGTCTGACAGTCTTCAGCCAACATCTCTATCCATCACCCCCTTTACAACATGTTCCTATAAGACAGTTAAGCCCTGACTCTCTATAAATACATATTTATCACTGTTACCAACTGTGGCTTACAAAAGGGCAGTGTGCTCTCTATTCTCATAATTGAGAACCATAAATAAAGTAGTATATTTAAAAAAGAGGGTCAGTGGGTCCAAATGCATCCCTCTCCCCTGACCCTTACCCTGCCACGTATGGCAATGTACATGCATGTTGTCACGCTATGTGGATAATCCTACACTCTCTTTCTGTACGCAGACATACAGAAATTATGATGTTATAGAATGGAATATAAAGTAATTGTATACATTTAGGTGTGTTCAGGAGTTCAGGTGTGTCGTGTTAGATAAAGGTGTGGCATCAAACTTACACGATCACATCAGTCATGTGACTAATGATGTCAATCAAACAACTACAGTGGGGAAAAAAAGTATTTAGTCAGCCACCAATTGTGCAAGTTCTCCCACTTAGAAAGATGAGAGAGGCCTGTAATTTTCATCATAGGTACACGTCAACTATGACAGACAAATTGAGAGAAAAAAATTCCAGAAAATCACATTGTAGGATTTTTAATGAATTTATTTGTAAATTATGGTGGAAAATAAGTATTTGGTCACCTACAAACAAGCAAGATTTCTGGCTCTCACAGACCTGTAACTTCTTATTTAAGAGGCTCCTCTGTCCTCCACTCGTTACCTGTATTAATGGAACCTGTTTGAACTTGTTATCAGTATAAAAGACACCTGTCCACAACCTCAAACAGTCACACTCCAAACTCCACTATGGCCAAGACCAAAGAGCTGTCAAAGGACACCAGAAACAAAATTGTAGACCTGCACCAGGCTGGGAAGACTGAATCTGCAATAGGTAAGCAGCTTGGTTTGAATAAATCAACTGTGGGAGCAATTATTAGGAAATGGAAGACATACAAGACCACTGATAATCTCCCTCGATCTGGGGCTCCACGCAAGATCTCACCCCGTGGGATCAAAATGATCACAAGAAAGGTGAGCAAAAATCCCAGAACCACACGGGGGGACCTAGTGAATGACCTGCAGAGAGCTGGGACCAAAGTAACAAAGCCTACCATCAGTAACACACTACGCCACCAGGGACTCAAATCCTGCAGTGCAGGACGTGTCCCCATGCTTAAGCCAGTACATGTCCAGGCCCGTCTGAAGTTTGCTAGAGTGCATTTGGATGATCCAGAAGAGGATTGGGAGAATGTAATATGGTCAGATGAAACCAAAATATAACTTTTTGGTAAAAACTCAACTCGTCGTGTTTGGAGGACAAAGAATGCTGAGTTGCATCCAAAGAACACCATACCTACTGTGAAGCATGGGGGTGGAAACATCATGCTTTGGGGCTGTTTTTCTGCAAAGGGACCAGGACGACTGATCCGTGTAAGGGAAAGAATGAATGGGGCCATGTATCGTGAGATTTTGAGTGAAAACCTCCTTCCATCAGCAAGGGCATTGAAGATGAAACGTGGCTGGGTCTTTCAGCATGACAATGATCCCAAACACACCGCCCGGGCAATGAAGGAGTTGCTTCGTAAGAAGCATTTCAAGGTCCTGGAGTGGCCTAGCCAGTCTCCAGATCTCAACCCCATAGAAAATCTTTGGAGGGAGTTGAAAGTCTGTGTTGCCCAGCGACAGCCCCAAAACATCACTGCTCTAGAGGAGATCTGCATGGAGGAATGGGCCAAAATACCAGCAACAGTGTGTGAAAACCTTGTGAAGACTTACAGAAAACGTTTGACCTGTGTCATTGCCAACAAAGGGTATATAACAAAGTATTGAGAAACTTTTGTTATTTACCAAATACTTATTTTCCACCATAATTTGCAAATAAATTCATTAAAAATCCTACAATGTGATTTTCTGGATTTTTTTTCTCATTTTGTCTGTCATAGTTGACGTGTACATATGATGAAAATTACAGGCCTCTCTCATCTTTTTAAGTGGGAGAACTTGCACAATTGGTGGCTGACTAAATACTTTTTTCCCCACTGTAGGTGGTTCCTTTTTAACTTATTTTTTTTGTATTTCACCCTGTGTTGTTTTCTCAGGGTTTTCCTGGAGACATCGGTGTGCCAGGCCCCAACGGCCCTCCTGGACCCAAGGTAAATAAAATAAAAAAGAGGCATGCACTGTTTCCACAACTCAACTCTATCCCAGACAACATACTTAATTTTGAGGATTAATGTGTATGTTTTCACTAATATCCTGTTCTGTTTCAGGGTCTCCAAGGTGCCAGAGGGCCACAGAGACCACCAGGGCCAAAAGGAATAGAGGTAAGACATTTTCATTCTCCTTTCAATCATCACTAAATAGATTACACTCAAAATACTGCACAAACACAACTAAACATGCAGCTAGCAAGCCAGGTCATTTGCATAAAATTAGTTAAGATAAGATAACGTGTTTGCATTTGATCATGAAATAGATGCGAGTTCATAGAATATGTTCATGCTCAGGATTTCAACCTGCCACCAGTATTGAGGCAGCATTGCTAGTTTCAGGCTGTGTTGCCAGGCTCAGATTGTGTGGAGTAGTCTCAGGGTATGTTCCACTGTACTGTATGATGTCATGATTCATCACTGGGTGCTAATAAAACAAGGCTGGCCAAGCCCGGGAGTTTTCCAGGCAGCAGTGGAAAATAAGAACGGAAGTCTTGGCAGTGTGTACAGTACGTACACCTTTCCATTGTGCTAGTGTTAGTTTTGGGACCCAACTCAAAGTTGGGAGGTGCCTCGCTCTCTCTCTCTCTCTCTCTCTCTCTCTTTCCATGCACAGAGTATTATTGCATAGTCTGCAAGAAAATGCTGTAGACTTCAATCACTATAGCATTGATGTAATTAACTTTCACTTAAAGTGATCAGAGAAAATGCCTCAAAGCAGAACGTTGTACAGTATGTAGTGGAGACAGAAATCAGGTATGCTTATCATTGTATTTATCAAGCGCTCCTTCAGGTATTGAACATGGAGAGAAACATCCAGGTGACTTTGATAGAGAGAACACAATGATTGATGGTAGGACACACACAGACACAAACACAGGCACACACACACACACTGGAACACACAGGCTGTTGCATGACCTTTGTGGCATGAACATTAGTAGATCTGTGCATATGGGATGAGATGGGATGAGAAATTGGGATTGTTATTCAGCCAGTGTTACTGCCAGTGCCAAGTGATATTACCATATCCAGCTGTATGCAATGTATTGCACTGTGTTTCACAGTTTTACTGTGTTTTCAGGGTGATGAGGGACCCCTTGGCCCTCCTGGCGGTCCTGGCCCCACAGTAAGTGTCTTCAGCCTGCCATCCTATCACAACGTAGATACACCACTGTGCATGTTTTCCTGTTCGCCCCAACCTCCATCCTTCTCCAGGTGTTTCATATGTATTTGTTAATGCACTCAGGTGTTTTGACAGGAAGCAATTGAGATGAGATGTGATAAAAAGAAGCGTGAGTATCCTGTAATCAACAGTATTTGTTTTCTTTTCTCAGGGTAGACCTGGGAGGAAAGGCTACATAGGCGAACCAGGCCCAGAGGGACTAAAGGTAAGAAGTTACTAACAGCTTGAATACTGTACATACCAGAGGAGGCTGGTGGGAGGCGATATGGGAGGACGGGCTCATTGTTTACGCTGGAATGGAATAAATGTAATGGAGTCAAACTTGTGGTTTCCATATGTTTGATGTGTTTGATACCGTTCCAAGATTCCATTCCAGCCATTACAATGAGCCCGTCCTCTTATAGCTCCTCCCATTAGCCTCCTCTGGTACATACAGTATTGGTCTGTTTAGACAAACCACCAGCCTCCCAGCCAACGTAATGTGAGTCGATCAAGTCCATTTGCTGATATGGTCGAGTGTGTGTTTGTCTAACCATCACTTTCCATTGGCCTTCCACCCATGTTAAGTGTCTAATCGTGAGCTAGCTTTCCAGAATGATTCCAGAACAGTGAGCAATAACCAGGTTGACTAATTCCATTAAATCCTCATTTTTTTAAGAAAACACACTATCAAATCAACATGGCATGCTCACTACTCCTGAGGTCTTGGTTAAAAGTTTTTTCTTTAAGTTAACAAAAGGGTAGAATTCCAGACTTTTTTCTCATGTTACTTAATTAGAGCTAATTGGTGTGTACCAATGACTGTATACACTGAGTGTACAAAACATTAGGAACACCTTCCTAATATTGAGTTGCACCCTATTTTGCCATCAGAACAGCCTCAGTTCGTCGGGGCATGGACTCTACAAGATCTCGAAAGCATTCCACAGGGATGCTAACCCATGTTGACTCCAATGCTTCACACAGCAAGTTGTCTGGGTGTCCTTTAGGTGGTGGACCATTCTTGATACTCACAAACAGTACCAGTCAAAAGTTTGGACACACCTACTCATTCCAGGGTTTTTCTTTATTTTTACTATTTTCTACATTGTAGAATAATAGTGAAGACATCAAAACTATAAAATAACACATATGGAATCATGTAATAACCAAAAAAAGTGTTAAACAAATCAAAGTAGCCACCCTTTGCCTTGATGACAGCTTTGCACACTTGGCATTTTCTCAACCAGCTTCATGAGGTAGTCACCTGGAATGCATTTCAATGAACAGGTGTGCCTTGTTAAAAGTTAATTTGTGGAATTTCTTTCCTTCTTAATGCGTTTGAGCCAATCAGTTGTGTTGTGACAAGGTAGGGGTGGTATACAGAAGATAGCCCTGTTTGGTAAAAGACCAAGTCCATATTATGGCAAGAACAGCTCAAATTAGCAAAGAGAAACGACAGTCCATTATTATTTTAAGACATGAAGGTCAGTCAATCCGGAAAATTTCAAGAACTTTTCAAGTTTCTTCAAGTGCAGTCGCAAAAACCATCAGGCGCTATGATGAAACTGGCTCTCATGAGGACCGCCACAGGACTGGAAGACCCAGAGTTACCTCTGCTGCAGAGGATAAGTTCATTAGAGTTACCAGCCTCAGAAATTGCAGCCCAAATAAATGCTTCACAGAGTTCAAGTAACAGACACATCTCAACATCAACTGTTCAGAGGAAACTGTGTGAATCAGGCCTTCATGGTCGAATTGCTGCAAAGAAACCACTACTAAAGGACACCAATAAGAAGAAGAGACTTGCTTGGGCCAAGAAACACGAGCAATGGACATTAGACCGGTGGAAATCTGTCCTTTGGACTGATGAGTCGAAATTTGAGATTTTTGGTTCCATCCGCCATGTCTTTGTGAGACGCAGAGTAGGTGAACAGATGATCTCTGCATGTGTGGTTCCCACTGTGAAGCATGGAGGAGGAGGTGTAATGGTGTGGGAGTGTTTTGCTGGTGACACTGTCTGTGATTTATTTAGAATTCAAGGCACACTTAACCAGCATGGCTACCACAGCATTCTGCAGTGATACGCCATCCCATATGGTTTGTGCTTAGTGGGACTATCATTTGTTTTTCAACAGGACAATGACCCAACACACTTCCAGGCTGTGTAAGGGCTATCTGACCAAGAAGGAGAGTGATGGAGTGGTGCATCAGATGACCTGGCCTCCACAATCACCTGACCTCATCCCAATTGAGATGGTTTGGGATGAGTTGGACCGTAGAGTGAAGGAAAAGCAGCCAACAAGTGCTCAGCATATGTGGGAACTCCTTCAAGACTGTTGGAAAAGCATTCCAGGTGAAGCTGGTTGAGAGAATACCAAGTGTGTGCAAAGCTGTCATCAAGGAAAAGGGTGGCTACTTTGAAGAATCTAAAATCTAAAATATATTTTTATTTGTTTAACACTTTTTTGGTTACTACATGATTCCATATGTGTTCTTTCATAATGTTGATGTCTTCACTATTATTCTACAATGTGGAAAATAGTAGAAATAAAGAAAAATCCTTGAATGAGTAGGTATGTCCAAACTTTTGACTGGTACTGTACATACAAACTATTGAGCGTGACAAACCCAGCAGCGTTGCAGTTCTTAACACACTCAAACAGGTGCGCCTGGCAGCTACTACCATACCCTGTTCAAAGGCACTTAAATATTTTGTCTTGCCCACTCTCCCTCTGAATGGCACATATGCACAATCTATGTCTCAATTGTCTCAAGGCTTAAAAATCCTTCATTAAATTGTCTCCTCCCCTTCATTTAACATTTGACATCAATAAGGGATCAAAGCTTTCACAGAAAGAGCAGGTGTTCATAATGTTTTTGTACACTCAAAACCATCGATCATGTGACATCGATCATTCATTCCTATGTGAAGACTCAACAGCGCATTGAAGCCAAATTAAGTCGGTTAAGATGGCGTCTCTTGGAGACATAACATACGCAGTTTGAGCTACTCCAGGAAGTGACTTTGCAGGCTAGCTCAGTGTTGCCACCTTTCATTGAGTAAATCGAGTTGAAGGCCGACCAGGGTACTGCAGGCTGCCATTAACAGCTAAATTATCCTTATAACTTCTTCTGTGTACGATTTATAATAATCAGTTCAAGGACATACTGTACATCTGGTGTATTAGAAGCAATTATTAGTACTGTGATTTTCTTTAAAAAATGAAAATATTTACATGATGATTGACCATGAAGTTGGCCATTTTTCCATTCCACTATAATGGGGGATCCTGTTTTCTACTAAAAATGCATGCAGTACCAAGATCGGCCTTGAACTTCCATTGCTTCAATGAAAGGAACAGTCGGTTTCCCCTGGTGTGTACCCAGCACAATGCCTTGTGCCATCGTCTTCATTGCTACACAATGTAGCAGAGGTTTATCAATAGGAATTACACTTTAGTGTTTTCCTCTGAATGACATGCAGTAAGTCAGTGTCCCTGTGTTTGTGAATTGGGTACTTAAGTTAGTTCAACGTGTTGCTGGTTGGTTCTCTAATAAATGTGTTGAACCTCATTAAGAACGAGAAGGAATTCTCCTTGGGCTGTCATTAGAGCATAATGGCAACCCACAGGAGTGAAAGAAACAGAAGAAATCAAGAGCATTTCCATGTGTGCAAGCTATTGATCATGTGGCGGTGCAACCAACGGCTGGATCTTAATATCTTAACACACAGAAATCTAGCTAACTAATATTCTGTTTTGATGTTCTGGTTTTCAGGGGGAGACGGGGGAACTTGGCGGCGTTGGAAAAAACGGACCGCAAGTGAGTCTGGTGTTTTGAGCTGACTATGCATACATGAAAACACGGCAGAGCTAGTGGCAAGATGAGATACTTCCAATTCGTTAATATACAGTAATTGGAATAAGTAATTAAGCCACTACTTCCTGCCGAGATCATGAAGGTTTTCATTATGTTTTCCCTATCCCCATAGTATAGGAAGAACGTTGATGTAGAGTGGTTGGTTGGCTTTCATTAGTCTGACTGCAGTGATGGAGATGGAGATGTAAGGGTCCTTAAGTGGTTTAGTAGGGTAGGGAGGTGGAGGAAGGAGGAGGGAAAGGATAAAGGAGGAATTGATTGAGGCAAAGAGGTAGAGGAGGGGGTGATGGAGGTAGAGGAGGGGGTGATGGAGGTAGATGAGGGGGTGATGGAGGATGAATAGGGAGGAGGAGTAGGAGGCAGGAGCATAGAGGAAGCTACATTAGTATTTTTTATGTCTTGCTGGTATCCTTCTGACCTACAGTTAATGTCCTAGAGAGGAATTTGCTCCATGCATAAAATGAGTGTGTTTCTATCCAGAAATTGGCAGACCACCGCTGTAGAGTATAAAATCCTCTTTAAGGATCGGACAATTTTCGCCTAAAATGACATATCCAAATCTAACTGCCAGTAGCTCAGGACCTGAAGCAAGGATATGCATATTATTGATACCATTTGAAAGGAAACACTTTGAGGTTTGTGGAAATGTGAAATTAATGTAGGAGAATGTAACACATTAGATCTGGTAAAAGATAATACAAACAAAAAAATATGCCTTTTCTATGGTTTTTGTTTTTTTCATCATCTTTGAAATGCAGGAGAAAGGCCACATTTTCAAGTACATAACTATTGAGAACACACAAAAATCATATGGTAATACAACATTTTAGTTTTCACACTCCCAGGAATGTCATACATGATGGATCATTAGTATATACACTAACTTTCACACATCTAGATGGACGGGTGGGGTGGGTGTGGAGCCAGAGACAGCAGGGGTTCAAACTGTAGAACCCAGTTCCTACATTTTAATATAAAAAATGATTTTATTAAACAAAACTATGCTACATTTTTATCTCTGGGACCCTCAGGATGACAAATCAGAGCACGATTACTGAATGTAAGTAAATTATTTACCTTCAGAGGTGAATGTATCTAAGTCGTTTGTGCTGTCTTTTGTTTTTGTGCACTCTCCTCAAACAATAGCATGGTATTTTTTCACTGTAATAGCTACTGTAAATTGGACAGTGCAGTTAGATTAACAAGAATGTAAGCTTTCTGCCCATATAAGACATGTCTATGTCCTGGAAAGTTTGCTGTTACTTACAACAGTCATGCTGATCACATTAGCGCACGTTAGCTCAACCGTCCCGTATACGGGACACCGATCCCGTAAAGGATAAGGAGCTCCAGTGAGTGATGTTCTGTGGAAGTGACCTCATTTTGGGCTTGCATTCGTTTGTTTGTGCGAGACCCAATTGTTTGGGGGGTAAAAATGTATCTTCAAGGAAACTAACTGCATAACTGGACTCTTGTTGTTGCCCTTAGCAACATACACAAACTGTAAAAGTATACAGTACAAATGCACTACAAAAAAAAATATGACGATACAGATGTTTGGACAGTGTCTGAATCAATCTATGATAATCAATCTTCATTCATCAATAACATGTATTTTAATGGCTCCACTACTAATGGAACAAAAACATCAGTGGCCCGACTATTTTTCGAAAACATCTGTGGAACAATACAATCACTTTGGATTGGTCTAATTAACTGCAAAACTGCAATGTTTCAAAAGTCTGTCTTTGTTATTTTATGGTCCGGATAGTCTTCTGATACTCAATACAAATACAACAACATGTTTTCCCATGCAAGAAATCCACACACAAGCCTCCCTTACATCTCATATCTTAATGCATTATGTCTCTCTGTGTTCATCAGGCCTCTTAATGCTAATATTTGCAGTGTGTGCGTTGTGGAACCCACTGCTACCGAACAAGCCTTGTGTGCGTCTGACAGTTTGCATCCCAAATGGCATGCCCTACATAGTGCACTACTTTTTACCAGAGCCCTATGTAGCCCTATGTAGGAAATAGGGTGCCATTTGGGACACATGCCTTTTGTTGCGTAGTAGAGCACATATGAGAGGGATTAACCACTTACCACAGACTGTCGCTAGCGAGCTAGGGACCTTTGAAGCCAAGGAGAAGCCAAAATATTAGCTTGGAAACACATGGAGTCTCTAATGAAGGCCATTACATCACTTTCCAAATAAATACGATCTGGAAGGTCTGAGAGAGACTGTGGATAGGTTGGCTAACTGCAGGTTAGCCCTGGGTCAGGATATTCATGAGCTGTTTGTGTTTGTGTTCCCTAAGGCTTTATTGTGTCACCTAGAGAGCCCTTACTGCAACATGTTGCCCATAAAGCGTTTGAACCGATTTATTGGGAGTTTTTATGATATGCTGTATTTTTTACGAAATTGGATTGGCCCGTCAAGTGTTCCATTTCAGGGTGACCCTCCAATCAAATCACAGTAATAAAAAAATGAAATGCCTCTGAATTGAATCGCTGCTGAGGGCATTGACAGGTTCGTGGTTTGCGTTGAAACATGTTTTTAATGCTGTCTTTACAGTACACTCACACACGATACTCATGTTCACCTGTTGTGAGTATATGAGAGAGAGCGAGAAAGAGAAAGTGCCAGAGACTAGTAGCACTTGACAACAGAGAATGTCTTCATTCTCTTGTACAGTACCTATAATGGTTATTTCAGTCTTTCTCCTTGGCTGCGGCTCTGCTCTTCTCATAACCTTCACTGTGACATACAGCTGAACCCAGGGCTGAGAAAGCAGACAGAGACACACACCTGAGAAAGCAGATCGCTGCAGACTGAGCTCTAAAACTGAAAGCCCCATCTGAAGAGGCCCTGTCATAGAGGGAAAGCCCTTGAACCAGTTTCCTACAGTTAAACATACAGGATACTATGCTTGGGGGGTATCCAGATTGTCATACCTTCATACCGACCTTGTGCCATACCGGGATATTCGGTAATGCAGGCACTGAACACAAAGGGCGCTATTTTCTAACCCCACTGCCTCTGTAATCCGAACGTTAGCAATGCTAACAAGTTCATGTCAAATCCCGTAGCGAATACTAACTAAATGCTAAACGATCGCATTGCGAACATTTTATACAGTCTCTGACCTAAACATAAAGTTATACAAGTAACTCAAAAATGCTACACACAGTTTGCTGCAAAAACTGTAAGACTGGCTAATAGCTTCTACCCCCAGACCATCAGGCTGCTGAATATCCACCACTAGTCAGCTACCTGCTCCCCCTGTCCCCCTCCTGCCCCCTGGACTTCCCCCTCCCCCACCGGTGTCTCGTCGTCGTGTGCTTGTAAACAAACACCACTTGACTGGAGCCTCCCGGTAAGCTTCATAATGAAAATGTATGCGACAGGTGAAATGAAGAACGCGATCTTCTTTATCTCCTAACGTATTGCACAAGTTGACTGCAGGTATTTATTTAAAAAGTATCTACAAACATTCAAATGTATTTAAAAACTTCTAAGAAATAGTTTCAACGGTATTGACGGTATTGAAAAACCATCCCATGGCTATTTCCAAATACCCGGTGTATGGAGTATATGGTATACCGCCATGTTGTCCCACTTCATGCCTCAATTAAGGGATTAGTGTTCCCATGCCTCCAGGCTGCCTGCCTTTACTCACAGACACTACAGTACAAATCAGTTGCCTGCATGCTTGGGGCTATGCTGGGACTTATACCTTACAGTAGAGATGTGTTCTACGGTTGCCTACTGTGTTTTCATAAGCTAGCTTGTTGTTTATTGTATACATTAGAACAGACAGGAATGTACAT
This sequence comes from Coregonus lavaretus, assembly GCF_964263955.1. Classification (NCBI taxonomy): domain Eukaryota; kingdom Metazoa; phylum Chordata; class Actinopteri; order Salmoniformes; family Salmonidae; genus Coregonus; species Coregonus lavaretus. Next base: position 39,598,075 of record NC_140008.1, on the reverse strand, counting down.
ACTCTTATCACAATGGCTGTGGATGATTAAGACTCCCATCCATACACTGGAGTGTTCAGAGACTCTCAACTGTCACACACAGGAGTGTTCAGAGGACGCAGTGTACTGTACAGAACTGCAGTGTCTGTCTGTGTGTGTCTTTCGCACCATATTGCCCCAGCCCCAGCATCCTCTCTGTTTAGCAACTGCCAGATGGCATTGGCTTTAGATTTTCCAGGTAAACCTCCCTTCTTCATCCCCCTTTTTCCTCCCCTCCTCCTCTCCCTCTTCCTTTCATCCCATCTACAACTAATGCAGTCCAGAAGTGTGGTCTCATTCTGACTCTGTGTATGTCTCTGTCTGTCCCGATCCCCGCTCTACACATCCCTCTTCTCGGACTCAGACTGGAGTTCTACACACTACATCTAACCTGCCACAGATCTGGCCTGTCTCTGTCAAACACACCACTTATTGAGTAACTAAGACATGATGGGGAAAGATAGAACATAGATTGGGAAAAATACAAGAAATGTAGCCACAAAAAAACACACGTTGTCTAAGTACAGTACGTCTCTTGTACAAGAATGAAAAATGGGTCATGCAAATTTGCCTCATACATAGTAAGACAACCACAGTGACCACATTGGGTTTAGCGGTTTGCCAGACTAGGGATATGTTTTCACCAGCCTCCAACTATTCTTTCCAGGATGCACTGGGGCAAGAGACGCTGCTCCTCACATATCCTATCTGCTCCTCTCCTCTCCGTAGACTCTGGTGCTGGGCCAAACCTCAGCCCTTAATCCAGATGACTGATCTGGAAGTGATTACTCTCTTCACATGGATTCTCATTTTTACATTAGCCAGCGTTCTCTTTGTTAGCAAACGGTCATCAGGTGTTAGGCGAAGGTCAGTGGGATGTTGGATCACTCTTATAGCTAGAGTATAACTCTGCTGCTGTAGGCCTACTTCATAAGGCTGGGTGGCAGAACACATTATAGAATCAGCCCTGGTTAAATGGTGGATACAGCAGTATACTTTATTTACTCAAGATTGGTTGGAATAACACACAGTAGAGTCAGGTTAATTCCATGGATATAGTAGTGTATATGAAGCAAACAAAGGTGATATGCACATTCCAAACTTTAGAAAACTGCTGCTGTTAAAAAAATATACTATAAATAAAGAAATTAGAGGCCCTTAAAAACAAAATGCTCCCCCAATAATATACCATGTACACTATATATACAAAGGTATGTGGACACCCTTTCAAATGAGTGGATTCGGTTATTTCAGTCACACCCGTTGCTGACAGCTGTATAAAATCGAGCACACCGCCATGCAATCTCCATAGACAAACATTGGCAGTAGAATGGCCTTACTGAAGAGCTCAGTGACTTTCAATGTGGCACTGTCATAGGATGCCATCTTTCCAACAAGTCAGTTCTGCCCTGCTAGTGCTGTTATTGTGAAGTGGAAACGTCTAGGAGCAACAACGGCTCAGCCATGAAGTGGTAGGCCACACAAGCTCACAGAACCGCACTGCCGAGTGCTGAAGCGCGTAGTGTGTAAAAATCGTCTGTCCTCAATTGCAACACTAACTACCGAGTTCCAAACTGCCTCTGGTAGTTTCAAATGTCAGCACAAGAACTGTTCGTCGGGAGCTTCATGAATTGGTTTCCATGGCCTAGCAGCCGCACACAAGCCTAAGATCACCATGCGCAATGCCAAGCGTCGGCTGGAGTGGTGTAAAGCTCGCAGCCATTGGACTCTGGAGCAGTGGAAACGCGTTCTCTGGCGTGATAAATCACGCTTCACCATCTGTCAGTCCGACGGACTAATCTGGATTTGTCAGGAGAATGCTACCTGCCCCAATGCATAGTGCCAACTGTAAAGTTTGGTGGAGGAGCAATAATGGTCTGGGGCTGATTTTTATTGGTTTGGACTAGGCCCCTTAGTTCCAGTGAAGGGAAATCTTAACGCTACATCATACAATGACATTGTAGACAATTCTGTGCTTCCAACTTTGTGGCAACAGTTTGGGGAAGGCCCTTTCCTGTTTTAGCATGACAATGCCCCCGTGCACAAAACGAGGTCCATACAGAAATGGTTTGTTGAGATCGGTGTGGAAGAACTTGACTGGCCTGCACAGAGCCCTGACCTCAACCCCATCGAACACCTTTCGGATGAATTGGAATGGCGACTGCGAGCCAGGCCGAATTGGCCATCATCAGTGCTCGACCTCACTAATGCTCTTGTGGCTGAATGGAAGCAAGTCCCCGCAGCAATGTTCCAACATCTAGTAGAAAGCCTTCCCAGAAGAGTGGAGGCTGTTATAGCAGCAAAGACGGGACGTACTCCATGTTAATGGCCATGATTTTGGAATGAGATGTTCAACGAGCTGGTGTCCACATACCTTCCGGCATATACACATACAATGTATATGCCGCTCATTTCTTTATCTACAGCAGTGTATAGCCTAGGAATATGGCTTGTGAATATTGTGAAGGCATTTGACTGCATTGCCTCATTACTTTTTTAACAACATAAAACATTGCTTGTATAAATTAATTACATTGTTCATTTTTATGTGCTCATCTTCATTGAGGGATTTTCCCCCTGGTTCCTTCATGTAATTTCCTTTTACAAGCATGTGATAGCAGTGGTTTCCCCATCCTTACATAGTTCTCTCTCTCTCTCTCTCTCTCTCTCTCTCTCTCTCTCTCTCTCTCTCTCTCTCTCTCTCTCTCTCTCTCTCTCTCTCTCTCTCTCTCTCTCTCTCTCTCTCTCTCTCTCTCTCTCTCTCTCTCTCTCTCTCTCTCTCTCTCTCTCTCTCTCTCTCTCTCTCTCTCTCTCAGGGTCCAGCGGGCCTGATCGGGACGTCAGGGGGAGTAGGAGATGCCGGTGAAAAGGTAGCATTTTTGGGGGGGGCCATTAGGCTGTCAAAATACATCAGCCAGACGCTCAGAGCCAGGCAGACAGACAGACAGATTTAAACAAACACGGAACACCCTCACGTCTTCAACAATGATTTCACAAACATCACCCAGCCATTGCTGTGTTCCTACTGCCTAGATTTCAACATTCCCAAGTTCTCTCATGTCGCCCCGCTCCTCCGCACACTCCACTGGCTTCCAGTCAAAGCTCATATCCACTACAAGACCATGGTGCTTACCTACAGAACAGCACGAGGAACTGCCCCTCCCTACCTTCAGGCTCTGCTCAAACCCTATACCCCAACCCAAGCCACCTCTGGTCTCTTGGCCCTCCCACCCCAACGGGAGGGCAGCTCTCTCCCCCCAACCCCCCCCAAAAAATAGATAAATTACCTGAACCGGCACTTGCACTTGACCCCCCCCCCCCACACACACACACATTCCCCCAAAATGCAGCATCATATGATGCAAACTGAAAATATTTTGAAAGTTACCTATCTTCAAAACTTGATTGCTGACAAGCAACACATTTTGGGACTATGTCCAGAATGGACTAATGAAACAAATACCAAAATATAGTTTTTGGTTGGAGTTTTCCTTTAAGGCCCACATATTTAAAGCCATCACTTGTGTGTTTAGGAGGCTCTCCCATAGCGTATCACTCTAGTTTCAAGGCCTGGGTTTATGAGCTGTAAGTGCAGCAGTGGGTGGTGGGGTTTGACGTATGGAAGTTAATAATAATAATTTGGTGGGTGCTTATATTTATCTGAATTATAAATTTGTTTTTTGCTTATCCCAACTCTCCCTGAGAGTGGGGTCACGGCCTGGGTCATTTATCAACGGCGACCCTGGAGCAATTAGAGTTAAGTGCCTTGCTCAAGGACACATGAACAGATGTTTTACCTTATCGGCTCAGGGATTCGAACGTTGGTTACTGGCCTAACGCTCTAACCGATAGACTACCTGCTGCCCCATTGAGGTTGGTTCAGCGGTTAATGATCCCTCTCCTCCCCTGTGTCTTCTGTTTCTCAGGGAGACCGTGGTCCTGCAGGTCCATTGGGTCCTCCTGGCGAGAAGGGATCCAGGGTAAGTTCAGAACGTCTATATATGCACCACTTAGCGAGGGTGTCTGGAACCGTTCCACTAGTGGCAGGTTGACTGCTTAGTCCCAGCCTCTAAGGTGTTTGGAGGCAAATCAAAAGCACTTGTCTTGTTATCTCTGGTTCTGTCTTGTCTGTGAATGATCAACTGTAAATCTGAACCCCGTATGCATTGCATGTCAGTGTATGATGTAGCTACTGTAGTTGTGGTCCATCTCTGAGTAGGAATGCTTTTCCATATATTTGACTTTCAGGTCTGAGTACCTGTCTTAGTGTTCTGTATACTGTCATTGAGTGATTCCTCATGAAACCAGGACACAAATTGTCATTTGGGAGGAAGGATTGTTGACATATATTTGACATTTGTAATTAAAAGTATGATGGAAAATTTACCAAAGTTGCAATATTTATGACATTTTGGCCTTACCCAGGCCAACATAATGTTTCATCTATAGGTGCTACAAAGCAAAAATGTGTGTCATATGAAGCTTTACCGCTTACTCTGTTATATGAGTAGTATTTAGATTTCAATAAAATAAATACGTATATACAGCACCAGTCAAAAGTTTGGACACATATACTCATTCAAGGGTTTTCTTTATTTTTACTATTTTCTACATTGTAGAATAATAGTGAAGAGATCAAAACTATGAAATAACACATATTGAATCATGTAGTAACCAAACCAAGTGTTAAACAAATCAAAATATATTTTATATTTGAGATTCTTCAAAGTAGTAATTTTCTACATTGTAGAATAATAGTGAAGACATCAAAACTAGGAAAAATAACACAAGTGTTAAAAAATATATGTTATATTTGAGATTCTTCAAAGTAGCAACCCTTTGCCTTGATGACAGCTTTGCACACTCTTGGCATGCTCTCAACCAGCTTCACCTGGAATGCTTTTCCAACAGTCTTGAAGGAATTCCCACATATGCTGAGCACTTGTTGGCTGCTTTTCCTTCACTCTGCGGTCCAACTCATCCCAAACCATCTCAATTGGGTTGAGGTCAGATGATTGTGGAGGCCAGGTCATCTGATGCAGCACTCCATCACTCTTCCTCTGGGCCAAATAGCCCTTACACAGCCTGGAGGTGTGTTTTGGGTCATTGTCCTGTTGAAAAACAAATGATAGTCCCACTAAGTGCAAACCAGATGGGATGGCGTATCGCTGCAGAATGCTGTGGTATCCATGCTGGTTAAGTGTGCCTTGAATACTAAATAAATCACTGACAGTGTCACCAGCAAAGCACCCCACACCATCACACCTCCTCCTCCATGCTTCACGGAGGGAACCACACATGCAGAGATCATCCGTTCACCTACTCTGCGTCTCACAAAGACACAGCGGTTGGAACCAAAATCTCAAATTGACAGATTTCCACCGGTCTAATGTCCATTGCTTGTGTTTCTTGGCCCAAGCAAGTCTCTTCTTCTTATTGGTGTCCTTTAGTAGTGGTTTCTTTTCAGCAATTCAACCGAAAGCCTGATTCACATAGTCTCCTCTGAACAGTTGGTTGAGATGTGTCTGTTACTTGAGCTCTGTGAAGCATTTATTGGGCTGCAATCTGAGGTGCAGTTAACTCTAATGAACTTATCCTCTGCAGCAGAGGTAACTCTGGGTCTTCCTTTCCTGTGGCGGTCCTCATGAGAGCCAGTTCCATCATAGCGCTTGATGGTTTTTGTGACTGCACTTGAATAATCTTTCAAAGTTCTTGAAATGTTCTGTATTGACTGACCTTCATGTCTTAAAGTAATGATGGACTGTCGTTTCTCTTTACTTATTTGAGCTGTTCTTGCCATAATATGGACTTGGTCTTTCACCAAATAGGGCTATCTTCTGTATACCAACCCTACCTTGTCAAAACACAACTGATTGGCTAAAATGCATTAAGAAGGAAAGACATTTCACAAATTAACTTTTAACAAGGCACACCTGTTCATTGAAATGCATTCCAGGTGACTACCTCATGAAGCTAGTTGAGAGAATGCCAAGAGTGTGCAAAGCTGTCATTAAGGCAAAGGGTGGCTACTTTGAAGAACCTCAAATATAAAATATATTTTGATTTGTTTAACACTTGGTTTGGTTACTACATGATTCAATATGTGTTATTTCATAGTTTTGATCTCTTCACTATTATTCTACAATGTAGAAAATAGTAAAAATAAAGAAAAACCCTTGAATGAGTAGGTGTGTCCAAGCTTTTGACTGGTACTCTATATGAATATTGAAATATATGAACGTAACTATTGAAAAAACAAAACATTTTATTTGTCTAATTTCTCAATATTATTGTTGAACATAATATACTCTTTGGGCATATCAGAGTTCCAGAGTAGGGTCTCTGCTAGTTTTAAAGTGAATGTAAACAATCACATGGCTCTCCTTTCACATGTATCATTGCACATCCTGCAAATTACTAGATTGCTTGCAACTTGGATCATAAAAGTATCAGAGATCCAACTTGAACATTGATATGCCCCTGGAGTATATTATGTTCAACAATATATTGAACAATTTGCCAAATCAACAATTAGTTTTTCCAATATTCATACATAATTTCTTTTAAATGTTATTGAAATCAAAATACTACGAATCTCAATTGGAGCCTCCAGGTTCTTAGTCCTTTATATTGTTAGTATGAATGCTGTGTTCCAGCTCTTCCCCTTGGGTGCTCTGTGAATGATCTTCTATTCTGTAGCTCTGACCTGTAGCTCTCTGTCTGTGACCTGTGTCTCTGTCTCCCTTTGGTTATGCCCTGTCTGTCTGTGATCGCTGTAGTGTAGCTGAGCTCTTTGGGTGCTGTCCTGTTCTGTTGTGTATGTCTGGAAAAAGAGACAGAGAGGTGCTGGCCCATGTCATGTTCTTAGCTGGCCTATGGCCTGTGGTGGACAGATAGACAGACAGCTCCAGGTTTGTGGATTTGGTTCCCTTTCCTGTGCTCCCTGCCTGGCTGGCTCCCTGGCTTGCCGGCAGCAGCCCATTCTGTCTGTCTGTGGGATAAGTGATGGTGACCCTGGCCAAACCTTCCTGTCCTGTAACACAGCCACACTGCCGAGGAGCAGAACCACAAAGTCAAGGGCTTCAAGAATAATTCAGTGTTGATGTAAACCTTGTCAAGATTGTTTTGTTTTGAGATGATGGGATGGAGTTTCTCTTTAAATATGTTTTTGCTGAGCTCAGCAATTTTCTGTTAGTTTACTGTTGGCATACTTCTGTACAACGTTGGACACACACTGCTCCCTGTACTAAACAGAAATCTTGGTCCTGTTCCTTTCTCTTGTTGTGGCGCTCTCTGGCCTGAATTTGAGCTTAGTGCGCTGAAGGGGAGACGCTTCTCAATCAATGAAGGAAAAATTACATGGCCCCAGTCCACTAGAATTAACATCTTCCTTTGCATATGTATTTCTGCACATAATTCACTTTTCTCTCTAACTGTCTGTCCTTTATTGTGTTTTCTGTTTTGGTTCAAGGGGTATCCAGGCATACCAGGAGGTCCCGGTGACGTCGGTCTGCAAGGCCCACTTGTAAGTGTTCATCAACTTGGATATGAACTGTGTTTGGATCCCAATTTATAGAATGTTAGGATGGTTCTCTCTCTCTCTCTCTCTCTCTCTCTCTCTCTCTCTCTCTCTCTCTCTCTCTCTCTCTCTCTCTCTCTCTCTCTCTCTCTCTCTCTCTCTCTCTCTCTCTCTCTCTCTCTCTCTCTCTCTCTCTCTCTCTCTCTCTCACTTGTGGGAGAAGAGGAGTTATCTTTTCCTCCTCCCAGTTGGGCTTGTGACACATAAATGATGAACTTAATGGAGTGAAGAGATTAAATACATTGACTCCCCTGATTCCTATTTTATGTCTGGTCTAGCTATCGTAAACACTTTAATTGCGGTATAATATGAATACTTAAATCGAGTGGGAAGATTTGTCGTAAATTATATTTTTCCTTCTCCTTGATTTGCACTATTAACACAACATGTAACTGGGTGATTCAATATCAATTTGCCTCTTTCCCACATTAAAGTCTGGCCTTCCATAAAGAAAGTACTTCAATAGACTGTTAAAGAGCACTGTAAACAGCTTATTTCCTCTTGCTCATTTGGACTGTCTGTAGGCGACCGGATAGGGTTGAGCGATTTTAGATGATTGTCTGCCTCATTTCAAACAGAAATAATCTGATTTACTATGTAGTTGATTGGATAATGTCTCACCTGTTCCGCATTTGTGAACCGTGCAACTGAAATGAACGGTCATGAATTATATTGAAGACATTCAATAACAATCTCTCTCTCTCCAACCCTCCCTCCCCCCATCTCTCTCTCTCCCCTCTCCCCCTACCCTCCCTCTTTCCATCCTGCTCTACATCCCAGGGTCCTCAGGGGCAGAGGGGTACAGCAGGGGTCCCTGGGCCAAAGGGCAGAAGGGTAAGAGAGCTCTCTTTTTGCCCCCCTCCACTCTGTTAACCCCCTCTGTTCAGTTCTACCCAATGAGTCAGCCGTAACGATGTGAGCTGTGATGGACAACTGGAGCCTAACCGTGATTTAACCTTAAACCCTAACCCTGATTTTCCTTCATCTAACACCAGTGTAACGTTTCATATGTTTCCTCCCAGAACAGTTCATCTGAAGATGAGAGGTGAGGGTGATTAAACGGCGTGTGTTTATTCTTCACTGGGGCTATGATCGCTTTATTAGATGCTGACAATTGTTTTACGTGCACCGTAAAGAAGTGAATGAGAGATTACAGGGCTGAGGCGTAATGTTGAGCTGGTGAGACACCTGGTGGCCGAAAGGAGTAAGACACTTACAGTACTGTACATAGCAACCATGGACTTGACATATTTGACATGATCAAAGCTAATGGAATCTTATGCTATGTTGTGTGAGACTGCATAAGATATCCTGTCTATCAGCAGTATCCTACAGAGAGTTGTCTGTCTCACTGTGTTAACTCTACATCAGTTGACTGAGGGCTTTTCACTATACTATAACCCTATGTGGGCAGTGACTTCTACAGCAGATTACTGTTTCTGTACTAGTCTGTGGGTATAGATTTATTACAGTGGGATGTTGTAGACGTCTCCCTTGTAGATTCCTACATTTACTGTAAATCCTTTCACAAGTGATGGATGGTTTAGACCAAAGTTTCCCAACCCTGGTCCTGGAGTACCCCCAACAGTACACATTCTTGTTGTAGCCCTGGACAAACACACCTCATTCAACTCATTGAGGGCTTGATGATTAGATGACCAGTTGAATCAGGTGTGCTTGTCCAGGGTTACAATAAAAATGTGTAGTGTTGGGGGTACTCGAGGACCAGGGTTGGGAAACTGGTTTAGACTACTGTGTCGAGGATGTGAGGTGACTGGGCACTCTGCATCAGTGACTAGGTAGTAGAGTAAGTGCCTCTGCCGTCAGTCGTGCCAATGTGGGCTGGCACCCCTGTGCTGGCCCCTGTGCCAGCCAGAGGCCAGTCCAGTCGGTGCCATGGCCAGTCGTTTGCAGTGTTCCATCCAAATGTGTATTTCTATCAGCAGACAGAAGTAAAGAGGACATGCTAACGAGAGACTCAGAGTGCCCAGTCACCACGCACTCTCTTTCACTGTGGTCCGCTAGCACTCACTTCATTTTCCATCCCTCAGTCTTTCCTGCTCTCTCATCGTCTCCTTCTCCTGTCTCACCTAAAGCACACAAACAAGATGTATCCATTCCATACCCAGCAAACATATGACCACATTGGCACCATGTGGGTATTCGGTGGGCAAGGTGGGCATGGGCAAGCCCACACCAGCCCAACACGGGCTAGCCTACACTAGCCCAACACAAGCTAGCCCACACCAATCCCACACCAGCCCAACACGGGCTAGCCCACACCAGCCCAAAAGGGGCCAGCCCAAACTAAGCCCAACACAGGCTAAACCACACCGATTGCACACCAGCCCAACACAGGCTATCCCACAGCAGCCCAACATGGGACGGTCACACTTTATTTGGATAGTCCCATATAGATGATCTACAGATGGTCATACTATCAACAAAGTATCTGTTGATAAGCAAATTCTAAGGTTAGGGTTATGGTTAGGTTTAGAATAAGGGTTAGGGTAAGGGTTAAGGTTAGGGCTAGGGCTAGGGTTAGGGTTAGTGGGGGGTCCCCGTAGGTACTGCAGGGACTCCACGGCCAAATCTCAAAATATATATAAAAATATATATTGAATATGATGTTAAAAATGGTTATGATCTGTACACTGCCAATGATGAAGTCTTTAAAAATACTTAAATAAGTGCATGTGAGATTTGAGAAACGTAGCCCTTTGCACTTGTACGCGTATACGGGTTGAATTTGGACACTGATAAACGCCTAAATTGGAACGTAGTGGCTGTACAGTAACACGCTATACATGACGTCAGAGCTCTGGCTCTGCGCTTCACAGCGCTGGATGAGTTTGACTGACAGCTGTTCTGAACATGAGCACCTCCCGCAACAAGAAGTTGCCCCATCCCTCCCGCTAATTGGGCAGGTTTAGCAAATGTTTTGTTGTCAGAATGATGGAAATGCTGTAAATTAAGAGGACTTGATGTATTTTGAAAGATGAGGATTATAATAAATACCGCTTTGATGTCATACAAGCAAGCCAAACACCCGTGAGTCCAATTAAATGTGCACTTCACATTTCCATATCATAAAACTAATGTCATATACAGTGTCAATGTTTACGATCACTATGTTTGATGTACATTTACAATATGACATGGCGTCATACCCTAGGTTGTTCTGAATAGAATGAGCCTATGTTTGTCGACTGAGAAGCGAATTCGACACGGCACTTGCACCTGAATGCACTCATGACTGCTTTCCAAAATTATTATCCGTTTCCCTGAATTGCATTGTGAAAGCGTAACACTGTAATATTGTATTTTATAACTCTAGTCATGTTGGCAATAGAACAAGCTTTAAAATGATGCCCACCTGACCCAGATTACGATTTATAATGGACCGTTTTGGGGGATTGCGTAAACAACAACAGTAATTGCCCATGCTGTGATGGCGGGGATGCAAGGTTATGTTCCAACAGCAGAGATAGGAGAGCTCAGAAAAACACTTTGAAGAGTCTTCTTTGAGTGATAAAAATGCTTTGAAATTACTTAGGAACTGTGCAGACTTTGGAAAGGTGTGTGGCCACTTGGAGACACCAGTTATAGGCTAGTGGCAACCCTCCCTACCCGAGGTAGAACAAATACTCTGTATCCAGAGTATTTTCAGATTTCGTTAGCACATAAAATCAAAAGTGTAATGTTTGGATTCAGTCTTGTGTGAGGTGAACTGTCCTCACCTTTGGTCTAATAATCTCAAAACTGTTCCTTTTCAATTGCTACCATAGTTATGCATATGCTTGTTATATGTCTTCTGTAAGAAACATTTCCATTTAGCCCTTTCCATATAGGCCCATTCCCACGAGTGTAAAGGGTTAACAGTTTCCAAAAAATATATGTAGTTTATGTAACAACTTGGTTGTCTTTCTGATACAATATAGCACATTCCCTAATTATCTTTAAGGCTAGGAAATTATGCCATTTATGCATCAAATTAAATTGTAATAAATACATTTCTATTAAATAAGGTGCATCTGCTCAATGTGGGAAGCCTAAATGGGGCCAATATTTTAGCCAGCATTTGGACCACATTGTGCCAATGCGGGCATGTTTGCTGGGAAATTATGGTCCTCTGTAGCTCAACTGGTAGAGCACGGCGCTTGAAACGCCAAGGTAGTGGGTTCGAGCCCCGGGACCACCCATACACAAAAATGTATGCACGCATGACTGTAAGTTGCTTTGGATAAAAGCGTCTGCTAAATGACTTAATTTTTTTTATTTCAGGCAAAGTGAGGGATTCCCTTACCAAATATGTGCTGGCCACACTGGGCAAATGCCTTGGGGGCCAACGTGGAGCCGATGAACAAAGGAGCATTGGCCCAATGTGGGAAGCCTACGTGGGGCCAATATTTTAGCCTGCATTGGGCCCACATTGTGCTAATGTGAGCATGTTTGCTTGGTACAAAACGCTCCTACATAGGATATGATTCCCAGAAATGTTCCTCTGCTCACACAAACACTCAAAACACATGGCACACACACATACACATCCTATCGACTGTATGGTCGGTGTTTACTATAAACACACCTGTGTCGCCATGCGGTTGGTAGCATTTCTTGTTTTGTTAAGCCATACTATAGTTATCCTCAATCACCCTTCATAGACAGACATGGCTAATAGACATATCTGATCTTTCCACTGAATCACAACACACGGCTACATATAGAACACTACAGAACTTCCAGAACCAGAACACCAGAGTGTTCCGTTACAGTAAATAAGGAAAGTGTAGTGTTGGCAATGGTTTGATTGCACGCTGGTATTTTGGGAACAGATGTTCTGATATAAACATGACTGTGTACTCAAGTGTTTATCTCTCATGTACTACAGGCTAAAGTACTGTACAGCAACACAGCAAAACAGCTCAGGTTGTTGCCAGTCTACGCCACCACGGGGCCAATCTCACAGTTGGTACAGTGGGGAAAAAAAGTATTTAGTCAGCCACCAATTGTGCAAGTTCTCCCACTTAAAAAGCTGAGAGAGGCCTGTAATTTTCATCATAGGTACACGTCAACTATGACAGACAAATTGAGAATTTTTTTTCCAGGAAATCACATTGTAGGATTTTTTATGAATTTATTTGCAAATTATGGTGGAAAATAAGTATCTGGTCACCTACAAACAAGCAAGATTTCTGGCTCTCACAGACCTGTAACTTCTTCTTTAAGAGGCTCCTCTGTCCTCCACTCGTTACCTGTATTAATGGCACCTGTTTGAACTTGTTATCAGTATAAAAGACACCTGTCCACAACCTCAAACAGTCACACTCCAAACTCCACTATGGCCAAGACCAAAGACCTGTCAAAGGACAACAGAAACAAAATTGTAGACCTGCACCAGGCTGGGAAGACAGAATCTGCAATAGGTAAGCAGCTTGGTTTGAAGAAATCAACTGTGGGAGCAATTATTACGAAATGGAAGACATACAAGACCACTGATAATCTCCCTCGATCTGGGGCTCCACGCAAGATCTCACCCCGTGGGGTCAAAATGATCACAAGAACGGTGAGCAAAAATCCCAGAACCACACGGGGGGACCTAGTGAATGACCTGCAGAGAGCTGGGACCAAAGTAACAAAGCCTACCATCAGTAACACACTACGCCGCCAGGGACTCAAATACTGCAGTGCCAGACGTGTCCCCCTGCTTAAGCCAGTACATGTCCAGGCCCGTCTGAAGTTTGCTAGAGTGCATTTGGATGATCCAGAAGAGGTTTGGGAGAATGTCATATGGTCAGATCAAACCAAAATAGAACTTTTTGGTAAAAACTCAACTCGTCGTGTTTGGAGGACAAAGAATGCTGAGTTGCATCCAAAGAACACCATACCTACTGTGAAGCATGGGGGTGGAAACATCATGCTTTGGGGCTGTTTTTCTGCAAAGGGACCAGGACGACTGATCCGTGTAAAGGAAAGAATGAATGGGGCCATGTATCGTGAGATTTTGAGTGAAAACCTCCTTCCATCAGCAAGGGCATTGAAGATGAAACGTGGCTGGGTCTTTCAGCATGACAATGATCCCAAACACACCGCCCGGGCAACGAAGGAGTGACTTCGTAAGAAGCATTTCAAGGTCCTGGAGTGGCCTAGCCAGTCTCCAGATCTCAACCCCATAGAAAATCTTTGGAGGGAGTTGAAAGTCCGTGTTGCCCAGCGACAGCCCCAAAACATCACTGCTCTAGAGGAGATCTGCATGGAGGAATGGGCCAAAATACCAGCAACAGTGTGTGAAAACCTTGTGAAGACTTACAGAAAACGTTTGACCTGTGTCATTGCCAACAAAGGGTATATAACAAAGTATTGAGAAACCTTTGTTATTGACCAAATACTTATTTCCCACCATGATTTGCAAATACATTCATTAAAAATCCTACAATGTGATTTTCTGGATTTTTTTTCTCATTTTGTCTGTCATAGTTGACTTGTACCTATGATGAAAATTACAGGCCTCTCTCATCTTTTTAAGTGGGAGAACTTGCACAATTGGTGGCTGACTTAATACTTTTTTTTCCCCACTGTAGCTCAGAGGGTAAACCATTAGAGAAGGCCATAAATAGGGTTAAGATACAGTGGGGGAAAAAAGTATTTAGTCAAAATCAAATCAAATTTTATTGGTCACATGCGCCGAATACAACAGGTGCAGACATTACAGTGAAATGCTTACTTACAGCCCTTAACCAACAGTGCATTTATTTTAAACAAAAAAAGTAAAAATAAAACAACAACAAAAAAAGTTTTGAGAAAAAAAAGAGCAGAAGTAAAATAAAATAACAGTAGGGAGGCTATACAGTGGGGAAAAAAAAGTATTTAGTCAGCCACCAATTGTGCAAGTTCTCCCACTTAAAAAGATGAGAGAGGCCTGTAATTTTCATCATAGGTACACGTCAACTATGACAGACAAATTGAGAATTTTTTTTCCAGGAAATCACATTGTAGGATTTTTTATGAATTTATTTGCAAATTATGGTGGAAAATAAGTATTTGGTCACCTACAAACAAGCAAGATTTCTGGCTCTCACAGACCTGTAACTTCTTCTTTAAGAGGCTCCTCTGTCCTCCACTCGTTACCTGTATTAATGGCACCTGTTTGAACTTGTTATCAGTATAAAAGACACCTGTCCACAACCTCAAACAGTCACACTCCAAACTCCACTATGGCCAAGACCAAAGACCTGTCAAAGGACAACAGAAACAAAATTGTAGACCTGCACCAGGCTGGGAAGACAGAATCTGCAATAGGTAAGCAGCTTGGTTTGAAGAAATCAACTGTGGGAGCAATTATTAGGAAATGGAAGACATGCAAGACCACTGATAATCTCCCTTGATCTGGGGCTCCACGCAAGATCTCACCCCGTGGGGTCAAAATGATCACAAGAACGGTGAGAAAAAATCCCAGAACCACACGGGGGGACCTAGTGAATGACCTGCAGAGAGCTGGGACCAAAGTAACAAAGCCTACCATCAGTAACACACTACGACGCCAGGGACTCAAATCCTGCTGTGCCAGACGTGTCCCCCTGCTTAAGCCAGTACATGTCCAGGCCCGTCTGAAGTTTGCTAGAGTGCATTTGGATGTTCCAGAAGAGGATTGGGAGAATGTCATATGGTCAGATGAAACCAAAATAGAACTTTTTGGTAAAAACTCAACTCGTCGTGTTTGGAGGACAAAGAACACCATACCTACTGTGAAGCATGGGGGTGGAAACATCATGCTTTGGGGCTGTTTTTCTGCAAAGGGACCAGGTCGACTGATCCGTGTAAAGGAAAGAATGAATGGGGCCATGTATCGTGAGATTTTGAGTGAAAACCTCCTTCCATCAGCAAGGGCATTGAAGATGAAACGTGGCTGGGTCTTTCAGCATGACAATGATCCCAAACACACCGCCCGGGCAATGAAGGAGTGGCTTCGTAAGAAGCATTTCAAGGTCCTGGAGTGGCCTAGCCAGTCTCCAGATCTCAACCCCATAGAAAATCTTTGGAGGGAGTTGAAAGTCTGTGTTGCCCAGCGACAGCCCCAAAACATCACTGCTCTAGAGGAGATCTGCATGGAGGAATGGGCCAAAATACCAGCAACAGTGTGTGAAAACTTTGTGAAGACTTACAGAAAACGTTTGACCTGTGTCATTGCCAACAAAGGGTATATAACAAAGTATTGAGAAACTTTTGTTATTGACCAAATACTTATTTTCCACCATAATTTGCAAATAAATTCATTAAAAATCCTACAATGTGATTTTCTGGATTTTTTTTCCTCATTTTGTCTGTCATAGTTGACGTGTACCTATGATGAAAATTACAGGCCTCTCTCATCTTTTTAAGTGGGAGAACTTGCACAATTGGTGGCTGACTAAATACTTTTTTGCCCCACTGTATATACAGGGGGTTACTAGTGCAGAGTCAATGTGCGGGGGCACCGGCTAGTTGAGGTAGTTGAAGTAATATATACATGTGGGTAGAGTTAAAGTGACTATGCATAAATAATTAACAGAGTAGCAGCAGCGTAAAAGGATGGGGTGGGGGGGCAGTGCAAATAGTCCGGGTAGCCATGATTAGCTGTTCAGGAGTCTTATGGCTTGGGGGTAGAAGCTGTTGAGAAGTCTTTTGGACCTAGACTTGGCACTCCGGTACCGCTTGCCGTGCGGTAGCAGAGAGAACAGTCTATGACTAGGGTGGCTGGAGTCTTTGACAATTTTGAGGGCCTTCCTCTGACACCGCCTGGTATAGAGGTCCTGGATGGCAGGAAGCTTTGCCCCAGTGATGTACTGGGCCGTACGCACTACCCTCTGTAGTGCCTTGCGGTCGGAGGCCAAGCAGTTGCCATACCAGGCGGTGATGCAACCAGTCAGGATGCTCTCGATGGTGCAGCTGTATAATTTTTTGAGGATCTGAGGACCCATGCCAAATCTTTTCAGTCTCCTGAGGGGGAATAGGCTTTGTCGTGCCCTCTTCACGACTGTCTTGGTGTGTTTGGACCATGATAGTTCGTTGGTGATGTGGACACCAAGGAACTTGAAGCTCTCAACCTGTTCCACTACAGCCCCGTCGATGAGAATGGGGGCGTGCTCAGTCCTCTTTTTTTTCCTGTAGTCCACAATCATCTCCTTTGTCTTGGTCACGTTGAGGGAGAGGTTGTTGTCCTGGCACCACACGGCCAGGTCTCTGACCTCCTCCCTATAGGCTGTCTCCTCGTTGTCGGTGATCAGGCCTACCACTGTTGTGTCGTCGGCAAACTTAATGATGGTGTTGGAGTCGTGCCTGGCCATGCAGTCATGGGTGAACAGAGAGTACAGGAGGGGACTGAGCACGCACCCCTGAGGGGCCCCGTGTTGAGGATCAGTGTGGCAGATGTGTTGTTACCTACCCTTACCACCTGGGGGCGGCCCGTCAGGAAGTCCAGGATCCAGTTGCATAGGGAGGTGTTTAGTCCCAGGATCCTTAGCTTAGTGATGAGCTTCGAGGGCACTATGGTGTTGAATGCTGAGCTGTAGTCAATGAATAGCATTGTCAGCCACCAATTGTGCAGGTTCTCCCAATTAAAAAGATGAGAGAGGCCTGTAATTTTCATCATAGGTACACGTCAACTATGACAGACAAATTGAGAGTAAAAAAATCCAGAAAATCACATTGTAGTATTTTTAATGAATTTATTTGCAAATTATGGTGGAAAATAAGTATTTGGTCAATAACAAAAGTTTATCAATACTTTGTTATATACCCTTTCTTGGCAATGACACAGGTCAAACGTTTTCTGTAAGTCTTCACAAGGTTTTCACACACTGTTGCTGGTATTTTGGCCCATTCCCCCATGCAGATCTCCTCTAGAGCAGTGATGTTTTGGGGCTGTCGCTGGGCAACACGGACTTTCAACTCCCTCCAAAGATTTTCTATGGGGTTGAGATCTGGAGACTGGCTAGGCCACTCCAGGACCTTGAAATGCTTCTTACGAAGCCACTCCTTTGTTGCCCGGGCGGTGTGTTTGGGATCATTGTCATGCTGAAAGACCCAGCCACGTTTCATCTTCAATGCCCTTGCTGATGGAAGGAGGTTTTCACTCAAAATCTCACAATACATGGCCCCATTCATTCTTTCCTTTACACGGATCAGTCGTCCTGGTCCCTTTGCAGAAAAACAGCCCCAAAGCATGATGTTTCGACCCCCATGCTTCACAGTAGGTATGGTGTTCTTTGGATGCAACTCAGCATTCTTTGTCCTCCAAACACGACAAGTTGAGTTTTTACCAAAAAGTTCTATTTTGGTTTCATCTGACCATATGACATTCTCCCAATCCTCTTCTGGATCATCCAAATGCACTCTAGCAAACTTCAGACGGGCCTGGACATGTACTGGCTTAAGCAGGGGGACACGTCTGGCACTGCAGTATTTGAGTCCCTGGCGGCGTAGTGTGTTACTGATGGTAGGCTTTGTTACTTTGGTCCCAGCTCTCTGCAGGTCATTCACTAGGTCCCCCCGTGTGGTTCTGGGATTTTTGCTCACCGTTCTTGTGATCATTTTGACCCCACGGGGTGAGATCTTGCGTGGAGCCCCAGATCGAGGGAGATTATCAGTGGTCTTGTATGTCTTTCATTTCCTAATAATTGCTCCCACAGTTAATTTCTTCAAACCAAGCTGCTTACCTATTGCAGATTCAGTCTTCCAAGCCTGGTGTAGGTCTACAATTTTGTTTCTGGTGTCCTTTGACAGCTCTTTGGTCTTGGCCATAGTGGAGTTTGGAGTGTGACTGTTTGAGGTTGTGGACAGGTGTCTTTTATACTGATAACAAGTTCAAACAGGTGCCATTAATACAGGTAACGAGTGGAGGACAGAGGAGCCTCTTAAAGAAGAAGTTACAGGTCTGTGAGAGCCAGAAATCTTGCTTGTTTGTAGGTGACCAAATACTTATTTTCCACCATAATTTGCAAATAAATTCATAAGAAATCATACAATGTGATTTTCTGGATTTTTCTTCTCTCAATTTGTCTGTCATAGTTGACGTGTACCTATGATGTAAATTACAGTCCTCTCTCATCTTTTTAAGTGGGAGAACTTGCACAATTGGTGGCTGACTAAATACTTTTCCCCCCCACTGTATAAAGAAATTAAGGCTGGGTGAGAAAATGTGGCAGACTTGAACTTGGTCTAGATCAGGAAGAATCGTATTCCTTTTGTTACGTTTACAATGCATTATGTCACAGTGTACAGTCGGAGAAAGAGAAAGTGCATTCTAGGAATAGTATATGACCCAGTAGTATAAGTACAAGCTAGGAACATACAGATGATCTCTGTATGTTCCTAGACTACAGGTAACTGCTAAAATAAAGGAAACACCAACAGCAATATGTTACTTTCACCCCTCTTATCTCTTTCTTTCTGATTTATTATCCCCAAGAGCAATTAAGTCTGGGAAGCTGGCACGCTTGGCCTAGGAATTACATTTGTATTGCTCCATTTGATGATCTTACATAACTATACGAGATATTACTTGCAGTCAAAAATTTGATATGACCCAGTAGTAACTATAGGTAACTGCCAAAATAAAGGAACCACCAACATTGTATCTTAATAGGGCGTTGGGCCACCACGAGCCGCCAGAAGGGCTTCAATGCGCCTTGGCATAGATTCTACAAATGTCTGCAACGCTATTTGAGGGATACGGCACCATTCTTCCACGAGAAATTCCATAATTTTGTGTTTTGTTGATGGTGGTGGAAAGCGCTGTCTCAGGCCCAGCTTCAGAATCTCCCATAAGTGTTAAATTGGATTGAGATCTGATGACTGAGACAATCACACACACACACACACACACACACACAAACACACACACAACCCTTTAACCCCCCTATGCTCCTCTGAGACCTCTCTTTCAGAGTCACTGAGATCTCTTCTTCTAGCCATGGTAGCCAAAATAATGGGCAACTAGGCAGGTAATTGCTTAATTAACTCAGGAACCACACTTGTGTGGAAGCACCTGCTTTGAAATTCTGTATCCGTCCAGGGCCGGCCCAAGCCTTTTGAGGGCCATAAGCAAGATTTGGTTGGGGGGCCACCCAACATTTTATGTGCAGCCCCTCTTGCTGCATTTCTACACATTTTGCCATGGAGCGTAGAGAAAATGTTAAAATTGTATAATTTATTTCATGCAATTCTACTCATTTTACCATGGGGCAGAGAGAGAAATGTGCCATTTTAAAGCTAATTTCCTGAAATTCTACACATTTTGCCATGACTTATGCCATGTTAATATGACATCCGAGTGAGAGTGACTAACAAAATCAATGGGAGCCCCCTGGAGATCAGGGCCCCTGGGCACGTGCCCTTCATGCCCGGTCGGTAATTTGCCCATGATTACTACAAGTTTAGATAGCTGGCTAGATTAATTTACCAATCTAAACAATTGTAGCTGACAGGGGCTAAATAACTGACTGTCAGTAGTCACAAAACATTTAGAAACTGCACCTTGTGTATTCTACTATTCTGACTCTCAACAGTAAGTTGAGACCCCGACTGAGTTTCTAAAAAACTGTTCCGGGGGCCTTTAGCGGCCGGGGGCCCTGAGCGACCGCTTATGTCGCTTATGCCCTGTATCCCTCATTTCCTTTATTTTGGCAGTTACCTGTATACAGTGAGGGGAAAAAAAATTGATCCCCTGCTGATTTTGTACGTTTGCCCACTGACAAAGACATGATCAGCCTATAATTTTAATGGTAGGTTTATTTGAACAGTGAGGGACAGAATAACAACAAAAAAATCCTGAAAAACGCATGTCAAAAATGTTATACATTGATTTGCATTTTAATGAGGGAAATAAGTATTCAATCCTATGGAAAATGTGTGGGTAGAACTGAAAAATCCTGTGCGAGCAAGGAGGCCTACAAACCTGACTCAGTTACACCAGCTCTGTCAGGAGGAATGGGCCAACATTTACCCAACTTATTGTGGGAAACTAGTGGAAGGCTACCTGAAATGTTTGACCCAAGTTAAACAATTTAAAGGCAATGCTACCAAATACTAATTGAGTGTATGTAAACTTCTGACCCACTGTGATGAAAGAAATAAAAGCTGAAATAAATCATTCTCTCTACTATTATTCAGACATTTCACATTCTTAAAATAAAGTGGTGATCCTAACTGACCTAAAACAGGGACTTTTTACCAGGATTAAATGTCAGGAATTGTGAAAAACTGAGTTTAAATGCATTTGGAAAAGGTGTATGTAAACTTCCAACTTCAACTGTACACAACATGCCTACCACCTTGAAGATGCAAAATATTTTTTATTGTGAAACAAACAAGAAATGAGACAAAAAAACAGTAAACTTGAGCATCCATAACTATTCACCCCCCACAAAGTCAATACTTTGTAGAGCCATCTTTTGCAGCAATTACAGCTGCAAGTCTCTTGGGGTATGTCTCTATAAGCTTGGCATATCTAGCCACTGGGAGTTTTGCCCATTCTTCAAGGCAAAACTGCTCCAGCTCCTTCAAGTTGGATGGGTTCCGATGGTGTACAGCAATCTTTAAGTCATACCACATATTCTCAATTGGATTGAGGTCTGGGCTTTGACTAGGCCATTCCAAGACACTTAAATGTTTCCCCTTAAACCACTCAAGTGTCACTTTAGCAGTATGCTTAGGGTCATTGTCCTGCTGGAAGGTGAACCTCCGTCCCAGTCTCAAATCTCTGGAAGACTGAAACAGGTTTCCCTCAAGAATTTCCCTGTATTTAGCGCCATCCATCATTCCTTCAATTCTGACCAGTTTCCCAGTCCCTGCTGATGAAAAACATCCCCACAGCATGATGCTGCCACCACCATGCTTCACTGTGGGGATGGTGTTCTCGGGGTGATGAGAGGTGTTGGGTTTGCGCCAGACAAAGCGTTTTCCTTGATGGCCAAAAAGCTCAATTTTAACTCATCTGACCAGAGTACCTTCTTCCATATGTTTGGGGAGTCTCCCACATGGATTTTGGCGAAGACCAAATGTGTTTGCTTATTTTTTTCTTTAAGCAATGGCTTTTTTCTGCCCACTCATCCGTAAAGCCAAGCTCTGTGGAGTGTACGGCTTAAAGTGGTCCTATGGACAGATACTCCAATCTCCACTGCAGAGCTTTGCAGCTCCTTCAGGGTTATCTTTGGTCTCTCTGTTGCCTCTCTGATTAATGTCCTCCTTGTCTGGGCCATGAGTTTTGGTGGGCGGCCCTCTCTTGGCAGGTTTGTTGTGGTGCCATATTCTTTAAATTTTTTCATAATGGATTTAATGGTGCTCCGTGGGATGTTCAAAGTTTCTGATATTTTTTTATAACCCAACCCTGATCTGTACTTCTCCACAACTTTGTCCCTGACCTGTTTGGAGAGCTCCTTGGTCTTCATGGTGCCGCTTGCTTGGTGGTGCCCCTTGCTTAGTGGTGTTGCAGACTCTGAGGCCTTTCAGAACTAGATGTATTTATACTGAGATCATTTTACAGATCATGTGACACTTAGATTGCACACAGGTGGACTTTATTTAACTAATTATGTGACTTCTGAAGGTAATTGTTTGCACCAGATCTTATTTAGGGGCTTCATAGCAAAGGGGGTGAATACATATGCACGCAGCACTTTTCCATTATTTATTTTTTAGATTTTTTGAAACAAGTTATTTTTTTAATTTCACTTCACCAATTTGGACTATTTTGAGTATGTCTATTACATGAAATCCAAATAAAACCATCTAAATTACAGGTTGTAATGCAACAAAATAGGGAAAACGTCATGGGGTATGAATACTTTTGCAAGGCATTGTAGCTGTTTTGAATAGTTTTATGAGTAAGTAAACACTATTTTGACTGTGTTTGACTTATTCTCCCGCTGTATCTTTGGCCTGAACCAAGGTAAATGTAGTATGTAGCTTAGCAGAGTCCACTACAATCAGATAGAACAGCACAGCCCAGTAAAGCACACACTCAGACGGATGGTCAGTCAATTAGCAGTGCAGACGTTTCCTCCTCCAAAATACAAGCACTTCTTAAGACTGAATGTGGCCTGTGAGGGTCTAGGACTTTGCTTTTTATGTGTAAGTATTAAGGACAGAGAGAGGGATGGGGTTGGGAGGAGAAAGAGATAAATTAAGGGGCAGAGAGCACGGGAAAGGGGCAGAGAGAGAGCGATAGATTGAGTTGCTGGAAATCCCTACCTGGGAGGCAGGAGAGGAATGTTAAAACCTCAGGGAGTGACAAAGAGGAGTAGACACAACAGGCCAATCAGACAGGACAGGAAGAGCACAGTATCAAAGCAGTGAGGAGGGGTCTTATTTACAGATCTCCATCCTCTATCTGGGTCTGCAGAGAGGGATTGGTGCTTGGGGGGGGTCAGTTAAGCAGGTAACCTCCCAGGTAGACAGACAGAGAAGAAGCTGATTACTCCCAGGTTGTTGATTTTAAGTGGTCCATCTGTTTTTGTTTGTGTCTGTCTGTCTCTATGGAAATCCTTGTGTTTGAAGACAAAAAAAAGGCCTGCACACTACAGTGCTCCCATATGCTGCTCTCAACACCAATGCCCCTATGTGTTTGATACTCCCTTTGCTCTTGCCTCCATCCCATTATTTTATTGAGACATTCTAGATGTTTTGGTTAAAGCCATATCCCATATTGTACACTACTAAGTAGTTGTGAGTGTGTGTAGGTGCGTTGACTGTATTTACGAGTGCCGTTGTGTGATGTGATGGCTGAGTGGTTTTTAAACAGAGTTGGTTACAGAGAGGGCCAAGCTGTTTGTGTCATAGAGGCCCAGACACACACACACATACACACACACACACAGATGGCTAAGCAGCTGTGTTTCTGTGTCATAGGGGCCAAGGGGTGCAGAGGGTCCACTTGGGGAACCAGGGCCTGAGGGCACCAAGGTAAACATTCTTTTAAACATCTTCTCACCCTCCGAAGAATAATATAATGTATATCCTCATTTAACCTAGCTGAAAACCCTTTTTCTGTGCACTTTGACCTGATTAAAAGTATCTTATTGCTGCCTCACTGAGACGTCTCTTTCTATCGCTCTTTCTCTCCTTTGCAGGGAGAGCAGGGTGAAGGTGGAAAGAAAGGGGAGCCTGGGTTCAGTGTGAGTACTCTGCATTCTTTTTGGGATCACCTGTCTGACTTGAAGGAGTGAAGTGTTTACTTTCTACCACAGACTTTCCTGTCCCCACAACTAGCACAGGCCTCAAGAACATGTCTGCTTTTTATTTAACATCAGAATTGTGTATGTGTGTGTTCCTGTGTATCACTGAGCGTGTTTCTGCACATGCCTCTGTCCTTATACTGACTAGAGTGCACATGGGAAAGGGAAAGGGGGATACCTAGTCAGTTGTAAAACTGAATGCATTCAACTGAAATGTGTCTTCCGCATTTAACCCAACCCCTCTGAATCAAAGATGTGCGGGGGACTGCCTTAATCGACATCCACGTCATCGGTGGCCGGGGAACAATGCCTTGCTCAGATTTTTACCTTGTCAGCTCAGGGATTCGATTCAGCAACCTTTCGGTTACTGGCCCAACACTCCTACCGGCCAGGCTACAAAGGCTCCAGGAGACCACTAAAAATAATTGAATCTCAACAGCAAGTGATTTCTGGTTTACCTGAACAATGACAGGCCAGAATGAGGCAGGGTTATGTCCTGTCAACCCTACTCCTGAATTCATTCTACAGAACAGATCCCACTGTTAAAGGAGAAATCCACCCAAAACCACTCATTCCTTTAAATTACAGTTAAATAACATTAAACAACTATTTTTTTTGTGAACAAATGTTTCATTTTGGCGTTATAATAAGGTTGGTAGCAACATGGAAAATCGTGGAAATCTGTTGCAGCTTAAGTCCACTACAAAATCCACAGCTCTATGGGCTGGCTAGCTAGCTAGTTAGCAAACTTAGCTACACACAATAATACCCAAAGACAATATCAACATGTAATGTAGCTAGTTAGCTGTGAAATCACTTAAACACTATCAATTTAGGAGTCTACAATCTCACCATGTTCAACCTGCATATCGATGTGCCTCACAGATTGGAGTCTGACATTCGCAAAAGCAGATATACTTTTGAGGAGATGGGTAACGTTGCCCATGCTACCTCAATGATCTGCGTGGTGCATTATGGGCGATTCTGGGACAATGAGCGCTCTCCTTCAAGGAGTGAATGGGAGTCTATTGGGCGTTAGCTCAAAAACCCAACATTAGCACGCGAATTGCGTTAACAAGAAGTAAAACATGACAAATATTTTCCAAGACAATTAACTTGCTATCTGTAGTAACGTATAGCTTTGGGAAAAAAAATAACATTTCTCGAAATATACACTGACTTTGAGAAGGGATTGCGTAACGCTTACTTTAGCAACCACGTGACACAGCATGACAACGTGAACACAATTGGTTGACAGTCTGCTAGGTGGGGCGTTATACATTCCTTCATTCATGTATTCCTATCTCCTTTCTATAATATATCTGGCAACGTCACCATGAAATGCACACTGGAGTAAAGAGGCATACCAATAGGAAAAATGTGCTAGACCCTCGGTTAAACTACACATTTCTCGAGTTAGGAATATCGCAAAAATATGATCAATGGCTCATTCGAGAGAAGACATCCTCCTGAGTTATGACATTGGCTAGTATTGAAATCTGACATGTATAATATACTTTTTCGTGATCTAAAAGTCGTTTTTCTATTAACTTGTAGTGAAAGCGACTTTATCACGGTGCTACATCATACCCACCGGATTTCTGCCTGCTTGAACGCCAATAACGCAGATACACGTAAAAACATTAAATGACCCAGGGAATCGATAGAACATCACTCAGATGCACATAAACAATATAACACTCAAAATGGGTGAACCTTTCCTTTAATGCCTTTGTGTAGGAGCTATGGGGGGTGGGGGGGGGAAACTCCCCCAATATATTAAACATATGTTATTCCTCCATTTGAATGAAAATGTTACCCTTGGGACACTATAAGCTGAGGTTTAAAGTGCCGTTAAGATCTGTATGGGTGATTGTTAGACTTATTTGCGGAGTGTGCCATTCTTCTGAAGGCTGTATTAAGTTATAGTCAAATAAACAATCTCTTCCAGCTAACAATGACAAAACCTGAGCTAAAGACCTGCAGCATGCAGGAGGAAATATAGCCCTGCTCTGTATTTTACATTTACATTTAAGTCATTTACCAGATGCTCTTATCCAGAGCGACTTACATTTTGACTGTAATCAATCTGGTTCTCTTTTTTCGGGGATGAAAAACATGAAACACCTGCCCCCTGGCTTTATATTTGCTAGTGTCATTGTCTCCATTTAGGTTGGGGGATTTCATTAAAACACAACCTGTATATTGGGTAGAGCCATTGGTTAAAGCAGCAGACCCATTGTTTGGATGGTGAGTCAAGGGAGGAACATTACAGTGAGTGGACTGCTGTAGGTGCTTATCATTCAGTATTTGGATGAATCTAGATGAGCGTAATGGTTCCTAACATAACAGACCAGTGTAATCTCTGGCTTTGATGTCCTATGTCCTAGTATTATGACCACAAAATGATACATTTCTGTTGAAAATTGGACAATAAAGTATCTCTTCTAATCTAGCTTTGATATCTTCAGTGGCATTTCTTTAACAGAGGACCGTTCAGTTAGGAGCAGTAATGTTTATAGGTGAACTATAGTACCTCCACTAAGTTGTGGATATCATGGACAAAGGAAGATATACATAAGACTTACATAATACGAACAGGTGCATTTAGACCACTAGGGATGGTACTCGTACACTCATCATGCAATTATCGTCCCTGACCCATCTATTCCATACCTTTTCCTCTTGCAGGGTAAAGCTGGCGGTCCAGGGGAGAAAGGCCTACCAGGGAAACCTGTGAGTACCTTGCATTACATTGACCTAAAGTATCTCCATTTCCTTTGACAGGTTTGATTGAAGGGTTTGCTTGCTATAAGGTTAAGATACCTACCACTGTGAACAACAACACCACAGCTACATGAGACATAATAAAAGTCCTGGCCCTATAAAGAATTTCCACTACAGCTTTCTACCTGTAATATATGCTCCTATTAAAAGGTGCACTAAAACAACAAGGTGTCTATAAAAGAGGAATTTGATCCATTTAAACAACCGAGAGTCAGAGGGATAAATTCAGTGTGCGTGTGTGTGTTCGTGTGGGCTCATGTGAAAGACTGTTCCATAGTGCCCTGACCTTGTGGTCTGTCTGGCTGGTGTGTGCTTCTACTCTCATGTGTCCCTGGTGGCGTTAAACTGAGACTGGGAGGTTTTAATTGCTACGAGGGGAAAGATCTGCTTTTGTACTTAGTTAATGATGGATTACAGAGCTGTGATATAACCACTGAACTATAAAGCGGTTCCCTACTGAAGGGAAATTAATTAAAGAAACACGCATACCAAAGTGTACTTCTTATTAACAGTGAGCTGCACATACATCTTAGTGTTGGCTGCTGTCAGCCCAGTACACACACATTTATCTCTGTATCTTTCTTTATCTCTGTGTGGCCAGAGATGATGATTCTTAATTAGGGATGCCGGATAGAGCCTGCTGAATGCTCAATGACTCTTGGATCCATTTAAAGATGCTTGGCCTGTTCATTTAGTTTGAGGCTCTCTTAAGTCACGCCTTGGTATACGACTTGACAAGCGATGTTTGTAATTGTTTTTAACTGATGTGCCGCTGCACACATACACAGGCATGCATAGGCTACTCACACACACACACACACACACACACACACACACACACACACACACACACACACTCTCACACACACACACACACACACACACACACACACACACACACACACACACACACACACACACACACACACACACACACACACACACACACACACACACACACACACACACACACACACACACACACACACACACACACACACACACACACACACACACACTAGCAGCGACCTGTCCTGCTCAGTGTCTAAATGCCATGATTTGTATACAGCGAGGTCTATGCGCACAGATCAGTTTGTAATTGTTTTTAACTGATGTGCCGCTGCACACATACACAGGCATGCATAGGCTACTCACACACACACACACACACACACACACACACACACACACACACACTCTCACACACACACACACACACACACACACACACACACACACACACACACACACACACACACACACACACACACACACACACACACTCACACACACACACACACACACACACACACACACACACACACACACACACACACACACACACACACACACACTAGCAGCGACCTGTCCTGCTCAGTGTCTAAATGCCATGATTTGTATACAGCGAGGTCTATGCGCACAGATCAGTTTGTGTGTGTCAGGGGGAAAAAAACACACTATAATGCAACTGGAAATCCCCACTCTTATGACATGGTGAGCCCAAGAAGTCCCTATCCCCATGAATCATCTTTAATGTACATTGATGTACAGAAGAGTGGGGTTTTAGATTGGGGTGTGGGTTCCGTTGAGCAGAGTTTGATGCTCTTACAACAGAGAGCCTCTAGTCTTTAAAACTACAAGGAAAGATTTTCCATCCAACAGTATGTTTACTCCAGTATCTAACAGAATGTCTACTGCCGTCAGGAAACTATTAAAGTAAACGTAGATCTGACAGGCACTGGAGAGGAGCTCTAGCTTCTCCCAAGTGACCTCTAGAGCCACAGTGCCATCTTGTGTTCAGTGTTGCGAAATACATATTTGAGGGACAGTGAGACTGCAAGTGTGGTACTGAAGTCATCTGCTCTCTCATACAGCATATATCTCCCTATCAATCTTCATTAAAACTAAGCTGCGGTTGAATAAAATATTTATGAATTAGAGGATGATTGCATGCACTTTATGATAGTGACATTGATGAACGGCTTTCTTAACGTCCACCATGCTTAGAACTTTTTGGATGTTCTTTTCAGTCCTCTCTGACACATTTTGGAAACATTTGTGCACACAAAGCTTTGATTTACAGTTTCAATAAAACATTTTTTTGATTTACTATGTTTTCAGCACTCTCTCTCTCTCCGGGCCTTTGTAAGAGTTCTGAAAATTAACATTCCCGTTTTTTTTTTCTCTCTTTGTTTTGTGCTGTTGTACAGACATATTTCATTTGGTCATTATGTTATTATGTGACTTTTAGCAATGCTTTACACTTACCGTTACAACAGGGGTTGTAAATAGGAGAACACTTAGAGGTCCCTTACTGTGAGGGCACCTCATGTGAAAGAGTTACAGTACTACAGAGATAGTTATGTCCAACTTTGACATCATGACTTTGAACTTGTATACTAAGTGTAAGTGGAATTTGTAACTCTGTTGTTCTGAATTATGTGGAATTTATTTCAGGACAAAGGAGTATGACACAGACACTGAGATGGCTAAACTCTGTATATATTGTCTCTAACATCGTGTAACTTTGTAACCACAATGCCCAGAGGATGTGTGTAGAATATCAAACTGATCATAGATGAATTAAGCACCATAATATTTCAGATCAGATTTAATACCTTTGATACACTTTTGATACACTTTATACCATTGATACACCACTGAAAGGCA
The DNA here is from genome assembly GCF_964263955.1 of Coregonus lavaretus. NCBI lineage: Eukaryota > Metazoa > Chordata > Actinopteri > Salmoniformes > Salmonidae > Coregonus > Coregonus lavaretus. Next base: position 39,568,810 of record NC_140008.1, on the reverse strand, counting down.
CAATCAATAGCTTCATTCCCCAGTTGTAACAGAAACTGCTTCCCCAGTGTTTGTTTTCAGGATGCTATGGATCAGGTTCAAGAGTCAAGTTTATTGGCTTGTCCCTTCCCAACTTCTCAAAGGGGACTTCTCCATTCCTGGAATAGTATATGATTTTTTTCCCCCAAGGATACTGTTTTTTCTGCATGACTTACTGGTTTTATGTTTGTTTCTCTAGTCTGATCAAATCCATCGATAGTCTCTCTGGTAGGCTCTATATCTGGTTCAGCCTGTAAGTTCAGCCTGTAATGGTACTGTATGTTGGTGACCTCTGTCTCTCTCAGGGGAAAGCTGGGATCCCTGGCAGCAGTGGAGAGAAGGGAGCTCATGGTGAACCAGTGAGTATCAATCAATCAGTCAATCAATCAATCAACCAAGCAATAAATTGAACAGTTGTCACAAAGCGCTTTACAGTAACCCTGCCTAGACCCCTAAACACAGTGGCTGCTTGCACACTGGAAGGAATAAACCTGACCTCCTTTACAACTTGATAAGGGAAAACTCTGTCTTACCTATGACACACTGTGACTGTGATTGTTCTGTGCGAAAATAATGTCTGACTATCATTGTAAAGTGGACATTCATTAGTAAAACGATTAAGCCTATCTTCCTCCTGAGGCATATCCTGTTAGGGTAAACAACGTCAGGTCATCACTCTAAATGTTTTATTTCACCCAGTCTAAACATTTAATCAGCTCTGGTATAACTCAACCCCCCTTAATCAGCTGTTCCAGGGCTCTGTAAAACACAATCAGTGAGGAGCGGGGTGATTTTTATGTGGCTGATGGGATGTGTGTGTGATAAAAAATTTCCAGCCTTTGATACTGACTATGCATGTGCTCACACACACACACACAGAGACACACATACACACACACACACACACACACACACACACACACACACAAAGGGAAGGAAACACGCATATGTGCGCGCACAAGAACACACACTTTACCCCCATATTAGCCCTCTCAAGAATAAGTCCCCAAATTCTTATATTTCATGGAAAACAGTGGACCCCTCGAGAACATCAAGAATGTCAAACAACAAATACAATTTATTTGACTAAGTTATTTCAATAACCCCCATAGCCATGGTTTATGTTATGTTCAGTTTTTGCATTACACACAATCAAGCCATGATCCGCCACATCACATGATACCACAGTAACCCCTGAGACCACTGATTGGATGATTCTCTCCTCTAGGGGCCCAAAGGACCCACGGGGGATGCAGGACCTGACGGAGAGCAAGGACCTGAGGTAGCTGTTATTTAATTTCAAGACTGGATCTCATAATTATGTTGTAGTTTCACAATGAATTTCACTATACATCTGGACACACTCTCTAACTCATTTTCACACTTGCGCACACACACTTTTGTCTTAATCCACTTCTCTTTTCCACACAGGGCGCTCCTGGCGGAGAAGGGGAGCCGGGTCCAGTTGGAGAACTTGGGATAAAGGTCAGTGTTCTACAGAATTACTGATTGTGGCTTTAAACCCCACAAAACAAAATGATAACCAGACACATCCAAGACACATCAGTCTTACTACTGTTCAGAGACTACAGCTTCTTAGATGTTAAGTCTCTTATTTAGGGGACTTTGAGCGAATCTTGACCTTTTCTGATGGACAATTTGGTGTACAAAGCATTCTGTGAACGTCGCAGGGTCAAGTGCCTTATAGTGCCAGAAAGCCCCATCTGTCTGCTTTCCGCTACCACTCTGTAAGCGGAGCTGACTTGAAGTGTCAGGTTTCACATCCCATATTTGAATAAGGAGTGACGTGTCACATTTTCTGGCCTATCCAGACAAATAATAGATTTACTCTCCCTCTGAGTGACGGAGCCCAGCCTAAGAGACAAATTAAAGGGGACAGTAGCGATTTCAGCAATCGTGTAGTGACGGGAAGTTCGGCTCTTTTTACTGAATATTATCTTTTCAACTCGTTCAGTCAAAATAACAAATATTTCGTTCATTTGAGTCAGTGATGCCCAGAGCACGCAGAACTAAAATCTCGAAACAATCATAATACTGCCATTTTGTTCACCATTTGTGACTGAGATTCATAAAAGTCTGCTTCAAACAATGTGCATTCGTGATTGCTAGGCATACAAATACGATTATTTATTCATCCCTTTGAAACGAGGTCTAGTTGCAGCCGCAACCTGACTAGATTGTGAATGACTCTTGGCGGAATGCAATTGCTTGACTGCCGCCAGGTCAGGGAGATTATTTAGCACCATAGCGTTCGCGAGCTGCAGCAGCCCCCTCAAACGATTCATTCTCGAGGTCGAGTGTTGAGCAGAGGAAGGCTGTGTATGTTTTGGTTCTACAAAGCTGTGTCCATAACATTCAATAATCAATTAATTGCATTAATTCTTGCACCATGCGATCAATTATCCATTCTAAACATGTATTTTTCTTGTCTATTCTGCTTGCAGCATGATCTGTCTTTCTATGCGTATTTGATAGACAGTTGGTGGTCGGAGCACGTCTCCGACCACCAATTTGATTGTTACTATATTTAGAAAGCATTTCAGTCATTTCAAGCCCTATTCCCCCACTTTCGTTGAATAAGCAAAAAAGAATGATATGATTTTTTCAATTTTTCAATTTTCATAATATTTGTAATATGTACTTGAGCTTGTGTCCTCAAATGTGAGTACACCTCAGCAATTTATATCTATTTTTAACAGAAAGGTGAGTTCCAGAACTTTCTCGAACTATGCAGCATTACTAGTTATTGGTTATGGCCATCTCATGAAAAACTATTACTTTTGGGTATGTCTATTTAGGCAGAAATCTACATTTTGCCATAATGTCTAGTTTACTGCCTAGCCTACTCCCCCATTGAACTTTTATGGTAGATGTACCTCAACATGAGGATAGTTGCCTTAGGTAAGAGGGTGATATGTCAACGTTAAGCTGTGAGCGGCCCCAGGTCCTATTAGTAGGCTACCCACAATCCTCAGGGAGGGTTATGGCTTCTGTTCTGTGAACTCCTGTGCACCCCTGTGTGGCTGTTAGTGTCCCTCTGAGGGGTAGGTGACCTCCTGAGCACTTGTATGAAAAAAGGCAGTCAACACTCGCAAATAAAGTACATAAATCTTAGTAATACTTTATTTGCAAGTCAGATTACTCTTGGGCTACAGCACCTAAAGACTAAAATACATAATTTAGAGTTGAGCTTGTCTTATCGTCTTATTTTTGTATAAACTCCTGAGCACCTCTGTTGTTGTGTCCCTGCAGGGCGATGTGGGGCCGGTTGGAGGAGAGGGGGAACAAGGACAGCAAGGAATGAGAGTGAGTCCTGAGTCCTTCAAAATACCTTTTAATCACAGTCTATGCTTCTAATTCTGCTCTGCTTGTGTTTGGGAGAATCCGATACGCCAGTATATTTACTCTGCCCTCATTTCATGGAGGCGTGTAATCCCTGGCTGGAGAAGGCCAGGGCAGCGTTGCAACTGATTTATTTTTGTCTGTTGGACTGTATCAATAACCTTTAGGGATGTCAGAGGAGCCTGTCTCTCTCTCTCTTTCTCTCTCTCTCTTTGGGCAAGAGGAAAGCCCTACGGAGACTTAGAAAATCCCTGTAGAGAAAGAGAGGGTCCTTTGTGTCCAAGCTTACGCTCAGAGATCCTGCTTATGATTATTCAAACAATCACACTGTTTTTATTGTACATTCTTATTGACACTAATAACTAAATTCCGCTGGGCATTTATTTTAATTTTTTTGACATTTTGGATTATTGGTGTACGCAATTGAGAAAACAGCAAACATTCTTCCATTAACCCCAATGGCTTACATATACCGGAAGGAAAATATAATCGTCGTCACAGTCAGGCTCTTTCCAATCTATAAGAACACACGTGTTACACATGTTTCATGCCCTGTGGGTCTGAGTGTACATCCATATGAGTAATCTATACATACTGCACAATATATCCATTCCATAGGAACGTATTAGCATGCTATTAATTGTAACAACGTGTGTGGCTATGGTTTTGGTCATGTGTGATTTTTTGTTGATAGGGTCTTCCAGGTCCTGCTGGTGAGGACGGGCCCCAGGGAAAAGATGGACCAAAGGTAAACATACTGAATGTTCAGCCAAATTAGGGTGTTTGTGTTCTCTATTGCACATTTGACCTCCACTGCATAATCTTTAGCTGAATGCCTAATGTCTCCTTGTCCCTATCTTTGTCTCAGGGAGAGCCAGGTGACCATGGGCCAATGGGCGAGGCAGGGGACAGGGGGATAGAGGGAGACCCTGGGCCTCCTGGGGCCACCGGACTGGCTGGAAAACGTGGTTTCCCTGTAAGTGTTTCTGACAAACAAACAAAAATTACAACAATAGTGCCAAAAGCGATGATTCCTATGGGTCCCAGTAGGGGGCAGTCTTCACTTTAACAAAGCCTTGTAGTCCCTGGGGCATTCAAGGCGGTGTAGGCACACTGCGACAAAGGAGGTGTGGCAAAGGTCAGTAGTCTAGACAAGTCTATAGATTGTCTCTAATGAGTCTGTCTCATTACCAGGGACCGGAGGGGAAACAGGGTCCCCCGGGGAACCGTGGTCGGCATGGCAAGAAGGTAAGCACTCAGATGTTTTATTCGCATGTGTTGATACAGTGCCTCCAGAAAGTATTCATACTCCTTGACATATTCCACATTTTGTTGTGTTACAGCCTGAATTCAAAATGGATTCAATTGATTATTTTTTCTCACCCATCTACACACAATACCCCATAATGACAAAGTTAAAACAGGTTTTTAGAAATGTTAGCAAATTTATTGGAAATGAAATACAGAAATATCTGATTTACATAAGTATTCACACTCCTGAGTCAATACTTTGTAGAAGTACCTTTGTCAGCGATTACAGCTGTCTTTCTCGGTACAGCAGTCTTTCTGGGTAAGCCTCTAAGAGCTTTCCACACCTGGACTATGCAACAGTTGCCCATTATTCCTTTCAAAATTCTTCAAGCTTTGTCAAAGTTGTTGTTGATCATTGCTAAATAAACATTTTCAGGTCTTGCCATACATTTTCAAGTAGATGTAAGTCAAAACTTTAACTAGGCCACTCAGGAACATTCTTGGTAAGCAACTCCAGTGTAGATTTGGCCTTGTGTTTTAGGTTATTGTCCTGCTGAAAGGTGAATTCATCTCCCAGAGTCTGGTGGAAATTCCATGTATTTTTTATCCTGAAAAACTCCCCAGTCCTTAACAATTACAAGCATACCCATAACATTATGCAGCCACCACTATGCTTGAAAATATGGAGAGTGGTACTCAGTGATGTGTTGTATTGTATTCACCCCAAACATAACACGTTGTATTCAGGACAAAAAGGTAATTGCTTTGCCATATTTTTTGCAGTATAACTTTAGTGCCTTGTTGCAAACAGGATGCATGTTTTGGAATATTTGTATTTCTTTTCAGTCTGTCAATTAGGTTAGTATTGTGGAGTAAATACAATGTTGTTGATCCATCCTCAGTTTTCTCCTATCACAGCCATTAAACTCTATAACTTTTTTAAAGTCACCATTGACCTCATGGTGAAATCCCTGAGCGGTTTCCTTCCTCTCCAGCAACCGAGTTAGGAAGGACGCCTGTATCTTTGTAGTTACTGGATGTATTGATATACCATCCAAAGTGTAATTAATAACTTCACCATACTCAAAGGGATATTTAATGTCTATATTTTACCCATCTACCAATAGGTGCCCTTCTTTGCGAGGCATTGGAAAACCTCCATGGTCTTTGGGATTAAATCTGTGTTTGAAATTCACTGCTCGACTGAGGGACCTTACAGATAATTCTATGTGTGGGGCACACATAGAATTATCAAAAATCATGCAACTTATTATGTGACTTGTTAAGCACATTTTTACTCCTGAACTTATTTAGGCTTCCCATAACAAAGAAGTTGAATACTTTTCAGCTTTTCATGTTTAATTAATTTGTAAACATTTCGAAAAACATAATTTCACTTTGACATTATGGGGTATTGTGTGTAGGTCAGTGACACAAAAATCTCAATTTAATCAATTTTAAATTCAGGCTGTAACACAACAAAATGTGGAAAAAGTCAAGGGGTGTGAATACTTTCTGAAGGCACTTGGATCCTCATCATCAGAGATAAATCAGTGTCCATGCTGCACACACACACCTTTGTTGTTGTTTTGTGTTCAGGGAGAGGCTGGCAAATCAGGTCCTATCGGTGAGACAGGGCACATCGGGGACATCGGCCAGAAAGGGGGCACAGGACTGAAAGGCACCAGAGGAACCAGAGGCCCTGCAGTCAGTACCCACATTATTTTTATCCCAGTATAGTCTGTGACCTAACTTCCTATGTGGGAGCCTGCCAATTCTCTTTAAACCTGTGTAACAAAGTGTCCCTCATTAGTACTGAAGGGTGTAAACCTGTCAGTTTTTTTTTTTGGGGGGGGGGGGGTCTTCCAGTTTTATGTACAGTAAGAGCGAGCAATCCAAAAGTAAGCTCATACTGATAGTTTAAGGCTGTTTGTAATAAAAAATGGTCTGGCCAAGAGGACAGCTTCCATGAAGCTATAGTCTCAACAATAAACACTTGAAATGGGACTGTTTTAGTGTCCTCGTTGATTGAGATGAGGTAACACACTCAGCATCCTTGTGATGGGTGATTTGAAGGAGTCAGGCACAGGAGGGTAAATCACAGAATACAGAGTTTAATCCGGGATACAGAGTTACGCTGAATTGCGCCAAACAGTCCAGTGCGCAAAACAGGCGCACCAGAACAAAACAGGTACACAGGGAAAATATACCCCGGCAATACAAAATACACGGAGCTCAACCGAGCTACACTATCCTCACACTAAACAATCACCGACAAGGACAAAGGGGCAGAGGGAACACTTATACACGTACTAATGAGGGGATATGAACCAGGTGTGTGTAACAGACAAGACAAAACAAATAGAATGATGAGATGAGGAGCGGCAGTGGCTAGAAGGTCAGTGACGACGTACGCTGAAGCCTGCCCGAACCAGGAGAGGAGGCAGCTTCGGAGGAAGTTGTGACAGTACCCCACCCCCCAAAAAAACTGGAGCGGACCAGCCACCACCGGCCTGAGGAGAGACACATGGAACGAGGGGTTAATACGATAATCATGTGGGAGTAATAACCTATAGGTAACCTCGTTTATCCTCCTCAGGACTTTGAACGGCCCAACAAACCGCGGGTTCAGCTTCCGGCAGGGCAGGGGGAGGGGCAGATTCCGGGTTGAGAGCCAGACCCGCTGGCGGTCAGCGTTGGCCTTCTGACGACGCATGGCGCGTTGGAGGTGGACATGAGCAGCGTTCCACGTCTCCTCCGCACGCTGAAACCAGTCATCCACCGCAGGAGCCTCGGTCTGACTCTGGTGCCACAGTGCCATAACCAGTTGGTAAACTAAAACACATTGGAATGGCGTTAGGTTAGTGGAGGAGTGACAGAGAGAGTTCTGGGCATATTCAGCCCATGGCAAGAACACCGACCACTCCCTGGCCGCTCCTGGCAGTAGGACCGCAGGAACCTACCCACATCCTGATTTACCCGTTCCACCTGCCCATTAGACTTGGGGTGGAAACCAGAGGTCAGGCTGACCGAGACCCCCAGACGTTCCATGAATGCCTTCCAGACCTTGAATGTGAACTGGGGACCCCGGTCAGACACTTTGTCCTCTGGTACCCCGTAGTGCCGGAAGACGTGTGTAAACAGTGCCTCCGCAGTCTGCAGGGCCGTGGGGAGACCGGGCAGAGGAAGGAGGTGGCAGGCTTTGGAAAAGCGGTCCACAACGACCAGGATGGTGGTGTTACCTTGAGAGAGGGGAAGATCAGTAAGGAAATCAATACTTAGGTGAGACCATGGCCGTTGTGGAACTGGTAAAGGCTGTAACTTACCTGCTAGGAGGTGCCTAGGTGCCTTACTCTGGGCGCACACCGAGCAGGAGGAGACATACACCCTCACGTCCTTAGCCAAGGTAGGCCACCAGTAATTTCCGGTCAGGCAGCGCACTGTACGACTGATACCTGGGTGACCAGAGGAGGGGGACATTTGTGCCCAGTAGATCAGACAGTCACGGACAAGAGCAGGCACGTACTTCAGCCCAGCTGGACACTGAGGTGGAGATGGCTCTGTGCGTAACGCCTGCTCTAAATCAGCGTCCATCGCCCATACTACCGGCGCCACAATGCAAGAGGCCGGGAGTATGGGGGTGTTGTCTCTGGGCCTCTCCTCTTTGTCATACAGCCGTGACAGTGTGTCTGCCTTCACGTTCTTCATACTCGGGATGTATGATACAGTCAAATCAAACCGGGTTAAGAATAGGGCCCAACTGGCCTTGCGAGGGTTCAGCCTCCTTGCTGCCCGGATGTACTCCAGGTTACGGTGGTCCGTCCAGATGAGGAAAGGGTGTTTCACCCCTTCGAGCCAGTGCCTCCATATGGTCAGGGCTCGGACAACTGCCAACAGCTCCCGATCACCAACGTCGTAGTTCTGCTCCGCCGGGCTGAAGCAACAGGGGAAGAGCTTGGGTGGCGTGCCCGAGCGTTGAGATAGGGCCGCGCCTATCCCTACCTCGGACACATCCACCTCCACTACGAACGGTAGTGATGGATCGGGGTGGGCCAGTCCCGGGGCTTAGGTGAACAGACCCCTCAGGTTACTGAAGGCCCTGTCAGCCTCAGCAGACCAGCGGAGCCGGGACAGCCCACCGTTCAACAGAGATGTGATGGGAGGACCTTGCGAAAGCCCCAGATAAACCTCTGATAGTAGTTGGCAAAGCCAATAAAGCGCTGCACCTCATTTACCATGGTTGGAGTTGGCCAATTACGCACAGCTGAAATGCGATATCCCTCCATCTCCACAGCTGAGGTGGTAATGCGGTATCCAAGGAAGGAGACGGACTGTTGGAAAAACAGACACTTTTCTGCCTTGGCATGAAGGTCATTTTCCAACAGTCGGGCCAGCACTTTGCGAACCAGGGACCCATGCTCGGCGCGTGTAGCGGAATAAACCAGAATGTCATCGATGTAGACCACTACACTGCGACCAAGCATGTCCCGAAACACCTCGTTCACAAAGGACTGGAAGACGGATGGAGCATTCATCAAACCGTACGGCATCACCAGGTAATCATAATGCCCCGTGGTTGTGCTGAATGCTGTCTTCCACTCGTCCCCCTCTACGACACGCACCAGGTTGTATGCACTCCGGAGATCTAATTTGGTGAAGAAGTGCGCCCCATGCATTGACTCGATCACCAAAGGAATGAGGGGGAGAGGATAACTGAATCATATCGTCCCCTTGTTCAGTGATCGGTAATCAATGCAAGGGCGCAGACCGCCCTCTTTCTTCTTCACAAAAAATTAACTTGAGGAGACGGGCAAAGTGGGTGGACATGTAAACCCCTGGCGCAGGGACTCGTGACGTATGTCTCCATAGCCTCCGTTTCAGCCTGTGACAGGGGATACACATGACTGCTGGGAGGCACAGCGTCTACCCGTAGGTTTATCGCACAATCCCCCGCCTGATGAGGTGGTAACTTGGTCGCCTGCGTTTTGGAAAACGCATGCGCCAAATTTAGGTATTCCTGGGGAATGCGCACGGTGGAGGTACTGTCTGGACTTTCCACCGTGGTTGCACCAATGGAAACACAGAGACACCTACCCTGACACTCTCGCAACCACCCTGTGAGAACCCTCTGCGGCCATGAAAAGGTGGGGTTGTGGAGTGCTAACCAAGGAATACCTGGTTGGTATCAGGCGCTCTCTGTCCACAAGGGGGCACCCCTCCCCATGGGTGGCTTATTACTGGGATTCATTTCTGATTCCTCCCTTTAGCTCACTGGTCCTTATGAGGTGCTTAGTGATACAGGTTATGGACTCAGTAGGCAGTTGGCAATCATGCTGCTATCCCACACACAGTCTATGTTGTTCATACTGTATGAACTCCAAGATAAGATGTCTGTCTCCTGCTCAATATGTTTCATTCCTGGGAATTGGATTACGAATCACCCTGTCTGTTATCACAGATGGGGTCAGTTTTTCAGAGCAGTCTGTCCCTTTTCCAGCTGGGTTACAAGGTGTGGTGTCACTTGTACCTATGACTGCTGGGCATGATAACCTCCATGATAACGTTTTTTTCCCCGTCTCTATTTTTAATGCGTGCACCTAGCGTGATGAGAGGGGAGATGGCACGGGCTGGGGTCTCCCCTTGCCTTCCTCCCCAGATGTTCGCTGTGACAACAGTACCCCCAAGTTGCACAGTCAATCGGGGTACGTCACTGGTAGCCGAAGCCGGCGAACTCAGAGTGGACCGGGCTTCAGGCAAACATCGGCACTTAAACATATTGTTTCTACCCCAATTTCCACAGTGTTTCATGGGTTTCAAGAGTTGCGTCCTCCACATGTGAGGTGAATAAAAAGAGTCCTTTCCCCACAGTCAGACACTTGGTTGTCGAAAATGTTGGCAATAAAAAAAGGCATGAAAAAGAACCAAATTCTCAGAGTCCACAAGGTGATGTTCCACCCCTTCAGATGGCACTATTTCAGGAGACTCTGTCTGTGTCGACCAATTGCCCTGGATTATGCGAGCAGGCAACAATTTGTTGTGCATACAGTGGGGAAAAAAAGTATTTAGTCAGCCACCAATTGTGCAAGTTCTCCCACTTAAAAAGATGAGAGAGGCCTGTAATTTTCATCATAGGTACACGTCAACTATGACAGACAAAATGAGAAAAAAAATTCCAGAAAATCACATTGTAGGATTTTTAATGAATTTATTTGCAAATTATGGTGGAAAATAAGTATTTGGTCAATAACAAAAGTTTCTCAATACTTTGTTATATACCCTTTGTTGGCAATGACACAGGTCAAACGTTTTCTGTAAGTCTTCACAAGGTTTTCACACACTGTTGCTGGTATTTTGGCCCATTCCTCCATGCAGATCTCCTCTAGAGCAGTGATGTTTTGGGGCTGTCGCTGGGCAACACGGACTTTCAACTCCCTCCAAAGATTTTCTATGGGGTTGAGATCTGGAGACTGGCTAGGCCACTCCAGGACCTTGAAATGCTTCTTACGAAGCCACTCCTTCGTTGCCCGGACGGTGTGTTTGGGATCGTTGTCATGCTGAAAGACCCAGCCACGTTTCATCTTCAATGCCCTTGCTGATGGAAGGAGGTTTTCACTCAAAATCTCACGATACATGGCCCCATTCATTCTTTCCTTTACACGGATCAGTCGTCCTGGTCCCTTTGCAGAAAAACAGCCCCAAAGCATGATGTTTCCACCCCCATGCTTCACAGTAGGTATGGTGTTCTTTGGATGCAACTCAGCATTCTTTGTCCTCCAAACACGACGAGTTGAGTTTTTACCAAAAAGTTATATTTTGGTTTCATCTGACCATATGACATTCTCCCAATCCTCTTCTGGATCATCAAAATGCACTCTAGCAAACTTCAGACGGGCCTGGACATGTACTGGCTTAAGCAGGGGGACACGTCTCGCACTGCAGGATTTGAGTCCCTGGCGGCGTAGTGTGTTACTGATGGTAGGCTTTGTTACTTTGGTCCCAGCTCTCTGCAGGTCATTCACTAGGTCCCCCCGTGTGGTTCTGGGATTTTTGCTCACCATTCTTGTGATCATTTTGACCCCACGGGGTGAGATCTTGCGTGGAGCCCCAGATCGAGGGAGATTATCAGTGGTCTTGTATGTCTTCCATTTCCTAATAATTGCTCCCACAGTTGATTTCTTCAAACCAAGCTGCTTACCTATTGCAGATTCAGTCTTCCCAGCCTGGTGCAGGTCTACAATTTTGTTTCTGGTGTCCTTTGACAGCTCTTTGGCCATAGTGGAGTTTGGAGTGTGACTGTTTGTCTTTTATATTGATAACAAGTTCAAACAGGTGCCATTAATACAGGTAATGGGTGGAGGACAGAGGAGCCTCTTAAAGAATAAGTTACAGGTCTGTGAGAGCCAGAAATCTTGCTTGTTTGTAGGTGACCAAATTCTTATTTTCCACCATAATTTGCAAATAAATTCATAAAAAATCCTACAATGTGATTTTCTGGATTTTTTCTCTCAATTTGTCTGTCATAGTTGACGTGTACCTATGATGAAAATTACAGGCCTCTCTCATCTTTTTAAGTGGGAGAACTTGCACAATTGGTGGCTGACTAAATACTATTTTTCCCCACTGTACCTATGCAGTGTCTGGGGCTCAGGATATTGGACTACCTGGACAATTGGCTGGTGGTAGCCAAGGAAGCGAGTGGTGTTACACGCATCCATGCAGGTTTCCCATGTTCAGTCTATGGGTTTTATAGTGAATCGAGAAGAGCTGTTTGACTCCATCTCAGTGCATTCCGTCTCTAGGTCTCGAGTTATACACAGTCGAGAATCGTGGGTTCTTGTCCCCGCAGAGGGAGGCCAGTTTTCGGCTTTGCTTGGCCCAATTTTGTCTATGTTGTTTTTGCCAGTGCCTGCGCCTATTAAGGATGATGGTTTCTATAATAGCCGTGGTTGCCCCCAAGCTGTTGCTGATGCAACCTTTCCAGCGGTAGTTGATAGACACTCGCTTGGACGCATCGTGCCACCCAACCGGTTACTCCGGGTGTCTCCATCATGCCTACAGCTCTGGCTCAGTGGAGGGACCCACGGCTGTCATTGCTGGGGACCTCCATGTGTCGAGTTATATCCTGCAGGGTGATCACGACAGACGCATCCCCCCGAGGGTGGAGTGCGCTGTGCGAGGGCAGCTCAATTCGGGAGTTGTGGACAGTGTCGCAGAGCATGCTGCACATCAATTACAGTGGGGGAAAAAAGTATTTTGTCAGCCACCAATTGTGCAAGTTCTCCCACTTAAAAAGATGACACCAATTGTGCAAGTTCTCCCACTTAAAAAGATGAGAGAGGCCTGTAATTTTCATCATAGGTACACGTCAACTATGACAGACAAATTGAGGGAAATAAATCCAGAAAATCACATTGTAGGATTTTTTATGAATTTATTCGCAAATTATGGTGGAAAATAAGTATTTGGTCACCTACAAACAAGCAAGATTTCTGGCTCTCACAGACCTGTAACTTCTTCTTTAAGAGGCTCCTCTGTCCTCCACTCGTTACCTGTATTAATGGCACCTGTTTGAACTTGTTATCAGTATAAAAGACACCTGTCCACAACCTCAAACAGTCACACTCCAAACTCCACTATGGCCAAGACCAAAGAGCTGTCAAAGGACACCAGAAACAAAATTGTAGACCTGCACCAGGCTGGGAAGACTGAATCTGCAATAGGTAAGCAGCTTGGTTTGAAGAAATCAACTGAGGGAGCAATTATTAGGAAATGGAAGACATACAAGACCACTGATAATCTCCCTCGATCTGGGGCTCCACGCAAGATCTCACCCCGTGGGGTCAAAATGATCACAAGAACGGTGAGCAAAAATCCCAGAACCACACGGGGGGACCTAGTGAATGACCTGCAGAGAGCTGGGACCAAAGTAACAAAGCCTACCATCAGTAACACACTACGCCGCCAGGGACTCAAATCCTGCAGTGCCAGACGTGTCCCCCTGCTTAAGCCAGTACATGTCCAGGCCCGTCTGAAGTTTGCTAGAGTGCATTTGGATGATCCAGAAGAGGATTGGGAGAATGTCATATGGTCAGATGAAACCAAAATAGAACTTTTTGGTAAAAACTCAACTCGTCATGTTTGGAGGACAAAGAATGCTGAGTTGCATCCAAAGAACACCATACCTACTGTGAAGCATGGGGGTGGAAACATCATGCTTTGGGGCTGTTTTTCTGCAAAGGGACCAGGACGACTGATCCATGTAAAGGAAAGAATGAATGGGGCCATGTATCGTGAGATTTTGAGTGAAAACTTCCTTCCATCAGCAAGGGCATTGAAGATGAAACGTGGCTGGGTCTTTCAGCATGACAATGATCCCAAACACACCGCCCGGGCAACAAAGGAGTGGCTTCGTAAGAAGCATTTCAAGGTCCTGGAGTGGCCTAGCCAGTCTCCAGATCTCAATCCCATAGAAAATCTTTGGAGGGAGTTGAAAGTCCGTGTTGCCCAGCGACAGCCCCAAAACATCACTGCTATAGAGGAGATCTGCATGGAGGAATGGGCCAAAATACCAGCAACAGTGTGTGAAAACCTTGTGAAGACTTACAGAAAACGTTTGACCTGTGTCATTGCCAACAAAGGGTATATAACAAAGTACTGAGACACTTTTGTTATTGACCAAATACTTATTTTCCACCATAATTTGCAAATAAATTCATTAAAAATCCTACAATGTGATTTTTTTTCCTCATTTTGTCTGTCATAGTTGACGTGTACCTATGATGAAAATTACAGGCCTCTCTCATCTTTTTAAGTGGGAGAACTTGCACAATTGGTGGCTGACTAAATACTTTTTTTTCCCACTGTACCTAGAGCTTTTGACGGTGTACATAGTACTCAGGCGCTTTTTCCCGTTCTTGCTAGACCAGTGCTTCTCAATTATTTTCTGTTACGCCCCCCCTAGGAAGAAGTAAACATTTCGCGCCCCCCAACTCTCCGCCGCGACTGTAAATAGTATAATTTGTCTATAAAATTGTTATATGTACACCTCTGCATAACATTGTATCCTTATTAACATTAAAGAAAATAAAAAAGAAAGAAATATAGATCAACTTACAACAAAGAATAACTTTATTAACATTGTAACAGAAAATACTTAAAGTGCATCAATTTGCCTGAAAAAAAAAAAAATGCAACCCTTATTTAAACTGTAAACATTTTTTGACCATTTGATACTGAAAAATTTAATAAAATATAATCAATAAATAACAATACATTCAAATTGATCAGCAACATTAACTCAGGAGCACAATATATGAAACACTTTGACCTATAAAACAAAAATAAATAAAACAATTTGTGCTGATTTTTTATTATTTTTTTATCAAAATGAGGAAGTCAGGATTAATGGCTACAATGAGCACGTTTTGCAGTGCACAGATTTTCGAAGCGGGGTTTGAAGCATGATACTGCAACTCTCAGCTCCTGCTCAATGTTTAGCTGGGACCTGTACTTGGTCTTCAGTGCAGCAACAGCAGATAAGCCAGTCTCACAAAGAGAGGCAGTATCCACTCTTAGCCCTCTGCCCTAAGAGTGGATACTGCCTCTCTACACTCAGCCAGAATTCACTCAGTGTCTGTGATGTGAACCTCAGTCTCAATGTGGAGTCAGACGTGATATCAATTAACTGGTCCTCCTCTGCAGAGCTGAAACCAGTTGGAGCTGGTGCATTGAAATGATCTCTCACCCAGTCATATTGGGAACTGTTTTCAGGGAAGTACTTTTTAAAGAATCCCATCAGTGATGAAATATGCTCCTTAATATATGGAATCACTGAGGTGGCATCATAGTCAGTAGTGTCAACAAATTCATGCAGGTTCTCGAATGAATAAGTATTTCCTTCATCAAGTCGCCTGCCCCACATTGCAAGCCTTCGAGTGAAAGAGCTGATCTTGTCTGTGACCTGAGGTGTTTATCTTTCCCTTGAAGCTGTAGATTTAGTTCATTTAGCTTTCCAAATATGTCACTCAGGTAGGCCAGCTTTGCCAGGAAGTTCTCATCACTACATTTTTCTGCGAGGTCATACTTGTGCTCCTGCTCCGAAAACATTCTTATCTGCTCTCTGAGCTCAAAAACTCGGGACAAGACTTTTCCTCATGACAGCCACCTTGCTTCACTGTGAAACAGCACAGCTTGATGTTCAGCTCCCATCTCCTCACAGATAGCAGAGAAGACTCTTGTTTTTAGTGGTCTGGTCTTTATGAAATTGACTACACCTACAATGTCAGTCATAACCTCACTTCATTCAGAGGAAAGGTGCCTTGATGCCAGTGCTTCTCTGTGTATAACACAGTGTGTCCACTCAGCATTAGGTGAGGCCTTCTTGATGAGTGCCCAAAGTCCTTTTCTCATCCCTGCCATGGTCTGTGCACCATCACTGCAAACACCAATGCAGTTCTCCCACTTTAGCCCATTCTCAGTCAGGAAGCAGTCCAGCATTTTGAATAGCTCTTCAGCTGTGGCTCTGTCTCTGACATATTTACAAAAAAGTAGATCCTCACACAGGGAGTTTGTCATGTCAAAACGTACATAAACGATAAACAGTCTTTGTTGCTGTCAGTTGCTTCATCGAACTGTAAGGCAAAAAGTTTGTCTTTGAGTTTACCAGCTGTTCTTTAAGATCGTTATCAATGTCATCTATACGTCTGGCGACAGTGTCATTGGCGACAGTGTCATTGGACAGAGGGATAGTTTTTATTTTTGCAGCACTTGCGTCATCCAGCATGACAGAGACCATGTCTAATGCTGCAGGCAGTATCAGCTCCTCTGCTATGGAGTGGGGTTTTCTGCACTGAGCAATTTGGTACGCCACCTTATATGACGCTGGTTTACTGAAGTAGCATTCACAAAGCGGGACGATTGTTGGCAATATTCGGCACGTTTTCGCTGAAAAAACTCAAGAGGCTTATCAGCGTGATTGGGGTGTAATGTCTTTAAGTGACGCCTTAATTTATTTGGCTTCATGCTGTCAGCTGCCAACATTTTTAGACACAGTAAACATACCGGTCTTTCCTCGTCTCCCACCGTAGTCACAGTGAAGCCAAGCGCTACATACGCTTCGTCATATTTCCTCGTCTTAGCTTTCGGGAGACTTTGTCTCATTATCTCCGTCTTTCTTTTCATCCCTGTTAGATATGTTTCCATGGTGTCTCTTAAGGGTTTGTTATCTGCACTTCATATCTCCTGCTCTGTGCTGTGTGCTCTTGTTCGGTGCAAAAAAAACCTACTCCCTGCGGCAAAAAAAAGCATGTTCCCCGGGGTCACACGCGCCCCCCCTGGCATCGCTCCGAGCCCCCCCAGGGGGGCGCGCCCCACTATTTGAGAAGGACTGTGCTAGACCAACATGAGGACCGACATCGGGACAGTGGTGGCATACATCAACAGACAGGGAGGGGTTCGGTCTTGGTTCCTCTTGTCCGGTGTGGACTTCCCTCACTTCAGGCGACGCATCTCCCTGGGCGCCTTAACACTGGGGTCTGGTGGCATCTCGGGCGTTGTTTAAAGGGTTTCCTGTAGGAGATATTTGTGGTGTGGCAAGTTGGGCCTCACCACACACCGTTTTCTGAGGTTTTATGTCTTGGATGTCACTGCCCCCAGTGTAGTCCACAGTGTGCTTACGGCTGGGGCAGGAGAGGGTCATTAGGCAGCACACAGATTGCACAATACCCGGGTACTGCAGGTTTTCCTGGGTTGGATCTCTGGGTGGTCTGTCGTGGGCCATTTCAATTGGTGTCCGCTGGGGTCGGCTTGTAGCGGGATTTCATGTCCCCATAGCTGTGTTGTACCAAGTTGACCGACTGAAAGGGAATGTACAGTTATGACTATAACTATTGTCCCCTGAAGGAGGGAAACGAGGTACAACACCTGTTCGGCCCCGTGCCGCCCAGTTCTGAGCTTGGTGAAGAGCGGTACTGAATTGAAGGAATGAATCTGTGCCTCTAGTTTATCACCTGGGGAAGGCGGGGCTTCCGTTGAGGCATGGTGTTCATTGGCCTTGTCAGGCATGATTCTAATGTTCTTCAGTAGATGGCGCTAGCGCTCGAACTCCCGCCATAGCTGTGTTATACCCCGTTTCCCTCCTTCAGGGAACAGTAGTTGTAGTCCTAACTGTACGTTTTGTATAGCAATTAGCAGCTTGCTAATCCGGTAGTATTTGAGGACAAGCGATAGGCCTGTTAGGTTTTCTATTATGAGTTGTAAAAGCCTGATGTCAGAAACAGAGCAGAGGACACGTTTTTCCCCTGCAGCACGGGATCACACAGGAAAATGAAGAATAAGCCAGGATTCTCCTTTCAGTAGAGAACAGAACTCCTTTTCTAGTGTTAGGCCGTGAAAACTCTGTTGTGATAACCGGGGAAGGGAAAGATGTATGTCTTAGTGTCATACAACTCCTCAGTTCCTAGGTTATATTTAGCATTACCACATTTTAAAGATAGAATATCAAAACAAATGGCTGTAAAAACGAATGTGTGGCTGTTTTCTGCATTATTTTCAGGGTCGTCCCGGAGTTATGGGGCCTGAGGGGATGCCTGGAATGGCAGGATACACGGTGAGTTACACCTGTCTGGCTACAATAACAACATACACACACTTCTCTTTCTCTCAATCTTTCTCTTTCTCTCCATCACTCCCTCTGTCTCTCTCGATCTTTCTTTCTCCTCTTCAGTTGATGTCTCTCTCGGTCTCACTCACTCACTTATTCTCTCTCTCCTCTTACACACACACACACACACACACACACACACACACACACACACACACACACACACACACACACACACACACACACTTGTTCAACAAACTCTAAAGTGATTCCTAAGGGTGTGTGTCTCTTAAATCACTAACAACAACATCTAAGTCCTGTTCTGTTATGGTGACATCATGTCACTCACAACAAGTCATGACTCCAGAGTGTCCTTATCATATTTGTCTCTTTTCACCTCAGAGCAGTGCTTGACTTCGACAGGAGCTCACCAGTGCTGAGTACCGGCTTCTCAAATGTTCTACTGCTTGAGCTCCTGTTCCTGTTATAGAATATTAGATCATAAGTATTGTGGAGCTCCTGCACCTAAATATAAACAGTACCGGTACCCAAAATGAGTAACAGCACTTATTTCAGTCCAAGTCAAACACTGCCTCAGAGAGATTACCCCAAAGAATCTGAGAGGATCTGACATGGCCCTTGCTCTACTTTGCTCTGTTCCTACACATCCCACTGAACACAACATGCCCTCAGGTCATCTCTAAATCTCTTTAAGCCCATTCCAGAGTTCCCTAAAGAGGTGGCATTCATTGCCAACTCCCCTGCCTGTCTCTTTCTGTGTATTTCTGCATTGGCTTTGAACCTTCATTCTTGAAGTGAAATAATGTGTGGATTGGAACCATCTTTTCCTCTGACAAGCAAGGTGTGGCCGTGGCCGCTGCCTTGCCTTCTGGCTTCTCTCTAGTCCAACACAAGACAACAGAACACCTGGTGTCGAATCAATACCAAGCTTACACACACACACCCATACACCAACAGCGCTCTGCAGCCAAATACAACTAGACAGCAGAGCACATGTGTTGTATCAATACCAAAGCAAACAGAATGTCAAGCCAGAACAGAGAAGAAAGTCAGACTGGATATGGTAAAGTTAATCACCAAACCCTTAAAACCAAATTCTTTGGCACCTCCACAGCCAGGCCATTGTCAGTCTTCATTCTGGTTTTTAGTCAAACACAACTAGCCAACATAATGTATCAATAATACCACAGCAAACACACACCTAGCCAAACAGGAACAAAGAAGAAAGGTAAATTGGATATGGTCAACCTCAAACCCTTATAACCAAATCCTCTGGCAACTCAAGGGGATGCCAGGTCATTGCCAGTCTAAATCTGGTTTTTAGTTACATAACGATGTAAGGCACCACAAGTTCACGTTGTACCTATTTAGTACGTTTGTATTGAACACTCACTCTTAGTTCACTCACACACCCCACCCAAGTTTTTGAGTGATTTCTGAGGGCCTGCCAAATAAGTCATTATACCAGGGAAATATCTCTCTCCTTTGCTAACCTTAGTGTGTTTAAAATAAAGCATTATGATTAACACTGTTAACACTTGTTGACAACCTACGCCGTGTCAAGTTATGTGTTATTGTACTATCTGTCTACAGTGAGTTATGGGTTCTTTGAATGGTATGCAGCATATGACTTGTCAGGTGAATAATCATGGGTTTGGTTATTCTTAGGGCCACGCTGGTAAGCCAGGATTCATCGGACCTCCTGGGCCCAAAGGTGAAAAGGTAACCTGAGCATTTGCATGTCTTATTGTCCTCCTTCGGCACACAGTATTATGTTTTTATCCTTTTGAAAATATACGCCATGTACAGTTGCTTCAGAAAGTATTCATACCCTTTGACTTATTCCACATTTTGTTGTGCTACAGCCTAATCTTAAATGGATTAAAATGTTTCGTTTTTTTCTCACCCATTTACCCTATATTTTACAAATGTATTGAAAATGAAATACAGAAATATCTGATTTAGATTAGTATTGACACTCAATACTTAGTAGAAGCACCTTTGGCAGTGATTACAGCTGTGAGTCTTTCTGGGTAAGTCTCTAAGAGCTTTCCACACCTGTATTGTGCAACATCTTCCTATTATTATTTTCAAAATTCTTCACGCTCTGTCAAATTGGTTGTTGATCATTGCAAAAAAACATTTTCAGGGCTTGCCATAGATTTTCAAATAGGTTTAAGTCAAAACCAGTGATGGTCGGTGCCAATTTAAGATGAGGGTCTTATGAGCATGGCCTTATTTCTATTACAGCATATTAGATGACGGTCATTCATATTCCATTCACCCAGCTCAATGTAACATCAATAGGTTTAGGCTACTACATTATACTCAAATTTTCTCTGTACCCATCATGAGGTTACTACTATGAATGAAAGTTTACAACATAGAGAATTTTGAGTAATCAAGGTGACAGACAGTGACACATTCAATACCGCTGCACACTCTTGCCTGCATCTAGCTGATCTAGGGAGTAATCATTAGTCCAACAGTTGCAAATGTGAATTTCTATTGGACAAATTCAGGTATTTTTATCACAGTTTCATTCCGTTTGCTTCTGTTTAAGAAAAGTTTTTCAACAGAATCGGCGGAATGAATACACCCCTGATCATTGTATATATAATTCCTTCTCGCAACTATCTACACGCTCTCCTCCTCTCATCTTTTCCCATCGCTTGTGGACTACAGTGCACAACACATAAGCTGTCTGTGACCAGGCGAAAAAACCTTTCTAAGCTAAAACCTTCATATCATGACTGCTATAACAACTACACACAGGCCGCTATAACCGCTATACACAGACTACATCGTTGTCACGTCATAGTCAACATAGCTATTAGAACTAACGCGTTAGTAAACCTGCTAGCTACAATCAAGCAGTACAGTGTACAGTCAGAAAGCAGTTTAGCAGTTACTCCGGTGGGTTCCTGTGGCAATAAATTAATAAAACCAAAAGCTTACCTCCAGTGTTGGATAGCCATAGCCAGCTAGCTAACGTAGCATCCCTCTCTGAGCCGGGTGTTTGAGTAGGCTAAACTAGCTAGCTGCATTCGCTAGCGATGTGAAAGTGAAAGTAAAAAAACAATACAACCAAATATAGCTCTCTCTCTCTCTCTCTCCTCTCTCTCTCTCTCTCTCTCTCTCTCTCTCTCTCTCTCTCTCTCTCTCTCTCGCTTCTCCTTAATTTAGGAAGAAATTAATTTGTTCAAAACTGTTCAACTGTTGTCTTTCTCTCTCTTTGAGTCAACTACTCACCACATTTTATGCACTGCAGTGCTAGCTAGCTGTAGCTTATGCGTTCAGTACTAGATTAATTCTCTGATCTTTTGATTGGGTGTACAAAATGTCATCTCATGCTTCAAGAGCTCTGATAGGTTGGAGGACGTAATTCCTGTGTAAGTCTATGGAAGGGGTGAGAACCATGAGCCTCCTAGGTTATGTATTGAAGTCAATGTACCCAAAGGAGGACAGAAGCTAGCTGTCCTCCGGCTACACCATGGTGCTAACCTACAGAGTGCTGCTGAGAATACTGTAGACCTTCATTGCAAAACAGTGTGTTTTAATCAATTTGTTGGGGACGTGAATATATTTAGGATAGTTTATTTTAAAAGGATACTTTTTTTAATGTTTTACTATTTTCATTTTTATAAAATTCACTGAGGAGGATGGTCCTCCCCTTCCTCCTCTGAGGAGCCTCCACTGGTCAAAACTGTAACTCAGCCATTCAGAAACATTCATTCACTGTCTTCTTGGTTAGCAACTCCAGTGTAGATTTGGCCTTATGTTTTAGATAATTGTCCTGCTGAAAGGTGAATCAACCTCCATAGTCATGGGAAGTAAGAGTGCTGACGGTGCTGCAGTATCCCCTGAAAAATAGTAATACCAAATAAATACACATACTATATATATACAGTGGGGGAAAAAAGTATTTAGTCAGCCACCAATTGTGCAAGTTCTCCCACTTAAAAAGATGAGAGAGGCCTGTAATTTTCATCATAGGTACACGTCAACTATGACAGACAAAATGAGAAAAAAAAATCCAGAAAATCACATTGTAGGATTTTTAATGAATTTATTTGCAAATTATGGTGGAAAATAAGTATTTGGTCAATAACAAAAGTTTCTCAATACTTTGTTATATACCCTTTGTTGGCAATGACACAGGTCAAACGTTTTCTGTAAGTCTTCACAAGGTTTTCACACACTGTTGCTGGTATTTTGGCCCATTCCTCCATGCAGATCTCCTCTATAGCAGTGATGTTTTGGGGCTGTCGCTGGGCAACACGGACTTTCAACTCCCTCCAAAGATTTTATATGGGGTTGAGATCTGGAGACTGGCTAGGCCACTCCAGGACCTTGAAATGCTTCTTACGAAGCCACTCCTTTGTTGCCCGGGCGGTGTGTTTGGGATCATTGTCATGCTGAAAGACCCAGCCACGTTTCATCTTCAATGCCCTTGCTGATGGAAGGAGGTTTTCACTCAAAATCTCACGATACATGGCCCCATTCATTCTTTCCTTTACACGGATCAGTCGTCCTGGTCCCTTTGCAGAAAAACAGCCCCAAAGCATGATGATTCCACCCCCATGCTTCACAGTAGGTATGGTGTTCATTGGATGCAACTCAGCATTCTTTGTCCTCCAAACACGACGAGTTGAGTTTTTACCAAAAAGTTCTATTTTGGTTTCATCTGACCATATGACATTCTCCCAATCCTCTTCTGGATCATCCAAATGCACTCTAGCAAACTTCAGACAGGCCTGGACATGTACTGGCTTAAGCAGGGGGACACGTCTGGCACTGCAGGATTTGAGTCCCTGGCGGCGTAGTGTGTTACTGATGGTAGGCTTTGTTACTTTGGTCCCAGCTCTCTGCAGGTCATTCACTAGGTCCCCCAGTGTGGTTCTGGGATTTTTGCTCACCATTCTTGTGATCATTTTGACTTGAGCCCCAGATCGAGGGAGATTATCAGTGGTCTTGTATGTCTTCCATTTCCTAATAATTGCTCCCACAGTGGATTTATTCAAACCAAGCTGCTTACCTATTGCAGATTCAGTCTTCCCAGCCTGGTGCAGGTCTACAATTTTGTTTCTGGTGTCCTTTGACAGCTCTTTGGTCTTGGCCATAGTGGAGTTTGGAGTGTGACTGTTTGAGGTTGTGGACAGGTGTCTTTTATACTGATTACAAGTTCAAACAGTTGCCATTAATACAGGTAACAAGTGGAGGACAGAGGAGCCTCTTAAAGAAGAAGTTACAGGTCTGTGAGAGCCAGAAATCTTGCTTGTTTGTAGGTGACCAAATACTTATTTTCCACCATAGTTTGCAAATAAATTCATTAAAAGTCCTACAATGTGATTTTCTGGATTTCTTTCCCTCAATTTGTCTGTCATAGTTGACGTGTACCTATGATGAAAATTACAGGCCTCTCTCATCTTTTTAAGTGGGAGAACTTGCACAATTGGTGGCTGACTAAATATTTTCCCCCCCCACTGTATATATACAGTACCAGTCAAAAGTTTGGATACACCTACTCATTCAAGGGTTTTTCTTTATTTTTACTATTTTCTACATTGTAAAATAATAGTGAAGACATCAAAACTATGAAATAACACATATGGAATCATGTAGTAACCAAAAAAGTGTTAAACAAATCAAAATATCAAGTAGCCACCCTTTGCCTTGATGACAACTTTGCATACTATTGGCATTCTCTCAACCAGCTTCACCTGGAATGCTTTTCCAACAGTCTTGAAGGAGTTCCCACATATGCTGAGCACTTGTTGGCTGCTTTTCCTTCACTCTGCGGTCCAACTCATCCCAAACCATCTCAATTGGGTTGAGGTCGGGTTATTGTGGAGGCCAGGTCATCTGATGCAGCACTCCATCACTCTCCTTCTTGGTCGACTAGCCCTCACACAGCCTGGAGGTGTGTTGGGTCATTGTCCTGTTGAAAAACAAATGATAGTCCCACTAAGCACAAAGCAGATGGGATGGTGTAACGCTGCTGAATGCTGTGATATCCATGCTGGTTGTGTGCCTTGAATTCTAAATAAATCACTGACAGTGTCACCAGCAAAGCACCCCCACACCATCACATCTCCTCCTCCATGCTTCACAGCGGAACCACAAATGCGGAGATCATCCGTTCACCTACTCTGCGTCTCACAAAGACACAGCGGTTGGAACCAAAATCTCAAATTTGGACTCATCAGACCAAAGGACAGATTTCCACCGGTCTAATGTCCATTGCTCGTATTTCTTGGCCCAAGCAAGTCTCTTCTTCTTATTGGTGTCATTTAGTAGTGTTTCCTTTGCAGCAATTCAACCGAAGGCCTTATTCAGTCTCATCTGAACAGTTGTTGTTGAGATGTGTCTGTTACTTGAACTCTGTGAAGCATTTATTTGGGATTTAATTTCTGAGGCTGGTAACTAATGAACTTATCCTCTGCAGCAGAGGTAACTCTGGGTCTTCCTTTCCTGTGGCGGTCCTCATGAGAGCCAGTTTTATCATAACGCTTTATGGTTTTTGTGACTGCACTTGAAGAAACTTTCAAAGTTCTTAATATTTTCCTGATTAACTGACCTTCATGTCTTAAAGTAATGATGGACTGTCATTTCTCTTTGCTTATTTGAACTGTTCTTGCCATAATATGTACTTGGTCATTTACCAAATAGGGCTATCTTCTGTATACCACCCTTACCTTGTCACAACACAACTGATTGGCACAAACGCATTAAGAAGGAAAGAAATTCCACAAATTAACTTTTAAGAAGGCACACCTGTTAATTGAAATGCATTCCAGGTGACTACCTCATGAAGCTGGTTGAGAGAATGCCAAGAGTGTGCAAAGCTGTCATCAAGGCTAAAGGTGGCTATTTGATTAATCTCAAATATAAAATATATTTTGATTTGTTTAACAGTGTTTTGGTTACTACATGTCATTCTTGATTACAATGTAGATAATAGTAAAAGTAAAAATAAAGAAAAACCCTTGAATGAGTAGCTGTTTCCAAACTTTTGACTTGTACTGTATATAAAGGAGATTTTATGCTGAAACCATCCTATTAAACGCCAATATTTAGGATTATGTTTTACTGCTTTTTCATTCTAGTTTTTATTGAAATACATATTTCATATATTTTACATATGCCACACAGAAGGACATATATGACACCTCTGATAATCTGAAGTACCCAAAAGGGCCACTAGATGTCTGGTGATAGATTACATGAAATCCTTTAAAAATACCAAAATGTAGGTAGTTTACTGGTAAACTTCAAAAGTTTCCAGTAGTATAACCTCCCTTTGCAACCCTAGTCAAGACTATCAATAAAGGGTTACGCTCGTGAGACCACTTTGAAATAAATCTTAATCACCAAAGCTTTATTAAAAGATCAAGTTTGGCAGCAGCAGAACGGTGAGCGGACATCCCCTTTTTATCTATGTAGGCTATTACATTATTTTAGCCAGTGCTTGTTATTATTTTGGATGTGCATAAAAAAAACTGGCTATATGCCCTTCATGGAACGAGAGATTAGATAATCTAGTGAAACTCGTATTTAGAAACATTTATATCTTGCTTATTGAGAACATGCCTCACACATACAATACAATTTATGGGAGCCAGTATTTTTTATTTGAGGAGAAGTGCGATGCGTAAAGGTCAAATACTCGTTAAAGCCAATTACAACAATGTTGACTGTCAACACTCCAAACATATTGAGCAAACACTCAATTTTTTCTTCTGTTGCTATCACTCATTACTGTAGCCTATGCTATTTAATAAACTGTAGTATCAAGCCTTAATGGACTAGGATATTCCATGCCCCTAGCCGAATTGGAGTTGAAGACAGCGCAAAGACCGTCAATAACCTACAGAACTTGAGACATGTAGTATTGAGCCATGATTGGCCAGTGAGTGGTCAAACCCTTGTTACACCTACAACTTGTTTATTCATCAAAACCCAGACCTTTTGTGCCACCGCCAGCTATTGCGCTCATAATAACAGCTGTGAAAATATTTCGGACACACCCCTGGACCTATAGCGCTACCACCAGAGCTTAGATTGACCATTGCATTACGTTTATTAAAATAGAGCCCTATAAATCTTAGATTGCCGTGTTCAGCATATTTTAGGCTAAATGTCCTGAGTTATGAGTTGATGAAGTTTGTTGTGTCAGAGTGTGATATTTTGGCGTGTTGTGTTTCAGGGTTACCCCGGAGAAGACAGTAAGATCCCAGGACCTGCCGGGCCACTAGGTGAACCAGTAAGTGGCTTAGGGCTGAGTCAGAGGGGGGATCCAAAATGCCACCTTATTAAAGTGTTATATAAGAGTTTTCTAATAGTGGTGTTGCTTGAGGTATAGCTGTCCAACCATGCTTGACAGAGGTCCAAGAGAGTGGATGTCCAAAGTGGTATAGTAGATGGCCCTCAGTACAGATTGTAAGCAGTGTAACCTATGAGAAAGAGGGTATTGTGTGGGTACAAGTTGGCGTAGGGCAAAAGTCCATGCTATGACAGATACAATGGCCCTTAGTGTTTCACTCCAGCCTGAACTAAGATGATGCATGGCAGAGAGTATAAGGTGAAATACAGCCGTTCCTCAAAGATTCAGAGCCCTAATGTACACTTTGTTACAAAGTGGTCACCCTGCTCATCTGATGCTGTGTGTGGTTTGGAAGGGTCCCCCGGGCGAGCGAGGAGATCGTGGAGAGCCTGGAGATGAGGGATATCAGGTAAAACCAGCATAAAAACCACAACATCAAATGCATCACAAAATCACTTTTCAGGTAGTTTTTCTGTTCTGTTTACTTTCTTTTCTTTTGGTGCTGGGTTGAAAAGTAGGCCTGTTGAGACCACACATGCATATCTGAGACACGGAGCATCCCGGATTACTGAATTCCTAGGGATAAGCCAGGAGGAAATCTGGTGCTATTGGTGTAGACACTGAAAACTCACACTGATGAAACACACACACACACAAACAGTTCAGGTCAGGTGTGAAGTTAGCAATACAAGATGAAAGTTGTGGAGAGTGGAATCCCAGAATCCCCTGCGGCACGGTTACCAGAGTTCTCCCGTCCTTTAAACACTTTCCCAAAACGCAGCCCTCCTCAGACAGAGAGAGAGAGAGAGAGAGAGAGAGAGAGAGAGAGAGAGAGAGAGAGAGAGAGAGAGAGAGAGAGAGAGAGAGAGAGAGAGAGAGAGAGAGAGAGAGAGTAAGAGAGAGAGAGAGAGAGAGAGAGAGAGAGAGAGAGAGAGAGAGACAGAGAGATGGCTTTAAAGGCCCAATGCAGCTGTTTTTTTTTGTTTGTTTTCTCAGTATCAAATAATTTCTGAGTAACAATTAAGTACCTAACTGCGATTATTTTCAATCAAAATGGTCAAAAGGAAGAAAAAAATCCTTCTTAGCAAGAGCAATTTCTCAAGCAATAATTTTGCTAGGACTGTCTGGCATTGGTCTAATTGGGGAGGGGAAGACTGACACATAGCTGTTATTGGCAGAGAACTCTCTTTCTTATTGGTCTATTAACTAATTTACCACCTGGTGATGTCACCAAGCAGGCCAAAACTCCATCCCACCAAAACAGGTTGAAATTTCAGGCGGTCTTTTCAAACAGCTCTTACACTAAAAGGGCATTGTCATAATTTTCACTATTTCACAGTATCATTCCAACCTCATAGTGTGGAAAATATATAAAACACAGGAAAATCAAGTTTTTGAGTGCACTGGGCCTTTAAGCATTTATAAGCATTTTTCTGCTGAACTGAATCTGGGTTCAAAGTCACAGTGGCTAATCTTTATTTGGCAGTTGTTGAGAGGCTTGAGAGACTTTCAGGATTCCATTAAACTAAAGGTCCTTAACGCTTAACTGTGTGTATGTGTGTGTGTGTGTGTGTGTGTGTGTGTTTGTGTGTCCACGGCCGGGTCAACCTGTGGGGCTTCCCCCGCGCTGAGTGGTAAATTTATAGAGCCCATTTAGTCTGAGCCACCTGCAGCCCACTGTAATAAAATATGTACCCACAAAGCTTGGCCTGGGAACTACAGTACTATGTGGGTTTGTTATTCTTATGGTATGCACCTTAGAGGACTATATGGTGCTTACTGCTGTTGAAATAAATATAGATACTTGCACACTGTTTAATGCTCCCACAGTGTTATTGTGCAACATTTCAACCTGAGGGACCAGGCTTACCGCTGATAGTGTAGCACATAGTGGAACAAGACACATTTGACTGTCCCCTGACCCCTGGCTGTCACTGAATGACTTGACTTCATCTCCTGAAGTTTATATACCCAGTTGAAGTGACTTTGTAGCTGTAGCGTTTCACCTGAATATAATGTGTCTTATTGTTGTTTTCAGGGTCACATTGGTATCACTGGACATCGCGGGGCGGTTGGAGCTCCAGGCCTTCCTGTAAGTCCAATACAATACTCTGTGTAGGCCTTATCAGCATCGATTTCTATGTCACATTTTGCACATTGACATAAGAATAAATCAAATGAGTGTGATTTTGTTGCCTAGGGAACACCAGGGGAACCCGGAGAACAGGGCCCAAAAGGAGAAATGGGAACTCAGGTGAGTGTGTGGGATTCTTTGTGAATCCCTGTGTCTGAGTCATGCTGCTCCAGGGATCTCTAGATTAACTGTTACAGTGTACTGTAGATGGTCAAGAAAGTGTTAGCACCAGGCTTCTGCAGAAGCCTTCCTACAGGCTTCCTTGACACTGAACACCATGAGGGTTAGGTTAATAAGCAATCACCTGTCAGTACTATGGGAGAAGAGGAGACACTCACTTCCAAACTGCAGTTCCTAACATGATAGCCATTAGATAACAGTAGAGATAACCGGTTTGAACCTATCAGTCCTTTTGCTCTCGATCAACAATCCGATGTGCCAGCGCGTAAGCATTCTCTCCCCTTTGCTTGGTTCTGCTACCTTCCCATAACAGAAAACATGAAGGGAGAGAATAAAACGATTTTATTACCATGGAATCAGACTGGGCCAAAACAATGCAGACAGGCTTGGGCATCGGTGTCTTTGATATCAGAGAAAGAGCGATGAGGAAAGAAGGGAAAGAGGAAGGAAAGATGGAAGGAGATAATTATGTTTGTTTGGCCACCCACTGTGCGCTTCATGCTTCAAAGTGTTCCGTCTGATTTCCACAAGGCAACTTTTCATTTTCTTATTTTCTTATCTGAAAAGGAATGGCAAGCTTGAGAATACACACAGAAAGTTGGCATCAGTTAGAATTTGGGGAAAAATTAACTTTCTATTATGCACTTCAAGCCTGAATTACTTCACTTCAAGTCTGAATTACTTCACTTCAAGTCTGAATTATTTTATTTAAAGTCTGTATTATTTCACTTGAAGTCTGAATGATTTTAACTGCAGCTTAATAATGTGAATATACATTTTCAGCTGTGAAATTCTTGCATTTGTGAATATGATTATTTGTTATATAATGTACAAGTATATGATTCTTTGATCTACATTTTTCCTAACACAAGCTGAGTTATCTACATACTCTACCCAGTTCTAAACAGCTTTGTCTTGTTAAGACATGTGAGTTGGCCTATTTGTCTGTTTTATCATATTGAGTTGATACTGTATAGAGAGGATTTCTGTGAATGTATTCGCCTTGGCGTGGAGTTTTGAACAGAGCCTGAATGTTGTCTTCACATATTGAGGGCAAGTTAGGCCTTCTTATAAATATATACCTTACTAGAGTAACACAAGACTAGAGGTCCATGAGCACTACACAGAACTGTATATGTATACGTCCATTTAGTCTGCAGTAAAGAACTAAGCCTAAAGTAATCACACTATACACATCTGTGCTTCAACCAGGACATCTAGTATTAAAGACAAAATATTGTGTGGTGAAACAATTGTTTTTTTAAAAGGATTTGTTTTTATTGGTAACTAAATCATTGGAATGTGTGCGTATATCTTTGTGAATGTGTGTGTGTGTGTGTGTGTGTCTGTGTGTATCTGTCTATGTGAATGTGTATATTATTAGATTGTGTGTCTGTGTGTGTTTTTACAGGGCTTAGAAGGAAAGAAAGGAGCGAGGGGGCTGACTGGGACCTCTGGTGTTGAAGTAAGTATCACATCACCACAATGCAGAGTGGACAAAGAGTGAAGACTGAAGGAGAGAGAGGGAGATGAGAGAGATGTAGAGAGGTACAGAGGGAGGAAAGAGATATACTGAACCGTACATTCTGTACTACAGTACTACAACAAACAAACCCAACACAATATGTTATGTGGAGAGGACATTTACATCGTTATGGACTGCTTTGTATGTGGGAGAAACAGGGTGAGAGAAGCGGAGAGAGCGAGAGAGAGAGAGAGTGAAAGAGCAAGAGAGAAACAGGGAAGGAGTGAATATGGGGGGAGGTCGTGGAGTGATGGAAACAACACAGAAAGAGTTATTGCAGAGAACATGCTGAGTGATGGTATTTACAGAGCACTCCATAACAATGTCCAGAACATATACTCTCCATGAAATGACATTTCATTGGGTTTGTTTTGTGGAAGTGGCAGGACAGAATATTCAGTGTAGTATATAGTCAATATGTACAACATTAGAATACGGCAATAGGTTAAGGTCAAAATGAACTTCCCTTTATTTTCCATAAAACAGTTATAGATCCCAGTCCATCACTGCCAGTCAGGAATGCATCTCTTTATTCCAGATGTCCCTGAAGGTAGATTTACAGTGAGGGAAAAAAGTATTTGATCCCCTGCTGATTTTTTACGTTTGCCCACTGACAAAGAAATGATCAGTCTATCATTTTAATGGTAGGTTTATTTGAACAGTGAGAGACAGAATAACAACAAAAAAATCCAGAAAAACACATGTCAAAAGTGTTATAAATTGATTAGCATTTTATTGAGGGAAATAAGTATTTGACCCCTCTGCAAAACATGACTTAGTACTTGGTGGCAAAACCCTTGTTGGCAATCACAGAGGTCAGACGTTTCTTGTAGTTGGACACCAGGTTTGCACACATCTCAGGAGGGATTTTGTCCCACTCCTCTTTGCAGATCTTCTCCAAGTCATTAAGGTTTCGAGGCTGACGTTTGGCAACTCGAACCTTCAGCTCCCTCCACAGATTTTCTATGGGATTAAGGTCTGGAGACTGGCTAGGCTACTCCAGGACCTTAATGTGCCTCTTCTTGAGCCACTCCTTTGTTGCCTTGGCCGTGTGTTTTGGGTCATTGTCATGCTGGAATACCCATCCACGACCCATTTTCAATGCCCTGGCTGAGAGAAGGAGGTTCTCACCCAAGATTTGACGGTACATGGCCCCGTCCATCATCCCTTTGATGCGGTGAAGTTGTCCTGTCCCCTTAGCAGAAAAACACCCCCAAAGCATAATGTTTCCACCTCCATGTTTGACGTTGGGGATGGTGTTCTTGGGGTCATATGCAGCATTCCTCCACCTCCAAACACGGCGAGTTGAGTTGATGCCAAAGAGCTCCATTTTGGTCTCATCTGACCACAACACTTTCAGCCAGTTCTCCTCTGAATCATTCAGATGTTCATTGGCAAACTTCAGACAGGCATGTATATGTGCTTTCTTGAGCAGGGGGACCTTGCGGGCGCTGCAGGATTTCAGTCCATCACGGCGTAGTGTGTTACCAATTTTTTTCTTGGTGACTATGGTCCGAGCTGCCTTGAGATCATTGACAAGATCCTCCCATGTAGTTCTGGGCTGATTCCTCACCGTTCTCATGATCATTGCAACTCCACAAGGTGAGAACTTGCATGGAGCCCCAGGCCGAGGGAGATTGACAGTTCTTTTGTGTTTCTTCCATTTGCGAATAATCGCACCAACTGTTGTCACCTTCTCACCAAGCTGCTTGGCGATGGTCTTGTAGCCCATTCCAGCCTTGTGTAGGTCTACAATCTTGTCCCTGACATCCTTGGAGAGCTCTTTGGTCTTAGCCATGGTGGAGAGTTTGGAATCTGATTGATTGATTGCTTCTGTGGACAGGTGTCTTTTATACAGGTAACAAACTGAGATTAGGAGCACTCCCTTTAAGAGTGTGCTCCTAATCTCAGTTTGTTACTTGTATAAAAGACACCTGGGAGCCAGAAATCTTTCTGATTGAGAGGGGGTCAAATACTTATATGCAGCCAATTAATGGGGAGGAGGCAGTGGGGGGACTGGGAAAGGTTGGGAGATGAGAGGGGTAGTGTATTGTAGCGTTGCGTAGGTGGTTGGATCAACTGCACTACAGTGAAAAGTGACCTTGTCTGGCTAAGACCTGAATATTCAGGTTAGCTCCCATAGCTAATGCCTTTACAGTGTCTTGCAAAAGTATTCATCCCCCTTGGCGTTTTTCCTATTTTGTTGCATTACAACCTGTAATTTAAATTGATTTTTATTTGGATTTCATGTAATGGACATACACAAAATTGTCAAAATTGTGAAGTGAAATGAGAAAAATAAACTTGTTTCAAAAAAAATTTAAAAATTTATAACGGAAAGGTAGGGCAGGCATATGTATTCAGCCCCTTTGCTATGAAGCCCCAAAATAAGATCTGGTACAACCAATTACCTTCAGAAGTCACATAATTAGTTAAATAAAGTCCACCTGTGTGCAATCTAAGTGTCACATGATCTGTCACATGATCTCAGTATATATAAACCTGTTCTGAAAGGCCCCAGAGTCTGCAACACCACTAAGCAAGGGGCACCACCAAGCAAGCGGCACCATGAAGACTAAGGAGCTCTCCAAACAGGTCAGGGACAAAGTTGTGTAGAAGTACAGATCAGGAATGGGTTATAAAAAAATATCCACAACTTTTAACATCCCACGGAGCACCATTGAATCCATTATTTAAAAATTGAAAGAATATGGCACCACAACAAACCTGCCAAGAGAGGGCCGCCCACCAAAACTCACGGCACAGGCAAGGAGGGCATTAATCAGAGATGCAACAAAGAGACCAAAGATAACCCTGAAGGAGCTGCAAAGCTCCACAGTAGAGATTGGAGTATCTGTCCATAGGACCACTTTAAGCCGTACACTCCACAGAGCTGGGCTTTACGGAAGAGTGGCCAGAAAAAAGCCATTGCTTAAAGACGTTTTGGTGTTCGCCAAAAGGCATGTGGGAGACTCCCCAAACATATGGAAGAAGGTACTCTGGTCAGATGAGACTAAAATTGAGCTTTTTGGCCATCAAGGAAAACGCTATGTCTGGCGCAAACCCAACACCTCTCATCACCCCGAGAACACCATCCCCACAGTGAAGCATGGTGGTGGCAGCATCATGCTGTGAGGATCTTTTTCATCGGCAGGGACTGGGAAACTGGTCAGAATTGAAGGAATGATGGATGGCACGAAATACAGGCAAATTCTTTAGGGAAACCTGTTTCAGTCTTCCAGAGATTTGAGACTGGGACGGAGGTTCACCTTCGAGCAGGACAATGACCGTAAGCATACTGCTAAAGCAACACTTGAGTGGTTTAAAGGGAAACATTTAAATGTCTTGGAATGGCCTAGTCACAGCCCAGCCCTCAATCCAATTGAGACTCTGTGGTATGACTTAAAGATTGCTGTACACCAGCGGAACCCATCCAACATGAAGGAGCTGGAGCAGTTTTGCCTTGAAGAATGGGCAAAAATCCCAGTGGCTAGATGTGCCAAGCTTATAGAGACATACCCAAAGAGACTTGCAGCTGTAATTGCTGCAAAAGGTGGCTCTACAAAGTATTGACTTTGGGGGGGGGTGAATAGTTATGCACGCTCAAGTTTTCTGTTTTTTTTCTTGTTTGTTTCACACACAAAAAATATTTTGCATCTTCAAAGTGGTAGGCATGTTGTGTAAATCAAATGATACAAACCCCCAAAAAATCAATTTTAATTCCAGGTTGTAAGGCAACATAACAAGAAAAATGCCAAGGGGGGTGAATACTTTCGCAAGCCACTGTACAAGTATTTCCATGGAGACTTGACAGATTGAGTCTGATATTGTTTTGTATTTCCCAGGGTGCCGTTGGTTTACCTGGACCCAGAGGCATGGAGGGATACGCTGGGCGTGACGGCGCCTCAGGACTTGTTGGGTTACCAGGATTTCCAGGGAAGGCTGGGCGACAGGTAGGCATCATATCCCAACAAGATCTCATAGTTTCCCTTCGAAATTCAACATATTATGGGTGAACGTCTATTTTTGACGCATTCGTTCCACATGTTTACAGGGTTAATTCTGCTTGGTTACAGGGTTAAAACAGAAACAACTCAAAGGGTTAAGTTTAATTTCGAGTGGTTATGGTTAGGGCTATGGTTTGGGGAAGGCTTAAAACAAAATAATAAAACATTTCACGCTATTACCATCAGGTATCATCAGTATTCTCAGTATTCTTACGGCTTGCTAGAACATTGTGAACTGCCGTAGCGCAGTGGTCTAAACAGCATACTCTGGCTCCGCGCATCAAGAATTCGCTACTGTCAATGGGGCTGATGTGGATGCGGTGTCGGAGTCAGGCGCAGGATACAGAAGCTCAGTCAAACAGACTTTACTAGTCAAATATACAATACAAAAATAAACGGGCCTCAAACACTGGAGGCGAGCGATTACGCAAGCAGTGCGTAAAATACTAACTAAATGAGTACAAAACTCTGACATCAACGGACAGGTGACAACAACACACAAACTCACATACACAAAGCAGAAAACTTATAGGACACATAATTAGACACAAACGGACACAGGTGCAACAGACAGACCAAACCCAACAAACATCGAAACATCCAACGGTGGTAGCTAGTACTCCGGGGACGACGAACGCCGAAGCCTGCCCGAGCAAGGAGGAGGAGCAGCCTCGGCAGAATCCGTGACAGCAACCAGTGCTGGGCAAACATTGAAAAATAATTCAGGTGAGCGCAGGGGAATGCATATATCGAAGTTCTCGGGACCTTTTCAAATGTCCAAAGTCGCAGTCTATTTCTAGTGATCAGTCTACATATCCTGTCCCTCAAACACATACACCAGTGGAGGCTGGTGGGAGGAGCTATAGGAGAACAGGCTCATTGTAATGGCTGGAACTTCATTCAATGGCGCCGGAGGGGACGGCTGCCGTTTTATGGACTCTTAACTAACCATGCTATTTTGTGTGTTTTTTTGGTAAGCATTTCACTGTAAGTTCTACACCTGTTGTATTCGGCGAATGTGACAAATAAGATTTGATTTGATTTGAATGGAATATATGGAACGGGGTCAAACATATGGTTTCCATATGTTTGATACCGTTCCATTAATTCCATTCCAGCCATTACAATGAGCCCGTCCTCCTATAGTTCCCCCCACCAGCCTCTTCTGACACACACACACACATATATATATATATATATATATATATATACAGTGGGGGAAAAAAGTATTTAGTCAGCCACCAATTGTGCAAGTTCTCCCACTTAAAAAGATGAGAGAGGCCTGTAATTTTCATCATAGGTACACGTCAACTATGACAGACAAATTGAGAAGAAGAAAAATCCAGAAAATCACATTGTAGGATTTTTAATGAATTTATTTGCAAATTATGGTGGAAAATAAGTATTTGGTCACCTACAAACAAGCAAGATTTCTGGCTCTCACAGACCTGTAACTTCTTCTTTAAGAGGCTCCTCTGTCCTCCACTCGTTACCTGTATTAATGGCACATGTTTGAACTTGTTATCAGTATAAAAGACACCTGTCCACAACCTCAAACAGTCACACTCCAAACTCCACTATGGCCAAGACCAAAGAGCTGTCAAAGGACACCAGAAACAAAATTGTAGATCTGCACCAGGCTGGGAAGACTGAATCTGCAATAGGTAAGCAGCTTGGTTTAAAGAAATCAACTGTGGGAGCAATTATTAGGAAATGGAACACATACAAGACCACTGATAATCTCCCTCGATCTGGGGCTCCACGCAAGATCTCACCCCGTGGGGTCAAAATGATCACAAGAACGGTGAGCAAAAATCCCAGAACCACACGGGGGGACCTAGTGAATGACCTGCAGAGAGCTGGGACCAAAGTAACAAAGCCTACCATCAGTAACACACTACGCCGCCAGGGACTCAAATCATGCAGTGCCAGACGTGTCCCCCTGCTTAAGCCAGTACATGTCCAGGCCCGTCTGAGGTTTGCTAGAGTGCATTTGGATGATCCAGAAGAGGATTGGGAGAATGTCATATGGTCAGATGAAACCAAAATATAACTTTTTGGTAAAAACTCAACTCGTCGTGTTTGGAGGACAAAGAATGCTGAGTTGCATCCAAAGAACACCATACCTACTGTGAAGCATGGGGGTGGAAACATCATGCTTTGGGGCTGTTTTTCTGCAAAGGGACCAGGACGACTGATCCATGTAAAGGAAAGAATGAATGGGGCCATGTATCGTATGATTTTGAGTGAAAACCTCCTTCCATCAGCAAGGGCATTGAAGATGAAATGTGGCTGGGTCTTTCAGCATGACAATGATCCCAAACACGCTGCCCGGGCAACGAAGGAGTGGCTTCGTAAGAAGCATTTCAAGGTCCTGGAGTGGCCTAGCCAGTCTCCAGATCTCAACCCCATAGAAAATCTTTGGAGGGAGTTGAAAGTCTGTGTTGCCCAGCGACAGCCCCAAAACATCACTGCTCTAGAGGAGATCTGCATGGAGGAATGGGCCAAAATACCAGCAACAGTGTGTGAAAACCTTGTGAAGACTTACAGAAAACGTTTGACCTGTGTCATTGCCAACAAAGGGTTTATAACAAAGGATTGAGAAACTTTTGTTATTGAACAAATACTTATTTTCCACCATAATTTGCAAATAAATTCATAAAAAATTCTACAATGTCATTTTGTCTGTCATAGTTGACGTGTACCTATGATGAAAATTACAGGCCTCTCTCATCTTTTTAAGTGGGAGAACTTGCACAATTGGTGGCTGACTAAATACTTTTTTTCCCCACTGTATACAGTGCTATGAAAAAGTATTTTTCCCCTTTCAATTTTCTCTACTTTTGCATATTTGTGATACTGAATGTTATCAGATCTTCAACCAAAACATAATATTAGATAAAGGGAACATAAGTGAACAAATAACACAACAATTACATATTTATTTCATTTATTTCATAAACAAAGTTATGCAACACCCAATTCCCCTGTGTGAAAAAGTAATTGCCCCCTTACACTCAATAACTGGTTGTTCCACCTTTAGCTGCAATGACTCCAACCAAATGCTTCCTGTAGTTGTTGATCAGTCTCTCATGTCGCTGTGGAGGAATTTTTGCCCACTCTTCCATGCAGAACTGCTTTAACTCAGTGACGTGTGGGTTTTCAAGCATGAACTGCTCGTTTCAAGTCCTGCCACAACTTCTCAATTGGGATTAGGTCTGGACTTTGACTAGGCCATTCCAAAACTTCCAATTTGTTGCTTTTTAGCAATTTTCATGTAGACTTGATTGTGTGTTTTGGATCATTGTCTTGCTGCATGACCCAGCTGCGCTTCAGCTTCAGCTCACAGACGGATGGTCTGACATTCTCCTGTAGAATTCTCTGATACAGAGCAGAATTCATGGTTCCTTCTATTAAGGCAAGTCGTCCAGGTCCTGAGGCAGCAAAGCATCCCCAAACCATCACACCACCACCACCATGCTTGACCTTTGGTATGATGTTCTTACTGTGGAATGCAGAGTTTGGTTTTCGCCAGGCATTACTGGAACCATGTCGTCCAAAATGTTATTCTTTTGAATCATCTGTCCATAGAACATTCTTCCAAGAGTCTTGATGATCATCCAGGTGCTTTTTATCAAACTTGAGTCAACTTTTTGGACAAGATGGGTCCCATTATGCCTGGCGAAAACCAAACACTGCATTCCACAGTAAGAACATCGTTTTTCAACCACTCCACAAATTTATTTTTAACAAACTATAGTTTTGGCAAGTCTGTTAGGACATCTACTTTGTGCATGACACAAGTAATTTTTCCAACAATTGTTTACAGACAGATTATTTCACTTATAATTCACTGTATCACAATTCCAGTGGGTCAGAAGTTGACTGTGCCTTTAAACAGCTTGGAAAATTCCTGAAAATGATGTCATGGCTTTAGAAGCTTCTGATAGGCTAATTGACATCATTTGAGTCAATTGGAGGTGTACCTGTGGATGTATGTCAAGGCCTACCTTCAAACTCAGTGCCTCTTTGCTTGACATCATGGGAAAATCAAAATAAATCAGCCAAGACCTCAGAAAAGAAATTGTAGACCTCCACAAGTCTGGTTCATCCTTGGGAGCAATTTCCAAACGCCTGAAGGTTCCACGTTCATCTGTACAAGCAATAGTACGCAAGTATAAACACCACGGGACCACGCAGCCGTCATACCGCTCAGGAAGGAGACACATTCTGTCTCCTAGAGATTAACGTACTTTGGTGCGAAAAGTGCAAATCAATCCCAGAACAACAGCAAATGACCTTGTGAAGATGCTGGAGGAAACAGGTACAAAAGTATCTATATCCACAGTAAAACGAGTCCTATATCAATATAACCTGAAAGGCCGCTCAGCAAGGAAGAAGCCACTGCTCCAAAACCGTCATAAAAAAGCCAGACTTCGGTTTGCAACTGCACATGGGGACAAAGATCGTACTTTATGGAGAAATGTCCTCTGGTCTGATGAAACAAAAATATAACTGTTTGGCCATAATGACCATCGTTATGTTTGGAGGAAAAAAGGGGGTGGCTTGCAAGCCGAAGAACACCATCCCAACCGTGAAGCACGGGGGTGGCAGCATCATGCTGTGGGGGTGCTTTGCTGCAGGTGGGACTGGTGCACTTCACAAAATAGATGGCGCCATGAGGAAGGAAAATTATGTGTATATATTGAAGCAACATCTCAAGACATCAGTCAGGAAGTTAAAGCTTGGTCGCAAATGGGTCTTCCAAATGGACAATGACCCCAAGCATACTTACAAAGTTGTGGCAAAATGGCTTAAGGACAACAAAGTCAAGGTATTGGAGTGGCCATCACAAAGCCCTGACATTTACATTTACCTCAATCCTATAGAAAATTTGTGGGCAGAACTGAAAAAGCGTGTGTGAGCAAGGAGGCCTACAAATCTGACTCAGTTACACAAGCTCTGTCAGGAGGAATGGGCCAAAATTCACCCAATTTATTGTGGGAAGCATTTGGAAGGCTACCCGAAACGTTTGACCCAAGTTAAACAATTTAAAGGCAATGCTACCAAATACTAATTGAGCGT
The DNA here is from genome assembly GCF_964263955.1 of Coregonus lavaretus. Classification (NCBI taxonomy): domain Eukaryota; kingdom Metazoa; phylum Chordata; class Actinopteri; order Salmoniformes; family Salmonidae; genus Coregonus; species Coregonus lavaretus. The sequence continues at coordinate 39,529,300 of NC_140008.1, read as the reverse complement.
TTGTAAACTTCTGACCCACTGGGAATGTGATAAAAGAAATAAAAGCAGAAATAAATCATTCTCTCTACTATTATTCTGACATCTCACATTCTTAAAATAAAGTGGTGATCGTAACTGACCTAAGACAGGGAATTTTTACTAGGATTAAATGTCAGGAATTGTGAAAAACTGAGTTTAAATGTATTTGGCTAAGGTGTATGTAAACTTCCGACTTCAACTGTATATATACACACACACGCGCACACACATACACAGACAGAATGGGGCCCCATAATCTGTCCCTGAACCAGAATCTTGACTTTTCAACTTGCCATTCACCAGCTTTTCAAGCTTAATAATGTCAAAATACGTTCAGGATTTAGCAAAGAATGGAGTTTCGCTGAGCAACTATCTTCATTACTGCCGTTAGGGCCGGTATGTACTTCCAAAAAATATATAAATAAAAAGTTACATGCATCTGAGAAAATGGCTTGTCTGGAAAGAATCCATGTGTTGTTTTTGACCAACTCTTCTGCACCTCCATTAAAATCATTAATTACTGCCACTCACAGGTCGGCTGATCCAGCAGCAGGAAAGGTCATTGATTTTGTCACTTACAACAGTGTATGCATGTCATATCAATCTGTTGTTTCACCCGCGCTACACAGAATGCAATAATATTTAATGTAAGTAGATTAGGTAGACAATATAGGGTATGTTTTTACAGTGATTGTATATTTCTAGATTGGCTTTATTTAGTGTATTTTATTTCCATTACTAATATTGCAGGAGGTGCAGAAGAGGTGCGCATGTGCACTTGGTCAAAAACACTATTTTGATTATTTACAGACAAATCATTTTTTCAGTTGGGTATAACTTTTTATTTAGACCTTTTTTGGATGTACATACTGGCCGTAACGGCAGTAATGACAATAGTTGCTCAGCGAAACTCCACTCTTTGGTTATTACCGAACTTATTTTGACATTATTAAGCTTGAAAAGCTGGTGAATGGCAAATTGAATGGCTACTTCCTGAGTTTAAAGTGTCTCCTGTAAACCCAGATTTTGGTTCAATCTGTCCCTAAACAAACACTTGCCCTTTCTATGCTATACAGTAGGTCACAGTAAATCAGGGGATTATTACATTGTGTAACTGAACTTTAAGAGAGCCATTCTCTCAGCATGGTTAAATCTCTGTAGCTGACAGTCTGACACGCTGTCTGAATCAGAGTGATGTTTATGATCCACCTTTTAAATTTATTTTGACCTTTTAAGAACCATGCCTCCTTGCTCAAAAACCTCACTTGTCTATTTTTCCTGCCACGTAACACGTAATCACAACACTAGCTATGTCACAGGAAATCTCCAACAAAGGCCAAACTAAAGAATGTACTGAATGAAGTTATGAGATTATCCTGTTACTAAATAGATTAAGACAACACATTATTAATGTGAGTGTGGCTAGACTGAGATCAGGTTTGAAAGACTCCTGTAATCCATTAAATCCAAATTTCACAGGAGAAATTTAGCTTTTAATGGCTTCAATATGGCTGACCCTCCCATTCCCATCTTCCCCTCCTTCTGGACCCGTATTCTTTTAGTGTCTCAGAGTAGGAGCACTGATCTAGGATCAGGTCCACCCTGTCCAGTAATTATAATCTAAAAGGCGAAACTGATCCTAGTTCAACACTCCTACTCTCTGAGATGCTTTATGAATACGGGCCCTGCTCCCACCAGCTGTGTTTAAAGTGCTGAAGGATATTCTGCAGAAAATGACTTGTCATTAAATGGCTTATTTGATTTGATTAGATTTCTGTGGTCAGAGCTCAATGGGATTCTTTAGACTAAAGTCTGCAGCCCCGGCAGCCCTGTGTATGCAAGGATTTTATGCATGATGTCCTTTCCCCTGCTCCCCAGACAGCCAGACCGGCTGTGTAGGCCCTTCAGTATTAGCCACCCTGTCTGTCAGTTACATAAGAAGCAGGTCTGGTAGCACAGAGGCAGTTAGGGAGGGAGGTATTTACGGTGAAAACACACAGACTCTCTCACGCAGGGAGGGAGATCCCAGCAGGAAACAGCCAGGGTGATTTTACACACATAGCTACAATACTGTACATGACTGCTTCAGCTACCCTGGAGGGACAGACCTGCCGGAGTGTTTTACGGTACACTCTGTCCCCTTCTTCTTCCTCCTCCTCCTCCTCTACTTGTTCAACTCTTCATCACCATCATCACCATCTTCTTCATCCTCCTCCACTTCTTTCTTCCTTTCCTTCTCCACCTCTTCCTCTCGCTCCATGTCCCTGTTTAGAATTGGTTGAAATGTGTAACCAGTGAAAGGTAACCCTCCTGGTCAGCAGGTGTTTTTGTTGGAGCCTGCTCTCTGTGGGTCTAACCTGTGTCAGACAGAGTCAGGGGAGCCCTTGTCATTAGTGAGAAGTAAGCAGGAGACGGATGAGGACAATAGCATAGACCAGCCTCTGTGTCCCCCTGACCTGACCACCATCCCCCAGACCTAGTATCTTCTTACTGACCAAACAGTCTGACCACTAACTGTCTATCACTCTGTCTCTCTCTGTCTCCTTCTGTCTCTTTCTCCTCTCTGCCACTCTGTCTCTCTCGCTCAGTCTCCCATACCTCCTTGCTCAAAAACCTCTCACCTCGTATTTCCCTCATTAATTCCACTGGGTGCAGGTAGGACATTAGTTGCTCTGTTAACACTCAAGCCTCTTAGCCAGAGTAGTAATACTAAAAACAGTGAGGTTTATATATTACATTTATTTGACATTTGACCAAATGCAGGTGGGTTAACATGTCTGGTTAAGAAAGAACAATGTGGTTCTCAGACCAAAGCCCTTACTGTGCAGCAGGATGGGACCTTATTGTCCATGTGTCTCACTTGAGTGGGTAGTGTATGAATAAGTGTGTGTGGACATGCCATGTCCTGAGTATCCAGGCCAGAGTTGATTAAATCTCTCACTGATCTGATAAACGAGACAATTACATTACCTCTCCTTATGCAAGACCAGGGATTGAGGTTCTACCAACAAATCTAGACCTCTGTAATTCCAAACCACTTCTTCGTTTTGGAGGGATACTTTTTTCTCTCAGCGTTTGGCAGTGTCATGAGTTATCCTCGCGCCTCACGGCTGGCGATCGAGCCAGGAACAGTAGCTGCTGTACATGCAGCCAGCGCTGGGCCACCACTGGCCTGCAGAAGGAACGGGAAACGACTGTGGTTGCCGGCAGCTCAGTGCGTTATAACAGTTCAACAACAGTCAGTCATTTTTATGGATGTTTTAGAAGCAAATTGTCAGGAAAGATTATGAGTGTGAAGACCTACTTAAGTGCTACTGTTTAGAGATCTGACTGTTGAAGTCAATGTCTGACTGTCAAAGTTCATGTCTGACCGTCAAATTCAATGTCTCACTGTCAAAGCCAATGGCTGACCGTCAAATAAATGTCTGACTGTCAAAGTCAATGTCTCTTTTCAGACACAGACAGACAAGTTGAATTTATTTCAGGACTGATCAATATTGTATTCGTGAAGTATTTATTAGACTTTTCAAATACAGAACCTGGCCCATGAATCAGTGCTGATTTAAATGTCACTGTTACTTAGTCACTGGCTACACATACCATTTGTTTAGCAGTCTTTTTCATGCTTTCCTTACAGCATGTCAACGAGTTTAAATTTGATGTGCCCATGTTGACTGTCTCTCTGTGCCTTCTTTCTTCAGGGTCAGCGGGGCACCGTGGGGCAAGAGGGGGCAGCAGGACTATCTGGTCCCAGGGGGGGACTTGGTCTGCCTGGGTTGATCGGAGAGAGGGGGCCTGTTGGAGAGAAGGTACCACTACCATCGTATAAGTACCATTGTACCAGTACCATCGTATCACCCCACACCCTGTTACCTCCCACCCCATGACCCCTCACCATCAACCTTACAGTTCTACTCTAGCCCCAGATCAGACCAGGCCTACCTTCTACCCTATAACCTCTGACCCCTGACCCCTATGTGCTGTTTCCAGGGGGAGCTTGGCTTGTCAGGAGAGAGGGGAACCCCAGGAATCAAAGGCATGGAGGGGTCGTCCGGAGACCAAGGCAGAATAGGGGACCCAGGACTCAAAGGACAACCAGTGAGTGCTCCACGTCCAACCTGCCATTTTAGAATATCGCCAACTGTCCTCTAACTGGTCACAGGTTGTTAAAAGATTCATATATTTCACATCAACAGCTCACCAAAGGTTTAAGCAATGTGTTGAGGTACTATATCACAGAGGGTTGGTTTGTTATGTACCTGTTTGTCACTAATTCAAAGATAAACTCATAAAAAGGCGTTTAGTTTTGCCCTAGAAATGGGTTAATAACACTATCACGTACATTCTTTATTACCTGGAAGCTCTATATATAGCTGTAGGTGCTTAGGTTTTCCACCCGAGTCGAGTTACAAATGATCGGGGTGAGACAAGGAATGGAAACATTCCGCTTGGCAAGGCCGGCTTATGTAAGACTTAACAGACTCTCACTCCAGGGACCAGAAAACAAGGTGCTCCATTTTTCTTATATCTCTTGCCACAAAAAACACCCTCCATCACTCCCGCTTCCCTCCATCCCTCCCTACATCTCTCTTTCGCGCCACCACCTCCATTGCTGCTGGTGAAATAGAGACCTGGTTCAAGCCCCTACGGTTGGATCACCTTACCTTGCATATTTCAGGGAAGAGAGTTTCAAGGCCAAAGCACTGGGTTAGAGAAAATGGACCAGGCTGAAGGATGTGGATGATTGAACTGTGCAAACACAGAGCTTCTTTTGCCACTGCTGAGGAAAGATAGACAGACAGACAGACTGACAGACATAAGGGTGGCTCAGACAGTTAGGCCCCAATGTACTACTGTCTACAGTAAGACCGAGTCTTTGAGCCCCAGTTTTTGTGTGCAGGATCTGCGGGTTCCTTGGAGTTAGACAGGGTAATGGATGAGAGGGCAACCAGAGACCAAAACAGAGACCAAACCCTGTCTGGAACACATAGCAGGGAGGGGGGTTATGATGAGGGGAAACATAAACTAGGTTAAATGATTTCATAACATGGCATACAAACTCTACAGTGCACACTACATTTTTGAGGCGACAAGAGGTTTGTACAGTTATCAGAGCGATTTGTGTTGCAGTGAGAGTGTGTTTGTCTTTTGGTTCTGTTGGTATTGTGGTTCAGTTATATCAGAGTGTGTGTTTGTTTCTCTGGCCTGCAGGGGGAGTCGGGAGACCTGGGGATGGTCGGCTTCACTGGGTTTCTAGGACCTAAGGTAAGTCAGAGGCTCTGAGAGATCACCACAGACATTGATCACCCTTGCCTGCTCTCAATGAGCTATTCTACGCCCTCCATGGACAATTAAAAAGGGTTGTTATAATCATGATCAATTAGCAGTGATCAATCAAATCAAATGACTGTGTTCTGGGTTTTTCATAGGGGCCAAATGGAGATTTGGGTTTCAAAGGCATACCTGGTCCTAAAGGTCCTCTTGGCATTCTGGTAAGTACAGAATTGGCACTTACTTACTGTTGCAATACATTATGTATAAAAATGGTGTGTGTGCTGATCTCTCCTCTATGTGTCTGTTTCAGGGTTTCAGTGGACCTGTTGGCCCAGAAGGGATGATTGGCCCAATGGGGAAACCTGTAGGTCCAGTGTGTGTGTGTGAGCAGGTGTCCATGTGTGTGCTTGTGCATGTCTATCTGCCAATTTTACTCTATACACAGTGACTGCATGTGAGAGAGAGCGTGTGTGTGTGTTCAGGTTGAATGGTCCAGTTTAAGATCGGGCACTATCCCTTCTCTGTCTTGGTGTGTTGCTATAACTGTCCATAACTGTCAGGCTAAAATATACCAAGATTAATTGATAAGCCACGCTGTTGTCAAAGTCAGACATTTTTCTAGACTAGAGAGAGAGTGTGTGTATTCATGACTCCTCAGCCATAAACTATAAATCAATCAAGTTCAAAGCTCAAGCGTTCATTTCCATGATTTTTATGTGATCTGTCCAATCTAGTCACATTTACCTGGTGGTGTGTTACAAGTCTGTTACTTGTGTTTATATGAAGGGCATTATACTGTAGGAATTAAATAGTTAGAAGAACCGATCCATTCATGGAAGGATCTGGACAAATTGTCCCAAGACAGAGTGGATAACATTTATGGATGACCTACTGTATGCTGCTCAGGTCAAGTATACTGTTGAAGACCTGCATGGAATGGAGGGCTACCCAGAGAGAATAGGATACCAGTGCTTTGAAAAGGAACCAGTGTATTTAAAAGTCGTATTTTCTCTTTCAAAGGGGCCGAGGGGGCCAAAGGGAAGCCATGGGGAAATGGTGAGATCTGATTTTAATACTTTACATTTCTGCGTAGTTATATAATCCATTGGAGAGAAAGCAGTCTATGCTACACTCAGTAGGCATTAGGAAAACCACAAGGTAATGTCAAGTACAGCGTAGGTGTTTAAACTATAAACTAAAGATGACACCTCCTGTACAGTATGTGTGTCTAGACCCCTGTAGCTCAGTTGGTAGAGCATGGCGCTTGCAACGCCAGGGTTGTGGGTTTGTTTCCCACGGGGGGCCAGTATGAAAATGTATGCACTCACTAACTGTAAGTCGCTCTGGATAAGAGCGTCTGCTAAATTACTAAAATGTAAATGTAGACAAATGACTCCATTAGTTCCGTGACCTTGTTTGGTTTGCCTGGGTAGACTCATGGTGAAAGCAGAGTGATTTCCAGTACACAGTGGGCCATGCGTGGGGCCTTACTGTACTTTCTGCGTCTCATGTAAACAGTGAGCAGGAAATGCTGTGTCATAATGTTAGCGCAATGATCTTCTGTGGGGGTTACTGTATATACTGTTCTCTATCACGGCTCCCACTCTGCTGTGTAAACTGTTTTAAGCTTCTCAGACTCATAGACAGTTACACACACAGTATAGACCACACACACACACACACACACACACACACACACACACACACACACACACATACACACACACTAATAAGAACCAGCTGCCTACAGAAGGCTGCTGCTGCTGCTGCTGTTGTAGTGATGTGGTGTCAGTTCCCTGATCAGCCAGTGGGGGCTATAGAGCTCCATTACAGTAACACAAACAGAGCCCTCAACAGACAAAACCCCTACTATTGACTGCAGCTCTTCAGCTCTTCTGACTGTACTGTATGATT